>NC_140780.1:133042447-133667447 GCF_044657685.1 Stegodyphus dumicola
GGTATAATTTTATTTATTAGAAATTGGGTTGTATGTTCAGGGCCGTCTTAAGGAATTCGGCGCCCATGGGCTACTAAAAATAATGCGCCCTTCTTCCTAAGAAAATACACAGAATGGCAAATGGGAGTCGGAAAAGTTATACAAAACAAAAGTGTCAGAACTAGAAAAAAACTATTTATTACTTTTATAATAAACTGTTATCTTTATTGTAACTTTTCTTTAAAGTCACTTATTTGAAAGATGGGTATAAATGTTTACCCAGATTTGAGGGGATTATCTCAATAATGACAGTTCCGATCAGTTTTTAGTCTAATCCTTAGAACTTGATCGGAACTATTATATGATTCTCCATCAGTGCATAACATAAACAAAAATAAAATTTAATTAAATAAAAAACCATTTAAGAACAAAAACACACCTTAATCTAAACAAATGTAACTTATATATTTACTTTCCTAGCTTTTTCTTTGGCAAACTGATCAATAATATCACTAGTATTTAAATTTTCAAATAAATCTCTTTCAATAGACAAAATACTTAAATCATTGAGTTTACTCTGTCCCAAAGAAGATAGTAAGTAATTTTTTATTCTTTTGATTGCTGAAAATGATCTTTCGCCACTGCAGTTTGTTGTGGCGATACTTAAAAATATGCGCAGTGCTGTGGTTACGTTTGGAAATGTAGATTCAATTTTTAAATCAATTATTGTCTTTAAACTTAGTTCTGCGATAGATATATTTTCGGTATTTTCCAATAAATTCACATGTTTAAAATGTAGGCATTCTTCAATAAAGTTGTTTTCTAAATCATTCTGATATATTTCGCACAACTTTGCAGCATTATTTCTAATTATGTCTTCATTTATATTTTTTAAATTAACTAGAAACCCAAATGTTGAATAAATGTCAACATATGCACATTTTCTCTTTTGTACTTCTGCTAGAATTTTATCAATAATAGCATAATATGTTTTTATGCGGAATTCGTCATTTGCATCAAGTTGCACTTCTTCCGACGTATTTTCGTCGAACTGTCTTCGTTTCGATTGTACAAATTTTTCTAAAGAAGCATATAATGAAACAATGCATTCAATTGTAATATCAACTTTTTGAAGCGATATATTAGTTTTATCGATGGTTTCCAATATTTCACTCCAAAATGCTATCAAAATAGCAGTTACCAATGAGTTGAACTCATTTAACAATCCCTGGGCTTCAACTTTTGTTGCAGGCTTTTGAAAATTATCTTCGTAAAGTTTAGTTAAAGCATTTTTAAAATTTTCATAGCCCGAAACCACTACTTTCACTGAATCAGCTCTTGCTGACCAACGAGTGTCGCTTAATTTTTTGGGAACTTTATTTTTTTGCTGTTAGCGTATTTTTTAAAATATCCCATCTTGATGTTGATGCGGCAAAGAAATTGTATAAGTTTTGTAGAAACAAAAACAATTTAGTTGCTTGTATGCAGCATTCAGCTGCCGATTGTCCAATTAAATTTAAAGAATGTGCCGCACAGGGCACGTAAATGGCAAGATTATTTCTAGATTTAATGCGTGCTTGGAGGCCGTTATATATACCCGACATATTAGAGGCATTATCATAAGATTGTCCTCTACAATCTTCCAAACTAATATCTAAATCAGATAATAGCTGTAAAATACAGTCTTGCATTTCTGAGCTCTTATGGCCAGCATTCTCCAAAAATTTTAAAAACCTTTCAACGGGTGTTCCATTTTTATTGACATATCTTACGACAATGGTTAATTGATCCATATGGGAAATATCGGGCGTCGAATCTACTATAATAGAGTAATATTTTGCCTCTTTTAGTTCCGTGATAATAAAACATCTAACATTTCTGCCCAATATTTTTAGAAACTCATCACAAATATTTGCAGATAAATAAGAAATATTCCCAGTACCTTTATTTGTAAAATTAAATATATGTTGTTGAAAAATAGGGTCAAATTTTGCTAAAAGTTCTAAGCACCCTAAATAATTCCCATTGTGTTTATCACCAATAGTTTGATTTTCTCCCCTAAAAGCCAAACCCCTTGAACTTAAAAATTTTATGACTTCGATGATACGTTCTAAAATATTTTTCCAGTAATTCGTATTTTTTCCATTGATATAATAGAATAATTTTTGAAATATTCCCATTTTTCTGTAGATCTGTTCACAATTATACGGCTGTTTTCTTTATGAAGGGCTGAATTTTCATGGTCCGAAATTTTTTCACTGTGTTTCCAATCGTTAAAACCTGCACTAAATGGATTATTGGCACTACCAAACAGTTTGCAAGGAATGCAATATACTTTTCCTGAAGTAAAGTATAAAAGCCAGTTTCTTTCTTGTTGTTTTCCGTTTTGTAAACGTCTATAAAATATCATTTTTGTAGCATACCTGCTCTGTGATTTGTAGACCACTTTAGATGCAGAAAAGTCTAGTTCTTGAATATCTACCTCTACGTTAGATATGTTCTTCATTATATCTATAATTTTATCTTCGCTTAATCTTCCCCATAATGCTGGATCAGTATAATTAACACTCAACATATTACTAAGTTCATCTTCATCTAAATATTCTCTTTCTTGATCTTCTGGCTGCGGCTGTTCCATGTTTTGTTGTTTCTGGTCCTCTTCTTTTTCTTTCACATTTGATTGCTGGGCATTATTGTCATACTGTTGTTGATTTTTTTCTTTTCCCTCTTTGTGTTGCTCATCCTCTGTAATATCCATAGAAAGTGTTTCGCCTTTTTTAAAGAAATTTGTTAATGTAGGCATTTTTTCCAAGAGAGCTTTTTGCCTCGCCTCTTTCTCTTCTTTTAATTTACGGTTGGCGGAACCAGATAATTTTTTTCGTTTATGTTCCATGTTTAGTCTTCCTACATAATGGAATAAAAAATTGTTATAAAACTGTTAAATATGTATATATCATTATTAATTAATTTTTAGCTAACATATACACCAGTGGACAAAAAAAATGCATAATCAAAAAAATGGCATTTAGCAAGATAATATTTATTAATTTTAAAAGGTTAAAAAATAAATTGGTTTTTTTTCTCATTTTATATTTAAAAATATATTTACTTTAAGGTATAAAGAAATTAGGTAGTATATTGAACGGTTTATAAAAATCAAAGTGGACAAAAAAATGCATATTGTTTAATTAATACCTTGTATGCCCGCCCTTTGCTTTATAAAGTGCTTCAGCTCGATCTGGCATACTTTCGACCAACTTTTTGCAGAAATCCGGATCAATCCTGTCCCATTCTTCATGCGTTATCCTTTTTAACTCATCAATGTTTTTTGGCTGTCTTTCCCTTATTCTTGTTTTCAGGTGAGTCCAGAGATGTTCTATTGGATTCATATCTGGTGATTGGGATGGCCAGCTTAGCACAATAATCTTCTTATCTCTGAAATATTCTCTTGAATGCATTGAACGATGCTTTGGATCGTTATCTTGTTGGAATTCATATCCATTAAGACCCATTTTTGAAGCTGACAATGCAAGACAAGAGTCGATTATCCTAGTATATTTAAGGGAATCCATATTTCCCTCAATGATCGTTAACATTCCATTGCCATTAGAGCTAAAACAACCCCAAACCATAATATGCCCTCCGCTATGTTTAACAGTAGGCTTTAAATTTTTCAAATTATATCTTTCCCCTACCTTACGACGCACATATCTTCGTCCATCTGATCCAAACAAGTTTATCTTGGTCTCATCTGACCAGATTATGCTATTCCAATGCTCTTGAGTGTAATAAACCCATTTCTTAGCATGCTCATATCTGCTTAAAACATTTTCAGGACTTAAATATGGTTTAGAACAGGCAACTCTGCCAAGCAAACCTATAGAACACAATCCACGACGAATTGTTCTAGATGAAATACATTTTCTTTTTCTGTCATTTAATATATTTTTCAATTTATTTGATCCTAATTTAGGATCTTTTGAGATATTTTGCTTCAAAAAAGTTAAATCACCTGATGAGAGTGACAACTTTCGGCCAGATCCCGGTTTTCGAGATGAAGACCCTGTTATAATATATTTTTTAACAATTCTGGAAATTGTTGATTGATTTACGGAGTATTTTTTTGCTAACTCCATTTGGCTCATTCCAGACTCGTGGAAAGCTACAATTTGAGCCTTGTCTTTAATTGATAATTGCTTTGACATGGATGCACTGAATCATAGAATTTTTTTATGTTTTTTGGCGGGAAAAGGCAATTTTTTTCAATATGCATTTTTTTTTGTCCACTTTGATTTTTATAAACCGTTCAATATACTACCTAATTTCTTTATACCTTAAAGTAAATATATTTTTCAATATAAAATGAGAAAAAAAACCAATTTATTTTTTAACCTTTTAAAATTAATAAATATTATCTTGCCAAATGCCATTTTTTTATTATGCGTTTTTTTGTCCACTAGTGTATGTAAAAGGAAAAGCACTTACCTTAGGAAGATAATAATATAATTTAATAATTTCCACTTAATTTTCAATTTTTAATTCACCTTATTCAGTCGACAAATACTAAAATTACGTATATCAATTTTACTTTTGTCGTGCAATCTATATTAAGGTACGCATCAGTGACCCCTTTATGTTCCTATCTTTTATCAGGATTGTTAAAATAATACAATTTACGTTTAGATAAATGAATATGCCCTGGCGACGCGGTGAGTATACGTAGGTGGTCTTATATTAACTCCAGTACAGCTCCGACAGTTGAAATGCGACTGAAACAAAAGTACGATCGGTAGGGTGTTACTCCTATTTCGCGTTGCCCTTCTCTATCTATCGTTTTCCAGCACATTTGGAAGAAATAAAAATCAGTTTAATATTTTAAGAAGTGTTTTAATTTAAAAATAAGTAAAAACTAATAAAATGAAAAATAAATTTTTACTATATTGCAAATAAAAAATTGCCGCCTCAAAAGGCTTGCGCCCTGGGGCTATAGCCCATTTAGCCCTGTGGTTAGGGCGGCACTGTGTTTGTTGTATTTTCTCAGACACTTGGCACCACCAAAGTGACCATAACAGAGCTGCACTGGCTATGCAACAAAGTAGTTTTGTATATGTAACAACAATAACTTTGTTCCTCTACTAGCTTTATTACATTACCTGAAATTTTCAATTTTATTTAGAATTTTGCCGTTATTATAATTTTCAGAACAGCTGGGATTAATTTCGTTTGATTAAAAAAGGCGTTTAATTAATTAAGGCTTACTTCAAGGTTACATCAGATGGCAAAAAGGAATTACCACAGCTTAATGTCCTAAAGTGTAAGTGCCGGAGCCATATGAAAGGCAGCTGGAAAAGATGAACAAAAATTATAAATAAAATTATCGACAAAAGAGGGTTTTTTTAAAAAAATCGTTTTTATTTCCAATTGCAGATTATGAACAGTTACAGGAAAAAACAAGAACATAGAATACAGCAACACAATGAAAAAAAAGAAAAAAACAGCTGTAACAGAGTCCATTCATCTAACATATCCCTTGCCTCCCAGTAACGCTCGGCGAGAAAAGTCTTGCGCAGAGCAGGACAGTGGGGTAGATTTGTTGCATCCATCACCTCTCCAGAGCTGCAAAGAGTGCATATCAGAGAAGGAACAATTTTGAATCTATAAAGATGATATTGTATGCAGTCATGTCCGGTGGCAAAGCGGAATTCAGCGACCGCTCTACGCCTTGGGCCATTACACAAATTCGGGATAGCATTCTTTCAAGACGTATGAGAAACATGATGATAGAGATCTTCCTGAGCACGTACTTTGAAAGATCTTTTAATAAGATCCCTAACAGTATGGAAAGGCAGAGGACGAGAAATATTCTGCATGATTAAAGCACCTTTCTTGCCAAGAAGTCGGCTTTCTCGTTACCTGGAATCCCTCAGTGGGCAGGAACCCACTGGAGGACTATAGTTTTCTCAAGTGAAGCCAGGTTTTGTAGATAATGTCGACAATCCAGTATGTCCTGTGATATGGGATTTTTATCTGAAACGATAGCCAACAGAGCAGCTCGGGAATAAATGAGTATAATAGCTCTTGTGAATTTTTCCAAGTGGCATGGTAGCTGGTACAGAGCTGTGTGAATTGCACAATTTCACAGTATAACGCAGAACCTCGGCCCACAGGGATGTAGAAAGAGAAGATTTCGGAGAAAACTCAGGCACCTGCATTAGGGCCATCAGACAAGAGAGATCCTCCAGTAAAAATCCGAAGCCACTCTGGCTCAGAATAAAAAATATTTAATACTTCGAAAGCGAGGGCTTTCAAAATAGAGGGATCCATATTACTTTTGGTTACTTTTTTACCCAGGTCAAGATTAATCCAGAAAGATCTCAAATTAATTGGATTTTGTAGTGGAACAAGTAATTCTGGTTCATTCATTAAACTGAGTGAAATTTTTAACGGAAAAACTCTCTGTGGAAAGCCTATCTGGGTCTTTAGATTTCTAGTCAGATCTTGATTTCCGGAAGGAAAGACATCCAGGAACTCTAATGATCTTTTTCCAGAGAATTAAGGCCTTCTCTTGAATTACTGTTCTTAAGGGTTTATCACCAGTTAACATAAACATGGCGTCAATCGGGGTGACCTTCACGGCTCCAGAAACAATACGTAAGCACTGATTTTGGATTTTTTTCTAGAGTACGTTTTCCACGACCACAACAAGTGGTTCACAGTAATAAGTCAGAAGGGGCAGGATAAATGAATGGTAAGTTTGGAGCAGAGTTTGTATAGTGCAACCCCACCTTGCCTCAGAAAGGCGTTTAAGTACACTAAGTTTCTTCGTAGCACGGTTGGACAGGTCCTCTACATGTGGCTTCCATGTTAATTTGCGCTCAAACGTCCCACCCAAATATTTAAATTTGTCGCACAAGGGGCTTTGGGTACCCTTATACGTCAGCTGAAGATTCAAAGATTAGTGCGTAAGTGAGAAAGTCGGGCAGTATGATTTATTTAAGCTCACCTCCCTATTATTAGTATCACACCAAACTTCCAAAGTATTCAAGGCAGCAGCGAGTTTAGTTTCTATGTTTCTCACTGTACTTTCTTTTTTAGAAACATTCCAGAAAACCATATCATCAGCGTATAAGAGGCACTTGACGCCAGAAATCTCTCGTATTTTATAAATCAAATTATTAATGTAGATGTTGAAAAGGGAGCAGCTACTAACACCTCTCTGTGGGAGACTTGTTTTTAAGATCTTAGATTTCTATAGAGCGTTGCCGTACCTGACTCTAAAAGAGCGCTGGCGCAGGAAGCTTCTAATCCAATTAGAAAGATTTGCTCTAATGCCTAGCCCCGACAGTTTCAGTAGGAGGCACTCCCACCATACCATCCCAAGTCATAGGATCCATTATGAATCCATTTACTGTTCGAATTAAAATCTTAATGCAAACTATGTGGGAAAAGGGTATTCAATGGGACGAGAATGTTCCCCTTGATACAGAATTCATATTTCAGGAATGGTTAAAAGAAGTTGAAAAAATAAAGTTTTTCGAAATTCCCAGACAGTACTTTAGTGATATGTGTTGGAAGTTTATAGAAGTTAACATATTTATATAGAAGTTAACATATTTTGTAATGCCAGTCCCAAGTGTTATGGTGCTATAGGATATTTTAGATTTGAGAAGAAAAATAAATGTAAAACAAGTTTCATAATATCGAAATCCCGTTTAGCTTCATTAAAAAAGGTAACACTCCCTAGGCTTGAACTTTTGGAAACATTAATTTCTGCAAGATTAGGTTCGTATTTGCAATCGATATTTCGGATAAGGGAAATATATTTTACTGAACTTATTCACAAATTTTCATTCACTGGATCAAGGGATCTGCCAACGAGTGGAAACCGTTTGTTAGAAATCAGGTGGTAGAAATCAAGGAGAAAGCAAATTCAAACAACTGGTAATTTTGCAGTGGGAAGACCAACCCTGTTGCTAAACTTACGAGGGGGATGAATGCTGAAGCTCTAATTAATGATAGTGATTGGTTTTCTGGGCCACCTTGGCTCTCAGAAGTAGATATTCCACATCACATAAACTAAATGAATACCGAAGCTGACTTGCAAAACGTTAGTGAAAAACGAAAGTGTATTACTTTGAAAATACTTGTGGGATCTACAGAACCGTTACTAAATCTTGAACTGTACGGAAATTTAAACAATGTTCTGAAAATAATGGCTTATGTTCTGCGCTTCGTGAACAACTGTAAATCCGTTTGTGAAAATCTGGTATGCTTACCGCTCATGAGTTTGTAAGGATCTTAAGTTTTACTAACGTTTATTTTATTTTAAATCTTTACTATCACTTCTTATTTTCTACTTCCGGCCAGAATTATAAGCGTTAACGTATTTATGCAAAGTTTGTCTGGCGAACGCCAAGTACTTAAGTTGTGGCTTTTTGCCAAGCGAGAGAGAGGAAGCAGTTAGTCGAAGCAGGCCGCTTACCTTAGAAGTTTTACTCAGTTGCTAGTTGCCTTCCAGGCCAGAGGTTTAATCCTCTTGATAACTTTAAACGTATTGTAGTGTTCACAGTTCTCTGTACTACATACGGCTTCCTGTTAATATAAGGCCAATCTTCCACGTTTATTATTTCAAAGTCAAATTAGAGTTTAGTTTTATTTTTATATTTTTACGTTTAGACCACAAGTAGTGGGTCTTTGTATTCCGAAGTACGGAAGTTATTGTAAATAGAGAAAAATAAAGGGTTTTGTGTACCCTTCCTGTGTATCCTGTCTACTTCCAGCAGTTATTGAACATAGCTTTAGTAAGCTCTCTGTTCCGAGTCAGGTCCTTGCATGTTCCCGAAGAAAGTAAGACGGAACATTGAACCTGATAGTGGCGCCCAACGAAGAAGAATAACCATGGCCGAGTTTCAAGAAGAACCTGTGCTGCCTGCAGAAGCGGCTCAGAATCCAGAAATGCCAGCTGCCGCCCTGGAAGGATTTGGTTACATCGTCCAGACCATGCGCGCTTCGATGAAACCAGAAGCAACATTTAATGGAAACTCACCGGTAACCAGTTTTTTGGGAAAATTGGATGACCACTTCATGCTCTATCCCGTGCACGAATTTCAAAAAGTTACCTTAGCTACCAGAGCTTTGAGGGGCCAAGCGCTTAATTGGTTCAAATGTATAGGCAGAAGTCTCTTGGGTCAAGCAGGAAGTCCCACCTATACTTACGAGAATTTCAAGACTGCCCTAGTAAAAGCCTTCCCTGTTGTAAGGGATCGTGCGAAATTAGAAACGGAACTTTTTAGTATATATCAGCAAAGAATCCAAAATCTCTCAAGCTTTATTTTAAGAAAAATTCACGTCTTCAAACTCTTGTATGGAAACCGTCCGGATCCTGAGATAATTCAAGTGATTTTGCCGAGGTTACTGCCCCAAGTGCAAGACTTTATTGAATTAAGAAATCCGACTACACTGGAAAAGTTATTTGAGCTAGGAATCCAGTTTAAAGTAGAAGAACGGCGGACATTGAAAGAAGACGCCAATATTAACAGCGAAACCAATTTGGTGCGCCAAGACTACAGCAAACTCAAGCACACGGCTACGGAAGCAAAGCGAATCAGTGGGCAAGGAAACCCGAGCATTCAAAAACAGCCGGCGAACGTCGACAGTTCAATAGCAATCCAGGAAAAAAGTCTCAAAGCCAGTGGAAAAAGAAGGAAAGCACGGAAATGAAAAATAATTTAAACTAAAACGGATTTCTGCTGACGGGAGGGTGCGGAAATCCGAAGGCCAAGAAAACCCCTCTTCCTTCAAGTTAAATACAGTAATGGTGAAAAATTTGACTCTTCCGAAGATTGAAGTGTTGGTGAATAATATCCCAGCCACCGCACTCCTGGATACAGGCGCGCAGTGTTCCTGTGTGGCAGAAGATTTTTTTAGGAAGTATTTTCGGAAATACCACATATATAATTCGGATAATACGACAGTGTTAGCGGCGCAAGGAGAAAAATGTAAGTGTATAGGTAAATTACCGCTGTGTGTCCGTATCAAGGACGAAAAAGTAAAGGTGATGTTTTTCATAGTAAAGAATCTGCAAGCACATATTATTTTAGGAATAGATTTTCTTTCAGACGCTGGATTTTAATGAAGCGTCCCTTAAGCTGACGATGAAACCAGTTCGTGGAGAAAAGGCTGAACCGCCGATGTTAAATCTTGACCACCTGCCTAATGAAGAACAGCGAAGAATCCGACAAGTGGTAAGTGAATTTGCTTCGTTATTTAGTGATATTCCAGGATTTACTCAGGTTACTAACCATAGTATTGACACCGGAGATTCAATGCCAGTTCGACACAAAGCATACCGGTATGATAAGAATAAGGAAAAAAATTATAGAATGGCATATCACCGATATGCTACGTAAAAAGATCATAACGCCCATCTCAAGTAGTTATGCTAGCCCGGTGGTTTTATGTAAGAAAAATAATGACTATCCTTTGACACATCCAAAAAGGTGGAGATTCGCAATTGACTACCGTAAATTAAACTCCATAACTAAATACCCGGTATATCCGTTACTTATTATTGAAGAAATTCTAAGGAACATAACATCCACGAAATATATGACGACTTTAGACTGAACGACTGGTTATTTTCAAATAGGGAATAGGCCTGAGGACGTGCCTAAGACTGCTCTTATAACCAAGCCTGGCACTTATGCATTTTTGCGTATGCCGTTTGTCCTTTCAGGGGCACCGGTAACATTTCAGCGATGTATGGACATTGTGTTAAGGCCTGTTCTTGGAAAATCCACATTTATCTATTTAGACGATATCATTATTACTAGTGATAATCTCGACCAACATGTACAGGATTTAAGACAGGTGTTTGCTTTATTAAATGAGGCCGGTCTAAAAGTTAATGTCGAAAAGTGCAAATTTGCAGCCCCAGAATTAAAATATTTAGGTTACAAAATATCTCAGAAAGGAATCGAGACAGACGAATCAACAATAATCGCTGTACAAAAGTATCCGACTCCGAACACGGCAAAGAAGCTCTCTTCTTTTCTAGGACTTTGTTCATATTATAGAACCTTTATAAAGAATTTTGCAGCTATTGCTGAACCGTTGTTAAAATTAAAAAGGAAAAAGGCAAGATTCTCGTGGACGGCCGAAGCCAATAGTGCTTTCGAAAAATTAAAACAAGCATTAACGCAAGCCCCTGTGTTGAAATTTCCTGAAAAGGATGAGAATTTAGAAATTTCAGCGGATGCTTCGGATTATGCGGTAGGAGCGGTACTTTCGCAAAATCAGCAGCCCGTGGCATTTTTTAGCCGAACTTTAAATCAAACACAAAGAAACTATTCCGCGACCGAGAGAGAGGCACTTGCAGTTCTGTTAGCAGTGCAAAAGTTCCGAGTCTAGTTTGGAAAGGCGCCAATAACAGTGTGTACTCTGATCATGCGGCGGTAACTAGATTGTACTCAGGGAAAAACTTATCCCCAAGGTTAATAAGATGGGCACTCACGCTACAAGAATATAATCTGGTAATCAAGCATACCCCCGGAAAGGAAAATATCGTAGCAGATGCCCTATCCAGAATCAAAATAGACGAAGAAGGTAATACCGTAAAGGTGGCAATGCTCACAGCATGTACAATAAATTCCCGAGAAACTGTAATAACCGAACTGGGTAAGGATCCTGAGTTTGGAAGCATTTATGAGTATTTAAAGGATCCTGAAAATTTTAGCCACCAAGATATTGTGGCGATAAGAAATAGGGCGGCCCATTACGAACTAATAGATGGTCTATTATTCTATACAAAAGCTACGAATTCCAACAACGAATTTCGACCTGTTATCCCAGCTAGTCTTAGATTAAATATCCTGCAGGAGCTCCATGACAGCCCTTTAGCTTCTCATGCTGGTATTCGAAAAACTATCCAACGGGTACGCGAGGCAGTCTATTTTCCTGAACTGCAAAAGTTAACAAGGGCGTATGTCCAGTCCTGCCCAACATGTCAAGCAGTTAATTATATTAATTTCCGCCCGGCCGGGTTTCTAAATAGTATTAAATCCGAATTTCCAAATGAAATAATTGGCATCGATTTATTGGGCCCTTTCCCAAAAAGTCAGTTAAATAAAAGTCGGTATCTCCTTGTTATGGTTGATCATTTTAGTAAGTGGACCGAAATTGTTCCCTTAAAACGAGCCTCCGCGAAATTAGTTACTGATTCTATTTTAAATAAATATATTTTAAAATACGGGGCGCCCCTAAAAGTTATATCGGATAATGGTCCTCAATTTGTAAGTAATGTATTTGAAGACATGTGCCAAAAACTGGGCATACGTCATTTAAAAATGGTCCCGTATCGGTCGCAATCAAATATAGCGGAACGGGTCAATAGAAATATAGTGAAAATTATCCGTAGTTATGTTAAAAATTTTCATAAAAGCTGGGATAACTATGTCAATGAATTTGCTTTCGCCCTTAGGACCGCAAAACATGATACAACGGGCAAAACTCCTGCTGAGTTATTTTTAGGCAGAAAGATTATAACGCCGTTAGATAAATTATTTTATGTGCAACAAAGAGCCCCAGAATTTAAAATGGGTGATATAGAAAAACTAATTAAAGAAGCAAAAAAGAATACGGAAATAGCACAGAGAAAACAAAAGCTGTATTACGACTTGAAACGACGGGGAGTAACTTATAAAGTAAGGGATGAAGTATTAAAAATTAAGCATTCACTTTCTTCAGCACCAGAAGATAAAACTGCCAAATTTTTTCCACGATTTGAAGGACAATATGTTATAGAAAAAATAACTCACGCTGTAGTAGTGTTAAAAGCCAGAAATGGTGAAACCTGCTCCGCAAACATTGATCAAATCAAACCCTACTACGATCGTAATAAAATGCAAATTTTCAAAGATCTTTTGCAGGATCCGGCACGGCAGACACCGCAGGCACAAGCTCCAGAGGTGGAACAACGACAAGTACAAGGGCAAGCCATTAAGAGTCAGGAGCAAGTGAAAAGAAAGTTTCCCCGCGGGAAAATTGAAAGTAACAAGAAAAAAAAGCCGTTCCACCGTCCAGAAAAGAGAGCTCACGAACACCCCCAGAATGAAGAAGGGAGAAGGACGACGTATGCAAACAGAGCCAGGAGAAATGACGGCAACTATAACCCGGCTCTAAAACGGAAGATCTACTCATCCGACAGGACTCTCCGCAGCAAATGTCGCCGAACTGCGGAAGGGCCACCAGCGGCGGAGGAAAAGTTACAAGGAAAATTTGAACGGCCAGCAACGAGGTCCAAGCAGGAACACGAAAGAAGTTTCCCGGTTCCGCCAAGACCAGCTGCCATCAAACGGCCAAGACCACAGGCAGAGGCGAAAAAGAAGGTATTCAAGGGTGACCGAACTGGAAAAAAAAGAAAGCTTCTAGAGGAAGGCCCTGAAGGTCGAGCCCGCACAAGAAGGAGGATAAATCAAACGACAATCTGCGCTACCTTCCAAGACTGGGCTCAGAAAAGAATGTCCGAATATCACAAAGATAAATAAAATTTTATGTTACTTTGCAAACTTAAGTTAATCTTTCATTCTTACTGCAAGTGGCAGATTTCAAGAAGTTTTACTTCATGCGGGGTCTACCTTTATGGCCAAAAGGGCGAGAAATGAGTTGTTACCGATTTTGGTATTATGTTTTTCAATTACTCGCGCGTAAAAATAAAGTTGATGTATAATAGCAATGTGTAAATACTTAAATATTGTAAAAGTTATTGTATAAATTTTATTTAAAACATTCTGGCAAGAAAGAAGTTTTAGTCTGAAAGACTTTTTGAAATGTATTATTTCAATGTAGAAGAATTGGCACTTGCTTAGAAAAGAATAGAAGTTAACAATGTACTACTAATGTATGTTTTCAAATGCATAAAATTAACGGCATGTTAATATGTTCTTATATACAATGTGAACTGTTATTTCAAATGTTAAGAAATACCGTGATATGGTAAAAGTGAAAGTAATGTTAAAAAAAATTTTTTTTTATTCGTGTGACTGTAAAAAGACTAAATTAAATGAATATGTGTTAAAGGTTGTATGAATGTAGTTAGGCTCTCTGACGCTACACTTCAGAGTTAGCCACTTTCAGAATAGTACCTCAGGGTTTAGAGTTGAAGTTAGGGTGTGTTACGAGGTCTTGGTATGTTGAATTTTTAACACGTTAGTGCTTTGATTGTAGGAGGAAGTGTTGAACACGTAGACATAAACACATTCGTGTTTGGTGTTCTTTTACAACACATGTCAGAGAGCACGGGGAGAGATAATTAAAATAGTCATGAATGAAATAAGAATGTTAAGAGAAATATAATTATACATGTTACTTGCCATTTCATTGTGTAACATTTCATTAAACTAGTTTTCCTTCCAGATCTCTGGAAGGAACCAGATTTGAATAAAAGCTCCTGTTTAGATGCAGTACAGATGAAAAAATTGCGTGTCCTGGGAGCTGCTATTGTAAAAACAAATTTCTTTCTTTTAAATTTCTAGTTTCTAGCGAAAATTGTTTGTAAAATATTGGCCTCGCATTAGATTCTAGAGCTAAAAGTTTTCAACAAGGTCGTTTTAGACCTCAGTTTCAAACTAATTAACTCTGGCGGGAAGTATGTAAGGATCTTAAGTTTTACTAACGTTTATTTTATTTTAAATCTTTACTATCACTTCTTGTTTTCTACTTCCGGCCAGAATTATAAGCGTTAACGTATTTATGCAAAGTTTGTCTGGCGAACGCCAAGTACTTAAGTTGTGGCTTTTTGTCAAGCGAGAGAGAGGAAGCAGTTAGTCGAAGCAGGCCGCTTACCTTAGAAGTTTTACTCAGTTGCTGGTTGCCTTCCAGGCCAGAGGTTTAATCCTCTTGATAACTTTAAACGTATTGTAGTGTTCACAGTTCTCTGTACTACATACGGCTTTCTGTTAATATAAGGCCAATCTTCCACATTTATTATTTCAAAGTCAAATTAGAGTTTAGTTTTATTTTTATATTTTTACGTTTAGACCACAAGTCGTGGGTCTTTGTATTCCGAAGTACGGAAGTTATTGTAAATAGAGAAAAATAAAGGGTTTTGTATACCCTTCTTGTGTATCCTGTCTACTTCCCACAGTTATTGAACATAGCTTTAGTAAGCTCTCTGTTCCGAGTCAGGTCCTTGCATGTTCCCGAAGAAAGTAAGACGGAACATTGAACCTGATAAGTTAAGGAAGGCTTCAGAATTTATTATAAGAAATGTTCAACTTCATGAATTTTCAGAAGAAAGAAAGGCTTTAAAGACAGGACGAACTATTAAAACTAAAAGCAAAATCATTTCACTTAATCCATTTCTAGATGAAAACGAAATTTTAAGAGTAGGGGGTAGATTAAGAAACACAGAAATTACCAGAGAAAGTAAACATCCCCTTATATTGCCAAATAATAATCACTTCACAAACTTATTAATACAATATTATCACGAAAAACATTTACACGGAGGGCTGCACTTAATGTTATCCGCAATAAGACAGAAACACTGGATAATAAGTGCAAATAATGAAATTAAAAAAATGTATTTGGAAATGCATAAAATGTTGCGAGTACGAGCGGCAACATCCACTCAGTTAATGGGAGAATTACTTGCAAGTAGAGTGATTCCAATTAGAACCTTTTCAAAGGTTGGCGTTGATTAAGCCGGTCCATTTGCTGTGAAAATGAAAAGGGAAAGAGGTATAAGACCAATTGAATGTTATGTCTGTATTTTCGTTTGTTTAGCTACAAAGGCTATACATTTAGAGATTGTTAGCAATTTATCAAGTGAAGCATTCCTAGCTACTCTAAAACGATTTGCTTCTAGGAGAGGAAAACCTTAAGAAATAAGAAGTGATAGTGGAACTAATTTTATAGGATCAAATAAAGTCCTCAAGGAAGCAGTTTCATCTATCCAGTCAAACTCAGAAGTTCAAAGGTGGTTATCAAATGAAAACATAAGGTGGATATTCAACCCGAGAGCTGCTCCACATCATGGTGGTATATGGGAGGCAGCTGTTAGATCCATGAAGCTGCATCTAAAGAAATGTGCTGGAACTCAAATTATCTTACCACTGTGCAGGGGGACATTAAACGTCCTATTAACCAAACTGTGTCTTTTTTCCAGTTGAGAGCATTAACTTTTAAGTGTTTGGTTTATATTGAATATGTTTTATTATTATTTTTTTATATTTCTTATTGTACTAATAATTTTATTTGTTTGTTTTAGTTTAACCCTTATAGTTAACTTTTCAATACAATAAGCTAGAAAACTGGTAAGTGTATTATGTAATTTTGCACTTTTGAAGATTTTGTATGTTTTCAGTTTCTATATTTTTGATTTACTTATTTGCATATCTGATTGTATTAAGATGAATGTAATTCATCGGGGGGGATGTTTTGGGCTCCTTCGTGATTGCGGTGATTTTTACCCAGAGGGCGCACCGCACAAAGAGTTAGTTGCGTTATAGAACGTAAAGGGAGTGGGCACACCAAAATGTCGGGTGTATTACCGCTAAATTGAGATAATTGCATCGTATCAGTCAGGTGGCAGTAAACTAGTATGATGTATCAATTTGCATGCCAGGTAGCAGAATATGTGTATCATGTACATACCAGGAGGCATAATGCTTTTAAACATGCCAGGTGGCATACGGCTTGTAAATAAATTGTAAATAAATGTACAGTAAAATATCTTAATAGATCAAGGAACACGCATCAACAACCTTCTGATCATTTGGATACGTACAATGTCCTTTTCACACAGAATCTGCAAAAGCTCCGAGACAACAAGAGGTAAATAGGTATTTTATAAATAAAATAAAATAAATTAATATTAGTTAAATAATAAAATAAAATCCCGGACCTTGTATTATTTGGGGCTTCGGCTGAAATTAAAGTTTTGCTCCCAAACCTGGAATAGCGGAGCCAGACTTGGGCTGAATAAAATTTCAAGGAGTGACATATATAGAAACAATTATTCTTCAGGAACAAACACCAAATGGAAAAAGATAAAACGGTTAATGCGTAATTAATAAGGGGGAACAAAAAATATTAGAAATTGTATGTGCCATGTAGCTGTCAAATAGAAGTTGTGACGGAGTAAAAATATGCTCTTAAATCCGAGGTTAATCTATAAGTGTTAGGTCTTTATTGTCTATTCATTGCACAAGATACTGTATTTAATTTACAATACACTTTATTTAAATACAAAACACATCCTTACTTGCACACATGCGGGCAACTCCCACAACCGGCAGTTCAAGTCTCATTTCTGTTTCATATTCGCTTTACGCGCTTGGCGATGCTTGGTATGCGCCATTTCTAAGTTCGATTACGATTACTTGATACATAACATCCCTTCCCCTTTATCACAAGTTCAGTCTATTTGGCGATCGTCGAATTCTGGTGGACCGACGCAAAGGTTGTGACTCAGCTAGTTTCTTTGGTGACCTAGCTGTATAGGTGTGTGTGTGATTATGGCAAAGCCTCGAGGGCTATCTACCTAAGGGGAGGGATGCCTTCGTGGAGGACTTTCTAAGGGAAACTGGCTCGTATACACGTTACACATAGGGAAAACCACGAAAACGCCCATGCAGCCAGCCCGTTCGCGGGATTCGAACCTCGGACCGAACTACCAGTGTTCAGCGACTTTACCGCTCGGCCGCTGGTGGGCCCTAGCTGTATTAGTAGCAGGTCCGTTGGATGGAACTTCCGGTAAAATCTTGGGCTCGTAAGACGACACAGACTCATCTATCTTGTGGCTGTTATCTTTGAATGTTTCTGTTTTAATCATATTAATATTTATTGATCTATAATTAAGTTCATTACAACACTTTCACATAGCACATTGTTTATTCCAGACCAACATCAACTGCCAATTACTTCACTTCAGTTTAACCAGCAACTAGTGTGTTGCCACATATATGTAACATCTCCCCTCTTTTGGGAAACTCATAGGAATCAATGCATTACATAATTATCATATTTGGATGGTCGATATACATTATGACCACTTCTTGTTTTATATACACAATCACGATTAATATTATTGCTATTATTTTGATGGTGAGGATCATTAAGTATTTTTGGATGTTCACTACTTATATTTTCCTCATTCTCATTACATAGATCATAATAGTCTAATGTCACTAAATTCTGATTTTTAGTTTTTCTTAAATGGAATTTATTCCGTCTAATTACCCTATTGTCTTTTGTTCTAATCCAATATAATCTAGGAGTTGAATGCTTTTTAAAACTATAGCAGGTTCCCATTTATTTTCCCATCTCAACATTACCTTTTCCCCAGGAATAAATTCAGGTCTTTCCCTTGCATGCTTATCATAATAGATTTCAGCCTGTTTCTGCTTACTCCTCACCTTTTCTCTATATTGATCTTTTACAGTTCAATTCTGTTTGTGTAATTGGTAATCGTGTTCTTAAATTCCTACTTAATAGCATTTGACTCGGTGATAAATTTATACCTGAAATTGGAGTAGTTCTATATTCCAGTAAAGCCTCATTTAATTTCTCTAATCCTGCTTTTCTAAATAAACTCTTAGCTATACCTACCAACTTTTCTGCAAATCCATTAGATTTAGGATATCGAGGACTGCTAGTGATTATTTCAAGTCCCCAATCCCTTGCGAAACTCTTCATTTTCCAACTAATAGTTGGAAATACGTTATCACAAATTAAATAAATTAATAAAATTAATAAATTAATACGTTATCACAAATTAAAGTTTTGGGTATTCCATGTGTTGCAAATATCGATTTCAATTTACTAGTAACTTCCACTGCACTTTTATTTTTTAGAGGAATTATGTCTACCCATTTAGTTAAGTAAGAGCCTATTACTAGATAACTTTTCCCCGCATACTCACAGATATCAGCACCAACCTTTTCATAAGGTAAACTGGGAATTTCAGGAGAAACAAGAGGTTCTTTTACTGTTTGAGGCCTGAACCTATCACAAATTAGGAATTTAGAAATCATATTCTCAATGTCACTGTTGATTCCTGGCCAAAATAGTACTTGTCGAGCCCTAGCTTTTGATTTTTCAATCCCACAGTGAACTTCATGCAATAATGTTAACATACACTTTCTTAATACAACAGGTACTACAATTCGATTATTAAAAAAAACTAAATCTTGTTCAACACTCAACTCATTTTAAAATTTAAAATAAGATCTTGCTTCTTTTGAACTTTATCAACACTCAAAGGCCATCCATTTTGCCAATATTCTTTCACTAACATTAACCCTTCATCTTCTAATGTGGCTTTCTGAAATTCCCTTTTCTTACTCTCAGACATCTGCAGTTGTTTTTTAGTGTATGAACAATCTCTGTCATATCCATGTTTTCATTTGTGTGTGTATCAATAAAGGAACGTGACAGTAAATCTGCAATATACACATATTTCCCAGGCAAATATTTAAGTTTTAAGTTATATTTTAAGAGCTTAATTTTTATCCTCTGCAATCTATTTGACAACACATTAGCAATATTTTTGTTCATAATTGAAACTAAAGGTTTATGATCAGTAAAGCACTTCTACCTCTCTACCATAAATGTATTAGTGAAATTTATTAGCAGCAAATAAAATACTAAGAAATTCTTTCTCAAACTGAGCATAGTTTTTTTCTGCATTATTTAAACTCCGAGACGAAAAAGCAATTGGTTGCCCATTCTGCAATAAGCAGCAGCCTAACCCATCTTTAAAACTATCTGGCTGTATAGTTATAGGTTTAATACTATCAAATATTCCTAACACCGGTGCATTGGAAATTAATTTTTTTAATTCCCTGAATGCTTTAGAATGTAGCTGTAACCACTGCCATTCTACTTTGTTTTTCAAAAGTTCCCTTAATATGGCTGTTTTCTCTGAAAATTGTGGTACAAATTTCCTCAAATAATTACACATTCCCAAAACACGTTGTAATTCATGCTTATTCTGAGGTTCCTGTAACTCAGTAATGGCTTTAATTCGATCAGGATCAGGTCGCATGCCTGATGCATTAAATAAATGACCTAAATATTTAACCTCACTAACCCTATATTGAAGTTTTTGCTTGTTGAATTTAATATTAAGTTTTTTAGCTCTGTTGATGACCTCTGTTAAAATTTTATCATGTTCTTATATAGTGCTGGCAGCAATGAGGATGTCATCAAAATAGACCAACACTCCTGGTATATCACCAAAGTTTTCAAGATTGCGTTTCGGAAAAATTTCAGGTGCACAGGAAATACCCATTGGAAGCCTTAAGAATTTATAGCATCCAAATGGTGTGCTAAAAGTACAAAGATCACTACTATTTCCATCTAACGCTATTTGAAAAAACCCATCCTTTAAGTTCAAAACAGAGTAAATTGATTTATTACATAGCTTTGGTAAAATCTCCTCAATTGTTGGAATCAACACATGTTCTCTTTTTATAGCTTTGTTAAGATCTTGAGGATCAAGGCATATTCTTAAGGATCCAATAGCTTTTTCAATTATTACTAGTGTTAAAACTCACACCAACAACCACGTGATTTGCGCATGCGCGCAGCAGCAAAAACTAAATCAGAACTTTTTAGTTGAACTTTGAGAACTCGTGATGGATGTTTGAGTGAAACATGTAGTAATTCTCTTTTGTGTTATACATATATATTTTAGTTTAGTGCTGTGATGTAAATTAAATATCTTATTATCTTAGAAGCCTCTCTCTTTCTGTGAGTAGTAGTATCGATAAATGAAGAAAAATACTCCCGGATATACCTTTGGATTAGAAAGAAAGAAGATCGATTAAAAGGTAAGTCTTTTTACCTTTTATTTTCTAATTATTATACAACTAGATTGCTAACCCAGTTCAAAGGTTAATCAGCTTTTGCAATAATGCCCTGTCTCTCTAATTCGCTTAATTTTAATTCAAGTTTAGGTTTTAAACTAAGTGGTACTCTACGTGGTGGTCTCACTACAGGAGCTATCTGATCATCAACCATGATTTTACACAATCCACTAAATTTCCCCACATCTTCAAACACTTCTGAATTATTAATAACTTGATCTTTAGATGGAGGTAAAACAATTGTATACTGATCCAACTTACCTTTAATTGATATTCCAACCTTATTTATAAACTGAATTAAATTAAGTTTAACACATGCATCAATTCCTAATAATGGACGTATATGCTTGCTAGAAACAATTAAAAACTCTAGAGTAATACACCACACCATCTGAGAAACATTGTAACATTAATGACCCATCAGGTTTAACCTTGGACCCCCAAAATGCTTCTAATACAACATTACACTTGTTTAAAATAAGATTAGAGTTCTTAGCACTCAGTGTTTCGTAAGTTTTCACAGGCAAAACATTCACTTCAGACCCTGTGTCCAACTTAAAAGTCACAGTTGTCACTTCAACAATTATAGTTTTAGTCCACTCTTTTGCAGACGATGTTGAGCACACACTTTTAGTTCTTTGAATATTTATGGAATTCACGAAGAATTCATTATCAGATTCCCTATATGCATCTGCGTTATCATGCTGAGAAACATTTTGGACATGCTTCAGTCTGCACATAGTCGAAAAGTGATTTAGTTTGCCACAATTAAAGCATTTTTTTTCCATATGCCGGACACTGTCCATTAACGTGACGTCTGTTGCAATTTTTACATAAAGATGTCTCAGTATTTGAAGTGTCATCACTCCATCCTCTGTGCTTCCTCACTGCTAAGGCTGCATTGGCTCCTCCTGTCCGATGTTGCTTCATTTTCCCTCTAGTTACGCTGTCAACATTGTGTTCTCTTAACGTTCGAGCACGAGCTTTGCTCAATTCAGCTGCTTTCCCTAATTCAATTGCTTTTCCAAACTCAGATTATTTTCTCGCAGCATCCTCTCGTGTAAACTGGCATCTGATACTCCAAGGACAATGCGATCACGTATGGCAGAGTCACTCTGCTCACCAAATGCACAAGATTTTACAAGTTTTTTCAGGTCAGTCACGAAACAATCAAAAAGTTCCCCTTCTTCTTGTTTTCTCTTATTGAATAAAAATCTCTCCACCACAACATTTGTTCTAGGCGTCGTGAAAGCTTCAAACCTCTCAAGCACTTTTTCATAGTTACCCTGATCTCCTGTTGAAAGATTGAACGTGTTGAACACTTCAACTGCTTCCTCACCAGCGGCATTTAAAAATAAAGCAACTTTCACATCTGAATCATTTGAAGCATTTCCTGAAGCTTTCATATAAATCTGGAACAGCTGCTTGAATCTGCGCCAGTTTTCAGCCACATTGGCGTCGAAACTTAGGCCTTGCGGAGGGCGACACAATTCCATCTTGCGTCTGCTGAGAGGAAAAACAACCAAGGCGATTGCTTGGCAATTAGTTGTAATACAATTCCACACGACTACGCCATGTTTTAATCATATTAATATTTATTGATTTATAATTAAGTTCATTACAACACTCTCACATAACACATTGTTTATTCCAGACCAACATCAACTGCCAATTACTTCACTTCAGTTTAACCAGCAACTAGTGTGTTGCCACATATATGTAACAGTTTCTGGGATTCCACTTTTATCCGCTTCTTTGGAAATCGCGAGAGCTGAAGGAGGACGTATGCAGCCATCTTCATTAATGTTTTCTCTATCTTATTTCTATCTCTTCCTTAATGTTCTGGTCGATATGTCGCCGCCATAGCTGACCGTCTACATTTATAGTGTAATAAATCTGTCCATCCTTGGATTGGACTGTCCCAAATCTCCATTGTCAGTCACCCTGGCGATAATTTTTTACTGCCACTTCACCGCCATCATAAATCCACTGTCTGCAAACTCGTAGGTTTCTTTCCGAACACTGTCTTCCACTCTCCTTTTGAGATTTTATCACAATAAGTCAATTCTTGTTCGAAGTTCCCTCTTCAGCATTAGCACTGCAGGGCTCTGTAGAGTAGTGAAGTTCGCAGCCATTCTGTATTGCATTAAAATGTACCTAGTTTTTGTCTCGAAGTTCCTGTATAATTTTGAATGGGTCTTAAGGATTGTTTTTCTGTAAACACATACCATTCAGCCTGCCCATTACTAGATGGTTTAAATAGTGTCTGTAGTTTTGTATTTGATTCCGGTACTCTGTAGGAATATCTTAAACTCATGTGAAGTAAACTGTGGCCCGCTGTCACTCACTAACAATATTTGAAATCCGAATAGTGCAAAAAGGTCCCGTAATCATTCTATTGTTTTGAAAGTCGAGCTTGATTTCATTGGGTAAGCTTATACCCATTTTGAGTGAGCATCGACGACTAAAATACATACGCTCAAAAATAAGTCTTGCATAATCGAAGTGAATACGCTCCATTGGAGCATTAGGGTACTGCAAATGATGAACCTTTAACTTCGGAGGATCTATTTTATGTTTTGCACATTCAAAAAAGTTTTTGGAAGTATTTTAGATATCCTTATCTATACCATTCCAAAACACCTAAGAGGTAGCAATTTCTTTCATCTTCGCAGTCTCTAAGCTTCCGTGGTGCAGCTCTTTCAACACACTCTCACGGTATCGTTTTTGTATACAAAAGCGTTGACCATACATGATACAGTCATCTTGGAGATTGCATTCCATCGCCCTTCCTTTCAATTCACCGCCGTCTTCAAGTACACATAGCAGAGGACTGAATTCTGCATCAGTTTCAGTATTTTTAAGTCAAATTTCTGGCAGTGACAGAGAGAGTTTTAATTTGCTGTAATTAAAAAATATTTACATCATCCTGAATAGAGAGTTACTCTGAGTTTGTCGGTAATCGTGACAGAAATTCAGCGTTGCCATGCTCGCTTGTTTTACTGTAATGACTGTAATGACCATAAAGCCAAGGCTTAGCGCAGAAGTCTTGCTGTTGCCAAAACTGGCGTACCTTTCTTTGAGCCGAAAATTGCAACAAGAGGTTTATGATCTATTAATGTATATTTACTGCTTTTTAAGCAGAGAAAAATATTTTGTTTCCCAGGTGATTGAGAAAGCTTTTTTATCAGTTTGAGAATACTTTTTTTTAAAAAAAAATTAAAGTGAGTGTTCTAGAAGCATATGCAATTGGCCTTGCAGTTCCACCAGGAAGTTTGTGAGAATGCATCGTACCTAACCTTACTGATGATGTAACAATTGCCAAAGTTAAGGGCAATTTTGGATCATAATGCATCAAAACATTTTGTGAACACAGTTCTTTCTTAATGTTCATAAAAGCCTCCTGACAATCCCTCGTCCAAACACATCTTGATTTTTTCGTAGTTAATTGGTATAAGAGATTTGCGATTGTCGCTAAATTTGGACAAAATTTCTCATAAAAATTAACTAATCCCTAAAAAACTTTGAATTTCCTGGACATTTTTGAGTTTCAGGTCTTTAGAAAACGCTGATATTTTTTCATCAGTTTTAACCATTAGCATCAATTTTATGACCTAAAAATAGTATCTGATCCTGAAAAAATTTGCTTTCCTCCAAATTTAATTTTAGTCCATGGGTTTTACATTTTTCGAAGAAATGTTTTGAAGTATTTAGATGTGCATCATCATCAGACCCTGTTATTCGCGCATCAACCATGATGACTTTACACCCTTCCATTCCTTTGAAAGTCCGTCAATGTAACGTTGCCAGATTGCTGGCACTGCATTTAGCCCGAACATTTATTTCCTACACTTATATAATCCCTTCTGTGTGTTTATTGTTAGCAATTGAGCAAGAAATGTTTTGAAGTATTTAGATGTGCATCATCATCAGACCCTGTTATTCGCGCATCAACCATGATGACTTTACACTCTTCCATTCCTTTGAAAGTCCGTCAATGTAACGTTGCCAGATTGCTGGCATTTAGACCGAACATGTATTTCCTACACTTATATAATCCCTTCTGTGTGTTTATTGTTAGCAATTGAGTCTGTGGATGTACTTTCATTTGTAAGTATAAATGTTTAAGACGAATTTTTGAAAAATACTTTCCCGCAGTCAAACATGAAAATATTTCCTCAATGATCGGCAGAGGGTGTTGATGCGGGACAATATTTCGGTTTATCGTCACAGAGTAGTCGGCACACAATCGTATAGAGCTGTGCGGCTTTATTGGTACCACTGGGGGTGGGAGGGAGTTGCCCATTCTGATGTTTCAAACTTTTCGATAATACCTTCCTTTTCCAAGAGATCAATTTCTTCAGTTATCCGGCCTTTTAACACAAATGGTACTTACCTAGCTCTACAAAATTTCGGTGCAACATTTGATTTTAATTCAAGTTGGACCTCATAATTTTTTATCTTCCTTAATTTTCCGTCAAAAATCTCTTTATATTGTTCCAATAATTATTCAAACTACTTTTTTAAGATACAGAAATTGACTTTATTGAGGTTCAAACTAAATTTATCTCTGAAAGCCATTCGCGACCAAATATTGTATTAATTTTCTCTTTAATAATATAAAGATTTAAGCTTTTATTTTGATCTTTATATTCTACGTTAACTGTAGTAAATCCTAAAGCTATCAGTTTTTCTCCATTATATGTTTCAAATACTAGACTCATATTTTGAATGTTATTTTTCGAAACTTGTCGTAAATTTTTAAAACTCATTACCGATACTTGCACCCCCTGTATTCAGTTCCATAGTTATCGGCTTTCCTTCTATGTTCACTTGAACCATTATGGGCAGTTTCCTTTTTCACCTCGCTGGAATTTATGCTGTTTATAGGAACTGTGTTTTCACTTTCGAGATGAAGCTGCTTCTGTTTTACCTTCTCGTTTTTAACATTAAAGCATGCTCTGTCAATGTGCCCGATTTTCTTACAAAATCGGCAGATACCTATCTTAAATTTACAAGAATTTCTATCATGGTCAGCCCCCGAGCATTGCGTATATATTTTACCTCTAGCACTCATAGAGGAGAAGTTTTGTTTTGGAGCGACCGACTTTTTAGACGTACCTTTATTCCTGGCATTAAACTCCTTAACTTATATACTGGTTTCCGAATTATTTCGTTTGCACCTTCAAACGCTTTTTCCATTGTCAGAGCTATTTTTAAAGTGTCATTTAAACTAATATTATGCTGCTCAAAAATTTTATCTAGAATAGTCCTATCTCTCAGTCCACTAACAAACACATCCCCCAACATCGTATTTAGCATGTTCTAATCGTAAGCACACAGTATAGAGAATGATCCTAACACTGCCGTATACATATTAATTGCTTCCCCCTCGTGCTGTTTTCAATTTAAAAATACATGCCGACTTGGAATTATAAGTCGATCAGGATTTTAAAAATTTCTCAATGTTGTTTTTAACACATTATAATCTGTATGGGAAGGATTATCAGTAACCAGCAGGTTTTTTAAAAGACTATACACCTTTCCGACAAACTAGAAATCAGTATTTTCCCACGTCTATCGCCTGAAACATTTTGTATATCTAAACAACTTTCGAATCTTTCTAAAAATTTATCAAACTGCTCTTCATGTTCATTATATTTTTCGAACTGAACAGAAAGTTTCGAACTATCCGTTTGTGGAGTAATAACTGAAGTAGGTTTCTCCATCAGAGCTTTATTTTGCTCTATAAGCTCAGCTACAAGTTGCTCCATGTTTAATTCCTCCAAAAAATGACTGTAAAAGCTTTACTTTCAGCTGTCTTTGGGAATTTCCATAGTCCGAAAATGAAACTTCATCAGCGATACCTGAAAAGCTCCTCGCGGAAGTTTTTTTTTTTTTATTACTTTACTTTCCACTGCCATTGTCTCCAGCTTGTTATGTCCTTATTGTATATTCATTGCACAAGGCACTGTATTTAATTTACAACACACTTTATTCATATACAAAACACATCCTCACTCGTATACATTCTTACAGCTCTCACGACTGCCATTTTAAGTTTCATTTCTGGTTTACAATTGCTTCACACGCTTGGGGCGCGCCAGTTCTAAGTTCGAATACGATACTCGATACACTACAATAATCTGTGTACAAATGGAAAATTCTATTTTAGTTGATCGCTTTCGTCTCCCATATTTGGTTACAGACTTCCAAAGAGTTCGCAGGTGCCCTTTTTCGTAAGCAGCTTCTAGTGTAGGGTGAGATTCAGTAGTTTATCTCAATATTTCGTTGTGTTATGACTGTTGTAATTTGGTGTCCATTTGGGAATGTAAACAAAGTTTCTTTTTTCTCATCCTGCTGCAAATCGTGGATAACTGAAACTGTCATCAAGGCCCATTTACACTAGCAAATTAGAGCCTAAGAAACTCTCGCGAACTTGATGGCATTGCTTGACAGCTTTTTAATGGCATTAGTTTCATGTGTTGAGGAAATATTTCATTCGTTGAAAGTTAGATTAACCTTATCGCCATCGCTCTTTGTTTGTTTTATACAACTAATGCATAAATACTCCGTTTTATCTCAAAACGTGTGAGAGTTTTTTTCCCCTTTAGCGGAGCTAGCAATTTAGCACTCGTTTCTTGAGCTTAGTTCTACTAGTGTAAACTTGCAGTAATCGAATTAGCGAACGTTGAGAAGGATGATCATCACCGCTAGTGTTTTCGGGAATAAAAATTCCCAAGTAATGCTTTCGCAAATTTATTGCTTCCCCTTGAGGTTTCGACTTGTGGGTGGGAGTGCGCCTGTTGATCTGCCGATATATACGTTAACCCTAAGAACTTTTTAGCAGAAGCGCAGAGAAAGCACAGACCGGCTGTTGAGGAGTAGTATGCAAATTTGAAGTTCGAAAATAAAGAACAATTTTTAATGTGTATTATGTCTAACTGAACTTTTTGGGGAATATAGTGAGAATATTAAATTTGATAAGAACAACGAAGATCGGTACCGTCCCTAAATGGTTACTACACGTTCCCTGCCTTAAATCTTTCAGCTTCCATCCAGGGAAAGACAGGTATTATTAGGGAGTATCGATTTCAAAGTTCTACTTATTAATAAAGTAAAATATTGCGAAATGAAAAAAAGTTTTTGCTGAATCTATGGTTCAGTTCCTAAGTGCAGGAGCCATCTTATTCAGGGTTTGATAGCACACTAGCTAGAATTTATCTCAAAAACTGAGATGTACCAAATCCGGGCTCCGCAATTAAAGCACTGGGATTTATGTACAGAATTGCACGAAGTTGAATACTATAAGCATTATTTAAATAGTTGAATGCTTGAGTACAAGTTTTGAATTCAACTTATACTTATTTAAGATAGTAAATTAAATTCCAAACTATATTACAATGAAACTTTCTACTAGCAAAATTTTTGTACCACTACTTAAATAAGTTAGCTTTAAAACTCCCTAACGTACCCGCTTTGGAAATAGCATCCTTTTTATTTAATTCCTTAATATTACTTTAGCCGATGCTGCGGATACACTGAAATATTATTAACACAAAAATGACATATTATTTTAAAGTTAAAAAAATGTATATAACTGAATATTCGATAATTGTTTTACCTATATACGTAATTGTAGTAAGCAGCAGTATTAAAACTACAAACTTTGTGATCGCTAGGTCTTTCAGAAATTCATATTACATAATAATCTCGATAAACAGCGAAGGCTGTTTAATTTAATTCTGCTTGTTTCAAAATGTTTTCTGATTTATTTTATGGTGTAGGAAGAACACGTTTCATGTTCTGTCTTTTAACATACTCTATATCGGCTTAATAATAGAGTTGAAATCAGCGGCTGTGCAGAATTACGATTTTCAAGCTCATTTTCATGTTCAAATCACTCTACAAATCGTTTTGCAAGTGAACAGGTGCATCGTCATCCTAATTCGCGATATGTGCTTTGGGATATTAAGTTAGAACAAACAGATGGATATGGTCCACTGATAGCCTTTGATAATAATGTTACCTTCAAGAACAGTCACTGCTCCCAATGAGTTCCACGATACTGCAGTACAAACAATCACTAGTTCTCCTTTATGGTTTTCTCTCGGCACCAGACATTCCAGATTACATACCTGTGGAGGAGTTCTTCACATACAATTTCTTCCAGAAGAGGAAAAGTCGCTAAGATGAACTACCGACTGAACAATACACATTTTGCACTGTGTATTATGCATGTTAAGTGAACAGGTGCATCGTCATCCTAATTCGCGATATGTACTTTGGGATATTAAGTTAGAACAAACAGATGGATATGGTCCACTGATAGCCTTTGATAATAATGTTACCTTCAAGAACAGTCACTGCTCCCAATGAGTTCCACGATACTGCAGTACAAACAATCACTAGTTCTCCTTTATGGTTTTCTCTCGGCACCAGACATTCCAGATTACATACTGTGGAGGAGTTCTTCACATAAAATTTCTTCCAGAAGAGGAAAAGTCGCTAAGATGAACTACCGACTGAACATTTTGCACTGTGTATTATGCATGTTACTTTAGCGAGAAATTAACTCTTCTTTTTTCGCAGGAAAGGCTGGGAAATATTTCGATGCAGGATTACGCCGTATTTATATGAAGTATACCGGTTGTATACTTTTTCTTTTTATAAAATAAGATTTTATGTATCTTTTCGTGGAAGATCTTCTGAGAAAATAATTAACCTAACTGATTTATTTTTTTTTTTTTTTTTTGACTTATCAAGCTAAATACTCCAACAAAACAAAATCATTTCAGTGCAATTATTAGAACTTACGGTTTTTCAAATTTTGAAGAATGCATGCAAACTAGTAAGATTAAAAAAATTAACATGCAGTAGAATTTCCTTAAGGAAGCTATAAGGCTTTAAATCTTTTACTGTTGTAAACTGTGACCAAAACCTTTAGTAGACGTATAAGACTTAATTGCTACGTCGTAAATTGCAACAGAACCAGAAGAAAGGTGTAAAAGACCCTTTTATTAATACAAATAAAGTTTAACATACGGCACCAACTCGTGCTTACAGAAGCCAACACTTTTGGCTTAAATCAAGGATAATAGATAAACTTAAATTTGATGCAGTTTAAGTACAGCCCAACGGCTTCACAGTTTAACAGGAGCGCAAGCTAGCTCTGGCGAAGTCGTCGTAAACGAGCCTAATGACAAGAATAATTCAACGCCGCAGATTTGTAATAGCTAGAGAATCAGTTAGCGACGTGGGCTTCAAGCAGGCAGAACACACTCTGTTTCCACCTTCCAAAACCTTTCTTCAAGTACTTCCTTCTTTCTACCTAATTTGAGTATCGCTCGCGCTGGAAATCTGCATTCTGGTGAAATGAAACGAGGCTTGATAGGAAAGGGAATTAACATAAAATAACCCGTTATAAAATTAAACTGATCCTTATAAAGCTAAACAAGTAAACTTTGTATTCATCTGCTCTAAAATACACTTTTCTGTTTGACTCTTTTTGCATACCTGTCTTTGTATTATGCTTGAGACACGTTCCGTAGACGAAACGCTAAAAGAGATGTTGTATGCCACAGAATTGTAACAAACAGCCAAGTAATTGGGCTCTTTCTGTATAAGAGTGTTCCTCTAATGTATCTTTTAAAGAAGATGCTTTCTTTGCTGTCTGAAAATAGGTGTACTACGTGGTTATACGCTTTGTTATAAGCATATAAACTGATAATTTATAGTTTTTTAAAACATTCATAATTTCAATTTAAAACAGTAAGAGAAATGTTGACATATAACGCATCAGTGGGAACAAATTTTTTCTTTCATTTTAATATAATTTTAATACGGTCCGCTTTGTTAAAAATTGTGTTTGATTTTTTTTAATTCACGGGTATTTCGAAGGGTATCCTTTTCCAACAGGCAGATTTTTTTAAAATTTGAATTTATTAATTAATATTTTGTTTCTTACTTGACGTGTATATGTAAAGTATGCTTTCCTCTGCTATTTAAATGTATGTTTTGAACATGGATCGTGTATGAATCAATATACTATTATCATGAACAACTTTAACAACTGTTAAAATTCTGAAAGTCAGGAATACGCACTAGTATGAATAAATAACCTCGGTAACTTGAGCATTCGTCATGAGAGCGCTTTGGAGAATAACAATTTTACCGTTGCATCAGTTTTATTAAACGAACTGCGTCAAAGCTCAAAGTATGAGGAAAGTTTCGTTAACTGATATATTTATTATTAGAAGATATATTATTGTACATTTTAAACAGCTGAATGATGCATCAATATCATTTAAATACCTGTAAATATATGAATGCATTTGATGCCATTGTTATTTTTTTTGTAATATTATAAAGTTTTGTATTATTTTATTTATTCATCTGCGTATTTTTTGTATTTTAGGTAATAATTTTAAGGTGTATTTTAGTGTAATTTGTAGAGACATTAGGATTTTTTTTTTTTTTTTTTTTTTTTTTTTTTTTTTTTTGGAAAGCCAGAGAGATGAAAAATTAGCAACCGAGAATCGAACCACGGACCTCTGAAATACCGACTCAGTGTGCTGACCACTAGACCTCGAAGGCACTCTAGGAAGGCGAAAGAAATATCTTATATATTCCCTCTTTTAAAGAGCGACTGGGATTTTTGGGGGACCCATTCGCCAAATCCTGGGTGAGAAGAATCATTATCCAACACCCTTTTAGTTCGGGCGCCACTGTAGAGACATTAGGTATTTTTTGAAGCAGACAAGATGAAAAATGAGCAATCGCCTTCTCCGGGAATCGAACCATGGACCTCTGGAATACCGGCCCAGTGTGCAGAGCCACTACACCTCGAAAGCACGCCTAGAAGGCGGGAGAAATACCTTATAAATTGATTATGGGGCCACAAGTTTCGTGTATAAGTGCTTATTTATTGCACAGAATTGTAAGTATGTGTTTTTGAATCCAGTTATGCTTAAATTACAACACTAGGTCAACTAGAGATATAAACAGAAACTCTCTTGACAGGCCAGGGTGACAATGTCATTTTCTTTTTTGAGCTGACGACATTTTGGAAGTGTTGGGAATCTGCACTTTTGAAGCTATCGGAACTTTTTCTCCCGAAGCTTCTGTAACTCCTGACAAATCCTTATGAGCGACGTGTTCGAGCCTCATTTTCTGAATTATTTCAAAGTACCACTCAAAGAGTTTGCTGAGATTGCTTTATGAGTGATATAGGTAATACGCGATATTTATCGTGGGTTAAGGAGGATTTACCTTATCTTCTACGCTGTCCTTGAGTTATATATAGCTGTAATTTTTTTCTGTGTACTATTATAAATTACAATAAATTTTCAATTTCTTCTTATTTATCTAAAGAAATTATTTAAAGACATGACGACATGTAGTGATTAGAATTTTTGAAACCAGAAACGTGGTAAATCAGCTATGTCCGCACCGGGATTCGAACCGCAAGTTTTCCATTTATTAGATGGAAATACTACCACTTACACCGCAAGCTCATGCACTAAGGAAGGTGATAATTTCTTATATTCTTCCCAACTTAAAGGGCGACTGGGAAGAGAAACGAGATCCTAGTCGGCTGAACTCAGATAGTGAAGGATTGTCATCTATTATCTTTAGTTCGTACGACATTGTACAGACATTTGGGGTCTCTTTTTACCGATATTAGGAAAGGGCCTGCCCGGGATTCGAATCACAAACCTTTTAACTGTTTTCTGGACGTCCTGTCACGCAAAGAGAGCACACATCGGGGAAGGTGATAATTCCTTATAAAACTTATTAATCAGGAAATTATTGACCTTTGCTTTTATATTTTAAAATCATACTTTTTTCTAGCCTTCTTTCAGATTATCAGATTATCTGATCAGTAGCCTTCTTTCAGATTATCAGAAGACTTCTGAGCAGCTTGCACTGCAGAAACAGTGTCATAAAACTGTAAACCGCTTCCTCAAATAATACCAGTGCCGAATTGCTTGTTGCAGTTAGTTAAGCTTGGCAAAATACGGAAACAGTTTGTTTCATAATTCCTACTTTCTAAATTATTTCGGAAGGACTTTTAAATCTTACCCACTCAGTTCTGGATTTACGTAAATGCGACACAAGCCGTAGCTTAGGCCTCCCACTTCGGGAGCCCCCTAAAGATTGTCCCATATTCCACATAAAATATTTGTCCCGTATCCCCTATAAAGGGTACTAAATCTCAAATAGATTAGGGCCTCATCAAAACTAAATCCGGCTCTGTATGCATATTTTGAGAAAAATTACTTCCAGAGCCTGCTTTTTAGTCGCAATAAAAACTTCACTAAAAGCTATCTAGTGCTCAGCGATTTTGTTTCAAGGACTCATGATAGTACACCTTTGCGATTTCTGCATTCTCATACAAAATAATCAGTCTCGCTAAGAAGCCAAATAAAACACACGGGGTAAAGCTATTTATAACGATATTCAGTTACTGCAGTAATTAATGAATAGCATGTATTTTATTACACTAGTCAAATCGCTTGGTCAAATCGCTAGCTACTTGGTCTACTAGGCGATCGCATGCTGAAGCTACATTTTCCGTCCTGATTTTGACCCCCGATAGTGGAACAGACTGAATATAAGTTCTTATCGTTTCCCATATGGATAAAACAGTTCTCTACAAAAAGTATTATTTTTAAACAGTTCTCTACAAAAAATATTATTTTTAAACAGTCCTCTACAAAAGTATTATTTCCTAGCCCTCGACTGCATTACCGAAAAGAAAAATCAGTCACTAAACTTAATTAACGTGACATTCTAAAGTTATTTAAATTCACCACTTGTTAAATCATATCTAAACATGCCTTTTGTGTATTTAGCTCAGCAGAATGCTAAAATGACTGAATTATTGATATAAATGAAGACTGATACACACACACACATATATATATATGAAAATTCCCTGGATGTTTCATAATTTTCATAGTACAGTATGAAAATTTCTCATCTTATTTATCATTTTTTAATTAGTGGCTCACAAAACCTTAAAACTTTGACTTTTTATATTTATAAAAATCCCATTAATTTACAATAATTTAATCGCATGGAGATGCTTGAAAAAAATTAACATGCGATGCATTTCATATTCAGGCTGGTTCATATCTTTCTTGCAAATACATATTGTTTATAATTTCAGTATAAATATATATATATATATAAATTTCACTAAGCATTTAAATTATCTAAATTAATTTAATTCGAAATTAAATTAAAATCTACCAAGAATGTAAATCAAACCATAAAAATAGCATGAACCAGAGTCCGAAATCTTTTCGCGTTTCGTTTCTTACCTGATCTCAAGAGGAAAGGAATCCAAGAATGTCCTTTTCATGAGCTTCTTCCCTCGGCAAATTTTCCGATTAATTGCACATGCAAATGCAAAAAAGAGAAAAAAAAATAAAAGCTTTGATTTCTTATCTTGTTTCTTTTTGATTTCTAAACAGTATGAATGAAAACAGTGGAGCTCATTTGACTGTTCTGTTCTAGGAAAAGTTTATCGTGGTTGTCCTTATTTTATGTTACTTCATTCTTTAATACTTATTTTTATCATAAATATTGCATAAATAAATCTTCTTAAAGCAATTCCATCTTAATATTTAAAAATGGAAAATGAATGCAAGGAAAACCACCTAATAAAAGTGTTCTAGCGAAATATAAATTTAATTAACTGAGCTTCCATAAGATTCGATGCATTAAAGTGCTAAAATATTTAATCTTGTTGGGAGAATATAGACTAATTCATCCTTTCAAGAAATTTGAATTCATCTGAACCCAAATATTTTACAAAGCATTAAGAGCAATAATAAATAAAAGGGGGACAGGAAATCGAGAAAATAAGTAGCATGCTCATCAAATTTAAGGATATGAAGGAATCTCATACGTTTTCGATAGGGGAAAAACAATTTTTTTTACAAAGAATGCCATACGTTAAACCTTTACTACTGGATACATAGATAAAAGCATTCAGAACTAGTTACTTTTGTTTTGATTACTTGATTGTTGATACAATGAGTTAGTTGTATGAGGAATTTCGGAGTGTTTTTTGGGGGAGCGAATAAAGACATCTCCTCTTAGCAAGCCCGCCTCGAAAGCTTGCCTTCATTCGGTTGCACTGTAATAAGTTGACTGTCTTCTATCCAAAATTAGCAAATAGTGACTAAACTTCAGAAACTATTTCTGTCTTTTAATGACCTACTGCATATAATAAGTAGCATGATAGGCTCAGGCATGAGTGCTTCCGCAGCTTACGTTGTTATGAATCTGTCACATTCAGCGCCTGAAGCAGTGGGAAATATTTCTTCCGCCATTAAATTTCTTTACATCTGAGATAAAGACTGGATTTAAATTTATTTTGAAAACGTAATACTAAATTAATTTATACAATGACTATGATACATTGATTAAAGATGAATTAAAAAACAAAACTGGCATACAAAACCATATTTTCACTTATGATTAACAAAACTATTATCTAAGCATAAAACTTTTAATAAACCATTTATAAGTATAGATAGTATTATATTTTATATTCCGGAAGTCAATTGATATTTATATAGCATCTGTCGATGAAATGTCCGGCTTGAGAGAGAAAAGCCAGTAATTGCAACAAAAAGCTTTGTACTTAGAAACTTCTAAACACGAAAGAATTCGAGTAAATAAGTAAGTTTATTTTCCCGTTATCACCAAAGAAAAACTTTAATAGCTTTAAAGATGGGATTAAATGCAGAGAGAACCTCAGTCAAGGCCAGGGCCAACGTCGCATCGGGCGACAGGATTTTAGAATTTAGTGAGGCTCTCGGGGGCAGACTTTAGGAACCGAAGAGATTGCACAGGGCGGCATAAAGCCTAGCGCCTGCCCTGACCTCAGTCTTATGTTTTTCATAGGAATGAAGTCGGGGCTAAAAAGGTTAATACTACAAACGATTAAACAAGAATTTTTGCTTTGTTTTGTTTTTACAGTTTATAACAAGAAATTGTTATGAATTTTAACATATTAATGTTATGTTTTAAATAAGTAACATACTGCAGTAAATAACTTTTATTACTTTGAACGTGAAAACAAAACTACAAATAAAAACCATTTCTTAATAAAAAAAAAGGTCGACTTTCTTTCTTGTATCTTAACTGAATTTCGTCTGAAATGAAAATATAACTTTCAGAGACTTAAAATGTCTTCGTGGTCCGCATCGCTTTCCCTTCACATATTTAAAAATAAAGCAAACAATAAAAATAACTTTAATTATTTGTAAAATCTTGATGAGTTTTAGCAGCATCTCTTGCTCATCTTCATCTTCTTCCACCATATTAATTGAATATTCAATCTGAAAAATAATCTCGAAAACAATGAAAACAAAAAGGAATAAATTATGAGATCTAAACGAATAAAACTTATTGGAACTTCCAATAAAACTGCATTCGGAAATCATGCTGCAGCACGAACGCGGAGCTTAGGTCTATGTACAAAGCATTTCTGCATTACTGTGATGTCAGATTTATAGGCGAAAAGGAAATTTTAAATAAATACTTGACTTCAGATTTTTTTTCCCAACGATCCGTAAGGAAAGTGTTGCAACGATAACGTAACGTACAACTAATTAATGGGGTAAAACGATAACTCAGGAAACTGTGGATGCAAAAGATGGCGAACTCATAAACATATGGAAAAATGATTGTTGTAGGAACAACAGGTTAAGTTCAACAGTAACAGTCTTTTTTTTAAGCCTACACAGAAACAGAAATTTTAACAGTCAAAGTCAGGGTATTCGTGTGTGTGTTTTAATCAAATTTAATGAAATATTAGAACTGAATCAGTTTCAGCAGAATTTCAAATTCTAATTTAAAATCTAATGTATAAATGATTAGTTTAATAAGTTAGAAATGAAGACTGTGGAAAACTATCAAAATAAAAACATCCAGTTGTTCGCAAGTATGTTTTAACTTATTTCCCAATATACTTAATTTGAAGGGATATAATGTTTCCTGTTAAGCTTGATGCAGCATAATGCTGTATACTTTTCCATTTTTACTCGTGGTATTCAATATATTTAGTGAAATTATTTCTGTATTAATATATAAGTGATATGAAGAAGACAGCGAATAGAAAATTTCCTGTTAAAAACGGATTTTAACAGCACAGTTATAGAAAATATCAGGCCGTTTAACATAAAATATATTGTTTGGTTTCGTTTATTTGATCACGGCAAAGCCCGCTACGGCTATCTGTCGAAGAGGAGGGATGACTTCTTAGAGGGCTTTCTAGGAGAAACTGGGCCGTACTATAAGTTACAAATGGAGAAAACCATGAAACGTCCATCCAACCATGAAAACGTCCATGCAAGTCAATTCATCTGTAATCGAATGCAAGCCAAACTACTATAGCGTTCAACGACATAACTGGTCGGCCAACACAAAACATGCGTTATCTTTTAAATTTCGGGAAGGACTAACTGTTGCTTTAATGTAACAGATTTTAAGACAAAGTTTTCTTTTCTTTTATGCTTTTTAAATCAATATTTTTATTTGCTATTATCATTTTATTTATCTTTTATTTATCGAATTGCTTTTATTTACTTGTTTCGTTTTTTGAACTCGGTCCGCTTTAACAGAAAGTAATTTTTATTAGAATTTTTTTTGCTTATTATTATTATTTATCTTTTTGATGCTACAATTTCGCAAAAAAAAAAAAAAAAAGTTATTCCGGCCTGTATGGTTTCAAATATTCATAAGTTCTTATTTTTTCATGTTGGATTCTTGTATTTGGATTTTTTTCTTGGACTCGTTCTGCTCAAAATTTTTTTAAAAAAAGCTTATTTCTGATTTTGATGCTACAATTTTGCAAGTTTTTTGCACTATTTACTACGGCCTTTAGAAGTTGGCCTTGCATAATTACTAATTAATTATCTAACTATGACTATCCCGTCAAACTCAGCGATTACACTTTACACTTATATCTACTATCAGGTCAGCGGCATGTCTGAAAACAAATATATAACAATGTATCACTAACAGCATCTTTGAGTTGCAGCTAACGTTATTGTTATTTCAAGAAAATTCTGAAGGAAGGGGAAAAGCATAAGATTCTGTTTCTCAGAATTACTGTAAGACAAAACAATATTCACTCACATTTTTATTTCTTAAAATTTATCTTGCAAGTAAGGAGAATCTTATATTTGGTGGGGTTTATTTTTGAGTAAATACGTTATCCAAGACAAGTGAATTAGATTATTGCTTTAGTAACTGATTTGTAAGCTATGAGATAGATATTGTTTCCGCTTTAGCTGAGAAATATAAAATTATATACCTTTACCACACATGATAAAAGATAAACTACATAACTTTACTTGGTCTCTGGCAGTTCGGGAGTTCATTTCTTCTTTTTCCTATTCCTTCAAATTATCGATCATTCTTTGCTCTTAGAGCAGATAAAAGTGCGTTTTATTAAACTACATGAAAATTAAAAATTCGTAAAATTTTTTTATCTCAAAAATCAGTAAATATGATCACATTAAACAAGCAGTTAGACATGTGCTTGGGGTAATTTATTGTTCATCTTTAAAAAAGCAACCTTCAACTGGATAAAGTTCACTTTAGTAATACCAATAATGTAAAGCTGCTGTAGTGTGTTTGCGTTAAATTATGGCAGGTCAATAAATAAATTTTATAGGAAGAAGAATCATTACCCAGGAAGCTAAAAATGACGAGAAAGAACTGGTTAAGCCTATTAATGCCAAAGCTAACTGTGAAGGACATACCGGATTCATCCGCAAAGATCACGACCGCCTTTTGTCCTAGGTCAAGTTTACTAACTCTGTTAACGACCCAGTTTAAAAGAATTATATCTCGCACAGGGTCAAAGCAGCTCTTTTCGCTAGATCAGTGATTAAGAACCAGTCATTCTACGTAAGAAAACTGGTCCCATTTTCTTCATCGACTGAAGCAAAATAAAAATTAGGCTGCGTTTTAGAGAATGTTGAATTTACCCCCAAAAGACATCTCCACAAATAGTAAAGCATTTGTTCACATATTCAGTGGGAAATAGGTAGAAATCATCTTTCGTTAGAATTTCAGGGGAGTTTCTCGAAATTTAATGTAGAAATGTCTGAGCCGAAACATTTGAGATTCAAATGTTTCGGCTCAGATCTGTTGCGATGGGCTTCAAAATCCACATGCTACTTTGGCTTAACTCATTCATTGAATATTGCTTGCCTTTATTAGTTTAATAACACTTTTATAATGTCTGATTTAATATACGATCAAATTAATAATGATGTAATGAAAAAAAGATAACTATTTATCTTTTTTTTTCAATTACATAGAAATAAAATATTGATATGAAATGACGGATATATCATCTTGAAAATCTAATGATTGAAGAAGTAACAGATTAGACGTAAGTTCAAATAATTTTATTCCTTAATCAAAAATCAATGCAACTTTAATAACATTGTTCTATTTTTCCCCTGGAACGAAATATAAATAAGAAGTTTATAGTAACGGTACCCATCCTGTTATTTGTCAAACCGTACACACCATTCACTTCGCCTGCAGATGGTGGCAGTTCATTTGAACATTTCTTGCAGATATCCGTGATTGAAACGACTTCTCTTCATTCTCCGAGTTCGTTAGTTTTACCGCATTTCCGAGACTCAACAGCGGCGAAGCGGTAAAGTCGTGAAAACTGGTAATTCGGTTGTGTTTTCGCGGTTTTCTTCCATGTGTAAAGTGCATACGAGCCAGTTTTCTTTAGAAAGTCTTTCACAAAGGATATCTCTCCCTCTAGGCAAATAGCCCTGGAGTGCTTTGCCATAATCAATGAAACCAAACCAAACCGTATTTCCGTGTTTACATTTCACATTCCGCCACATATTGTATTATAAAAATGGTTACTTTTACCATGTTCTGTACTCCTTTACCATCAATTCTGTTACACACTTTCTGTTTCTATATATACAGAAAGATACATTTTCTGAAATATATATATATATATAATTCAGAAAATGAGAGAATGTATATCAAGTGTTTTTTAATATCATTAATTGTTCGCCAACAGCTGCTACAATAGAATACATACATAAGGAAAATAGTAAAAAAAAAATAATAAGACTAATCGCTAAATTTAGCCAATAAAATTCTATTAAAATTTTCGTAAAAAACATCTTCTTTAATTTAAATTAATTTTTTAATTTATCCCTGCTTATAATGTGATAGTCGAATTAATATTTTTTTGGAATGGAAGAATAAAGCCACACATCTTGTTAAAGGAGTATACACCTTAACAACAACAACAATAAATAAATAAATAAATAAATAATGTACTTAAAAGCGCTTTTAATACTTGCGTAATTGATTAGATGGCGAGCATTAACTTTAACATAATATGTAAAGCCCATTTATAGAACCAATAACCATAAAAATCTCAAGTAACGAATTACATACAAGGAAGCAAATGTAACAAATAAATTTATTATCAATAAACTTAACACCTTTCACAAAAAATTATAAAATAATCCCAACGCCAGCATAATTAATATAAATAAAATAAATTTCATAAAAATCCTGTGAAATTCAGGTTTAATGTCAATGGTACCAATAATTACAAAAATTATCGATATGTCTTTTGCAACGGTACAAAAATTTGCCAGTTCAACTCGGAAAATAATAATAAAAAATAACATGGCTATTGGAATGCAGATCAGTTATTAAAAATATTAGATACGATTTTGATTAGATACTTTGATTTCAAAAATCTCTCTACTTCCCCCTCACTTAATGAAATATTTGACAGCTTCATTTCACTATATAGAAAGTTTCTTTCATTTAGTAAAGTTGTTGACTTGGAATAAGTATTTCAACTGTGCCTTATTTAACACTTAAAAAAAAAATCAGTGATAAATTGCACCTTCAAATAAAGAGAATAACTGCAAGTATCAATTATTCAACACCCATATGCAACCTCTTTCTTTCCAAACAAAAATGCACACTCATGCAAAATTATAATTAACTTGAAAAGTTTCAGTTTAGTCATAGATACATAGATTATATTATTATTATTATTATTATTATTATTAATGAAGTTTTAGTAGAATCAAATAGAAAATATTTACCCTAAATATTTCAAACTCAACAAAAACAATGAAAATAATCATAGTGGTGATTATTCAGATATTAACGTATGTAATTGCAAAATCATTAAACTGTTTCATAAAAGGAGATTATTTAATTTTAAAATTATAAATTCATCTACCGGAATGAATTCCAAAATTTCAAAAAAAGGGGGGGGATAGTTACTACCGTTATCAACTAGACCAACAGAGTTAGAATTATTTGTACAGGTACTGAGAATTTAAAAAAAAGATTTAATAATGCTTAGAAAAATGCTTAATAACAGTAAAATTCCAAAATATTTTATTAGAAAACAATTCAACAAATGGCATATTATCTTAGTTTATAGCACTTTATTACGTATGGTGGGATTTACTTATTAAAGAGTCAAGTACCAGATTTGTGATCTTTCTTGTTAATCAAGAAAGATGTAAATTCACCACCCTCTGTTAAGTTTTTTTTTTCTAACAAATAGACCAATTTATTTTCGAAGTCGTTAGGAAGCTTTGCGAAGTGACTTTTAAACTATACACACTATTTCCTTGCATTTACTTCCTGGCATTAAGTATTTATACTTCATTACTTTTGTTTTAAACAAGTTATTGGTATTGTTTGTTACTAAATTTTCCCTCAAAATACTTTTCGGGTTTGTGCCTTGAATGTAGCAGTTAAAAAAATGATCTAATTATAACGGTGATCTAGGTGGCATTTTTAGTTATTATTGCCGCCAGTTTTGTATTTAATATTTTTTGATCTGATAGAGCGCCATTTTAATCTCAGTGACTACTTTCAGAAAAGGTGGCACTAATATAGCAAGAGGGAGAAGCAAGAAGCGAATGCACAGATAATAAATGCCTCGAAAGTTTGGATAAAATATGTTTTTGGTTTAGCTTTGATTTAATTATTTTTTTATTTTTATTTATTTATTTATTTGCGTTTTAATTCGAAGATTTGAATATTATGATTATCTGAAGTGTTATGTAAGTGCTTTTTTAGCATCTTAAGAATCACCTGAGAAAGATAAATTTTGAAACGACACAGTTTAGAGATATTTATCGTAAGGAGTTACTATTATTAGGCCAAAAAGAGGAAATAACCAAATTACAATGGAAAGTTAAAGGACTATAGGAAGATAAAGTAAGTATTTTCTTTTATCTATTTCTTTAATCTTATACATGCATGCAAAAGACGCATACAAATTAATATTCGGAAATAGCGCAGAAGATTTAAGATGCAAATAAATAAATAAATAAATGACGTTAGTTACTTTCTATTGTTTTCTCTCTTACCTTAAAATGTGTACATATTATCAAGTATTTCGGAGCGGGAAACCTAAAAAAATAAGTGGTCTCGCCAGAGCTCGAATCACGGACCGTTTAGAGGTGATAAATCGCGAAAACACATGTGAGGAAATGCGGAAATTCCTTACGCTTAGTCCACTTAAAGGAAGACTGGGGAAAGGCACAAGACCCAACCGCCCAAATCTAGATGATGAAGAGTTATTGTCCACCACGTTTTAGTTCGGGCGCCAGTGTAGAGACTGTAAATTTTTTTCGGGAACCATAAACGTGGAAAATCAACTATGCCCTCGCCGAGATTCGAACCACAAATACTTCAATGCTGCTAGACTTGTTAAGTATACTGCTGGCCATTAAAATTGCTACAACAGGAAGGAATGCAAATAGCATAATCTTATTTATTGTACACATACAGATAGTAATGGGAGTAAAGCATGGTTAAATTTGCAGGTGGTTTGGGGTACAATGGACACAATGGACAGAATTCAGTACACAGAACTGCCACCTGTGGCAGCAACAACAGCTCTAATCCGGCTGGGCTTCGAGTGATCTTAGATGGCAGTTACGAATAATTCACTCCATGCGGCTTCAACTCTATGCCAGAGTCCACCATTACTGGCTGAGGAATGGCAGTATGGCAATCTCCCGAAAACCTATCACCAGATATTCTCAATGGTCCAGAAACGCTGAGAGTATGGCTCTTTTGGATCCATTGATTCCGTATTCGTCTGACAGCCATGGGATTCCAGCCAATAAGAGCAGCAATATCGTGGAACGATAACCGCAGTCACGATAGGCCACGATCCGCTGCGGTCAGTTTCTGATACGTATTGGCAGGAGTTTCTCCTTCTTACACGAGGCACAACATGACCAACTTATAAATGCGATTTCCCAATTAAAAATACGAATCGAATCGACAAAATTCAGGCGAGTAATATGGCGCCGAGTGCGACGTGTTCTACTCGGTCACCTTTTAATGCTCCATAGCACATCACATGAATGAGTTGGGACGGTAGTTCTTAGGAGGGATACTGGATGTAGGAAAAAAGGGGACGAACAAGAGACTCAGTTTGCTGCAATCAGCTGGAATGTGAAAGGAATGAGTAAGGTGAAATCATTTGATACGAAAAATTCTTAAGTGTGAGAGCATTTGCCACGTCTTGAGGAATCTGAACGTCAATGAAAATTCGTAGAATACATTACAATAATAGTACCATGAAAATAAATGAAGTGAGATACATTAACGCAAAACAAATTTAAATACAGTACAGAGAAATACAGACTACTAAAAATTAGCCTTCAGAAGAAGAAACTACATAAAACATATGCAGAAAATACAAGGTTAGTAATTAATAAAACTAGATAGAGAAATAATTGTCGTTTCTCAGATGTGCAGCGAAAGGTCGAAGTCCGGAGTCCCCTTCAAGAATTTCATAACTGACTAATGTGTTAGCTCAGTTTATAGCCTTGTTGTAAAATTTTTTGTTTAACTTGTTTAAATGGTGTTCAGTTTTAAGTATTTACGTAGTCGATGGTTTCTGACAAAGTAGTGTGCATTTGTGATGATTCTATGGAATCTGTTCTGAATTTTCTGAAGTTTGGGAGACCATTTTGTGTGGCAGAAGTCCATGCAGGTGATGGATAAAACATGATAGGTCGTACAATTGCAGTCTGTATTAGACGCTTTTTACTATGTCCATCATTGAATATCTTCAGCCACACAGACGGTTAAGCGGGTAGGGGAGCGAGTGGGTACTGCGGTACCGAAGGGCCCAGCTTCGAAGCCCGGAAAAGGCATGGATGTTTTTAAATGAATAGTGCCTTTGCGACATAGGACACTTCCCTAGCGTTCCTTCGTGGTGTAGTGGTCAGCACACTGGGCCGGTATTCCAGAGGTCCGTGGTTCGATTCCCGGCGAAGGCGGCTGCTAATTTTTCATCTCTCTGGCTTTCAAAAAATCCTAATGACTCTACAAAGTCAGCTACGTGAAATGAGTATAATAACGGACTGATTATTTATCCCTGAGGAATACCAGCTTAAACCAACAAGGAACTTAGATAACTGAGTTCACTTTTCCTTGAGAGGCAAAGAATTTTATATTCTTGATAGATGGCATGATCAGCAGCCCCTCATGCAGACGCGGTCAAAGGCTTTCGCCACGTCTAGCTTAAATAAGGTAACATTTCTCTGGTTGTGCAGGGCTGCACATATGAATTCAGTTAATCGAGTTACCTGCTTTGTAGTTGACAGTTTCTTCCTGTATCCAAACTGCTTTATTGATAGTAGGGTAAGACAGGTCTGCATTCTGTGCATAATAATCCTTTCAAAATCTTCTCTAGGCCTGAAAGCATGGTACACCAGCTGTGCAGTCTTCCCGTTTATTCACTATGTAGATGGTGTTACTTACTTCTTCTTTGTGCGCATGCGTATGCTAATCATTTACATAGACAAATCTTAGCCCACCATGCAGTACCATTCCTGCAAATTTGACGTTGGTTGCACGCCACCTTCACGATGTAACAATGATCAGCAGTGTTCTTGCACGGGAAATGCAAAAATTCTTTACAAATGAACATTTGAAAATAGCACAGTATGTTCCTTTTGTGGAGATAACAGCTGTACTGTGAGTAGTAATAGCGACGATGAATGAAGGGCTAAAGAAATTATAATTATATATGCTATAAACTGTAAAGTGTGAAGCTTGACAATGAAATGACGGCATCAGGTGACGACTATTATCTCCATTTGAAAAGCAGTAGATTGTGATGTAAAATAAAGGTGAAATTGCTTCATTACATTTTTTTGAATATATTGGAAGTTTCTGTGCCCAATAGGTGGGCCACCGTTACTTCCTATGAAGGGATGGACAAATTACATCCATGCATTCTCCGGGATTCGAACCCAAGCCCTTCAGTACAGCAGTCAGAGTCATTAACCACGTTCCTGTCTGGGCGGCTAATGTTGGGAATATGCGTGGTTTTCTCCCTTCCTAATTTTCTGCTGTTCTTATACAGGAAGATTTAAAAAATATTAAATAATGGAAGACAGAAAGAGAGAGAACGTAAAATAGTGCGACATACCCAAGAAGATTGGATTGTATCTGGATTTTCTGAATCATGGCAAAGTTCACTAAGAATATTTGCCTAAGGAAAGGGATCCTTTGTGGAAGACTTCCTAGGTAAACTGGCTAGTATTCTCGTTATGCACAAGGAAAACTGCAAAAACGCCCGTGCAGCCAGCTCGTTTGCAGGAATCTGTGTTCGGACGCCTCTTATCCTTTCAGCGACTTAGTCCCGACATATACAAGAGAATATTTTCCTTTAAAGTCCTCGATCTAAAAGTAAAGATCGCAGCTTTACGAGGAAATATGATATTCTCATACCTGTTTGGTTGTAAAGTGCAACTTGAAATATTGTTGTATTTATTCCGTATTCGAAATAATTTCATAATATTGCTACGAAACGTAAAGGCGCGGTTAGATGGCTTCCCCGCAAAGCAGATTCAGGGTTGCCATAAAATGGCACGAGAAGGCAGGGTTGCCACATTTGGCGAGAAATCGCCCATTTGGCGACAAAATTGACGGATGAAGAACCTTCTGGAACGAATTCTTACCGGTTTAGCCCAGAATGTTCTCGAACACAATCCGAAAGCTATATAAACCCTGCTGGTTCGCAGTCAGTGGAGAGTGCCTCGTCGAGAGGGCGAGTGAGTGTGCCTCGCATAGAGTGCGAGATAGTTAGTTGGTGTCTCGTCTAGCGAGTCAGTCCGTGCGGAGTTGATCGAGTTGACAGCCAGGAGCGAGTGCCGAGTGAGTCGTCGTGTGCTTCGAAAGAGTCTCTTCGTATATCGCGGTTAGTGCATCGTCGAGAGAGCGTGTTGAGCTCCGGGAACGACTGAACCGAAGAGTCAGGAGCTGTGCTCTGTGTGTCGTCGAGTGCATCGCGAATTGTAGCGTGGAGAGTCTCGAGAGTACGTGGAGTTCCGAGAACGACCAAGCAGAGTCGGGAGCTGTACTCTAAGGCTTTGCCGTGAAGCTGTCTCCACCGTGATAGCCTGATAACCTGGAGGTTGTGTCGCTGATCGGGTCAGCGTGTTTATAGTAGTTCATCGAGGACTGTAAGAAACGTGTTTTGGAGCTGTCCTGATTAATATTGATAAATAAAGTGAGTTTCGATACTGCATCAAGTAGTATTATCATTATTCACTCCATATCCTCACAAACCCAGTACGAACGTGAAGAAAGAAAATAACACAACAATATATTTAAGGCAATTTTCTTCATTGGTTACGAAATAATGGTTTTCAAAATTTTCTGTGTTTTGCTAATTAAGAGAACCTCAAACGTTTAATCAAGAGAAATGAAAAAAGTTTATACTTTACAATAATGCTTTTCAGGAAAAACATTTGAAAGAAAATTGAATTATATGTATGAAACGAAAACTTGCCTTTCAAAACTCCTTTGACATTCTACAACTGAGTCTTTTGTCCTGAAAAAAATAATTTATAAATGACTTTATATTCAATATGTGTTATTTTTAAATAATTTATTTACATTTAATTATATTATGTACATAACTTACTCTTTATCCTTTTTCAATTCTTTTAAATACTATCTTTTCTAAAATTTTTATTATTTCTGTGGAAATAAACTTTTAAGCAACAGAACTGTAAGGGTGAAAATTTATATAACTAAACAATTACTCTAGGCATAAAATTATAATCAATTACTGCAGCCATTATTAAGGACTTTTACCTACATATTTATACACTAATGTCTTAGTGAAAATTTAAGCTAACTCCTTCAGATATGTTCGTGTACTAAACTAGTTTTATATTAGAAAGAAATGTTAATAATTACAGGGTTGCTATTATTGTCCGCTATATTTAAGCTTCCTTCGTACTTAATTAAAAATATGCACATTAAATTATATATTAATTGTTATGAAAACATCTAATTACATTCTTTTTTTTCATTTACAGTCACCGTTATTTATGCTGCCTTTTATACTTTAATACTGGAAATGATTCAACAGTTTTCTGCTGGCGATCGACTTCCTGAGTAGAAGTTCATTTCTCTTAACAGTGAAGCCCAGAAAAGCATGAAAAATATAAAAAGCAAAAGCAAAAGTTATTCATAGAAAAGAAATATCACTTCCTTTCTTATAAGAAGCAGAAGTACTTTTTCTCATTACTTACAATTATTAAAAAAAAAACGACCATCTTATTGACATTAAAACCATATATTTGAACAAGTATGTGTTCAAGTATAAAAAGTTAAAGATGTAATGCAAAAATACACTGATGATCTTACTTGTCTCGAATTTATAAATAAATAAGTCAAATAAAAGGTTTGGAATTATGTTTAACTAATAAAACTAACTACAAAGATATTCTCCTCAAATTTATCTGAGGATCTTTTAGTCTTTCTTCACAAAGTACGATACGATCCAAAAGCGAAGTAGATTCGTGTCACTGAAGCAAGGAGGAACATATTGAGAGTTTTCTGGCAAATTAATCGGAATCCATTGATGCTGTCTGCTGGTCTTTTGCGGTTCCCTGTGCGAGCAATCATGAATCATTGCTTCAAGCACATGCTATACCTGAACAAGTAATCCTTCCTAAGCAAATCAAACGTGGATTGGTTGCAATCGTGTCCCGTAAAGTGCTGATATCCTGTACCGCAAGTCTGCTTTCAGATGAGATATCTTCATACATTACATATATAGCAAGCGAACTAGCATTGCGATCCCTTAACGTGTCCACAATAACTAAGGTTTCCACTGCTTTCCTGCTGAGATGCAATTTATGCAATAATACACATCCTATATGACACAATTCTGACTTATTCACTGTTTAACCTATTGGAATATATATGGTTTATTGCATCTGCAATGAAGCAGAGCAGATTACTGAGTAATGATGAGTCACGTGGTTCCAAAGGACAAATGATAGCATGCACGTGACCCTACTCCAGAGCAAGAATGAACGACTGCGTTTACATTGAAATCGATGCAAGTTTCTTCAAATTCCTTTTACGGATAACAGATATTTTATTCCTTATTTAATTTAAAGGAAATCCAGCTTAAAATACTTATTACGTCACATAACTTCTGACACGCATTTTTTCCAGCCAGTTTTTGAAACCTTATGAAATACGGTGAGTCCTGTCATATGAAGACCACCGCTCTTACATCTCAAACTCTGAAAATAACCAGTATTTTTGAGAACATAAATATTAAGAAAAGACATCTTCTGTTCAATACGACCACTTTCGCAGAAGATAAAACCACTTTGAATCACAGATCTATGAATGGGAGTACTGAAGTACATTAGTTAGAACTCTTCTTTTCTTCCTAATTTTGGGCAGCAGAGTTTCAATTAAAACATCATATAATCTTTTAATACTTTAAGCATGATTTTGAGCTGCCTTTAACAATTTTTCCATCTTTGTTCGTTAATAGGTAACTAACATTTCTTAACCAGTAATCAAATTTATTAAGTTCAGCGTTCCTGCCCCCATTTTATTACTCATAGTTTCATGAACTAAAATAATCTACTCACCCTTAATGTTTGGTTTGTAAAAAAAAAAAAAAAAAAAAAAAAAAAAAAAGCTGCTTTTCTACATTGAAATCGAGCGAGCGACCACACTTAAAATTCGCTGTTGAATTTTCTGTATGTAATTAAGAAAATATATTAAATATGGTGTTTTAAGTTGACAACAGGGAACTTTCTGATGAAATTTAGCAAAATTTTAAGAGTTCGGAAAGTTACCGAAACAACATTGCATTACCAAATACAGTTACGTTTATATATATATTTTCAAATTTTGCAATCTCTTGATTTGTTTATTATTAATCTTACGTATGTTTACTTAAATATAAACTGCTGCCATGTTTTTTGTAAATATTTCAATTTTTGTAAGTTAGAAATAGCTATTTATTTTAATATGTTGTCAAGTTAACTGCCACGTCTAATATATTAGGGAAACATTAGATTAAACTATTATTCTAAATTATGTTGATATTTGGAAGTTTAAACACATAAACATGGTCTGAGTGTTGGAAATGAAAATTGTTCGAATGCTGGGACATAACTGGGATTAAACTGGACAAAATGGTACTATCACTTAAAGGTTCCTTAGGCCTTCGTCAACGACAGGCGCAATTCTTGACTGCTTAGCCACTATGAAGTCACAGACTTGATCTGGATTATGTTCAGCTCAGGAGGAGTAGTCACAAGAACAGTTAAACTTCACCATATTCATAGCTCTGCGATTCTAAATGAATTCCTTGCCTGTTCACAGCCCGCAAGGGGAAGGCTAGATGCTTAGTTAAAAGTTTTTAATAGAACTATGCGCCGAAAAAGAAACAGTTACGACGATATCATTTGATTTTATGCAAAATCTTCAACTCTATAACATTTCCAAGCGCGGCATTGCTTCACAAAAGACGACATTGTGTAAAATACTTTGGATCCCGGATCATACTTAAAAAATCTATTGCTTTGCAATTATGTTTTTCTGAAGAAGCCAAGAAAAAGAAGAACAGGGTACTTCTTTAGCTCTACAGGTGCATGAGCATACACACTCTAAAAAACAAAATACTTACAATGTTTCTTTGCCTGTAAAAGGCATAGAAATATTTCAGCTGAAACAAAAATCACACGTAATTTGTTATCTAACAGCGGTTGAGTGGCAAAATCGCTGAATAGTCCCGGGTTTAATTCTGCGCTAACGGGCTGGCTACGCCGGAGTTTTCGTGCTTTTGTTCTTATGCGTAACTTGGATACAAGCCAGTTTTCTTTGAAACGTTTCACGAGAAGGCAACTAATCCCTTAAGCAGACAGCCCTGAAGTGCTTTCAGTAATTTGCATAATAATAGTAATAAGACATTGGATTTTGATTCTTTTTTTGCTCTTGGCTGCAACAGGATCACTCGTTCACGATTTACATGAAAATCTTGTTTTATGTAAATCCAATATGCGCAAAAATTGTTAGCAAGATTAAGTAAAATGATACTAAAATATAATTTAATTTCTAGTATTAATATATTTTATTAATAGTACGTATGATAATCTTTCGAAAATTCTGTATTTTGCAGTAATTTCAATGCAAACAAGGCTTAACTTATTAAGGGAAAAGCAGAGTTCTTCTATTTAGAAAATAATTATTTTCACTTAGAATGACTCTTTTATTAAATATATATAATATTTGTTAATGGATTAGTTACTTAGACTGGGTTAGTCATTTACATTAGATACATAGATTGGCTGTTTTATTAAATAGATATTAAATATGAAAGTAGGTCACAGATTAAGAACCTAAATGCAAATTAGGAATGCAAATCGAGCCCAATGGCCACATTAAGAAAATTTTGTTTGAACCTGATCGTGATGAGCTGAAATCGTGATGAAGCTGTCTCGTCATCTCTCGCAGGGGTAAAAGAAAAGACCATTTAAACGTCTTATTTTATTTACTTATTTATTTTTTGTAAAAGTTAACTCGGTGAAATGCTTAGGCATTAACTAAATATTAAATAATTAGATGGTGTGATCTTCTAACGCAGATCATACACCTTTTTCTTTTTAAAGTTTTTACTAACTCATGGAGGTTTTATTTTATTCATTCAATACGATTTCGTGTGCGCACATTAACTCGTAAATAATTTGTCGCACTAAGCAAGTTTTACCAGTACTTCTTCCATTCTGTTGCGTAAATATTATTTCTGCAGCGTTTTGTAAATCTTTTCGCGAATAATTTCTCTTTGGTGAGGGCAGATTCTTGTTGATGGTCATTATCTGACGCGTTATATTATTATTCAAAGTATGTTATTTATATCTAAAAGCTGTAGATTTGGGAATATTTACACTTTTATTCCATTTATTTTTTATTTTCTGGTTCTCCTGAAATCCATACAATTTCAAAACATGGCTTTTTCTGATGACAGCTGTTCAATAAACGGCAGTCTTAAACTGAATTCTAATATATTATATATATTCTTAAACTGAATACTAATTTTAAATTAGTATATTATATAGCTTGCAATTAGATAATCCATCTAGTATACACATTTATCATGATAATGTCGGTACATATTTCAGCATTTGGAGTTGCATTAAAACTTCGTATTAACAGTATTTAAAATAAATATTTTTATAATGCAGCACATTTTTGAGAATTAGACATTTTTAAACATCTTTAAAATTTAAAACTTTTTAAAATATGTCGATAGCTCTGATTGAAAACATGGTATTTTTATATTCTGTAGGATTATTTGTTGCGTTGCTAAATTAATTAATTGTTGCGTTGCTAACATCTACCCATTTTTACCAAGTTTATTATATTATTGTACTCAATTTTGTTACTTTTCTATGTTTAGTAAGGTCTAAATTCCATTCTATATTGCTTTGTAATTAACAAAATATGGATTATTTTATAAGTGTTAAATAATTTATTTTAATACAAATTTCATGAATATGTAAAAGAAAATTTTGGTTTTGTATTGACAACAATAATTTTAGCGAAAGAATTTCAGGCTAGGAATACAAAATATTATTATTATGATATTCAAGCAAAGATTTTACAGAACCGTGAGCATTTACAAAACTGAACTTTTACAGTTATTTCTTGAAACAATTAGGACATTCCATACAGTATTTTTACAGAAAGTGAACTTGTAGACTTTCAAAATTTTAATAGAATTTTTAGTTTGTATTTATTGTTAAAAATGATATCTACAAGATTTTCTATTTTTGAAAAAATTATTTAGATCAAAATTTTATGTTTTTTTTCTTCTTTTTCAAAACTGTATTTCTCTTGTTTCGCTAATGTTTTAAGACTTTTTCTCACCAAGCCTTTTCTCCTTGGAGGGGGGATATGTGAAATATAAAATATTTGCTTTTCAGATAATAAATTAACAATAGCCCTTTAACTCCCCTCTTCATTTTCTCACGCAATAATTTTTCTAACATAATCTTTACTCACTGTAATTCTGAAAAAGATTCGTCCTCTAATCTCTATTGCGCACTTATAGATGAAATATTAACCCAACATCTGGATATTAATCTGTCATGTGATCTGAAATGTAATCTGGTATGGAAGGTCTTTGCTGCGCAAACTCCCTCTTTTGCTTCGACTCTTTTGTTTCGACTCTGCTCCCAGGCCACTCTTTGGTTCATCGCTCTCTTTGTTTTGTCTCTCTGCCAACTATCTATTATCTAAAATGTGATACTCTATATAAAATTATAGGGTGCGTATTGCATCCATGATCATATGTGATGAAAACTATGTTTTCGATAATTAGTTCGTGTCCAGCAATAAAAATTATATTCAATTCAGCCACGTCTGTCTACATGTGTAGCCTTCGTTATGCATCATCAAACTCACCAAAACAATTAAAGTTATTATTATCATATAAATATATATATTTCTGATTTTATTATTATCTCTTGATTATATATACATATGAAGAAAAACTTTAAAATTTATTCAAAAAGATTAAAAGGTAAAATCCTGCGCTATTGCTGGAAAGATATTATTAAATTTAATAAACTTATAAAGAATATAAAGGAAATTATCTTCTAGGAAATTCGAAGGAAAATTTAGAATGCAAATATGCACTATTGTATTAAAAATAATTGGCAAGTTAGAAAGCAGTTTAGAAAGCTAATGTGCATTATTGTGGTGATAATTAAATGAAATTTTTAATTAAATACACTGGAATGTCATTTGAAATGTAAAAGAGAAAAATAAAATAAGAGAATTATTGTTGATTCTAATAGAAAGTTACCCGACTATAACTTTATTATATATATGTATGTATGTGTTGTAGGCGAAATGGAAAATCCACTTCATTGCAAACAGCCTTGCTTGTTGCAGTGCGCCCGACAGATTGGAAGATTATCCAGCATTTTGTAACCACTCTGATATTTTTTGGATTTGCAGTTCACCAGCCCACACGCGCTAATTGGGAAATGTACAGCTATTCGTTCAAACTGCCTCGTTTCATCCAGGCTAACTGCAATAATTCTCATGTCAAGCCGGCATTGAGAACAATGACGTGGCTGAGTCAAGCTTTACAGAAATTTGCACGGGGATAGACTGCTCAGTAAGAGTCCTCCTTCAGTATTGCTCAATAGTAGTTGAATTAACCTCAACGTGCATGCATGCCTTTTCATTCTATGCAAAGGTTCTGCTTTATGACACTGTATTTTTATTTTTGCGTTATTTACAATAAGCCGGATTTTTCAAATAGTTAAGCGATACCCTAAGAATTTTTATTTCGTCATCAAGATAGAACAATTTTTAAAACATTTCTGTGAAAACGTGCAAGACGATATGAATGACACTAACAATAGTAGAAGTGATCTCCTAGACGAACTTTATAACATGAAGGTAAACTTTAATGAAAAAAGGGAGGGAATATAGTAAGAAGAGAGACGAACTGATGATACAGCCGTGAAGTAATAGAACTGAGGAAGAAGCCATCCTTGAAATATCACATTCAGAAAAGGAAAAAAAAAAAAGGATAGAACACTCATTAACGTATGGGTAAACTAGAAAATACGACGCAATAGAAGTAGACGAAAAAAGTGTTTTAATTAAAAAAGAAGTAATGAGGATCCTTCTGAAGTAATGTTCCTGTTAAAGAATATTCTGGCACGCCTCTCCAACATCATCATGCCATTGGACATGACGGAAAAGATATCGTGCTGTTTGTGATAAAAGGTAAATTTTATATTCCTGGTCCAGCAGTTGAAATTTTTTATTTCTTTTTAGAATATGTAATACTTCAAAATATCAGCAACACCTGAACATTATTGTACGACTAATCACTAAAAAGATTTTAATCTTTGAAATCAGTTTGATTTGAGGGATTTTCAACTTACTCCCTATGGAGAATGAATTATTAATGAACTACCAGGATCACTCAAAAATTTTTACTTTCTTCGCTCTTTGAAAAACAAAGCTTGCAGCAGAAGTTACAATGGAATTGTTAAAAGTAATTTGGGTGCACCTCACATTTTGCAGGACGACAACGGGTGTGAATTACATCTGTCATGATTAAGGAACTTTTACCTGTGTGACCTAACTGTAAAATGGAACGTGGAAGATTACGGCATCCACAATCATAAGAGAGCGCCTCACATAAGATATTGAAAATATGTTACTTGCTTGGATGGGTGATTACAAAAGTACAAGTAGGTAAAATTATGTAATAGAATGCCGTTTTCTTCAGTGGGAGGAAAAAACAACACAGAGTGGAAAACACGGAACTCAAAATATGTCAAGCTGGTTTAAAAAATGCCAGATAACGTTTCACTGAGGCGGGCCCATTGCAAAATGATGAGGGTATTTGCATTAAGCCAGATTTTCCACTGAACGTATGGGATATATATGCATAACCTGTATGTCTAGACAACGAAGGTGTCCAGTATTGAAATACCAATCGCCGGAAACCCATTCTGCAGACAAAAATAAGCGAAAAATGTCCTTTGAGTATATAGCGAGAAAGTCGAAGTTTTAGAGCTATGGGGCATTGAATAACAGCGATAACATGATGGGAAGTTATTTGCCTAACACGTACAGGAAGTATGGCAACTGACTAAAAAGAAAAAAAAGAAGAGCCACAGAACTTTCGGTTTCAAATAAATGCGGATAACGCTTGGAAGACAAATTTGTGACGCAATATGGAACATACCAGCGGCAGATATAATAAAAGGAAAGGAAAATCTGTTATGGGGGATAGACCACAGGAAGGCCGTAGCAGTGATGTCAGTCAATATATCACTAATGAAAGAATACGTGCAATACGTCACTAAAAAAAGAAGGATTATTCAGACATGTATTTTATTTATGAAAGAGCGAACGGTGGATCAATAGATGCCTAGCGCCTATACTGTAGGATATGCATTATCTGACTGTGCAGTGTCAAAGTAATATACTCAGGAGTTCTACCGGCAGCTAACAGGCTGAGTCTTTCGGTTCGCAGGAATGTTCTCACCGTGTCTGGAGGAGGGAATACGGTTTACTTTTCAACATTTTTGTTCACATGAAATCTAGCCTATAAAACTACAGGTATATTTCACCAGAATATTCTGCGATTCAGTTTAGGAATATGCTCTACACAGTACGTCACTCAAACCGCGTAACAGATGCAATTTGGTGCAAAAGTCTAACAGTATTTCAGATAAACATGCACATACTTTCAGTATAATGTGCAAGTGCATATTTTGAATAAAATACATAATTCTGATTATTTGTGCAAGATAAATTTAAGAGAATGAATTTGAGAATTATTTGAGAATTTATTTAGCAGAAAAATGCTGAAGTTTTAACTATTATAATTTAGACCAGGCTTTTCTATTATTTTATCACAAATATTCAGTCTAATATTGGCATTTTGACGGTCTAGGGAACCGTCTGTATATATAAATTTTTTAATGCTCTTTCAGAGTTATAGAAAAACATTGCTGGTTAGTTTTTAGGAATAGAAATGGAGCAGTAACGTAACCATTAATTTACGAATGACAGCTAGCTAATAAATTGTAAATTACTAGTACAATTTACCAGTATCAGCTGTTAGTAGGTGGTAACACGCACATTATTATTCCAAGTTATGCTTACATTTGGAGATATTTATATATTGTGTGCCATCCTAAAAATAACAGAAATATCTAACAAATACTTCCTGTGTATAGGGTAAGGAACGTCATGGGGATATGTAATGCTATAGAATAATTTCTGAAAGTTTAATTTCATGCTGAATAGTTTACAAAACTCTGCAGAAATTTAAGCTTTCCCAGAAGCTTTCACTGAAATGCCTGATAATTTGTTTATTGCTGAAGAGGTAACTAACTATTATACGAGTTATGTCTAAAATCCTTACTTTACCGTCCTTTTAATGAGCTGTTTATATGAAAAAATCAAAATAAATGCACTTCTTTTTGAAAGGTTTTTTTTTTGTATTATGTCTTATCTATGAATCAAGTCTCTGTCATAATACAATTACAGTTGTCACTATACAATTAAGTCCGATGAAAGATTTTAAGATCGCGTGACAGTAATCTTCAGCTACGGAAAGTGAACGCAAGACCTTTTATATTTTCTTTTTTCTAAAGGCATTAACGCCAGAAATATTAAGATTGAAATGTCTGACCTTCGATGTACGTCAGAAAGACACGAGCAAGGCTTTTACTTCAGGTTAAAGAAAAGAAAAGAATTGAAATAAGATTACTGCTACGTAAGCGTTTGACCAGAAATTACATGAAATATAATTTCAGTTAATTACACCACATATATGATTATGTTAAATGTGTTATATCATTCGTAAATGCACTTATTAAGTATGATCACAATAAAATTATTTCATTGCCAGATGAAAATCATAAGGACTATAATAAAGGGCAATATAAATATAGAAAGAGAGTTAGTTACCTTTTTAAGTATTACAAAATTAAACGCAAATCTAGAAAAGTTGAAGATGCTTGAAGTCAAGTGTACGAAACTGGGGTAGTAGTGAGCTACTGCGTAAAAGCAGCTGCATAAATTCAAAGGAATTATTGCTCCAAATTCCTATAACGTGTACAGTGTACTCTCGATTTTCCGGGCTAATGTCGAGGAAGCAAGTCACTTTAAAATTGAAAAACAGTGATAATCCAGAATACCAGTTTTCGTGAATACTGAATGCGTTTCTTTCTTTCTTTTTTTAAGTAAATTTATTTTGTTTTTAGGACGTTTAAATATTTGTCGAATTTCACTGCGTATATTTCGAAGTGCAATTTTATCATTGTGTTCGAGTCCTCTTTGGTTAACGAAGAACAAAGAGTTTCAATAAACGTTATTGCTGTCTCGGAACTGATGTAATTGTTAGTATCTTCTTTACTTATATTTTCAGTGTCACTCTCTGCCTCCTTTGCTATGACTTGTAAGATGTTTTTTTATTCATTTTTTTAATTCTAAAAATTTTAAATCAATTTTTAAAGAATAGGAAGAGAATGTGCACGAAATTACGTACGAAACAAAAAAAATCTCAGTATCCAAACGAAACGATGCTTTCATGTATGTGCTGTACGAGGTAATTGTTGAAACTAAAACTAAAGACGCAATTCAACGGTTTTAAGAGCATGCTCAGACTTGCGCATAGTTGTTTTTTACACACTCTCGCGCATATCGTTGTGTGTGCGGAGGGTTAATCCGCTCCCAGATAACCGAGAGTACAATGTACAACTTTCTGACTTGAGTTGACAAGTTTATATGCTACGTTCAGTACGTAAAATAGAGGTCATTATTTAAGCTGATGTATGCTCTTAAAGCGAATGCGCTCAGTACTCAAAACGACAGCTACAGTTACACATATGTAGGTCTTATCTAGAGGTATACCATGCGGCATCCTTACATATTAATCGTCTACGGTTATAACGCCCCTATCAAACTCCATTGAAATCCTATCAGAATAAAAAAATTTGCTTGAAGACGCTAAGTGTTGTGCTGTGAGTTAATTAAATACATTAGCGGCAACCGTTTAATCATAAATACTCTTAACTCCTTACCGCGTGCCATCATGGCGCAAATGGAAAGCACATCCGGTTAGCAACTAGAATGACCCGAGTTCGCATCCCAGAGATAACATTGCATGCTTTTCAATTCCCATGCTCCGAAATAAAATTCCTAACGGTCTCTACAAATTTATCACACTGGGGAAAAGTTTTGTAGACAAGATTTTTCAATACCCATTTCAAGTTTCATATGCCTTTAGAACCATACAATAGTTAGTACCAATGTTAATATTCATAAATATTTATTATTTATTAACTGGGATAAATTCATATGCGAGAGACGTCAAAAATAAATACAAACAAACTTGTATTCAAAGGTCAATGAAGATGTTTCATAATATTAAGTATGTTTGTTACCAGCTAGTCGAAAGGACTAGAATTTACTGTCCTGCCAATTTATTTGCATTATGGCTTCCAATATAGTATAGCTTCCATACCGCTTATGTTTGCGAAATTGTGACTTGCTACATTTTGACCAATCTGTTTACAATATTCGATAGTTTTAGCCTCGAGGTATAATATAATAGGTCTGCCAGCATAATTTAACAGGCGGAATGGAGTACCATCCCGTTTTGGTTCTCAAAATTTTTTAGTTACAAATTATCAGATGAGGTTTAAAAGGAAAATTTTTTTGCTCAGATAATGCGAAATTGTAATAGAAAATTAAATGGACAACGCCAGATGAATGAAATATAAATAATACTGTACAAACAGTTAGCTCCCACCATATGGGATAATTAAAAGCTTCAGTAGCAGTCTAATGTACCACAATCAATTTTAGAAAGATAGGTAGAAAAGAAAATAGATAATTCTCAGTATGAAATCGAAAGAACAGAAGCACTAAACTATCAAAATATATTTACTGGAGCCCAAGAAAAAATTAGTTGACTGCTTAAAAGCTACAGATGGTAAACTATTTGGTCTAAAGAGTCTAATTTCTTTATAATGTCAATGAGCCGAGCCAAATGAGCAACAGATTCAGTAAAACTGCAACAGCGACGACAGGTCAACATTGAAAGAGAGACTTTCTTTACAGACTAATTTAAGCATCCGAAAGCTAGAAGCTACAAATGGTACGAGAACTATGAGTTTCAATAATGTTGCAGTTGGAGCATTTTTTATCCTTTTGTAGAGACATTAGGTAATTTGGAAGCAGGGAAGATGAAAGATGAACAACCGCTTTCGCCGGGAATCGAACCACGGAACTCTGGAATATGCACCCACCGTGCAGACCACCGTACCACGAAGACGGGAGAAATACCTTATATACTCCCCCTTTTAAAGGGCGACTGGGGTTTTTAGGGGACCCAGTGGCCAAATCCTGGGTGAGGAGAATCATTATCCACAACCCTTTTAGTTCGGGCGGCACTTATATAATCGTTAGGTTTATTTCGGAAGCAAGAGAGATGAAAATTATGCAACGCCTTCGCCGGGAATCGAACCGAGGACCTCTGGATACGCGCCCAGCGTGCAGACCACCACACCACGAAGGCATGGTGGGAAAGCTGGAGAAATACCTTATACTTTTAACAGAAACCCGTGACAGATATTACCTAAACAGGTGACAATACTTCTACACGCCGCGAAGCTGCAGTTTCATTTAATTCTAAAACTAATTCTAAGATTATAGGCCTTTAACTTCGTAGAGAGAACATAAAGTGTAACTACTATTATATATACGCATGCAGTCGATCGCATACAGAACCCATCCTTATATTTTTAAGGAAAAGTAAATAGCAAGAGTTTTAAGCTCGGGATATTACCAGGATTATGGTCTGAAATTTACGACATTGGATGGATGACGAAAAATTTGTTTCTATCGTTATTTTAGAAATGTATTAGTTTTAAGGCACCTGAGCAATTTTCTATTCTCCTGGTTTTAGGTGGGCACTCTGCACGTACCAAAAATCTTATAGCCGTAGATTCCTCAAGAGATTTGCTATGCTTAAAAGTGCAAACTTCTAATAGGCCTGTTTTAATACTTTTGATATCTCCTTTGTGAAACCTTTAAGCTTTTCGTTATGCAAAAGAACTGAGGAAATAACTCAATTGCAGTTTCGAAAAAAAAAATGTTTCAAATATTAATTCTTTTTTAATTTGCTTTTTTGTTCTGCCATAATGAAAACCGCTGACCATAGTTTTGTAGTACCAAGAATGCTACTTTCTAATGAAAACATATTTTTAAATATTTTTTCGGAGATAATTTATATCAACTTGAGTGACATCTCCCTGAAATATGCTGCCTAATGTATGCAATTATCTATAGGTAAAATTGCACAGACGCGCATACTGTACCAATAAAAGTTTCCATTTTGTTAAGGAAGTCCATTCAATTGACGATATTTTGGCACGGCTTGAGTATTTTTGGAGGTCTGTAGTGGATGTGCCTGTATTAGACAAAGAACAATCTTTCTTCTAGTATACTGTGGCGCCTGAGATTCTCACACAAGTTCGTAAAATTAAAAAAACTGCCAAGAAATTATTTCGAAAGACGGGGGGGGGGAAGAACATTTTTTTTAAACTAATTCTCTCGATAAAAAGGGTTTAGAAAATACTCTAAAAAAGAAAACAGAAAAATAAAGGCGAAGTAAATGTTAAAGCGTTATTTAAAGATACACAGAAGAAGGAAATGTTACAGTGGATATTACAGGTTATAAGATGTTTTCTCCACCTTCCAAAATGCTTTCGTTGTGTAACGATAGCAAACTCGGAGCGTATTCGAGAGGTCCAGGTTCGAGTCCCGGCGAGGGAATTGCGCATTTTTAACCTAATATCTCTACAAGTGTTAAAATTAATGCTATGGAAAAAGAAATTAAAAGATTAGTTGTCATAAAACATAAATCCGCACCATATTCAAAGCTTAGGGAGAAGAATGTTGTTAATGTACTGATACTAGCCAACTTACTCCACATCTAATGAGAGTTTGGTGGTAGAAGTATACGATACCCTCGGATTCCATTCCCTTGGAGGCCCTTGGGCAAAACTGGAGTGGAGCTTAGACAGATTACCCTGGTGCTTTGTCTATGTTGTTTTTGAAAATTTTTGCTCTTTAAAGAACCTTGAGAGTTAAATGCAGTGGTTCGTGTAAAACAGAAATTCTCTGCTCCAGAAGTATAAATTGCACAAAGTTGAAAACATAAGATTTAATCGGTTACTTCCTTTCCGTTTAACAAAACAGATGAACATATCGTGTCAGACTATGACACATTAGTGGAAGTATACGATGGATAACATATGAATGCACTTGACTGGTACACCATGATTTGAGCCTGCATAACAGTCCATTCATACAGGCAGGTACTTAGTGATGTAGAACAATTATGCGCAATGCTTGGCTAGATTCCTATTACTATGTAGTCTTGCAGTGCGTTGTTCCATGCTAGGACTTTATCGCATTGCTGCACCACGCTCGAGAGAATCACGGTTACTGGCCACGTCGACAAACACCTAGGATAGGCATGGCAAGAAAGGACAGTTTTAGCACCATCAGAACTGGGACGACACACAGCCCTTTCTCTCTCCGTCGGGAGGTTTGTTCTGCGCAATTATATAGTTCATTTTTTCTGCTCATCGAAGTCGCGAACGGAAGGAATGTAAATTTTCAACAGCCTATATTAAATAGTCTAATTTAATCCACGTTTGATTAAGGGCTAAATTTCCTGTCAGGAGCGCAAAACATGGGCTCACATTTCATGTGATGGACTTGTATTTAAAAACACTGAAATTGTCTAGCTTGTGAATTATTTGGCATTAAGAGTATATTTACCAACATAGTTTCAGAGGCTGTGCTTTAACTGCGCTTTCATAATAATTTACCTTTTTTATCGCTGAAAAGGAGTCGTTAAAACTGAGTACTATTGATATTGCAATTACTTTTTTACTGAGCCAGATTTTTGCTTTAAATTAGTTTTCAGTTTTATACCCTGTACTGGCCAATCTTTTCCTACAGAAAAACGAGTTGAAATTAAAATTAAACAAAACATTAGTAAAAAACAACAAGGCAATCAAAGGTCATGAAATGAGAGAAGTACAAAGTATTTCTTAAGAAAAGGTGTGCTTTTGTATCATATATAGCAGCAGTGCATTACGATCAAACTTCAAATGAGCGAATGTAAAGTTATAGATTTATTGCAGTAGTTTTGTTGGTACAATATTTATTTCCTCTAGAAAGTTAAGATACTGAATAAGGCTATTCAGTAATGTATAGGGCCATTCACACTTTGGTTTATCTGAGCTAAAGGAGTCAATTCCATGTGTCGACTAGCTCCGCTATAGTTCAGATTAAATAGTTCTCTCGATAAAAAGCTGCTGTTCGATAAAATTAAATAGCTGTTAAATAGTTCAAAGTTTTCAATTTGCTGCCCTATGGGGAAAAGCTAGTTTTGAAGATGATTCAGCTACGTCAGCCATGTTCGTTAGCTCAGATAAATCCCAGTGTGAACGGCCTTTATGAGTCATTTTGGTCAGTTGGCTATAAAGTCATTAAAAATTAAAATACCGCCCCAAAAAGGATTAGTTTCTACAGAAAATAACAATTTTTATATGCACAAAATTGCTTAATTTTATATGCACAAAAATAGTTTTATGCGTATAAAATCGTTATTTACGCCATTTCAATTTTAACACCATCAGATAGTGAAAAATAATAATTTTGTGCTAAAAATAGTTTGTATGTATAAAATTCATCACTTTTAGGTATATCAATTTTTATTTTATATAAAGTAAACACCTTTTATTAATAACATTGCACTTTGTAGGGGATTTCCTTGGTGATTTTAATTTAATTGTTAAAACTACGTGCATGATTGTAAAGAATTATAGCATTTCTTCATGCGCGCTCTTATAGTGTAGGGTCGTCAGCACGTCCATCTAGCTCTGGAATATCCACGGCACAGATGATGTGTGAGAATACAGTTGATTTATTACGTTTCCTGCGGCTTTGAAACATTTAAGTGATCTTTACAGCGACGCTCGAGCTAAAATGCGACGGAAGATATTTTGCTATCACCTGGATTTGATTCATTGGGTTCCGAGCCTCTTCCCAGGGGATCTTTAAGCGGGGAATAATGTAAGGAATTATCACATTTCCCCGTGTGTGCGCCTTCGTGATATATGCGGTTAACATAGGAATATAACATGGTTCAAATTCCAGAGAGGGTACAGTTGATTTTTCACGTTCCCTGGTTTCAAGAAGATATAAATAGTCTCTAAGGAATAATTTAGAAACCTGAAGAACACACTTTTGTTCTAAATATACACATTGTGCTGAGTTTCTGTTTTTTATCAATTATTACCTTTGGGCAAAGAATAGATCTGTTGTTGTTGTGTTATGGCTTATCCCATTCGATAAACAGTAACATCAGATTAGGTATCTGAAATCACAACACGACAGCGAAATTCATCGGGGCAAGGAGTTCAGATAGCGCCTGCCTTTGGCAAGAGCCTTGAGCACCATGAAGGTGACAATATGACTTTGCAGCTCCAGTTTTCAAGGAGAGCACCCTGGGGATGTGTCCGAGGGTCTTCCCTACCACCAAATCTCGAGAGGACTTTCAGCTCGCAGCATATTTAAAGTGCTCCTATGCCCCACAGACACTATACATTTACAAACATCCGTGCCTTCTCCGGGATTCAGTACCATAGTCAGAATCGCTCACCTCTTTCCTAGTTGGGCGGCAAAATAGATCTTGAAATGATTAAGGCACTTTGAACTACTATGCGCAAACTGTGTTCTAAAAACGAATTATTATCCTTTGTGCTACGCTATACCTGCCAATAAATTTTAAGAAAGTGTAGTCTAGAAAATGTCTTTCATATCATCTTCATCTGATTTGGAACCATAAACTCTTTCTTTGCAATTTTTTTAACTCTTCCTCAAGTTTACTAACTTTCCTGTTTCTGGATTCTCGAGCTAATATATGGAACAAAGCAAATGGAAAAATCCCTCGTTCTACATCTTTAAATCAGAAATTTTTTCTAAGTTATACAAAGTTGTCCATCGGTTAACATCAAAATAGTTCTGAATTACTAAAATTTTAATTAAAAAATAATATGGCATCCTAATTTTACTATATTTATGGTTCTAAATAGCTATAACATAGAAAATATAACTGAGCATTAACTCCTTTTTAATATAATTTTCATGGGCTGGCCCATAAAACGTTTCTCGAGCTCAAATTCTTGAAGTTCAGTAGCTATCTGAAACAAGTAAGAAATAAAGAGCCAAAAAGTGTACAGTTAGGCTTCCATATGGGAATATGAATAATTTAAAGATGGACACACTCATCTGCTTGACGCTCTGCATATGTCTCCGAGTTTCTTTCAGTTACTTAAAGAAAATACCAGATAGTTGACACATAAACAACTTCCCAACGAGAAAATGTTTAGTTTGATCATTGTAATTATTTTGCTAGCACAGTGAGTAGAATGTTCTTTAAAACATGAAGAAAATTCAGGATGTTTGAGGTCTGAGCATAAGGCCGATTTACAGCATTGCTGTAAGCACAATTTTGAATCGATCGGTTAAATACAACATGCAGAATTCAAGTTGATCCTTAGTTTCCATGAGTAAATAAAAAGCAAACAAACAAATAACAGAAAAACCCTTCATTTTTGTGCATTAGTGTAAAAGTAAACATGATTTCCACATCCGATATAGTATAAAATGATGGTACATTACAACACGCTCAAGATCAGGAATCCAGCTATCAAATATAAGTTTTAATTACTCAAATTACTTAAGTTAAGACACAATAACACGCCGAATAAATACCAATTCAGAAGTCAAACAACAAAAATCAGCGTTATATTTACAAAATTTTCACAGAACTAGTTTCGATGGTTTTACCGAACCACCATCTTCAGCTGCAAAACCGGTTTTTTGCATTTGCGGTTTTGCAGCTGAAGATGGTGGTTCGGTAAAACCATCGAAACTAGTCCTGTGAAAATTTTGTAAATATAACGCTGATTTTTGTTGTTTGACTTCTGAATTGGTGATTACTTAAGTTGTTCACCGAGTGAAATCATAAACTTTCTTTCAGAGTGATATAAAAATTGTTATTTTTTATATAATTTCTTTTCCTTATATAATAAAAAGTACACATACATATATGTATTCCTTATTTATTTCTTGTATAAGAATATATTTATTCCTTCTTATTTCTTCTTCCTTATATACTTCCTTCTCCTTATATAAGTACTTTATACACTACCAGTAAAGCATAATATTTCAAGAATGTGCAACCAAGAAGGAAGCTCAGAAATTATTAGAAGGATCAGAGATTTTACCAATAAACAGGAGATTCCCTATAACAAGGCTGTTATTTATTAGTAACAGCTGTAACACTTCTACTTAGCTTCTCTTCTTCGTTAGTATGCTTTTAAATACAAACTGCGTACTGTTGTAAACACAAGTAGTAATTATATATTCCTCTGATTGAATTTCTAAATCTAAAACTCAGTGAAATGGCGCAGAAAGGATTGGGAAGGGCAAAAATATATTGTTTGGTACCTGTTGTTTTATATCTGGATATCAAGTAACGTAGCGTAAGAAAACATTACTAGGAGCTTGTTAAGCACTGTAGCGCATAGGGTACATTTCGTTTCTTGTTAACTTTGACAAAAGGCAATGGTAGTCTCGCCGTCCACGGCATGATTAAGAATGAGAAATAAAGATGAATTCTTCGACTGATTCTTTAATGGAAAGATTATATGAATTGAAAACGCTCTCAGTTTGTGAGAAATTAATGTCATTCAGAGCGCAGACCCATGACTGATAAATCAAATTTAAAAGACTCTGTCAGTGATGCTGCTGTCTGATAGATCATAGTACTTATATTAGGTTTCGGACACAGAAAGAAGACAGAGATACGATCTAATAGAATCATCATAAGAAACACTTCATTCACCAGGCTAAAGGAGCCAGAAAAAAGCTATATATTAAAACACTGAAAATTGCGCATACAACGAATACAGACGGTGTTTACATATTTTGAGAAGAATTTCATAAAGAATTAAAAAAGAAAATCATTTGGAATGAAAGCTTCAACAACAGCTCACTGTTTAAAATGAGAAGTATCATCTACTAGATTTAAATTCATTCTTCTCTCAAAATGCAAGCTGCGGATTGGAGAATATGTTTTTGCTCTTTCAGAGAGAAATGCTCCTATTATATAAATCAGAGAAGTTGGGAAATATATGGTATTAAAATTTATAAATGGAGAATAAGCAACAGCATTAATCAGAGAGGGAAAAGCTGTCAGTCATTACATCTACGTGGCAAGAAGACTACAAACGGTACTCGGAAAAAGTACGTACTATTTCAAGTGTTTCTAAAATTAAGTCATAGTAACAAGAAAATCCGTCGATGCAAAAATCAATTGCAAAGTATTTATTGTTATTTCAGATGTATTTTACATCTAAAACAACAATAAACAAAATAATAAACTAAGATTTACAACTTAAAAATGCTAAAAATGTAAAGTTCACCAGCTTTTACAGATACATGGGGCTCAACGAAGAACAATTTGTAGAACCTTATACGAACATTATTTTGCAGGAGATAAATGGAAATACATTGTGACCCTTGACGAACAAAAATAGTTATATTTATTACAGAAAATTAAGAGGAAAAAATTTACAAACCTGGTTCTATCGATGCAACGAAAGTTTCAGTAAGGAGTTTATGATTTTCACAGCATTCTCTTACAACGAGAACGACTAACTATCAAGAGAAAAGGAATGTAAAAAAAAAAAAAAATGTTAAAATCAACTCGACATATTATCAACAGAAATTTTTACGTGAGATATTTACAGAAGAAAATCCATTTCTTTATTCCAACGACTTTCAAAAAGAGAAAAGTATTCTAGAAAAAGCAATAAGTCATACTTCGAAAAGCACCACTGCATTCCTTGAAAAAATTAAGATTGATACTGGTATTGCATATGCACCTTTTCAACCTATTCCTGCGAAGTCCCCTGACGTTTCACCTTTGGTACTATTGTGCCTTTGGTTTTTAAGTCACGGTTGAACTAATTACGGTTGAAGTAGTGAAAAAGGGATGGAAATCAACACTCCTAGGAGATTCACGAAAAGCCCTTCTATCATGTAATCAGATCGAATATTTAAAAAATACTCTTTGTCTTTTAAACATAAATTAAACGGCCCCGAATTTGTTTTAAAAATGTGTAAACACCCTTTGTATATCCGACTTCTAAAGATACTTTCCAAAGACTTTCATACATTCAAACTTAAGCTTCTCGTTTCCTTTGAATCAAAAGGTAAATAAATGTTATTATGAGATTCAGAAGGCGCAAACGAAAGACAAGAAAACTGTAAGTTACATCCAGGTCCAGCCTCAAGCAGAGACGACGGTAGTGCATAACATAGGCAAGCATAAGCAAAATATAGAACCGATTTTCGGAAGTCGCAAGCTAAGTTATTCTTACAATTGATAGCTGACAAGGGTATATTTTTCTTTGATTTATTAGTATGTTTAAAACATATAGATCGTCAGCTGTACTGATCACCTAGAGGACCGAAAATATAGGAGTCTGACTTAGTAACAACTTCTCTTAAAAAACTAAGTACGATGCAGTATTTAGACTAAGATAAATTTTAAATAGTAATTGACTGCATGAACGAGATAGAGTTTACATAAAAAAGTTGTGGCCATGCTTAAATTTGCAGTTGATTTTAATGAGGAGTAGTAAAAAAAAAAAAAAAAAAAAAAAAAAAACTTGTAAGTACGTTGCCTAAGAAGTTTAAAATAGTGCACTCAGAGATCCGTTCTGCTTACAAAATACAGCGCTAAACCTGAGTCATTTGTAATCAAGAAAATAAATTATGTTACATCAACAATAATCAATGTCTTAGAAACATGCTTTAATCTTTATTTTTACATAAGTTTTAATGCAAAAGTTCTCAGTATTATTCTCTCGCTTTCTGCTTGTGCTCTAATTTATTTCATGCTTATGAGAAGGTCAGGCAATTAAAATCGGCGATATCAAGAAGTTTTTTATGATGAAACGGCAGTGTAAAGGCGAAAGACAGCATGCAAGTTACTCTGGCATTTTTAGCAAATTTTTGTCAACAAGCAATACTAAAATTACTTTCGTTTCTGGACCTGGAAACATATTAGAAAGCAAAGAAGATGACACAATTATTAAATAATGCTCCCCTTTCATGTATAATTCTTAAACCCTGTAATTCGTAGACGGCTCATTGGAAAATAATTAAATTTGATTCTATAGTTGTTTAAACGAGGCTCACCATAATAAACAAAATGGGAAGTAAATCAAGCATTTGGGTTACGATCAGTTACAGATCATTTGAATGGGAATATTTCTTGAATAGATTATTGGAATGTTTAAAAACACTAAGGATTTTTATTGCAGTGGTTTGTCAGAGAGCAATCATATTTCTTATGAGCTACTTCAGCATATACAGAAATACTTGGTATTAGAAAGATTTCCCTTACTACTTCTTTTGTGAAAAAAATTTGGTTTTCTGAGTTTTCCTGTCAATTTTTAGTTTTAAACGTTAAGTGTAATTTTGATTAGAACGTGCTATGTTAAACTGAAGGAAAGAAAAGGTTCTACATATTTAAACCCTATATATTTGCAAAGAAGAGGAAAGTTCAAAAGCTATTGCTTAAAAGTATGTTTTATACTGTAGTTCCTGAGTAAAATAGTTACACCATGTAAAAACAACAATACAATACTAAAGAAGCCTAAGTTATCCCGTAAAAATTTGATGTAAAAATTACAGAACGAGATAACTTCAAAAACAAAATGTAATGAGAAAAACTAATAAATTTTAAATCAAAAATTTTAAATTGTTAAATGATGCAAGCAAATAATTAAAAAAATTTCAAATACACAGAAAATATGTACAAAGAATTGCAATAAATGGTAAATTAGCCCAGCTCGAGGTTTAAGCCGGAATTATCAAGGGAAAAGGATCTCAAAACTCGAATTCAGCTAATGCCGTTAGCGCGTTTCGTCAGATGAAAATAATTGAGACTGAAAGCGGAATTTCATTAATAGAATAATCAAACTAAATTATCTTAATATAGTAAGTCTCAATGGTTTTGTTTCTTTTCCCGACGCACCTGCAAATTAAAATTGTAAATGTAAAACTTACTATTTAAGCAAGTAAAAACTATACAAGAAAGCCTAGTTAGGCAAATGTACAATTAGAATAAATAACTAAAAAGCTATTAGTCAAAAATTACACAATTTTAAGGGAGATACCAACGAGCATGAAGAATATAAATTTCTTTAAAATAAAAAAGACTACATAATAATAACGTCTCAAAATGGGTCCTGCTAAGTCAAAGAAAAATAAAAGAAAAAGACAAACATACCTGTGTCCATAGCAGTGGCCTGACCAAAGTAAAGTGAGCAAGAAATTGCTGAAAAGAGTTGCCGGAAGTAGAAAAATTCAAAGGAGTGCTACTACAAAAGAAAAGTAGCCAAAATTCTCCAATTTAGGTGAGAAGACGAAAAAGGGGGGAAACAAAAGTAAAGAAGCAGTAGCCAATGGTACGTAACGGCCAGTGGGCAAAACCTCGTATTGATAAATTTTGGGGGTTGAAGGCGGAGAACGCATGCTGTTCTTACAAAATGGCGTCTTGTTCAATATATATATATATATATATATATATATATACTTGTTATATATATATATATATATATATATATATATACATATATCCATTAACACATATATACATCCATTTATATATATGAATGGCTATATGTATTTCCTTCAGTTTAGCATAGTACGTGTAATTCAGAATTATATTTAATGTTTATATACACATACATACATACATTACATATACATACATTCCGATATATATATATATATATATATATATATATATATGGCATAATAAAAGCACAAGGAAAGACAGAACACTGTAGATGCGTGATTAGATTCATATTGAAGAAGATTTTGATTGCGTAGTATGCTAGTAATGGTAACTTGGTATTATCTAAAGAACTTGGCAGTCGAGGCAGTTTTAATTCCATTTTTATTTGCAACTGATATTTGTGGCCACAATCACTTGGCACTCTAGTCGTGCTTTTCCACAGAAGATTTACATTTTTGATATTGTTGAGATAGAACGCAAGCCAGCGAAATTACATCTTAGCACAGTAGAGAGCAAAAGCTGAAGTGCGTAGTTATGAAGGATGGAAGCACGCGAAGAGAAAAGTTTTGTTTTACAATGGCAGTTTCAGTTCGCAATTATTACGTTATCAGAGCTGCGCGGGCCATAGTGAGATCTAGAAATGACGCAATGCAGAGAAGTTATTACGATTTTAGAATAGAGAGGAAGAATTAATGTTTATAATTATATTATAATTCTGATTCATATAATTTTATCTTACATATTCCCCCCTTCAAAAAGAAAAAGGCGTAGCGATAGAGAAGCCTTTTTAAAGAGAAAGAGTTAAAGCACTAGCAAATGTAAAAAAAAAAAAAAAAAAAAAAAAAAAAAAAATCATAAAATTTTTGTCCTGTAAAGTATAATTTAGAAATGTCAATTTTTTTAAATAAATTTTTAATTTTTAGAGTCCTATTGAATTTTTCAGCATTTCAGTTCAGAAGTCTTTTTGTTTGAGAGTTCACATAATCATAATTCTTCAGGGAAGGTTCTTGTTATCACAGATTATCACAAGATAAAACTTTTATATAACTATTATATTACTTATAATTAAATGCACATAAATATTTATGATATTAAGTTTCATATTGATAAATTATATTTTAATACCATATAATAATAGGAGTAAGCTTCAGAAAATATGGTTTCACCGTTATTATCTTTCATTTACAATTCCTGTATTATACCAACTGGAAGGCTTCGCAATACTTCTAAACAAACCATATCCATCAATAGGGCTGTCCTCTTGAGCAAACCAGTGTGTTCTATGCACTGGTGGACCAGGGTGCCTAGGCAGTTTACTTGAAAAGTCCTCCGTTCCTTGCATTAAGGTAACTGGCCTTTGAGAACTGCACTAATACATTCCATAATAAAAAAAAGTATAATAATATAAAAAAAAATTACACACACTCATAAAATGGGAGCCTCCAACATTATCTTACTTGAAGAGGGCGAAGGGAACAACTGTACAGTGGTAATTACAGACATTCTGCTTAGGAACCCAGTACTCCCTCGACATACACTATACTTAACATACAATCACCCATGAATTTAACATGTATTTACCATAATTTCATATTACGTATCTGTAATAATTTCACTTATTTTTTACACCTACTTCATTTTTAGAATAATTATAAAATTCGCATTCAAAATTCTTAACAAATTTTCAAAAACATAAAAACTTAATATCCTTCCCTATGAATAATTTAAATAGCTTAAAATTCGTTACTTAATTTGCTCACACATAATTATGAAAAATTAAAAAAATTAATGAACAATAATTTCAGATTTTCTCAAAACAAATTGCAGAAATTTTAACCAAAGTTGAAATGGTTGAAATTAAAGTTGAAATTAACCAAAGTTGAAATAGAATCCGCAGCACATTAAATAATTTAGTTCCTGAGCTAGATTCACACGAATGTAATAATTTTTGAGCTGTTGAAAAAGCGGAAGTGCAAATAATTTTCTGTCGCACATACTTGCAAACACTAACTCAGATCGACCTCGAACCCGCTGTAATGCTTAATATCTACACGGTAATTCACTGATGATTTCCTTTTCACTAGGCATTCGAATTTCTCAATTTATCAAGAGATTACTTTCAATCTGTAAACACTACGCGTGATTATTTTTTGAAGCACTTACAAAACACCACAGCAGAAGAATGATCTGTTATCTTTTAAACACTGAAAAAACAAATTTGATGATTCACTTCTTTCACATTATCTTGGATTTATCACAAAAAGATGATTTGAAGAGCTGAACTAAATTTTCCATTGAAGTTTCAGGCTGAAGGAAACTATCCTACCGACTTAATTGGCATAATAAAAGCACAAGGAAAGACGGAACACTGTAGATGCGTGATTAGATCCATATTGAAGAAGATTTTGATTGCGTAGTATGCTAGTAATTCTAACTTGGTAATATCTAAAGAACTTGGCAGTCGAGGCAGTTTTAATTCCATTTTTATTTGCAACTGATATTTGTGGCCACAATCACTTGCCACTCTAGTCGTGCCTTTCCACAGAAGATTTACATTTTTGATATTGTTGAGATAGAAAGCAAGCCAGCGAAATTACATCTTAGCACAGCAGAGAGCAAAAGCTGAAGTGCGTAGTTATGAAAGATGGAAGCACGCGAAGAGAAAAGTTTTGGTTTACAATGGCAGTTTCAGTTAGCAATTATTACGTCATCAGAGCTGCGCGGGCCATAGTGAGATCTAGAAATGATGCAATGCTGAGAAGTTATGACGATTTTAGAATAGAGAGGTAGAATTAATGTTTATAATTATATTATAATTCTGATTCATATAATTTTATCTTACATATATATATGTCATAACAAAAGCAAAGGAAAAGACGGAACAAAAAAGACGGAACACTGTAGATGCGTGATTAGACCCATATTGAAGAAGATTTTGATTGCGTAGTATGCTAGTAATGTTAACTTCGTAACATCTTACCATCGTAGAGAGCAAAGCTGAAGTGCGTAGTTATGAAAGAGCGAGGCACGGCAAAGAGAAAAGTTTTGGTTTGCAATGACAGTTTCAGTTCCTAATTATTACTTCATCAGAGCTGCGCGGGCCATAGAGGGATCTAGAAATGACGCAATGCAGATCTGTGAGTTCAAAAGTGAAAAGTATGTCGAATCAAGGTCAGTGTCGCCAAAGTAGTGAAATATGGTTAATCTTCCTTGCTCGCTTCGAATATTCGCAATGTTTATGCATCTCCGATCATCGCGTAAAAACAAAATTAAACATCCAAAGTGCTTTGAAGGTCATCAACCTCATTAGTGAAATAAGGAATGCTAAATGGGATTTTGTGCTCTCTTGCATGTTCAGCGCTTTATTCGTCTAATTCTTCCTATTCAAAAAAATGCAATACTATCAAAAGTCATGAAATGTGATCATGAAGTGATATTAAGTTCCAAATTGAGTTTATTTCGTTTCGGAAAAGAAAAAAAAAAAAAAAGTTGCATTTTTAAGTTATTGTTTTATGATTTATTAATGGTAGTATTTTGCTTACATCATATTAAGATCAATGTTAATAATTCAAAAATATTGTGATTTATTTAAAATGTAGTTTTGTATTTCTGAATTGGGAAAAAGAAATTATTGAATTTGGTAAAAATTAGGAATGTTTTACGTAGGGAAGGTTTTTAATGCGAATAATATTTTTGTACTGATGTTTAAATTTTTTTTGAATTTTTACTATATTTTAAGAATGAAATTATTGTTTGAAAATTTTAAATTCTAGGAATTTCTTTAATGTTTTTATGATAAGCGTTGAAGGCTCTCACCTTATGAAAAAATACCTTTTTTTTTAAATCTGAGTATTTTTATTTTTTCATAAAATGGAGTGTGTTTTTAATATTCATATGGAAATGACAGCAGTTCGAAAAAGGCCAGTTGCCTCTACAGAAGGAACGGAGGTCTTTTCTACAGTAACTGCTAATTTGGCAAATCTTTTGGCCACTGGTGAAGAATATTAAACACCAGTTTGCTCAACTGATAAACCAATATGATGGAAATGCTAGTATTTAGATAAAGTTGTGGAGTCTTCAAGTTTTGTAAAGAATAAGTAAATTTTAAATGTCTTAATAATAGTGAAAAATTTGAAATTGTGTTTATGAATGGTGTTTTACAAAATTTTTATATTTTAAAATGCCTTCCTTGAAAAACATAATTAAATAATATGAAAATTGGCATCTTAATTTTTGGTATAATAGAAATATTTTCATCAACAAAAATTTGAAAGAATTTTATTTGAACATTTAGTTTGTGAAAAAATTTGAACTTTTACCATGTGGAACTATCAAGAACCTTACAAAATTTCATTGGACATTTTTATCTCAGAACTCTAAAATGTGCAAGTGTTTTAAAAGAATACAGTGCTAAAATTAATAATTCAATTCAAAATTTTATGACTTTCAGTGAAATCTTTCAAAGTGTCGGTCAAAAGTTTATGAAAATAATTTTTTGTTTAAAAGTCAATATGTTTGTATTTTCAAAATTATATCTTTCACATTTTGCTGCTCTAATGCTTGTTCTTCCACCCTGCTCACCCAACTTTTCTTTTGAAGAGGGGATATGTAAGATATAACAAAATATGATAGCTGTTTCAAAAAAATAATTGACGACCTCAAGATTAACATTCTAAATTTGGTAATCTGCCCCTAAATTCATCTCTTCTCACAGGTTCCAGACTTTTCTATCTTATGTAACGTTTTAATGCAGATGCCTCTAGTCCAATCAAATTAATTCGAAACCAAAACTGTGAACTGAAACTTCAGCCTTCTTGCTATGAAGGTACTATAGCCTTTCCCTTTTCCCCGCATAGCTTTCCTGCTGACAAGACGCTTTAACACCATGCTGCTGCTTACTTAAGATGACGTTCTAATTAAAAATGTAATTTAGGTATTCAAATATAATTAGGAAGTATCTTATCTGAAAAAGGATGATTTGATATGCATGGAAAAAATAAAGATTGTGATTTTTTAAGATATGTTGTGCTAAATTGCGTCATCATGCTTTCCACTCTGCCACCTTCAAACCACAATTTCATTACAATGATATGGCGCAGCCAATTTTCGACCCTACAGGCGTGGAACTTCAGTGTAGTTTATTTCAACTAATCTCACATCGTTTAACGAATGGATAAAATAAAAAAGGTAACTATTCATCTGAATTCCCAATCAAGCCACTACGGCCTTCTCGGTCATCTACGTAGTATCGTAAGCTGTTGGGAGGTCCACTGCTTTCATCTACGCATTTGAAATCATTACATTTTTATAAAAAATTAATAACTGTAATGTTTTCAGTTATTCCAACACATCGTGGGCGAATGGTCAGGCTATTCCATTATACGTTCTGGCAGATGGTTGACGAAGCTGGGATGTTTGAAGCATGGAGAAAAATGACGACTCAGGACTCAGCTGCGCGGGCCATAGAGGGATCTAGAAATGACGCCATGCAGAGAAGTTATTACCATTTTAGAATAGAGAGGAAGAATTAATGTTTATAGTTTAACCTATAATTTTGATTCATATATTTTTATCTTACATATATATATATATATATATATGAATGTATAATATAGGGTGGCGCATTAAAAATCGATTCTTCTGCCTACGACGAGACCGATCTATAGCGCTTCTTTGTTGAAGAGAGAGTGCGTCTTATTGAACTCATCCAGATGGTTTTTGCACCTGCGTCTTTATCGCTTTTCTACTGAAAATTGGATAGTCTATAATAACGAAGTACGCGAGAAGAGTTAGTATCTGTATACGCACACAGGTCTTTTTTTCGTGTGCTACGTTGTAGTAACATACATAGATACCTACATACGCACACGCACATACACAGACACAAATACATATATGTAGTATTTCAATTGCATAGGAAGTATTCGGTACCTTGAGTAGCTTGCAGTCGTGGCTGAGGGCTGAAAGCCTACAGACGCAGATATCAAAATTGGATTTTTACAAATAACCAATCTTTATTTTCGCACATATCAAATCATTTCTTAGCAGATAAGATACTTTTAGATCATAAGCAATTACAATAATTTTTATGTACACAGGTAAAGGGATACGACGTCAGTTTAGGCAAGTGGGCAGAGCAGCGTGCAGATGTTGGAAGGCGTGTCCTAGGAAAAGGAATGACGTATTTGTTTTTGTTTTGCAAAGCGTATTTAATCTAAGTATGATGCATAAGTACATCAAATCTGTAATTGGTTAATTTTAGGTTGTTATGTAACATGGAATGATCTCGAATATGGGAGAACAGATGAGCATATGGGGGGGAGAACACTAAATTTAGAATAATTAATTTTGAGGTCGCCAATCTTTTCTTAAAGCAGCCATCGTATTTTGTTATATCTTACGCACACACACACACACACACAGATATATATATATATATATATATATAAGCAAGGCATAATTAATTATATACGTATATAGTAATCTAATTAATTATAGAAGATTATAAATATATTAATTAGATTAATTATATCAAATTATAAATAGATTAATTATAAGATATATAATAATTAATTATATTACTACATATATATATATATATAGTAATATAATTAATCCTTACTTGTTGAAATACTAGTTCTATACTAAGTTAATGTAACAGAAAAACCTTGCCTATTAAATCATACCAGGCAGCGCACGTCTAAAGTTTCGCTGCTTACATTGCAAAAAAAGCAGTGATGTAAGTTCTAACTTTCGTTTACTTATTCATGCACATTTACTTCAGATAAAGAGAGATATAGCATATCAAGGGGCGCTTCTGCTTAATTTAGAATTAAAGCAAGGAAAGTTGACGTATTTCTGAGTTAAATAGATAAAGTTATTTATGTGGGGAAATTAAAGTCTGAGTTCTAATATTTTCCCCAGTAGAGCGTGCTATTGTCACATTAATAGTGCAGTTCCTATATGGAATTAGATAAATTCAAAACTTTAATTTTATAGCAGGACATCATATTAGTTGCTGTTGTTTGTCTCACTTGTCTGACAGTAACATCGGAACAAGTTCACGAAATTTTCATTGACGAGAAGTGCAGAATTGTGTATTCTCGTATACATGAGTCTTGCGTACTTTACAAATGACAGTAGGACTTTGCCCACTTTGATCCCATTTTTGAGAGAGCCAAGGGACTCCCATCCCTCTTCCCTTACCAGAAAACTACTCAATAAGACTTTCGGCTCGCCGTGTATTTTAAGGTTCCCCATCTTGCAAAGACATACATTACAAAAATCCGTAAGTTTTCTTGGATTCAAACCCGGGCCTTAAGACACGGCAGCCAACAAAACTAACTTTTATACCAACCAGGCTTGTCTCACTGCGAGAGAAAGGAGAACACCGACGTCTTTAAAGGCCAAAATTAGAATCGGATTAGATGAAAACATATTACAAATATGGCAAATAAAAATGTGCTCTCCTTCTGGCTATAAAAATGAGGAAGGTTTCTTAAAATGATTGTGAAGGCATTTTCAAATATTATTTAAAATTTATTATTACACACGAGCCCTTATACATACATGTACGTGTATACACGGATAGAAGGTAAAATAAAGCATTTTATAAAGTAATAGAGCCTAATAAACTATACTTCTAAGAGAAAAGCTGTATAGAGCTCAAATATTTTATCACGGAAGAAATAAAGGATCTAGAAAATGCCTTTATATCATTAATATTACTCTTTAAGACAGACTCATTTTTAACGCGGAAACGGACGCTCGTTTTGTCATCCGGTGTGAATCTGGTATATTTTCAGTTTGACGGAAATTTGGGTGCAAACAAGAATGTGAAGAAGTTTGAATGGGAAAATATTTTAGAAAACTTTATGTAACTCACTACTGATGAAAGTAAAGAAAAAGGAGTTATTTCTGCATACTATAGTAAGCATAAAAAGCCAAGGCTCTCTAAATCAGCGTATCAAATGAAATTATTCTTGAATACATATAGCCGAAGCAAAGGAGGCTGATTTAAGACTGAAAATTGAAGTTGCTGAAAGCAAGGGTAAAAAAGTATTTTTTAACGCCCAGTTTTATTTTACATTATAAAACATTTTACTTGCTTTGTTACGGTTAACGATACGGACATGCATAACTTTACAGCTATGCGAAATAAGGCGATAAAAAATTTAATACTTAATTAAATAATTTCAGCTTTTGCTGGTTATCTTAGAAACCTCCTCTTACTAACATATAAGGAAAAAGTAAAAGTAATTTTTTGAGACATAAAAATTTTCAGATTTTTTAAATTAATAATTAAACGTAAGACCAAGATTAAAAATCATTTGAAATTTTTAGATAGCACATGTGATGAAATATTGCTTATTGCTATAAAAATGTCATACAAATTATGACAAAATTATCACAACCTCCGATGAATTTGGAATGAAATTTTCATAAATGTTCAATTAATAAATATGGTCTCTCTGCAAAAATTCATGGTAGTTATTTAGGAACACGTACTTAGATCGATGCTTGCATTTCTTAATAAGAATTCTCAACATAATTCTCTGAAGGCCACAATCGGTCAGATCACATTCACTCGCGATAACATCGTTCAACAGCACTCGTAGACGGGGATATTTCATTTGGAAATTACCAGAAAATTGTTATTAGATTCAGTAGTTCAATCGCAGAGAAACTGACTGCCGGGAAAGGAGGATTTTGGTTGAATTCCTCATCAAAACTTGAGGTTTTACGATTCGTCTAAAATAAAATTCTGAAGATGTAGGGGAAGCAATCTAGTGATGTTGCACTAATCAGGAACATGCCCAACCCTAAACAAAACGGGGTAATTAGAAGTAAGAACTATTATTTACAAAAAACAAAAATAATGAACTTACAACTGGGAACATCTTAATGACGGAGATGCCATTTGATTACGAACGCTGTTTTAAGGTAGAAAAATTACTATACATAAATTCCTGTCCCTATTTTAAGATTCCATTTCAGTTTGGTTTGGTTTATTTGATTATGTCAAATCATTCGAGGGCTATCTGCCTAAAGGGAAGGATGACTTCGTGGAGGACAGTCTAAGGGAAACACGGGTCGTAAACACGTTACACATAGGGAAAACCACGAAAACGTCCATGCAACCAGCTCGTTGACTTAAATTAGATTACTAGTGTCGCTACCAGTGTCAAGCGACTTTACCGCTCGGAAACTGATGAGTCGAATTTCATTTCAGATTTTATTGTTTATCTCTCTATATAAAAACCTGTATGAACGTAATACATATGTATATGTAATAATTCGCACGTTGAAAATACGTAGATGGGTAAAGAATTAGTTGCAGACATGGCCTGGTTTGATATTTTTTATTTTCGCTAAGAAACACTTATTTGTGATGTATCACTGTGTAGAGACATTAGGTTAATTGGAAAAGCCGGAGAGATGAAAAATTAGCAACGCCTTTGCCTAGAATCGAACCACAGAGCTCTGGAATACGCTCCCAGCATGATGACCACCATACCATGAAGGCACGATAAGAAGGCGGCAGAAATACCTTATATAGTCCCCCTTTTAAAGAGCGACTGGGGTTTTTAGGGGACCCAATCGTCAAGTCCTGGGTGAGGAGAATCATCATCCAACACCCTTTTAATTCGAGAGCCACTGTAGAGACATTAGGTTAATTGGAAGCAGGAGAATTGAAAACTTAACAGCGCCTTCGCCGGGAATCGAACCACGGACCTCTGGAATACGCGCCCAGCGTGCAGACCACCAATCCACGAAGGCACGCCAAGAAGGCGGGAAAAATACCTTATAACTAATAATCTGTTGCTAAGCGCTTCCAATCTTGAATGATTTTTTTAGAAGGTGCTGTAAGAAAAGCATTGACCGCAATCTATCTAGACAAAGAAGCAGAGAGCGAATGCGATGTGTCCAAAATGAATGTCCCGTGTAGAAAAAATCAGTATGAGTTCAGATTAATACCTAATAATTGTTAAGAGTTTCAGTTGTCAAGAAATTTTTTAACTGGCTGAAGCTTTATGTAAGTCCCTGCGTCATTAGCTTTATGCAAGAATCATATGACAGCGACTAATTTTGATATTATGCTGCTTAGAGAGGTTTATTATACGTACATACAATTTCTAGGACCAAAAACGGAAATAATTAAAACGGAGAACCAGGGGAGTATTGAAAATTAAAGTTAAAATTTCGACTAACGTACTTTTTATCTTAAACACACACACACATTATGTATATGTTACCGTGAAAGACCGAAATTGGAGAAGGTCGACTTTCACCGGAGAATGTCAACATTCACCAAATACGTCGGTGAAAGATCGAATATTTCTTTACATTCTTGTACATTCGGACCCTCACCGGTGTATGTCGACAATCACAGATATGCTCTGGTGTAGGTCGAAAAGAGAGGAGTATATATATGTACACGCTGCCATTCCAAAAGGAAGTGTTCCACAAATAAATGCAGTTGTAAAAGCAAGGGCCTCTTGTGCAATTCAAAGTGTCAAAATAGTTTAAGTTGTTGCAATAAATAAGATTTGAATCACATAATTTAGTAAGTTTATAACTTCTATTATTTTCCTTTCTCATTTTGAATGTACTGTGTGTTTTAAGTTCTTAATGTTCTTAAGTTCTTATTCTGAGTCTCAAGTGCGTTTATTCGCGAAAGAATTACGGATAAGGAAATATAATATTCTTATATGTTCAACATTCACCATGGTGAATGTTGAACATAGACCATGGTGACATAGACAACATTCACCATGGTGAATGTTGTGAATGTACATGGTGAATGTCGACATTCACTGGTGTAAGTCAGAAATAAGAGTATTTGGAAAATATTTCGGACATACACCAAGCGACTATGTGAATGTTGACATTCACCGGTGAAAGTCGACATTCTCCAGATTTCGGTGTTTCACCTAACATATATATATAAAATGTGCAGTCTATAATAATGAGCACACATTTACCAAATATCATTCCTTACCAAAATTGATTATAGAAGCATTAAAATTAGCGATTACTCTACTCAAACTAAGCTGCTATTTAATCTTTTAGCATTCCTGCTCACATCCTATATAGTAAATCATTCATTTTTCATTTACTTTATAATACAATAATTTATGCTACTTCGAGTTAGGCGAACTCAAATTTAAGCAGTTCCTTTTATTTAACTTTATCTTTATGCTTGTAATTAATTTGCATTTGAAATCGTCGATTATTTAGAAAATGCTGATAAACAAAGCGTTACTCTGCCCATATATCAGAATTAATTTTAAAGGAATAATACGCATCAAAGCATAATTATCTGTACTAAATGCTCTACAACTTCTCACCTCCCTCAAAATTGCGGTTAAATTATAACTATGTTCATAGACGGTACATTTGTTCTACTTTTATGCACAAAGTGCAATCAATATTTTATTCTTTGAATACAGATAATGTCAAGAAAAAGGTATGATATTTTTAACTTGTTCTTTAACTCCGCTTTATAATTATGAATTGATTAATTTTTATGGAGCAAAATAACTCTTTTTATGTAGAATGTTTATTTTAATACTATTTTATATTGGCGTGTATAGAAAATACACCCTTTATTACATTCTTTTCTATAAGCAAGTGGGTTTTTAGCTCCTTCGTTCTATTTAACTAAAATCCACATGCATTTATGTGAAAAATTAGAGACCCCAAATTTACGCGCTTTTCGTCAGTCCCATCTATCATGTAGTTTTCGAAAAACTGAAGAGTTTATTTTTTAAAAACAATACGACCATGGGAGTTTATGTTTTTTCTTTTCGTTTTTCTTTCTTTTTTTATTTTTATGTTTTCCCTAAACGTAATTTGAAAGTACTTGATGAAAGGATTTTGAGACAAAATTAAAATCATTGCAATTGTACTTGTTTTTTTATTTTATAAACATTCCTTTTTGTAGCAATTAATATGACTTTATTTCATTAATAAAAAGAAATAATAATAAGGAAAAGTTTAACCATAACCAAAGAATAAAAATTTATTTTTACATTTTTCTTCAATTATTTCAAATTACGACACATATTTTACATTAAAAAATAAAAATTTCCAGATTTTTTATTAAAGTTTTATTAAGTGTGTTGCGTCTTGTCTCGATAGCTGATTTATTTTCACTTGCTTCAACAATGATCAACTTCTTTTCAGAAATCGAAGTAACCCACTTCAGGTTATTCAGAAAATTTTAAAACAAGCGGAAACCGCAGTCAGACGTGGAAGATACGATTTGCGAGTGGAAAACGCAATAATGTTTTGCAGATCCCAATATAAAAGCCCATAATGAATTAGTTTATTTTCTTATCTGTTTTTACTAAGCGTTCGTGTGAATATAAATACCTAATACGATTAAATTGTTTGACGGAACGAATTAACATTAAACCGCATTTTTTTTTACAGCCAGCAACCGAGCAACGCTCCTTCTTGCAGGTAGGAAGCGGAAAATTATCGAATGACAAGTACAGAGAAATTAAAATTCAGCGACCTTTTAATGAATGAGTATGATCTGTGGTCGTTCTGACTTTCGCCCTGTCCAGTGTTTGTAAAAGGAAATGAATGAATCAACGTGAGTGAGCGTTGATGTTGCCACAAGAGACCTTCATAAGAATTGCTGCTTGCAGACGAGCTCTCAGTTTAGAAACAAACGCGGAATCGTGAGGTTTAAAAAAATCATCGCTCTGACTGAACACCTCTTTACAGGATTGCTCTTTCTGCAAGAAGACAAGTTCAAACTTTTAAATATTACATGTGCTAACTATGATGTTGAATATAATTATTCCAGCGTTTGTAGTATGTTGTTTACTATTTCCTTCTCTATCTTTTCCTGTAAACGATGAAGAAGAAGCAGCAGTAAGTATAAAAAAATTTCATTCAGTTTTTCTTTGATCAAGTGAATGTAATATAGCTATAGCTTATATAACTAGAATATCCTAGCTCTGTAAACCAAAATATACTATCATTGGTTTTAAATTAAAAAGTCTAATATGTTATTTATAAATATACGCATAGAATTGGATACAGATAGATGGAAAGATAAAGAGAGTGGGGAGAGATAGATGGAAAAAAGAAATATTTATGAAAAAAATCACATCTTATTGCTCATTACATGTACGTTATGTGGTGGTTGGAAACTAATTATATGAAACCGTTTAATATAAATTCGTATTTGTAAGGTAAAGGCTAGGCTATAGTATGAGTTGGCAAAAAAAGCTTTTTTCTCCTTTTATTTTATAAAATTTTGAATAAAAGGAGCAAAATTGCTTTCGGCTTAAGATTAAAAATTAAATAATTAATAAAAGAAGACAGAAGAGATTAAAATATATGTTCTAAAACGTCAAGTAAATTAATTGTTCAGTATCTCTTTTATTATGGAAAGCATTTCAATAAACAAAACTGATTTTTTAATGTAAGAAATGGATTGAAATACATATTATTTTGCTTAAATACTTGAAGAAGAATAAATGTTTTTCACTATAAACATTTTGAGATCCTAAAATTCGAAGTTCTTTCTTAGTAAGAATATGAGCTGTTGTACTGAGGTATTATAAATAACATACCCTATTTATTCGACTTTTATGCATCATTGATTAAAATAATTATATGCCGCCAAAAATGACATCATTTTATGATTAAACTAAATTCAATTCTCTCATTCGCATCCATTTACAACTATGGAATTATCTTCTCGCGTGTGAATTCTTGTTAAGAGAATAACAGCAAATAAAGGTAGATTAAATTTTTTAAAAAAAGGATTCTCGTAAAAAACTGCTACTATGTGGAAACAAATTTAATTTTTATTATATTATTCAGAGTGCCTTTTTTAAATTATAAAAATTAAAAAATTTGCTGAAAATTTGACTTTGTTGAAAAAAAAAATAAAATTTCTATTTAGTTATTCAGAGCGCCTTGTTATAAATTATAAAATTTAAGAAAAACTGAAATTTAAAATTCGTGCACATATTTTCATGCAAAGTAATAAATTCTAAATTTCTAGAAAACAGGCTGCATAATCTTTAATACAATAGTAATGGAATTAATTGACTATTCATATATCAACGTCAACTGACGAGTGATCATGAAGAAGCTTTCTTAAAATATTTTCACTAACAAACCAAAAACTAATTCTTATTTTTAAATTCCCTGAAGACTTAATAGCTATTTTAAATACTAAAAAAGTTCCTCAAACATACATATGATTTCTTAATAAATGCCTCTGGAAAATATGCATGAAAGGCTCATGTATAGTTTTTAGCATGGTCGATTTTATATATAATTTCTTAATAAATGTGTCTGAGAAATATGTATAAAAAGTTCATATTTATGAGAAAATTATATATTAATTATATTTTAAATTTTAAATTTGACCAAGCACAGCAATTTATATTGAATAGTAAGCACTTTGTCTTTTTAAACAGTTCAAATTCAATGATAAAAAAGAATAAGTAAGAAGCGTAAGAATCCTACTTTAAAACTGAGATTCTAAAACTTCGAGAAATTCTTTTTAGAACTTTATCAGATAAACTCATAAAAGACTATCAGAAAATTTTAATATATAATTTATATGAAGAATTTCCATTTTTCATAAATATATCTCTTACTGCAGGATTTATGTCTCAAAAGTTACTTATCGACTATTTTTTAAAAATAGATCTGCTTTATTATTATGGAATTTAATTTAAGAGTGGCAAATTTTGTATCAGGTATTGTTCCTGCATTACTCTTAATGTAAAATTAATAAAGAAACTTGCTGTTATGCATTATTTATCACTTGAAGACAGGTTATTTCTTCCTGAATTAAATTCTATTCTGAATATTTTAGGAATTTACGCGGAACCATTTTAAAAGCTATTAGTTTATTTTGTAACAAAAATATTAACTAATTTAGCGTAACAATTGCCTTTGAGGTTATAGTATTTATTTTCATAAATGTGAATCGACTACTTAAAATGCAGAATTCCTTCCCCCCATCTTTTCCTATCCCTTTCTTTCATGCATAACAGCATTAAGTACAAGTACATTTCTGGTATTCAATTTCACTTGGGCATATTTAACTAAAATACCTAGAGGGGGATGAGATTTGGAAACGAGGTCTTCTGTTGACAAATTCACGCCGAACGTGCAGTGAATTTCACCAGTTTCTCAGCAGGAGAAGATAGGGCTTGAAGAATCAGCGTCCTATTTAATTATGTTTTATTTTTTAATTAATAAAGTTTTTATCCACTCTACTCAATGAAAATGCTGAGTATATAATTAGATTTTGATCCAGTTAGTTGTTAAATTACGTTGCGCACTTAATTTGATTTTAGGGTATTGTAAAGATTTTCCAAACTTGCTCCTTAAAAATTGTGATAAATTTCTAACGTGACAGACTTTGTTTTGAATTCATAGCAAAATGGACTGTTATTGTAGAGTATTATCCTGAAGCTGTTAATATCGGTAAGAAAAATATTATTATGCAGTCACCATCAAGAACTAACCAATAAAAATTTCTCATTGACATCAACAAATCAACAAAACTGTTGAAAACATTTTGAAAACTAATACGGCTCTCTGTTGTGTGAAATCAACTGCCAGACTGTGGTCTTTTGCTTATTAAACAGATATATCTTATTACAAAAGCAGTTTAGAGTGATGCACACTACTAAATGAAAATTATTATAAAGAATTATATATATATGTATATATATATTGACGTGCATTTAAATGCAGATAATTGGAATTTGCTTAGAAATCTCCTGAAATAACAAACGTTATTTCCGAATTCTTTTACGCAGTAATATATCTAAGAATTGTTTACTTTAATGGTCAATCTTTCAGTTTTCTTTTGAGATTTCAATGACCTAATACAACCCGAGCTATCACAGTGCTTTCAACAAATCTGAAGATAAAGCATCATGGTCTTATGACATTTAAGTTACAGAGATGCGATAAGTAGAATAGAGATAGAAGCTGCATTGTAAACATAACATTAATTTAAAGTGAAGTTGTTTTTGGATTCTAAGTATTGCACAAAACGTGTCTTCAGGCTACGTGAATGGAAACCACAATCTCATAACTTAATACTTTATTTGAAGCGTACCTTTGTGTTCTCAAAAGTGTTTGCATGACGAAGAGGCAGCTGCAGGCTTCTTAGGAAAAAAAACTGGGTTTATTAAAAAAATTATGAAATCTGTTTTGAATGTTACGCATGTTATATATTACATTTGCTGGGGAAAGGTAAGGGACAAAATGCGTAGGTGATCGGTAAAAGAAAAGCATCCCTAAATTTCTTTTTAAATAGAAAATTCAATTAACATGCTGATTACGCTCTAGATAAATACCATAAAAATATGTTTCATAATAAGTTTCTTGACTGTGGTTGCGGAGTCGTGAGAAAAACAGAATAGGTTATAGGAGGATTCCATAATAATAATAGTAATTTTTTTAATATGTATTTGCTAACAAATTTTTTGATATGTATTTGCTAAGAGGCTTACGCTACGTAACAGTAATTACAGCCTAATCGTATACCACATAACAATCAATTTACGGCACATTAGAGAACCCATCTGTTTATTAATAACAATAATTACCAGAATGGCAAATTAATAAGAGTTCATAATGGAGTAAACATCTCTCGCACCACTATTCTATTCATTCGGCAGATAAGGATTAGCTTGGTACCCAGGTGTGAACCAAGTTCTTGCAATCAGTCTCAAAAACCGCAAGGACTTGTCTGAACTCAGTAAAATATCGTTGACATCAGTAAAACTTTCAATATCCGTTAATATTTCTTATTTGGTTTTATGGAATCCGAATTTCTACATGCAGTTTTACTCAAACGCTTTTAAAAAGTGTCACTGACATATTAAACGTTCATAATAACAATAACGAGCGAAAAAATATATAGGTAATTATTTTCAGTACTGCAGTTTATAGAAGATATAAATAAACTTTAACTGTTCTTAACAGCTGTTGTCGCTACTCAAAGCGTTGTAAAGCGCGCAAAAGCATATAAAATTATTGCTTTCAGATATTTTCTCAGCTAATGCTTATGTATGAATTGATTATTATTTTTCATTTTTTATGCATTCAACACAAAAAGTAGGAACAACTCTAATTATAAGCACACTGTGAAACTTAGAGATGAAGGCTGATTTGCAATTCTAGAACTAGTGTATACTTTTAGCGATATTACGAAGACATTTGTTATGCTGCTGAAAGTTTACAACCGAATTTTAAATCTAAACTAAAAAGATAAGCGTAAAAGACAATAAATACGACTGCTATAGGAAAAAAACCTAGATTAAAGTTTTAATAATATTAAATTTCATATTTTGTTATTTAAGACGGAAAAGGTCTGCTAGTCATTTACTATTTTAAATTAGCATCTTTACTACACATGAAATAACTCATCATTGTTTAATTTACTTGCATGTCGCAGTAAATAACCGTTCTCCTTTTCTTCTAAAACATAAGCATTCCTGAAGCAGTTAGGGAGTAGTTGAAGCGGTAGAGGAATATTACTACTCTTATCGAATTTTTACAATATTTCATGTATGGCTAAAGATATGTTAAAAGATGGCTAGGCTAAGATTATTTGTTTATAACAAAGCATACCAGAGAGCTCTGCGGATTAAAAAGCGTGCATTTATGAGTACTTTATAAAAGAAACTGACCTATAGTTACGTCACACGGGAGAGAATAAATAACGCGAACATTTCATGAAACTAGCATTTTTAATAGCCGAAAATGAATCTGAGCTTATCTATTAGTGTTTCTCGGCCTTACCTAGAAGAACAAACTATATTGAAGAACAAATTATATTGAAAGATCTAAAGAATTATTCATCATCAATTGAACAGTTTAACTCTTGGGACTCATATTTAGATTTGGGGCCCGTGATAAAGGGCAAAAAATTACAATAAAAATAAACTCACGATCATATATTTGAATATATTACAAATAGTATTAAATTTAGTTCCGTTACAATAGTTAACTAATTCCGTTAGTTACAAATAGTTTGGATATTATTTTAGTTAAAATAAAGTGTGTTGGTATGGTTTTAGTCATATTTCCTTAAGTGCGATTTTCTTATATCTGGTATACTGATTAACAGCAGTTAACATTACTTTTAAAAGACATAATAATGATATTTGTTTAATACGCAGTAGTGAATGTAACCTCTAAATGACAGAATGAAATTACAAAAATTGTTCGCAGGATACTTACATGATTGTTTCTCGGAAACAAGAAAATGAAGTTAAATTAGGTACTTACTTCCTTCTAAAATTCTGCGTCAAACCCACTGTGTTCATTTTTAATATGTGAAATACAAATAGAAAATAAAAAATTCGATCTATAATGCTGTTAACAATAAAGGTACAAAAAGAGAAAAAAAATTTACGCTGAAGGCAATTTCTGAAACTCGTCTGGTTAGTATTCATAAATCCATAAAAGTAAAAAAAAACCGCTTTAAATAATCCAATGTATCATTGTCTTCCTTTCCTTTTCCAAAACCTCCGGAAAATCAGAATTAAAAATATGTGTGATTACTTTAAAGTGTTATCTAATTTGCTTTTAATTTATAAAAATGATGACATTATTCAGCGTTTATGTTTTGATGTTCTTCATTTTTTCTCTCGGTTAAATGAAGACATTAAATTTCTCTCTCACCATTCTTCACACACGCATTTCATAGAGAATATCTTGAAACTAATATAAGTAAGACTAAAAAAAAAAAGCATTTGTGCGCCTTTATAAACTGAAAAATACCCAAAATATTTAAAATTGTAGAAAGAGCAGATTACAGAACTTGTATGCTATTCAGTTACAAGAATATGTGTAATAAATAATTCATTTATGAATCAAGCCATTGGCATTTTGTGATCTTCATTTTTAAGACACTATATAAAATATTACGTAAAGAAAGAAGAACGGAAAGTAACTATCATAAATTCTGTTTAGTATCAACAGGCAGTAACTATTAACTGGCAAAATTCTTGCAACAAATAAATAAATGACGGATTCGGATGGAATATAAATAACGGATTCTGACGGAATATAAATAACGACGGAATAAATGACGGAAAAATATATGTAGTTAACTTCAAAAGTAGAGCGCCCATCTTTCATTATAGAAACCAAAAGGAAAGAGTACACGCTTCTCAAGCTACAGCACCAAGTAGAAAAATAGGGGAAAATGCTACAACAGTAAAGTTGGTATTAAATAAAGGGATAAAACGGAGGGTTCGGTTGTTTTGGTTTATTTGATTATGGCAAAGTTCGAAAGGCTATTTTCCTAAGCGGAGGGATGCCTTTGTGGAGGACTTTTTAAGGGAACTGACTCGTATACGCTTACACATACGAAAAACGCCATGCTGCTAACCCGGTCGCGAGATTCGAACCTCGGGCCGAACTACCAGTTTTCAGCAACTTTATCGCTCGGCCGCTGGTGAGATTCCATACGTTTCGTATAATCGTCTAGTGTTCAAAGTGTTTAGGAACGTTGAACTATTGACTATTAAACTATTGACTGAAACAGTTAAACTATTGACTGCAGCTATAGCAAAGGAAAAGCTACTTTTATAAACTATGTGAAAAATGTAGTAACAGTGGTCACAGTAAGATGAAACTGTGAGGAATTATGGCATTTCTCATTTCGGGCTACTTTACGGTGTAGCAGTTATCATATCCAGTTAGCAAACTCGGAAAAGTGTGCTTTGATTCTCGACGAGGGAGCAGTTGATTTTACTCGTTTTTCAAAACGCTAACAGTTTCTACAGTAATACCTTTGCCTTAGTGATGCCCATGCTCTTTCTAATATCTATATAATCTGACACAATGTTCGTAAGAAAGTAATCTGTGAAAGTAAAAATTCCTTCGTAACCTCAGTTCTGTATAACCATTAGTTCAGTTCCATCAGTAACACTTCAGTTCCACATAACTTTAAAATACGTTGCCACAGTTAGTTAAACAATGAGCCAATATCTGCGCAAATAAAAGTTTCTGATATTTAAATACTTGTGGCGTTGCACTCGAACAAGTTTCATTTTCAATAGCACAGCGGCAGACTTTTGACCCCTTGTCTTAAGATTTACGATATTTTATTGCATTCTTAAAAAAATGAATTAATATTTTGAGGGCTCCTTGCAGATACGATATCACGATTGCACATCACCATAATTTCGCCTCTAGCAATATCATACTTCTAGTATACTTACACCAAATGTTCTCTCGTGAAAGATCCATTTTAGGTTATTGTGTATAATTCTAAGACCCTATACTTGAAAATGTTCTGTGACATCAGTGTTAGTAATTGTTAGCTCTTGTTTGTGAATTTTACATCTGTAGTCTATTGAAGTGTTTTGCTAAGTATGCGCATTATTTCCTGTGAAAGAAATTCACGCAATTCATTTTGAAGAATGGCGATGTATAAATATTATATAGTTCACATAAAATACAGCATCTGCCATGTATAGTTGGAATTAGTCTTTACATACAGCATATATCAAAGAAAATGTTTTATTTCCTACTTCTCCTTTTATATTAGTTACTATAAGTAACGCAGAATTCAAATACTTGTGTCTTCCAATTATCAGCTTGTTCAGAAGATAGAATTTATAGAATTTGTTTTAGTTAATACTAAATTAGTCAATTCGTGTAGTTGTATGAGTAGCGGAATCCTAACCCATGTATTTTTATACTTTTATATCATCATTTACTTACGTCTTCCATTACTTACTTATTATAAGCATACTGAGTACTTTCTATATAAAGCTCATATGCAACTAGGTAAATATCGAATTCTATAATTGACTTTACTTACGCTTCCAAAGACATATTCTTCCTTTTCTTGGAAGAATTTCAAACAAATTTTTTCAAATGAAAATCTTTTTTTTTTTTTTTTTTTTTTTTTTTCAAACGAATGTTTGCGAAAACTACCATTTCAAACATTCATTTGAACATCTACACAGGATTTGGTTAAACTACCTATGAATTTAGTTACGTATCTGTCACCGAATTCCGCGTAACGTCGGAAGTCTAAACGCATGAAATCGACTTTAGTGTAACTTAGTACAAAAAGCTCAAACTTAGGAATTTCAATAAGAAATAACTTACATCAAACCCTATGTTTAGAAACAGAAGGTTCTAATGCAAAATTAAATTTATGTTAGCGTGATTTATATGCTATCATAACGGCTTTTCTTCTAGATGTAACTTCGTAACAGAGGAGAATACTGAACAAGAGACAAATTTTAATACTAATAATATGAATACTTATACACTTGTTTTAACAGCTACTTTCAATTTTAATATTCTTAATTTATTACAAAGAACCGAAAACTTAAGGTTTCTAATTTAAAAATAATTGAATAACCTTCTTGCTCTTTATCCGTATACAGGTCTGAAATACTTATATTTAGTGGTTTCTAACATTAGTAATAACGTTACACAATTATGAACGCTTGTTTATAACGAAAATTAAATTTTTAGTATAGTTTTAAATTGAAAGTTTTCCCCTAATAGCCGGAACACTTGCTTCATCCGAAACGGTCGAGCATTTAGAATGTTGCCTGGGGTGTATTGCAGAAGGCGACAGATATTACATCTCGAAGAGAGCAGGCGAGTCACATGCAGCCAAGACATGAGGGAATCGACTCCATACTTCGGGTTTTGGACTAGCAATCAACACCCGCTAGCTACACTATTTTTCAGGATAGCTTTGGATTTCAATAAGAAGTACTGAGTTTAAATAGCAGTGTAATGAAAGGCAAGAACCATTTACAATGGAATGACTGGGATTAACCAGACTATTTTACAGATTTCACTTTGAAACTATGTTAAAGTTATTTTGTCTAATTTATAGGCTGTATAGGAAAGCCAGTAGTGTTAAAATTTTGATCCTGTCCATTGTTACGTCATTTATCCTTCCAATGCCAAGTTTTGCAGATATCATCAAATATCGAACGTCTACCGCGAATCTTCTGTAAGAATTTTTGTATAAGTGTAATACATGCACTGTATATACAATACTGTATAAGATTTCGCTTCTTTTTTTTAAAATATATCTACTAATCTTATATAAACCTGAGTGGAAATTTGACTTAGAAACTATTTTAGAGAAACAAATTAGAGCGAATAAGCTTTACGCCTGTTTACTACGATGATGATGTGTGATTATGGCAAAGCCTCGAGGGCTATCTCGCCTAACGGGAGGGATGCCTTCGTGGAGGGCTTTCTAAGGGAAACTGGCTCGTATACACGTTACACATGGGGAAACCACGAAAACGCCCATGCAGCCAGCCCGTTCGCGGGATTCGAACCTCGGACCGAACTACCAGTGTTCAGCGACTTTACCGCTCGGCCGCTGGTGGGCTTACTACGATGATGAGTAATTCACATGTTACATTTATAAAAACAAAAATTTTCAGCAAGAAGTATGAATTCAATGCATGTAAAAAAAACGCACTAAAAGCATTTTATGCTATTTCAATACTGAATTAATAGATCACCAATGATTAAACGGAACGAATTTGCAAAATTTAGCAGTAATTAATAAACGCTATCTCAGAAAGGAAGTAGTAACTTCGTTGGATCTGGACAGTTACTTTAAATCAAAGATTTCAGTTTAAAAGGAATTAAATTCCGGATTTTATTCGGAAATAAGTGTTGTTAAATTTTTAAAAAGGAAAAGAAACATAACTATTGCTACTATTGAACATGATAAGCTATCGATGAGACGAAAGGTTTTTAAGGCTTAAAAATTAAACGAAAGATAGTGTAAAGAAATCATTTGTGGTTTACAATTTTAGGTAATTTTGGTTACCCGAGCTTTAGCCAGCTTTGGTACATATTCACAGGTAAATGTGAACAAATCAAGCAGTATCTCTATAGTAATACTAGACAGTGTTACTGGTTATTGTCTTCTGATAATAGTTTGAGATCTCGATCTGAAAAACGCAATTTTTAATAATTTTAGGTGATTTTATTGTTTTTATTGTTAGGAACATCGTTTAACCTCTCCCACAGAAACATAGAATTCTGTAATCTTTTTCATTAAAAATATAGAATATCTTTTAATTCAGAAAGCAATCAATTCCTTCAAAAAGAAATAAACATTTTAAACGTTTAAAATTCTCTTGATTAATTATATATGCTCGTATAAAATCTGATTTCCATAAAACTTGTTTCATGTAAAAATTATAAGGTATTTTATGTTAATTAAGGAACTATTATTATTTAAACTTCTACTATAACTTCTACTTTCCGTAGTCCACATCAGAATGCAAATTAGTTGTTTTCGTATATAAGCTGAGGTTTTAAATGTTTAAAATAGATTCTGGCAGCTGCATCTTAACTGTTATTTACTATCGCCAGCTCTGCCTAAGTTGTATGTTAACTTTAAAGGCGCAAGCAAGCAAGACGCTAAAGCCGGTGTTCCGGATTTAGAGTCTTGCTAGCCGACGTTTAAAATAGCGCTGTCAAATAATTTGAGCCAGCATAAAAAGTATATTTTATGTGTAGTAACCTTCTACTATGCTAGCGTAAAAGCCCGCAAGTCGCGGAAGTAAGACTGTCGCAATGCTTTTTTGTTCGTTTAATACTTAAACAAAAAGTCATTGTAGCATTCTTCAGACTTTGTGATTTGTTTCGGACTCATGGATAACTCGCTATCAGTCTAGTAGGAACTGCAGGACTTTGACACAAGCTTCTAGATACAGTATAAGATTACAAAATTAATATGAGATTCATATAATAATTGGAATGTTATTTTACTTCAACTATAAAACATTCACATAAAATAATGGGCTGTGAGAAACTTGTAATATCAGGTAAATGACACTGAAGAATTTCGTGATAAATTTTTATTTTCAATGATTAAAAGATAAGAATTCAAAATAAAAACACAATATTTTTCCTGTGTTGTTGGGTCTTTTTTTCATAACTTTAGTATTTTTTTTATGTTGATACAAGGTATGTAAAACATGAATGCGCATTGCGTGTGCTGAAATTATACTCTCTCTTGATTTTCATTATCAGGTCAATAAACTGTTTCAAAACTTCTGCTTTTACCGATATCTTGACAATTTTCGGTAGATGTTATACTAAATAATCAGTTTTAATCTATCTGATGCAAGTTACCTAACCCCTTTCGATAGTTCAATAACTCAACTATTGCAAGGCGCATGTAGACCACGGGTTTTCATGTAGCTAATTAGGAGAAAAAGGCTAACGGCTTTTGGGGAGATTTGAGTTCGCGCTCATCTAGCCCTGAAAACGTTCTGCATTCAGGTCTTAGGTGATGGAAACCTTTAAACACGTTCTAGTTTTGAAAAGATGATGCAAAATATATCAGGTATCAAAATGCATTTAGAGAGACAACTATTTGGAAACTTGTCTGCAGCAGAATTTGAAAAGAGACTGGAATACAAGTGCTGCGTTTATTATTTCAATTCTTGTTTACATAAAGGTGTTAACTTTTAAGCAGTGATGTTCTTACCATGTTTCTGACAGTCATGCAAAAAAACTGAGTTCTCCCATTTAGAAAACCGGGAACATTAAAAAAAAAATAACAATTTCAAAATTTTTATCTGTAAATTACGCAACGAATGTTTGCATAGATCAAAATTATATCTGTAAAAATTGCAATAAATAGAGAAAATCAAGAACAAGTGGATTTTATAAACATGTTGTCCCATTTCCATGCAAGATGAGAAATTTGAGATTGGAAGGACAAGTGGCGCAAAAATAAAGGAAATTAAAATTGTAATACCATACACTCTTACATATAGCTTATAAATTCCACGAAACAATAAAACATGCTCACAAATTATATTTATTTTTCTTACGTATTTCAGTAAACAGTGTAATCATAAAGGATCCAAAACATTCTAATTACAAACATTTGTTTTCGAAATTTTCTTGCAATAGTATTATGTGTAATACATGATTTCTCCCTAATAATATTTCACAACTAAATCTCGCATCACAGTCGAGTGAACAGATTTATTCGCATAAATAATTTTTATCTCTTTCTGAAAATCTTCATTTTTATTTGATTTCTCTTATTCATTATTTCGAATGGCAAATATTGTAAATAAAACATGTCCCTTAGTCATCGTAACTTCTTATGCGTAAACACATTAACCCATAAGTACATTGAAATAAAATATAAAATGCTGCAGACCTTTTAGAGTGTTTCTTTATATCAGGGTCCATTTTGGAATTATATTTGTATAAAACTATTAAAACAATGTCGTAAGGTTATGAAACTTAATAAAGCTTCTTACTTAATAGAACAAATTTCAGTAAATTACATAAGCCTATGATATTCGCACCTTTTTTTTCTTCTTTTTCTTCGATATGCCTCTCTTATTTATGATCGACTAAATAGGTTTGAAACAATATCAGACCTTCTCGATAGATTTTTTTTTTAATTCAGAGTATTTAAGAAAATTACATACTTATAGCTGATTAGGCTTTAAGAAAGCTTTATGTGATACTTACTGCTGAAAAAATCATTTAAATATATTAGCTATATTTTTCGAACACTAAATTTTTTGGGAAAGGTTAAAAATTATTATGTCATATTAAATAATGCAAGGAAGAATGAGAAATTTTTGCTTACGCTTAAGTAAATAATAGTTTTGGAGTACATCTCTACAGCAAAAGAGCAAAAATATTTTTCGCAAATTATATACTTTTTCCACGGAGAGATTGTGGTGCTCATTTAGCTACAATGCATCTAGCAACACAAGCGTAACGCCCAGAGAGAAAAAAGCGAGCCATTTGTTTCAATTCTTTGTGTCGTGCATTAATTTAAAAACATTTGCTGACTATTGTTCTCTATTATTATTTCTTTGCCGTGCAAAGTAACCTTGCATAAAAACCTGTCGATCCTTAAAAGAAGGGCGCTAAAAGGTTTAGCGCAAGGTAAATCCTTGTTGTTGTCATGTCCTTGAAATAAAAAAATAAAATGCTTGCATTGACGCATTCTCACAATAATGCTATAAAGTTTAAGTCAATTTTTCTCCCTTCATTTACGTAAAACTTAAATGATATAAAAAATTGATTCTCCATATTTAAGCTCATTGTAGATGATTTTTTGTTGTTGTTGACTGAAAGCTCGTGCATTGTGGTTTTTCGGCAGAATTAAGAAAATGAAGAATTCTGTCACATACTCTCACAATCATACTGCAAAGCTGCATTAACTTATTTGAAACTATATAAGCATAATATATAAGGACCAAAGGCGTCTCTAGTCTCTATCTTACCTTTTATCCTAAATGACCAAAAAAATTTAAAATAATAATAATGAAACCAACTATTCATATTTTTAATTTAATTTATTAATTTCCATAAGCATACTGAAATTTCATAAAAGCAATACTTATCTGGCATATTAAATTATTTGTAACGTACAAAATTTAAAAAACTTTCAATGGCTATGAGTTTAAAATGCTAATAGAATTTTCTAGCGTTAAGCAATTTGTAACAAAAGCAAGTATAAAAGTAATTAAATTATCACATAAATATAACTTGCTGTAATGTACGTTTGATAATTTAATAATTTTTTTTTCTGTTTAAACTGATTTCGTATTTTTATCACAACTAAACACTAATGCAATACTGTATGCTTTCCCTTTCAGTGAGTTTACGTTTTTTGCGCACATTTTAAAACTGGCATTTATCAACACACAATTGATGACAAACATATAGTTACTAATTCAGAAGTCAAACAACAAAAATCAGCGTTATATTTTCAAAATTTTAACAGGACTAGTTTCGATGGATTTACTGAACCACCATCCTCAGCTGCAAAATCCGGTTTTGCTCTTTAGGCAGATTATGCTCTAAAAATCAACGTGTTCATATCTCAGGTTAACAAGAAGTTTAAAAAAACTCCTCAAAACATGTTTACTGTACTATATATCACCACTATGTAACTTTAATCCTGTTTCTAAACATCATCTGAATCCAAATATACAGAAGTAAGGCAGAATGCCACTAAGACATTATTTCGTAATGCTTTCACAATCCCGTTAGTTTTTATCATATTTTTGGATTTAACATTCAACCTGAATATAAAATCTGAAGTGGGATGATTTTTAGAAAGGCCTCTGCTGGGAAAGCCTGAAATGGGACATAACCGTTAGAAGCATGTGTATCCAAAAGAAACCTTCAGTAATGAATCCTGGATAAATAAATTAAAATCTAATTAGAAAGTTTAGATCTTCTAATAATTCTGTCATTTTCAAAAGTTGATTTCGCTTATTAATTTTAAATAAGTAAAAGAAATCTAAATGCCTTAGATGAGAGTCGATAATTAAAATTGAAATGCAAACCTGCATGCATGTCTCATTCAGTCTAAAATTGCTTTCTTAAATGAACTCTATATTCGACGCACTCTTGCTAAAATACGTTAAGAACTACAAACAAGAAATTGCTTTAGGAAAGTTTAGAAAGTAAGATTTAGAAAAACCGAATTGTTATCAAGAATGAGATAAGAAAATCAATAGACCCCAAAATTATAAGATTATGCAAGTTAATATATATGAATCACTTCAGGCAATTCCAGCCGGTATTTATATATTCTCATTAATAAACTATATTCATAAAAATAGTACACTAGAAGAGGATTAGATAACCCGAAAAATGAATTATTAACAGGAATTTCTAACACAAATTTGCATGATATTTAAAACTTTTGTTACATGCCAAGGAAGTTAAATGTGATTTCACTTAAAACTTCATCCATTCGACTTACGTAGCATCCAGAAATGTCGGTCAGGGTGGGATTAGCCACAAACAAACAGCATTCAGAAATAAATTTTAAAGAACTTAAATTTTCAGAAATACTCATTCCACTTCGAGGAAAGTTTGCATTTCAATGTCATCTGGAGATTGCATTTTATGTTAAGCACTGATAAATTATCTACGATATTTTTACGCTTGCAGTAAAAATCGTTGGCCAGATATCTGAAGCCATCCTGCTTTTAAAGCAATTGATCATAAAAGGAAACGCAGAGAATGATCCTCAACAAAGAATGATTTCTAAAACCCAAGGAAATTAAATAAAACTTATTTATTAAACATCAATTATGAATTAATTTATTCCGTCTAATTTCGAATTCTCTCTAATTCAATATTACGTATTTCAGACACGTTCTTTCATCTTATAGATAAATTAAAAACTTTTAAAACTTCTATAACTATATGGTTAAACATTCACACACATAAATAGACGAATTTATTATGGCGTAAATATGTTTTTAAGTATATTATCATGTTCAATTTTATAATGATATAATTTTTATTTTTCTCCGAATTACCGCATAATGTTTTTAATTTAAATTTATTTTGCAGTCTTCAAATGTTATATATACATTTCAGTAGTTCTGTATGTTAAGGAAATAAATATATATTTAATTATATTTATAAATTTATGCAAATTGAGGATAAATATTTAACTATAAAAACGCAAAACATTTAAATTTGGATCAGTGCTACTCCCAGAATATCTGTATAATATTAAAATGGGGTAGCGTATCATATAGCCTTCGTTTTTATCTTTAAAATGGCATGAATGTTCAGCCCGTGATGATAACAGATATTGCGCTGTGTAAAAGCAGGAAAATTTATATGCCAATAAGATCTTGAGAATAAGAAATTTCTATTTTTAAATCGACCTGAAATGTACTTGTTTGCGTCTAATGTTATTTTATCATAAATTAAAAAGCGAAGTAGAGAATTAAAATATTTCTGCATATAGATCAGCTTGCTTAATTTTCTGTAAATGAACCACCTTTATTGACAAAACGCTATTATTTTGCAATATCAAGCTACAATATAGAAAAAGAATTTGATTCTAAGAATATAAGAACAAGCGTTTTGTATAGCATGCGACTTTAATTATTATTAACAATTATATTATTCAATCGAGGAAAGAAAAATTGCTTTTTACGCAAGAGGTTCTTGGTATTTGATTAGAGTTAGATTTTAACTATTGTTAAATGGAATTCGATAGAAGATTAGAGTATTTAAAATTTAAGTTCTGAATTTTTTTTCACTTTATGCTCCGTGGTCAAATGATGAATGAAATTTACCCGAAAATATAAAAGTAAATATACGAAGGAAACTTGACAATTATTAAAGTATGTCACATAAAGGACATTTAATAGTTAATAAACCATTAAATAAGCAAACATTTTCAGTGGAGAAAGAATGACAATCCAAGTAAAATTGAACGTAAGAAAAACAAAACAGTGATTGATTTAGATATTATTTCAGCAGAAGCTCTTTTAACAATTCAAACAGCATCGTTTTCTTCATCTGCAACAACAGATAAGTCGATTATAGTTGAGGCTGATTCCAGTTAAAACAACTAAAATTTAGTTCAGGATACGCAAAACCGGCCCGCAGGTTGAACGTGCCTTTCTAGTTGCTTAATGAGGCCCGTTGTGTAATTCTGTGCAACGGTGTTTTCATATCTTTCCTTTCCCATTTTATCCGAAAACTACAGAAAGCAGCAGCAAGAGTGTGCATCTATTATTACATTGTATATGAATATATGTGTACTATGTATATATTGTATATGCGCATATATGTATGATTATATTAACGATCAGCCTAAGCTGAGAACACTAGATATGGTAGAATAAATGTCTAATATATAGTCCTATCTTTCTAACAGCTTTAATTTACAAATTAAACAATGAAATACAAATATTGTTGCAATAAAAAGACCGATCAGAGAAGGGAGCTTAGGGGGGGGGAAACAGTTTACCTCTAAAGTGTTTACTTGAAAATGAAACAGCATACATGTGTATTATATTTGATGACCAACAGCAAGAGATCCTGTTTATAGCGTATTTGAAAATCCTTTTTTAACTTTAATTTTTTAAACAGTTATAAGGTATTTCTCCCGCCTTCTTAGCGTGCCTTCGGGGTGTAGTGGTCTGCACGCTGGGTGCGTATTCCAGAGGTCCGTGGTTCGATTCTCGGCGAAGGCGTTGCTAATGTTTCATCTCTCTGGCTTCGAAAAAAATCCTAATGTAATCTAACACAGTAATTGTAGTTTTTGAAAAAAAAATCTACTGATGGGGGTGTTTCTATTCCCCCATGGAGGCCTGCAAAATATGTACGCATTACAAAAGATTATCATGGCCCTGCCCATATGACGCTCGAAAAAAGAGCTTTCTGGCCAGTGGTTAAAAGTATTTACTCTCCCTGGTTTAGCTAGATGCAGGTTTAGTTGCAACTGAAAAAAATGATTGTGCACGAATCAGCGAAAGCGCATCTGCTGAAATAAAATCCATGTCGATTAATGTTGTGATTTCTTACACTTAAACATATTCGATGTTTTTGTATAATGCTTCTTTTGTAAAATTCATGAACAAAAGACAAATTAAAATACATCAATAGGCCTTAATAACTTAACTGACTCTCAAATTACAAAGTAATCTCTTACTTAATTTTATTTCATATTGTTAACTAAATAACGAGGGCTAATTTAAAAATAATTAAAGAAATTCTGAATGCTTGTTAATGCTTTCAATTTGTCAATGCCGTACATCTAGTAGTAGTTAAATTTGCGGACTACGTAAATGAAGCCTGAGATAAAAGTTGCTGAGACAGAAAACAGACTTGAAAAATGATAATCAGTTGGTGAAAGACTTAAAGAAATAGCAGAATAATGAACAACTCTGTAGACGGTTATTTGTTAGAGGATTTTAAATGCAATATTAGCTGTGATGTTAACTTGGAGCAGGAAGATAGCATGTACACTGGTGTGCAAAAATTAAGGACGAGACGGTTTTTTCAATATAACTTTGTACCAAAGCTTTCCAAATCAACACATTTAATACCGTAAGATCCCCAATACGTAAGGACATGAGTAATGTAAGCAACACTTACTAAAAGAGAAATCAGAGGGATAAAAAGAAGCTTTATTGAAAAAGTAGCATGGAGCGCAATGCGACTGAAGGCCGAAACATCCCTGTGATGGGTGTCCAGCAAGAAACATCCGGTCTTTAATAGGGGATATGATCTTCCCTGACTGCTAGGCAGGTTTCACAGCGTCTGCCCATGCTGAGAAGGAGGGTGTCAATGAGTTGTTGAGGCATTGCTGCCCATTCGTCTTGCAGCTCCAATCGAAGCTCCGGAATCGTTACTGGTGGTAAGGTACGAGCTGCCAAGCGTCTGCGTAGAAAATTCCATACATGCTCGATCGGATGGAGATCCGGAGATCGTGCCGGTCAATCCATACATTCAATATCCTCACTCTCTAAGAGCTGTTCGGCAGCTACTGTGCGATGACATGGTGCATTGTCGTCCATGAAAAGGAACTGCGGACCCATAGCGCCTCTAAAAAGACGCACATATGGAAGAAGAATCTCGTTACAATAACGGGTCCCGTTGACTGAACCTGCGTCGAAGATGTGAAGGTCTGTACGACTACCAAGCATGATACCTCCCCAAACGAGAACACCGCCACCTCCATACCTGTCCCTTTCAATGATGTTCGAGGGATGATTGCGGCTTCCCCGCTCTCTCCAGATGAGTATGCGATGAGAATCGCTACTCAGACTGAATCTGCTCTCATCTGTAAAGAGTACTCGTCCCCATTCATTGTCTCTCCAATTCCGGTGTTCCCGGCACCACAGAGAACCTCCGATGGGCAGGCGTTAGAGGTACACACCGTACAGGGCGTTGTGCAAACAGACCACCATCGTGCAGTCTTCTGGCCACGGTAAAACGCGATATCGGTCGTCCAGTCGCCTGTGTCGTGTGTCCAGCGATTTCTCCCGCTGTCTGCCGCCTGTTTCTTCTGGCCTGTAAGGCAATATACCGGTCATCTGCGGGTGTGGTTCCTCGTGGACGACCACTACTAAACCCCCGGATAGCTGTTCCTGTAGTTTGAAATTGTCTCCAAAGTCGTGAAACGATGCTGTGAGCAATTCCGAACTCTGCAGCCACACTTGTCACACTGCGGCCTTCCTCCAACTTCCCAATGATTCGACCTCGGGTAAAAGCATCCAGATGTCGTCTAACAGATTGATTATTCGCCATTTCTCGCTGAGGCAGCAACTCGGTGTGATTTTAACTGCTATACGGCGTGCAATCTCTTTGCCAGAAATACTGATCTTACACCGACAACATGCTTTATACTACTCAGACACTCCCCCATTACGTCTACCTGCATATCTGCGCATTTGCTACCGTACATCACCTTACTTAATCTCCTGATTGGTCTTTCTGTCCGCTCAGCCTCTTCGTTCAGCTGATATGCTAATTTTTCGACTTCGTCCTTAATTTTTGCACACCAGTGTAGATTGACTAACGCAATGCACGGTTTTTGGTGCATTTGGCTGCATATCTTCACAGTACTGATCTGCTGTGACGGTCTGCCTATGCAAGAGGATTGAATGGTGAGATGGCAGACTAAGACAACATATTAAAGAGTTCACCTGGATAGTGCAGGCGGTTTTGGTTTGACAGTACGACAAAGCACATGAGGGCTATCTGCCTAAAGGGGGATGCCTTTGTGGAGGACTTTCTAAGAGAGACGTGTCCGTATACACTTTACATATGAGGAACACCACGAAAACGCCTATGCAGCTAGCCCCTTCATCTGGAATCGAAACCAGGTCGGAACTATCAGTATTCAGCGACTTTACTACCCGTCCGCTGGTGGGCCACAGGTCGTTCTGGAGCACTTCTTATAATTACAGGAGCAATGAATTGCTTCAAATTTCGATAAATAAAATTTTTGAGGGCTTTTTTTGGTATCAGCATCGGGACAAGAATGCTACGAACGAAATATTCGCGAAGGAAGCATCGGAAAGGTCAAAATACATTTGTGCAAAAAGAATTTTGATACAATCAAAGACTTTGCTAAATATGATGAATAGCAAGATATCGTCCGACCACTGAAGTAAAGTGAAACATAAACTCAGAAAGAAGGCTGTTTTCACTTACATACATAATTCTGCTTTTAGGGCTTTAATTAGATGAGACATGCCTTTTATTAATTATGCTAATGGCATAAATGTTTATAAAAATTTAACTGATGGAATAATATCTTCTAAAATTTTTAGGTATTTTCATTTACAAAAATAAAATGGATCTAGTTTATGGAATATTTCATTCATAAAAAACGCGGAAGGCTCATTTTTTGTATTATGCCATAAAATGAGAACTGAATCTGTATAGAAGTTTCTAACGTCAAAATGAAATAAAAATTTTTTGTAAATACGCTATCAGAATGCTTCCTTTCTTTTTGCAACACCGGCGACCGAGCAGTAACGTCACTGAACACAGGTAATCGATCCCGTGTTCGAATCCCAGCGAATGGACTGACGGCATGGGAGTTTTCGTGGTTTTCCCCACGTATAACATGTATAGGAGCCAGTTTGCCTCAGAAAATCCAGTACGAAGGCGTCCCTCTCCTTAAGCAGATAACCCTCGAGAGCTTTGTCATAATAAAATATACCATACCATACCTTCTTGTAATACCGTTGTAATATTAATAGAGTTTTGATGATTTAAAAGACAAATAAAAATAGAAAGCATTAACAAGTATTAAGAATTGATTTAATTATTTAAACTTAGAATTCATTAATTAGTTAACAATATAAAATTAAATTAAGAATTACATCTTTATTTGAAAGAAAGTTAAATTATTAAGGTCTACCAATGCATTTTAATTGCCTTTTGTTGTTGAATTTTACGAAAGTGACGTTATACGAAAACGCCGAATATGTTTGAGTGTAAGAAATCGCAACGTTTATCGGTATGGATTTTATTTCAGCAAAAGAGCTTTCATTGATTCAGACACGATCACCTTCATCAATTGCAACTAATGCTGCATCTAGCTAAACTAGATGTGGTCAAATATTTTTAACACCGGTCCAAAAAGATTTTTTTTTTCGGGTATTACGCGAAAAAGGCTGTGATGATCTTTTGTGGCTTCTCTATTATTTGCAGGATCCGATGAATGAACGGGAATACCCATTTCGGTAGAATTGTTTCTAAAATTATAATTAAAATTGAAAAAAAAAATTAAATTTAAAAAGAATTTTGAATTACTCCAAAAACCGAATCTGTTTCACTAGTCCTCAAATACATCACATGTATACTGTTTCATTAAATTAATACTAAACTAAATACTTACTTGTCTACCTACAGGGCAGCAGTGTTGCTTACTGGTAAGCACTTTGATTAATTAAGTTTGTTGTTCTTTTTGCCTTTCTTTTTACACAATTACCACAATGAATTAAGCCAGTTAATTTGCAACATCCCAACATTTCTTCATATTCATTATTGATTTTGACATATTTCAGCTTATTCTAATGCAGTAGTTCTCAACCTTTTTTACCCCATGTACACTTTTTACCATCGCCATACGATCGTCCCCTCCTTTTTAAAACTCACAGAACACGTATACATTTGTTTAAATTCATATTATTTTTAATCTGTTTTATAAGTTAAACAAGAAAATGTATAGAGAATGTTGTTAAATACCTAAACTTGAATAAAAGTAGTTTTTTTATATTGATAAACTAAATCTAAATACTTAACAAATAAATAAAATCTGACCGCATCCTTCCGACACTATGAAATTACCCCCAAGGATGCATTTTTCCTCTAGCTGAGAACCCCTGTTCTAGTATTTATGTGCAATATAACTATTTTATATTTCATGTTTTCATATATACACACTTAAACGCAAATATGAAATGATTTTAAAAAATAAAGTGATTTTTTCGTTTTTTAAAGGATTGCGTGTTATAATGTTGTTACAAATTGGGAAGAGGCTAATATAATATTTTTAATGTAGAATCATGTCTATACTATATATTGTAGTTCTTTTAATTTAATTTTAAATAATAGAATTTTTATAGGAGTATTTCCCTTTAATTATAATTATGTTTAATTAAGTCATTGCAGCTTCGACAAAAAGTTCTTAATAGCCCTACCTTACATTTAATTATTTGTTAGTATATATATATATATATATTAAATAAATAAATAAGCTCTACACTTTTCAACATTATCGTTTAATAATTAAAATTAAATTCTGACAATTTGTAATAGAATGTTTTATTAAATAAATGCTTTAATTTCTTATATTGTTGAGTAATTTAATTACAAATAGTCATAAGTAATTGGACTGAATATTCAGCTACTGATATTTTGTAGCTAATATTTTAGATTCCACAATTAAAAACATTTTTGATTAATTCTACAAAATTCTTCAACAATTTTCAAAAAAGCTTGTTCCAATTATTTTAAACTTTTGGAAGCATCATTAGTAACATTATTTTTAAAAGCGTTGCAGTGCAACAATATCAACACATTATGTAATCACTTGAACAACATGAAGTTACTATGTGGTACGTTACATTACCTCCACACACGTAAAGGTAAACTGGAAGGTAAAGAACCAAACCCTGGTAGTGACGAAGTATTGTTCACCACATTTTAGTTGGGCTCCATTGTGTACAGTCATTTACAATCTTTTTTTCAAGCCTCGAAATTGAAGAATCAGCGAGGCCCTCTCCAGAACTCGAAGTCCGAACCTCCTGATTGCTATTCGTATATGTTTCTAATTACACCATAAAGGCAGGCTGTAAGGAGGGAGAAAATACCTTACAGGGTAATTAGATGTCCACAGGAATAAGAACAACTATGTCCAGCATTTGTTGTGTTGCAATATGTCGGATATATCTCAATACATATATTGACATCGAAAATTTCCAGAGACGCTGAATTTCTTTTTTAGTATATTTTTATTCAATTGCATTTCATTTGCCTCCCTATTTTATTAGTTTATATTAATATTTACTAGTTTTTAAGATGCTTGCTAATGACCAATCAGTTATTAGATCCATTTATATCGGATTTCATAACTTCAGTCTTTCAAGAGGTTATTATTATGAACTCCTCTAAAATTTTCTGTTAATATGTTTTCTTACTTTACATTAGACATCAAAGGGCTTTAAGAGAAAATAAAAGACACGCACTCAAGGGTAAAACCAAAACAAAACATAAAAAAAAAAAAAAGTCTAAAAATAAAGAAGCATTACTGGGAAATGAAATAAGTTGTAAGAGCTAAAGACATATTTCAAGGTCAAAGGCGACTGCTCTCGAAAATTTCCTGTATTTCGAGTTAGCCTTCAAAACTCTTTTAATCGGCCGAACTTGATTATCATATTAAAAAATAGCGTGTAAACAACATATATATCAAATATTCCACAAAAAAAAAAAAAAAAAAAAAAAAAAAAAAAAAATGCATTACTGGAATGAGAAAATTACATGCATGCCTTTTATATCCTAATATTGTCTTGTACAGTATTTTTAGATCTTAAAACTCAACAAGTAGAAATAAATTCCTAATCAAAATCATTTTTCGTTATACTGAAGGTTAATTATATATTTTTAGATATAATAGCATGCGCACTCCTGTAAGAAGTTATCGCGATCTCTCTTGAGTACTCTCATGATGTAAGTGGTTAGTGGTTAGTAAGTCTAGCTAGAAATTGGAAGATCTGTGGTTAGATTTCTGGAGAGGTCTAGTTGTTTCTTGTATCAGAAAAGCCTATTAATCTCTATTTGCTGCTCGGACTCAAAACGCGGTTGGCGATAACTCTTTACTGTCTTTATCTTTACTATCTAGATTTTGTCGATTGGGTCTCGTGCCTCTTCTCAGTTAGATTTCAAATAGGGGAGAAAGTAAGGACTTAACGTAACCCCCATAAGTGCTCTTGTGAGCTGGGGCAAGTGGTTAGCACGTTGAGCTAACAGCTGGAAGATCCTGACGTTAGCTCAAGTGGCTTCCCATTCTTTTTGCTCCGAGAAGTCTAAATAATCTCCTCCCTCGTACTTCCGCATCATAAAAACAAACTGTGGATAAATACAGAAGGTTGAAAGATTCATTTTGCACAAAATGACTTAATAGCTAGGATAATGTTCTCATCATGAATATTGATTCAGTGATAATCAAAGTTTCATAAAAATTGTAATTCGTGTTCCCCAAATATAACACAGAGTATTAGGAATAATTCTCATTACATAAATTATTAAATGTGCGCAGTTAATTCATTTACCGGATTGCTTACTTAAAAACTATATTTAACTGTATTTGAGTTTTTAATAGTAGTTAAAAAGATTGTATAGAGTTGTAATCTAAATTCTGTGCTGTTAATATTTAGACGAGCTTCGTCACTATATTATTTCAATAAGTATCAATATATAAAATATCATCATTTAGATAAAAAGTATTTTCTCCTTCTTTACCGCGTGCCCTCGTTGTGTAATTAGATACCACATCCGGTTAGCAATCGGGAAGTCTGGTGTGTGTGGATCCCGGTGAGGGCACTGCTCATTATTCTCGTCTCCTGCATGATGACTCTGCAAGTGGCGCAAGAACTAAAAGGTGGTGGACGCTAATTCGTCACCAACAGGATTTGGAGATGGGGTACCCTCCCTCCCATTCGCGCACTGAAAAGGGAAGTATATAAGGTATTTTCTCCTTCTTTACCGCGTGCTGTCGTGGTGTAACTGGATAGCACGTCCGGCTAGCAATTGGGAGGTCCGATTTTCAAATCCCGGCAAAGGCACTGCAGATTATTCACGTCTCCTGCATCAATAAACCTAATGACTCCACAGCTGTTAACCATTTAATTTCTAGAATGTTAAAATTTTGAAGCAGGGCTTCCTTTGTTCCTATCAATATACAGCACAAAGTAGCCGTAGCATATTTATTTAAAATATTCTTCTAATTTCTCTAGTAACAGACTATAGGATTATTTAGACAGGTAAGAGTTTCTTACCCATAAAAACAAGCAATAACTGCGCAGCTGCTTAACATTAAAAATGCAGATTCTTTCCTTTATGCGTTTCTAAATAGATCAGGCACACTATAACTAATTTGCCTCTAATATTTGAATTTTATAAGTTTTGTTTCAGAAATTTTTGTTTAGTTTCGAATCGTTTCTTAAAAACAAATCAATACATTATTTCACAGAGAAGTCTGCATTTTCTTCCTGTCTAAATACCGAGAAATTTGTAAAATGTTAACATAAAATACAAATATCACTGAAACAATGGCCAAGTAAGAAACGAATGCTTAGTATTGGTACTAGCTCAACCTGGGCACAAATCTCGGGGAACGGGTTGGTTATGTGGACGCTTTGGTGGCTCTTCTTATGTGAACTGTGAATGACAGCTGGCTTCCCTTGAGAACCTTTCCACGCAGACTATCCTTACTTTTAAAAGCAAATGATTATACAAAAGATTATAAAAACAAACCCTAAAAATAGATTTATCGATGAATTTAAATCACATGCTTCTGATGTGTAATCTGATCATTTCAAACTTTTAAAATTCATATTATAACAGTCACATTTTCTTCTGATTACTATTTGATTAACTATCACTTTCTCCTTTCTCCTTTAAAACTAGACAGGTTTATTATAAAATTTAATCAAAAGTTATAAGGGTTTTTTCTTTAATACGTAATACTTATCAATTTGCAGTATCAATACATCCATGATTTCATACGGTGAGCTGGACCGGACTCCAAACAGCAGCGTATGCTTCAAATAATTATTATTATTTTTTAACTACTTATTTACTTACCTCATAATCAATACTAATTTACATATTTTATCAATTCTTTCTTAGAGGAATTTTCGTGAAGACAGAAGGTCATGACACTTGGCAAACATGACCCTTGGCGGCAAATTCCGTCCAATGTTGTTCATCGGAAAGTAATCTGGAATTGGATATTTTTTAATTTTGTCGGATATATAACTTTATCATATTGCTTAGCTAATTAAAATAGCAGACAGAAAACAGGCTTTATATACGTTATCTTCACTTTTTAGGCTTTCTAAAGCTATTTTAATTAACTTTTTGCATACATTAATTGAAAGAACAGTAGAGTAACAGACGAAGATTGATTAAAAATTTGCTCCTGTCATGATAAATTAGGAAGCGGTTCTTAAGATAGCAATTATAATAATCAATATTTTACCTAAGCTAAAGTATTAATTTAACCACGTTTCATAGCAAAAAATATTATAACCATCAACTTCTATGTCTCAACATATGAAAAATAAAAGACTATATAAATTAGTTTATAAATATGATTTCAAATATATCAGACAAGAAATATACCTAAATCTAATTAAAAAAACTTCCAACATTGATATTTAAAATCAGATAATAGCCTAACAAACAACATATATGACATCAGTATTTAAAAAAAATAATAAAATAAAATAAACATGATCTATGTAGTGTTTGGAAGTATGATATTAGAAGAAAAGTAACAGAACTACTGTTTCCAAGTAATAAAAAACTATTTAGTGTTTGTTAAGCAATTATTTTTGTTTTCATGTGATTTTCATCAATGTGAAGACTCACAGTGCGTTTTTTGGTTTACAATGCATTACATTAACTTTTAACATAAGCAATATTATTTATATCAGTCATTGCTTGATTTAATTTTCAAGCATGAAGTCAGTCTTTTTAGATGAATTGCAGATGGTATCTTTATCAAATTACTTGCAAGAACTGCTTCATAACATGACATAGGTTTCATATAGTATAAAGAGACGGTAAATGCTGCTGCCACACCTTTTACCTTTGCCAAAATTTTCGAACGTTTAATTTGCTGCAAAATAAGCTAGATATTAAATTCCTATACATCAACCTATTCCTGTATAAAAACTTTCCAATTTAACAGCTATCTCAAAATTATTTTCAAGACTATCATCATTATTTGTCAAATTTTCAGCAAAAGTTAAAACATTCTGAAATTCACTCCACAGTGTGGTTTTTTTCATTTTATTGAATATGTGCTTTACTGTATCTAAATGAAGAGGCTTGTTGTTATAAAATATTTCAACATTCATTCGTTTATCTATTTTTAACATTTTTGAATGTATGGAGCTCAACAAAAGCATAAAATTCAACAAACAGTTCATCAGAATTTTTACAGACCATGAATTTTCTATTTTTTTCACAGCTTCTCTAAAATAATATCGATATTTATAATCAATTTATCAAACCTATTAATTTCGTCGTTTTTCGTGGAAAACTGTGAATATTTCTTCCTCTTTTCTTGTTAATTCTTCCGCTCTGCTTCTCCTCACTGCCGGTGCCTTTTCAGTCGCATGTATTGGACAGCCGTTTAATATGCATCGCCTTTTAATATTAAATATTTTCTCGGAATTCTTAAAATTGTTTTATTTTTATCACTAAATAGATATTCTCGCACAATCATATCTTCGCAAAAATGCTTTTCACGAATGATACTTGGTTTAGAGGGCACTAAATTCAAGCGAGGAAACTTACGGTTCCGCAACTGCTTTTTTGCGTCAAAATTCGTGCACGCTCACTTAATTCTAAGCTTCAACATAATTATAATGACACTCAGGTACACAACACTGATCAGGCATTGCTATCAATACTAACAAAGTCATCACTAAACAAGACACCATACTGACAAAGTCATCACTAAACAAGACACCATACTGACAAAGTTATCACTATACAAGAACGTCGTAGTAGTCACAAGACTAATGGTCGAAAAATGATGGCTGGAAAGGATCTTCTTTCTTGACGATCACCACCTAGAGCAACGTTATACGTCTGAGAGGCTAAATGACAGACGGGTCCGGTTATTACCGACGAAGGTTGCGTTAGCAAAGACTCCGACATTTGAAAAAAATAATATTAAAATCTCTATAATTACCATTAAATCTCTTTTATTGATTAGATTTTAAGATACTTCTCCCGCCTTCGTAGCTTACCTTCGTGGTGTAGTGGTCAGCACACTGAGCCGGTATTTCAGAGGTCAGTAGTTCGATTCCCGGCGAAGGGGTTGCTCAGGGGTTTTTCCCTTAGATCTCAAAGCAGAAATTGAGTGTGGTACTTATAGGTTAGTTCATTCTAAGGGCTCTTTCCACATTGCCACTATACTCTCGTCCACCCATCTCTCACAAAAGATGTAATATGGCTTAAGCATCTACCAAAAGGACAGGACTTAGAAATCTTTTCTGATGGCTCTAAAGTTTCAGAGCAAGTAGGTGCAGCCTATGTCGCTTTCTACAACAATACAGAAATTCACTCAGCACGGTTCATACTTAGCGACCACGCCTCGATTTTCCAGGCTGAGTCCTTCGCTTTCAAGAAGACAGCTCTCTGGGCAGGCAACACCAATTTTCCATCTATCAGCTTCTACACGGACAGCATGAGCGTCCTGCAGGCACTGAACAAGAACGGCATACAAGCCTTCCACATCTCTTCATTAAAAGAAGTGCTTTTTACCCTATCTTCTTCCAGGCAAGTGTCTCTATGCTGGGTACGAAGTCATAAAGGTACACAAGGTAACGAAAGGGCCGACTTTTTAACTAAAGAAGCCACAAGTCACCCCTTCATCGAATCAAAGTTACCACTTTCCATAGCCGCTGCCAAACACAAGATCTTCTGCGCCTTCATGTCCATCTGGCAAGCTCGCTGGGACGACTCAGACACCGGTCGACACACCTACTCCATCTTTCCCGTGGTTTCCACCAAAAGGCTCAAAACAGATTTCTATCTACAACAAGCTTTAATAAATCACGGAAGATTTCCCGCATACCTCAGCAGGTTCTGCAATCAAAACATAAAATGCGCCTGCGGTGCTTCAGCTTCTTCAGCAGACGCTTCACATTACATCCACGACTGTCCACTCATTTCTCCCATCAGAGCCTTCCTTCCTCAGCTCCAGAAATTACATAGCCTCAAAGACCTTCTTCAGGATTACTACGGACAGCGGGGCGTCAGAACTATCATAGAGTATGTCTATTCTAAGAGAAACATAATCATAGCAGATAATCAGGTCTAGGCACCTGACGAAATGTAAAGGCAGCAAGCCTCTACTCATGTATATATATAAATATCTCTAAGCTAACTAACCCTTTCTGCTAATTTTATACTAACATTCCCAAAAAATTGTAAGTTGGAGCACCCCCAACAAAAGTAATAACTACTGTTAAATCTGTTTATCTATAATAAGGTTGAAAAGATAAACAGCCAAAATAGGTCGATGTAGCAACGATCAGAATAACATGACTGACCTGTAGTGCCCATTGAGAGGTGAAGCAGGCGGAATAATAATAAATAAAAATCTTTCTGGTTTTTACAATTAACCTAATGTCTCTAGAAGTTAATATTCTAATTACCGTTTAAAATTTTGATCTTTCATTAGAAACAGCTGCTGGATAGGAATTAAAGTAATATTGATTAAATTCATTGGTGCTTTTAGGATTATCCTCTAATCTTAACAATATTTAAAACCAGCAAATAATAAGGCGTAGAAATTTAGGAGAGTAAAATTATCTTTCGTCGCAATGTAGAAGTATAAACTAAATTTTTCGAAACAGGAAACTACATATTTTGTAAAGATGCATTTCAGTCATTCTTTTATCTTTATAAGTGGAACGTAATTCTAAAATATTTTGAAAAAGAAAAATGCGTTTTTAAAAATTCTTCATGAAGATAAAGATTGCTACCTTGTGTAAAAAAGGAGTCTGTGTGTGATTTATCATTTTTCATGACTCATTAAACGAAGTAATGAGGAGTATTAAAAACATTAGTTAAAAATAAGTTATACCTTTTTAGAGTAATATATTTATCATTTACTGATAAGTAATTATACATATATATTTTTTTCATTTTCAGTTATATTTACAAAAATTTGGTTACCTTGAAGATTCTACAGGCTATAGAGTCGGAGCAATTTTAGGGCCAGATGCAATATCAAACGCAATTAAAGATTTTCAAAGATTCGCTGGTCTCAATCAGACTGGTAAGTATTTGCACAAAAAATTATATAGAGTATTTATTTATATAGTGCAAATTTCTAAATAAAACCCATAGATTACAGACTGCATTACCATACCATTAGTCATAACACAGAGATATAAAAAGTTTTTAAGAATGTAAATTGTTTATACTACTTATTTAATACAAGTTTAAATACAACTTTTCCCTTCTTAATAGCACAGAAAAGACTAGTACACATTTGACTGTGCTTTTAGCAAGTTGAATAAGTACTTTCATTATTAATCTAAGGCAGCTTCTAAACAAAATTAAGTTGATCTTAGTATATATTTTTTGCGTAAGAATAGTTTTCAGAAATTTCGATCATTTTTACTCTTCCGTAAGTCAATAATATTTTGATATTCCAATAAAATGATTTGGTTTCTTGGGAAACATCTTTAAATGTCTTAGTAGGATTATAACAAAGCATATTTTCGTAAATAAATAATTAACAACTCCCCCCCCCCAAAAAAAAAAGAAAAATTTTGTCCTCTATTCTTACTAAAAAAATTTCTTGAAATATATTTGTTGTAATGCTATAGAATAATTACAGCAGGGGCTTCTAAAAAACTTCAATTTAAGTCGAAAGTTAGTAAGCATTTTCTCAGAAACTGACTTCGAGAGCATCAACTTTGAGGAATATGCATGTTCTGATGGATTTCTAATGGAATAGCAAGTATTTATATAACATACGACACTAAAACATACAATCAGCAAGAAGACAACCTATTCAGTCACAATGAAAGTAAAAATCGTTATGAAATGTCTAATGCTTTTTTCTGATACAATAAAAGACAACGTTTCATTTTATTTTAAGTAGAATCTAATGTATCTTTTATTTGAGAGTGTAGTAATTAGTTCTGAGTAGCTTCTCATATAACTATATTGACGACTAAGTTTCGGAAAAGTTATCAGTATCTATATTAGTATCAGTAAGATATCAGTATCGACGCTATAGATTACATTTGATCTACTTCATTTAACCTCAGAGTGACTAGGCAAATTAAATAGAAAACAATAACAATTAATTGTATTATATATAAAGTATTTTTTTTAGTTTTAAGCCAAGAGTTTTCAATACAGTCTAAGGATCAGATTAATACGTCTGAGTTATTCATGCTCATGAAACAAACTTGGATAAATTTCATAATGTGAAAGGTTTTGCTCACATTTGATTTAAAAGTTTGTAAGTTAAGAAACTGCTAACAAAATAGATCAAATTAACTATGATAACATAATATTAATAAAAGATTAGAAGACATACAGTTTACAAAAAGAGAAAAAAATGAAATTGGGTTAAATGACATCTAATGTAAAAAAGTGCTAGCAGTTTTAAGTACGCACTAAATTGGTCCGAGTTCTTCATTACATCATAGAATTTCAATAATATATTTATTAAAGTGAACTAAAAATGATGGAAATAGCACATAAAATAAATCTGAGATCATTATCCATGCATAAACTTATATAACAATAATGAGATATATTATATAACAATAATGAGATACGTACTATGTTCCTTATACTTCATGCGGTGTTTTATCTCCATGTTCGTTCAAAATCTTTGATTTCCTTAAAATTCTCTCAATAATCTTTATTAAAACTGCAATCAAAGATAAAACGTTTTGACGCTGATATTTTGAACAGAACTTCATTTCACTAATGTGTAATAAAAATGAGATCAAATGCAAATGTCCATGTGTCATTGAACTAAAGGATTATTATCTATGTAACGATTTCAAGCAAGAACTTCTATAGATGGAGTTTAAAAGAAGTCTCTGGCTCTGGCTTTTGAGCTTTGCGCAAAGAAAATAATTCGAAGATTTATATTTCAATACGTAAACATCTATCTTCTTCAATCAGCAAGACATGAGTTTATTTGCTAGTGATACTTTTCATGTGTGAGCATATGAAGTACGTATTAACTGATTAAAATGAGATATTTTCTGAAGCTCAGCACTGCTGGAGACTTTAATAAGAAAAAGGAGAGAAATATAAAAGAAATCTTCGCAGTTTTTGCCGAAACGCTTCACTTAGGATATTTTGTTTTTTATAAACTATAAAATATTTCTTTGACAATCAGGAATTCAATCCATGCAGAAAATATCCTTCTTCGAGTGAAGAACAGAACCTTTAATTCAAAACATTATTTATTATAACACATGATATTTTTTAATACTACATTTCCTAGCATAAAGAACGCATATAAACGATTATTAATAAAGAGTGCATATAAATGGTTATAAATCTAAGTGAAATATAAAATACTAAAATAATGTTTAATAAAAGCAGTTTATGGTGTGCGCAGTAATGAACAACCCGATTAAGCAATTTTATTGTGAAACTTTCTAATCTTTCTATTATAATTTTATTGTGAAATTCTGTCCAGCAAAAAATTGGGAAATACTGTTTTTTTAAAAATATTTTTAATTTCATATATAATTTTGAAGAATTTAAGAAATTTTAAAATAAATAATTAATAAAGGAAATCAAAATATTCATAAAATCGCATTAGTATATAAGCAACTAAAAGTTTAATTTTGAGAGATAATAGCATCTCCTTTTCTTCTTCATAAGCTCTTAGAACTGAATTCAGTGCCTAAATCAGAAAAGATAATAAAGTAAGAACCGCCTCTTCAAACAAATCTACATACTAGTTAAAGTCAAATACTTAGTAAACCTTCGCAAATTTTCTCTTCAACTGATTACTCCGTTTAATTTGCTTAAATTTCACATTCTGAAACTAATTGGTTTTTTCCTTTACTCTGAAAGAATTATAGTCATTATTATTAAAAAGAAAGATATTAAACATATTTAAATTCTACGTATTGCCTTGTTACTCATATCTCTTGCAAAAACTCACTGAAATGCTTGCAAAATCTTGCCTAAAACTGTAAAGTATCTAGCATTTTTTATTAAAGTGACTGTATAACTCATAATATCACACATTTCGAGCTGAGAGACAGATTACATTATTTCGAACTGCATAAGTAACAAGAACAGAATGCAAGGGAAGAATATTTTATTATAGAAAATTTTGAACTACGCAAAATGGTATCGTCAAAGAAATGACTAGAAAATTAATGTTACGCATAACAGTTAACAGAATTTTAAACTTATGCAGTTAATTATTAAAGTTCATTATTTAATTAATCTCTTTTATAAAGTTGTATTGATAGATTTTTGTGAAAAAGTAGCCAAAAAATTATTAGAAAAGGAGAGATGAGTACAAGATTTAATTTTTGGTAAAAGAATATCACATTAACAAGGTGAAAGAAACTAATTTTACAATTTGATAATTAATTAAACGGTTTTGATGTCGGTAACCTCATGAAGTTTCTCATCTTCATTTTTCTAATCAATTTATTATTATATATTTCCCTTTCATACTTAAATGCATAAGTTTAAAACTGTACTGTTATGCGTATCATTAATTTTCTACTCATTTTCAGTTTTTGAATGCTTAAGTTTCCTTCTTGCTCTTTTAACAAAAGATTATTAATTAATTAAAAAATATGAAATAAAAATGTCATTCCGTCTTTCCCTCACAAACAATTATGCAAATATATAGTTATAAATGTTAGAGCCTAATATATGTCTTCAATGTTATGGTCATGCGAAGACTTTAAGCACTTTACTTTTTGCCGCGATATTTTCTACGACAAGGTTTTAAAACTGTGAATTTTTATAACCGCTTTATTTTCAGCGACGATGTTTTATACCATGATGTAATAGAATTGCTTTGTTTTCTCTCTGTTTTCTTTTCTCCCAAGGTATTTTCGCCTTGCATTGTTTCTCCGCAATGTTTCGCTTGTCACCCAACTATCTTTTCAAGAGTTGCAACAGTCGCAGTTCCTCTTATGAATAACTCGCTAACATATAATTTTGGAGACTAATAATTTGTTTGCTTAATTCAATACTGAAAGGTATACGAGTGCTATCTGCCAGATGGAAGATTTTCTAAAACCTGAATTGGATTCACGCTACATATGAGGAAAACCAGTTTAGAGATTACTAGCATAATACCTAAAATAAAACTCCTCATTACTAGTGATATATTTGCACATATATATACAATCAGGCTACTGTCTGTAAACTACTCTTCAAATATTTTAAAAGATTTTTGAGATTTCGAATATAAACCTTATAGAAAATTAAGTTGATATGAATCAGCATGACATATTATTTCACTCATAATACAATTCACAGAGAAAAGCAAATTCACAGAGAAAGCAAAGAAAACAGATGGCCGATTATGTGTGATTTGCTATACACATATAGAAAAGCAAACAACCATTACAAACAAAATTATTATATCAAATTACACAGATTGCTTCAAAATAAACAGAAAGGCGGAAAAAATTAAACTAACAGCACTATCTATAAGTAACAAATTATTAGTAACCCTAATAACTTTTAAATGGAAAGAACATCAATAAAGCAAGCCGTGATTCAAACGCATGACCAAAAAACACAAGATTCTGGATTCTTTAAATCCATAACCTGGACAATAGTAGTTTTCAGTGGCTTTTAAGAGACGTCGTGCAAATCCATATAAAAGTGTATACAGTCCCTGATTTCTCAACTACACTTTAATGTTTACTTAACTTTTCTGATGAATGAAATGCGAAAATTCAGTGTATACAGTCCCTGATTTCTTAACTACACTTTAATATCTACTTAACAAGTAAAGAGTATTAACCTTTTCTTATGAATAAAATTTGAAAATTCAACTATGCTCTCGTAAGGTTCGGACCACGGGTCTTTCAAATGCTAGCCAGACATGCTTTCACAGCAAGAACACGCTAGGAAACTGTACCTGAATTGGATTGTACTTAAAACTGAGTTTCGTGCCCCTAGGGATAAGATTGTAAGGATTAGATAATTCCTTACAATCTTATCCCTAGGGGCACGAAACTCAATTCATTAAATTCGAGTGGTTACGAATTATCGTCTGCCATATTTTTAGTTCCAACGCTACTTTACAGTTTATTAGACTTTCCCGATGCAGGTAACGCGAAAACTCAACTGTGCTTTAGCCAGGATTCGAACCATGGAACTTCCAGTTGCTAATTGGACGTGCTAACTCTTTACACGAAAAAGCACGCACAGAAATACTCAACAATTCCTTATAAAGGAAAAATTCGTATCCTAAAAATGAGGAAATAATACCATGCTGCGATCTCCGTTAAAAAAAAACTGCTTAATGACATTAATATTGCTACGGACTTTGTATTTAGTTGGCTATTTTAATATAATTGTACTTAAAATTGTTTTACTTCCCCGTGCAATGCAGCGCGTGACGAGTTTTAAGAGAAAGCTACGTTGAAAACGTAAAAATACAAGAGCACGAGCATTTAATAAATAGGATATCTCGTAATTTATATTTAAACTGTATAAATGTAATTGACTGCTGTGTTAGCTATGACCGTAATTTTTACGCTTTTTGCTTTCCAGAAATTGCTAGGATTGTCTCGTGCGGCCGATTTTAAAAGCTGGAGAGAAACTTCTCAGTTCAGTTGTTTAGATAACTGTTGTTTGTTGATTGCAGCGAATTCGCAGAGAGATCGGATTAGCTTTCTCTACGCTGTGTATTGTGTTCTTTTTAACGTTTTAGTAGTTTAAATATAGCTACTGATTATATTGCGTGATATTGTACGAATATCTTTGAGGAAAAATCCAGCGTTTTGTTATATTTCTTGTGATAAGAATAAATTTTATTAACTTTTTATCGGTCTTGTGCATTCAATCTATTACGAACCCGTACGCATGCAACAATATATGCTTGAGTTTAGTAGTTTCACAAAGTGGTAAATTTTATACTTCACATTGCATTTTCTGTCTCTGCGATTACAGACTAATGCATTCATTAATAGTTTCATAATAGAAACATTTCTAATAATAGAAAATAATAGGACAATTTCTCATTTAATTTTATTTTCGTTATTGCTAGGTAAAATGAAACAGGAAAGAGGAAGGGCACTCCTTTTTAATTTTTTTATATCGTTCTAAAACACAATCTTCAGAACAAAGTTCCAAATGCTGTAATATTACTGCAAACGTTTGTCAAAACACTGCTGTAAGTGTTAAATTAGATCGATTGTCCTTATCCTTTCACCGTATTAAAAAAACTAATAATAATAATCATACGATAAAATTTTCTAAAAAGTTTCAAAATTGGTAAAAGTTGGAAACAAAAGGGATATGCAATTTGAAAATATTGTTAGTACAGGATGTTTGAAACGTATGGACTATTATATTGAAAACGTTGATAAATTTATTTTCTTATGAGCAAAGTAAATCATGTTGGTAGCTGAAAGAATTAATGTTTTTTGCGCAAAACTGAGGGGTTTAATTTGTGTTGAGGTTTAGAGTGGAATTAAGCAAAAATTACATAAATTAGATTCAACAACAATACTAAGTTAATATCATGTTGTTGGTAAAGAACATTTCAAAGAATCAGGTGAATGTTGGATGAACACCTTTCAGATGGGCCATCAGTATTGATACAAATTATTTAAATTACTGAGGAAGAGCCGAGATGTCTTAAATCTTCTGTACAGGAACTGACTAGAAAACTTGGTGTTTCCTAGACAAACTTTTGGAGAATTCTACTCTATTCTACGATACGAATTTTTTTTTCAGTTAGATACCTACCATATTAGGTACTTCATATTCTCTCAAATAATCTAGATTATGCATGCACATTGATCATTTTTAGACTGCCGAAAATGAATATCTCGTGTCACATGTTTTGCTAACTACTGAGGCTAAATTGCACACATAGGGTATAATTAACCTCCACATCAGAAAGTTATGGGTTGGTGAATAGTCTCATATCCCATTTCAGTTAATGGCATAACTGCAGGGGGATGGAGGGGGCGGTACACCTAGGAAGGCACGTTTTTCACATGAAGCATTATTTTATAGTGTTTAATCATGTTCATAGTCGGGGTGGTAGAGGAAGTATTCAAAAAAATTGCCTTGAGATTTCAGTTTGTTAAAGCTTTTTTATACCGTAAAACGTTTGATTGTAAATTATGAAAATCAATTAAATTATAATTGCGGTGACATTAATAAGGAAAAATTTCTGATTCAGAGTTTTATTTAAGTTATTGCTAGGTAAAATGAAACAGGAAAGAGGAAGGGCACGCTGTTTGAATTTTTCTTAGATCGTTCTAAAATACAATCTTCAGAACAAAGTTTCAAATGCTGTAATATTACTGCAGACGCTTATCAAAACACTGCTGCAAGTATTGGTGGCTGTTAGAAGAGTTTTCTAAATAAAAACATTTAAAAAGTATTTAGAACTACGAATGTCTATGCATTTGAGAAACTTTTCTATTCTATTTATATATCAGCAATAGGTGAAATCAAAGTAGATCTTTAAATTGTCATCCATGATTTTGCGAACAAAGTAATAACAATAATAATTTTAAAGCGCTAGAATTAAGCTTTTTTTTTTTTTTTTTTTTAATAAACGTAAGAGTTTTGTTTCCCAATATGTCCTTTTTTTAAAAAAAGCTATTTGCTTATATATCCCGAGAGGCGGCAAATTCAGAGGCCGCCTATGACAGCGAAAGCTCTAACTACGCCATTGATTTCAGTCTCTAAAAGATTTGCCTAAAGTTAATGTCTGAATTTAATGTGATTAAAAGAAATGTCTATGGGTCATTCATGTTCCCCGGGGTGGCAGTGACAAGCAGTTACTTCCGATATGCTATAAATTTTCTTTGCTCCGCAACTACCTCCACTTACGCTTCATTACGATAGCTCTCTGCACCATTCTGCAAACACCATGAGTAAATTTTCCTGTTCCTAAGACCTTGGGTTAAGAAGTGCTGTAGGCTTCATGATCACCGAACCTGATACACTTTGATTTCTTTTCTTGAGATCATATAAAGTCAGAGCTGCACAGCGAGAAGACTAAAAACAATGGCCACCTGAAATTTAGCTTTTCAAACATTGTAAATGCCAAAAACGTTTCAAATTAGCTTAAGACAGGTCAGAGATCTGCGTCCAACGAACCATCAATAAATCCTTTTTTTTATAAAAGGGATCTAGACATTTGCATATAAAACAAAATAACATCTGGTGAATTTTAACGCCACGGGCATTTAATCAATGCACAGTAAACTCTGCGTGTTTGCTGAATTTCTACAACTGCTTGATAAGTTTATTATCATAATTAACATTATAAAGAATTCATTAACATTCGTAACATTAGTTCACTCATAGCTTATCGGTGCATAATGAAGGCAAAAAAATTCCCTCGTGTCTCTAATAATAATAATAAACTGATAGAATTTCATTCACTGTTTTTACTGTTATACATTTTAAAATGAATATTTGTCATATTATTTTTGTAAGTAGAACAAATAAGTAATCCCTCCCATAACGAAAGTACTGTTTATGATAAGATGCTTAATACGTTAAGGTGGGTGAACTAATTCATTTCATTAAAGCGTAGCACATGAGGGCTGTGAGTGCAGAGCATAAAAGCTCACATGAGGACAGGGTATGTCTAATATCCATCCCAGTTTTGACCGAGAATATTCCAGAAGTCAACAACAAGTTCAAATAAAACTGTGAGAAAATGATTATTTTATCAATTACTGGATTAAGACTGACTATTAAATTAATGAAACACTAAAAGGTTTAGGGTCGACGGCGTACTTCTGCAATGAGCAAGCTTAAAATGTATGTAGCGTTTAATACTAAAGCACTTACGATTCCACCATAATTTGGAAAAAAGTCATCATTGCTAAAATTGGCATAAAAATTTCAATGAATGCATATTAAAACCAGGATACTGTCTGATGTGTAAGAGTCACCAGAATTCAGCTAAAAAACAAGGACTGAATTTATTGAACTACAACAAAAGTTTCCTTTATTAGTGCATTTTATTAAACTATTTACTGGATGCGACTGAATGTTTGCGAGTTTTCTCAACTGAGATGAATCCAATGTAAAGAGTTAAATTACTTCATCTATCAGCTTAGGATGTTATATCAGGCAAATGCACGATAAGTACCTTTACCTCGTTTAAATACTTTTCTTACAGGAAAATGCTATATTGCGTGCAGATTGTGCATTATGTTCAAAAGAAAAAGCATCAGTCATTTATTGAAATGCAGTTGCACGTTAAACAACTCTTTTGGCAAATACAAAAGGATCGAAAATTCATGTACCATGAATGAAACTTGCGTGCAATTCGCGGCAGAACACATGTAATCAAATAGGCCCTTTCTCATTGTATGGATATGCGAATGCACTTAGATTTTACTCCGACCTACTAACTGTGCCTTTTGTGGTATAGCTCAAAAATTCAAGGCTATCTAATGTCAAAATAATTTTTTAAAGCAAGAATAAAACTATATTTTACGTAAAACTTATGGATGTTCCTGCATAGAACAGCAAGATAATGACCGGCAATAAAAATAAATATATTTAAAACTAATTTATTAAAACTGGTGAGCTGTGGAATTAGTGATAAAAGAGGAGGTTATGCGCAGTTATTCGAAATTTAAAAATCATTATGATTTAGCTCATTATGAGAGCTCAAAAGACTTTTTAGAATATCGATCGCTCTTAAGTAAGGCTCTTAAGTAAACATGGGTTATTTGATTCGTTCCTTTTGAGAGCTAATTTTTTAAAAGCTACTCATGCGATTTTTACAAAACTTGGCAATTTGGCATAATTTGAGTCGTGAAATCGAAATATGGAAAACAATGGGCATGTCATTTAAAAAAAAGTCCGATTTTGTGTCAAAATACCTATATTAGAACAATGCTATATATAAATCTAATACTTATCTTTAGTCGCGCTTTCGAGGCATGGAAAACGCAATCAAAATTTTGTCAATCGACCGATTAGAACGGGATATATAGAACAGTTACGCCTTTATTTTATTTTATTTTATTTATTTATTTTTTGCGGGGCGCAGTGTACAATTGATACAAATACATTTAAACTTATGCATTTAACACACTGAAGGTTAAAATTTCATGGTTTGAGAGGAAACTTTCTGCTTTACAATTCTTAGCGACTGTATATCTTGTATGACGTACAAACATACTCCAAACTCGCTTCGTGCATCACGTATGATGCAGAAGATAAATAAAGGACTAAACAATCAGGTAATTTAAAATAGCAATTTATAATTCGGCTGTTCTTTCATTTTTTTAAATCATTTCAGCAATAATTCTTAAAAGTTGAAACAAATTAATTAGAATTCTTGCCACTATTTTCCTTTAACTTAAATACAGTTATAACTCTTGGCACTCTCTTCATTTCAAACAAATTCTATCATAATTCTTGGCACTGAATTCATTTTTAAGATACAGTCTCTTCTCTCCAAACAAAAGTTAAAAACTAATATTAACTCTTCAGGACCTTTTTTCATATATTCACGAAAGAAAACAATAGAATGACTGAGGCGTTAATACAGATTATGAATTAATTTTGTTCATTGAAATTTGGCACTAAAAATTAATTGCGAGATTAAAAAGTCTTTTTTAGTTATTTATTTGTTTTATCATGTCATTCTTACCTAGCCGCGCTGGTCTTTTTAAATGATCTTACAAACGTCATTATGGATATTTAAGGCAATTCTTTACTTTTATTTCAATGTACATAAGCAAATAGAAACACCATCTCAAATTTGTAATTTATGTTGTAACTTCATTAAAGTAAATTGTCTTTAACAGCGTAAGAAATACTACAGCTTTTCAAGGTCAATGTCTAGAATGATGCTCACTGAGAAGATTGAAAAACTTTGGGCGTTTTAAGAAAGCTCTTGCGAATTCCTCCAATGCTTCGCTTCACTTGATGTAATTCTAATGGAAAAGAAAGCAGAACATATGGCAAAATGTAAGCTGAAATATCAGGAAGATCTAATGCATCTGCAGTCTTCTTTTACTATCACTATACGGATAAATACAAAAAAGGAATAACTTTTTGTGTTTATTGTTTGTATTAAATTAATAAATCTCTTAAATTACTTGACTCTCATCTACAGAAATTTAATATATCCCGCATTAAATGCTTTCCCCTCTTGCTCTCAAAACAGAGTGTTTGAGTTTCTAATTAAAATTTATTATTCTGAAATATCGCGCAATTTATTCATTCGGTTAACAACATTAAGCTGAACTATTTAACATCTGAATGAATTATATCTACATTTTGTTCTAATTTGTAATTTCATATTTCCATCTTTTTTTCTCTCTTTAAGAGCTGTTGATGTCAAGTAGAAGCTGAAAATAATTGCCTAAATATAAAGGTTTGTTGCATACAGTAAATAAATTAAACGTACCGTATATTTCCTTGAAAAGACGCTCCAGGTGTAAAACGCACCTTGATTTTGGGATCCGAAAATGGAAAAAAAAATAAGGAATTATTTGGTTGACGGAATGATTTTTATTAGCCTGTCAGATTACAGTTTAATAGGAAAAAACTTTACGTAAAGTTATTGAAATAAGCGTTTATTCAGTATACAACTCTCATCAGTGTAAAAAATTCCCATCCATTAGCTATTCTGTTTCTACCCTCCCCCTAAAGTATACAATAGCATAAGCGTCAGTTTTCTGAAATGCATTGCATCAATTCATCTTTATTATAGACATTCTTGTCCTAAAGGGGTACTTTTGTGGTTTCTTATCTTTAGGTTAAAGGTTATAAAGTATTTCTCCCGCCTTCTTAACGAGCTTTCGTGGTGTAGGGGTCTGCACGCTCAGCGCGTAATTTTTCAATTAATCTGAAGAAAAATAGCTAAGGAAAAATGATAGGTTTCACTTAAAAAATCTACGAAAACTCATAAGCACATCCTCAACATTATGTTATCGATAATTTTCGAAGGCATATTTCCTTTTGCAGGCAAACCTTGGACTAAACTAAAAATGCTGACGATAAATCATAAGTTTCCCTTGTGATCAGTTCATAGGTTTCCCCAATCATATTTAGTTGTTTTTTTAACTAAATGCTAGAATTAATAACTAACTGCTAATTCTTGGCTAAATCTTCATTATTTGCTTGTAAAATTATATAAATCAGTTAGAAATCATAAGAGAATAAAAAAAGGAAATGCATGACAACTTAAAATTCAGATTCATAAATATAGCAGATTCAAATTAAATAAGGGAGTATTTACTATATCTAGGTACTACTTCTTACTGTAGAATTTTATTTTCACTTCTACAATTTTTACAAACTATCTGCTTATTATTCATCAACAAAGAGGAAGTAATTCCATTTAAAGAAAAGTAGTAACCACATTTAAGCACAACTTCCTGGTTAACGTTTCAACTGACTAATTTAATGGAAAAATACTCCGTTAAGTGTATCGAGTGACATAGCATATATTACAGTTCTTACATGGCAAACTATTTTGCTTCAAATAATAATTAAATCAAGTTTACGGCTCGTATTTTCTTAGTTTCTGAAATTTATTTGAGTCTCATACACAAAACCTGCAGTTTCGCTTCTATTCGCTATTAAATTATCCACAGGTAAAAGCAGTAATTGAGCACCTATTATTTGACAAATAGTGGTGTTTCTTTTCCTTCTACTATTGTTGAACGAGACCATTAAAGACTTCAAAATATCTAGTTAGTTGTCCAACTATTTCTCAGTGTTAACAGTTTTGGCGATGCTAAAGTAATTATTTGCTCTAGATAAATTATTACAGGGCTTGTTTGAAAAGTAGCAGAATATACCAATTTCTTTTTCAAGAGAAGGATAGGTCACTTCATTACATAAGAACTAATTGAAGAACAGAATCTTTAACTACAAATAATTTTAATTCAAGAAAATTTGTATTCCTTCTTTTTTTTTTTTTTTTTCTTTTTACTTGTCAGTTGTCATTCTTCTGTAAATCTTTCATTGAAAGAGAAAATGTTACAAATCTGTAGTTGATTTACAAGTTTGGAAACACGGCTGCAGCAAAATACTAAATATTCTCGCATAGCTAATAGGTATAAAACATAAAATTTAATGAGATTCGCTGTGATGTAACGGGTGTTTTCATGTACACTTTTTTTTTCATTGGCGGACACTTAGCTGAATTAGGTTTGGCCGCTAATAAGGTCGGAAGGGGTGGCCACTTAATTGTGAAAGCACCTAGTAAGGGGACCACCGTTATATCTTATGGCCCTTTGGTATCGCAGTAGGTTCCCCTAACTACTACCATCTGGGCGGCTTTCACTTTTAAGTAAACGCTTGTTTTCACAAAGCTATTTCTGGTGTCGTACCTGCAGTAAAAAATTTAAAAAAAAAATAAACAACTAGCAAATAATGAATAACTAATTTCAGATGTGGCATATGTCAGTCATTTTACATTAAATTCAAATATACATCTAATTGTGAGGTCAAAAGGTTTCCAGATCGTTATTTGCACAGATTTTGACATGTAAACAGGTTTCTCCTCTGTTTGAAAGATCTAAATTTTATTGAGTGTTTTATATATTTCGGCATCAAACTTTAGCATTTGTTGTAATATCTACCATGACCAGTAATCGATTGCTACTGCAAAGTGATTATTTCTTGTACTTAATATTGGAATAGGGATTCACCTTTAATTTTTCTTGTCGTCTAATGGAAAAATCCTTTTAGCAGTGTAGACTTTTTTCATGCTTTATGCGAACACACATTCATTTTTATATTATATTTAAATACAAGTATGTATTTCTTAATCTGAAGTCGATCGTATTCTCAGTTTGCCACTTTTTCAAAATAATTTGATAGAGTGCCAAACTACGAAGTCAAGCTGACAAGTCACAGCCATGCTGTCAAATTAATGAGGAAATACGCCAATTCTCAGATATTAAATCTCAGACACGCTGATAAACACATCAGATTTCCTCTGTTTTGGATTGTGTTGTGCGGTTGGCTCGGAGAATGTAATTTAATATTCGAATTTGCACGAAAAGAGCCAGAATGTCGCACAGGCATAGTAATCGATTATTCTGCTTACAAAAACGCTTTTATAATTAGGTTTTTGATAGCTATGTGGAAGCTACACATTTTTCTCTTTTGAGTTTTTAAGAATCTTCCAATTAAAATAATAATTTCAAGGAAATTCGAGTTTTATCGCTTTCACGAAGATTGGGAGCATGATTACTCTTTTTCAAAAGTAAAAGAAAACTATTGTTTTTTAATATGTCATCCACCTGCATCTAAAACTGAAAAAGGTAACTCGGAAAGACATTTTATATTTTTCCATAATAAATATCAGTTGGAATATCCATCAAACAGAGATTTAAATAAAAGTAAAATTAGATGAGTTCAAGTTTAAATTATTAGCACAACAAAAACAGTTATTTTTTTTAAACAAAATATTTAAGAAAAACTCTATTAAAATCACTTTTAGAGGCTGGTGTATCACTCAGAATTATTTATCTTTTAACCCCAAATAAGCAAATAAAGTAAAATAAAATGCAAGATATCTTAATGGTGAATTTTCAAAAAATACTTTCTTGAAACTATCAGATTCAATTGTGAAAATTTCGAGTACAAAAGTGACATTCATGGCAATTATCACAAAACACTAAACTGTGGGGGTTTGAGGAAACGAGTGAAAACATAAGGTGATTAATTATAGAGTAACAATAACTAACTTATATTTTCCGCTTCAGTTCCACGAATTGACAGTTGTACATTATACAATTCAGTTTTTGTTTTCATTCTCATAACTTTTGAAGATCTTCCTTTAAAGAAGAAATAATGAGACTGATTCCTTTGAAAGATAAGTCCAGAAGTCAAGATATATTCAGTGCTTTAAAAATTAGTTTCAAAGTTGAAAGAAATCCTTTTTTAAGCTAAAATCAGTTTCAACGGATGTAGCAAGAGAAACTATGGATCATGTGAATAGATTTATAATATTCTATTAAAATGATTGTGAATTTCTGAATTTTGCCCTCTACAACTGAATAATCCGCAAGTATATTTCTACCAATAAGAGATTAAATGCGAAAGAAATCTTTGATTAGAATGCTCAAATTTTTTCAGTCAAATCAAAGAACGTCGAACAGTGGCCAAACGGACCACCGGTTGAGCAATTCAAAGAAGCAAAGCAATTTTAACTACACTGGTTATCATAAATTAAGGAAAAATCACAAAAATCACGATTCCTGAAAAAGTTACATGTAGAATTTTATGAAACTTACCCACAAAATACAACACATAGTAAGGTATCAAACAACATAAAAAGAAATTACCAGACAATTATGGTAGTACAGAAATTAGCACATGTATAAAATGAACAAATTGAAGATGTCAGTTTGCTGTAGTAAAAGTACCTTTAATATGGAATATAATCGCCTCTAGAAGCAATACAGCACATTCAGTGATGTGTGATGCTTTCAATTATGCGGTCTATCAGTTCCATAGGAAGCGAGAGCCATTGCTCTTGCAAAGCATTTGCAAACGCGGCAAGGGTCTAAAGAGGCGAATTGAAAGCAGCTAGACGTCTCCAAAAAGCATCCCAAACGCGCTCGATAGGATTCAAGTCCGGGGATTGAGCTGGCCACTCCATGCGCATAATTGTTTCCTGTTGAAGATAATCATATACGATGCGAGCCCTGTGTGGTCTTGCATTGTCGTCCTGTAACAGGAAAGCATCACCTATTGCCCCGGCATATGGGCGCACATAAGCATCAAGGATGTCATCTCTATAAACATGAGCATTCATGATTCCCCTTGGAAAAACATGAAGGTCTGTGCGTCCACCCAAAGAGATGCCACCCCAAACACAGACACTGCCCTTCCGTATGCATCTCTTTAACGGATGTTTGACGGATGATAACGGGTTCCAGGTTCTCTCCATATCAAATAACGCCTTTTATCGCGTTCTAGACTAAACCTGGATTCATCCGTAAAGAGAATAGCCCTCCATTGCTCAGGCGTCCAGTGGACATGTTGTCGTGCCCACTGCAAACGTGACTTGAGCGGCACGCGAATGGTTGTTCCCCTCGCGTACAGACCACCTTCGTGAATCATTCTACGCACAGTTGATGTTGACACCAACCTTCCGGTGGCTGCAGCAAGGGAGGATCTAAGAAGAATCGGAGTAGCGGTTCTATCCCTGAGTGCACATAATGTCAAATATCGGTCATCGGCGCTCGTCGTAGCAGTTGGCCGTCCTTGGCTGAACCTCCTTAGGTGCCGAATCTATGATTTGAAATTGTCTCCAAAGTCTATGAACTACAGAGGAACTCACATTTAGCCATCTGGCCACTTCTGTTTGACTTTGTCCTGCCTCTAGTCTCCCAAAGGCTTTCTATCGTAGTAGGCAAATTATGCCTGGAGATCATTGTTACGAATTGGCTATCTCAGATTTTTGATGTCACTATCACAGTGAAATATGCAGGCTTGCTCTCAAACATGGACTTTTATGCTCCTCGCAGATGACATATTCCGAGTGCAGCGCCACTAATTTGCATATTGTAGTTTTACTCAGCTACTCTTACTTAGCAACATATTCAAATTTTATACGATTTAGCTTGTTTTTGAGGGAGTTATCGCTATTTTTGTGATTTATCCTTAATTTATGATAACCAGTGTATTATATTCAAAAATTAAAACCCGAACATCCTGTTTGAGGTTTTTCTCTAACACGTGTAAAACTATGCGATCTGGACTTTGTTCAAGAGTGGTGGTGGTAGTATTACTTTGTAGTGGTGGTACTAAAGGTTTTCAGTTTTTGTTTAGATGTTACGGATTAGTCAAAAGGTTCAGAACCCTGACCTAGAGTATAGGATGGCAATGTTCACGTAAATTGCTTGGAAGGTTAAATATTCTAAAACAATAAATTTTCCCAAATATCGAGATACTGAATATAGAAATTTAGATGATGAAAGCTGGCTTTGTGATCTAATACATCTAACAGATTTTTAGTCTAAATTGAAGAACATTTGGAATTTAGACGTGAAAGAAAACAATAAGATGAATAATAATGTTTAAAAAATCAGTTTTTAATGTCAGTGAATCAAAGATCTCTAAACACACTCCTCTTACCTCCTCTCCCCCCCAAAAAAACTTTTATCACTTTCCAATTAAGAATGATAATTTCTAAGAATATCTGAATTCATCTTTGAAAAATACACCGTAATAATTAAAACTGGAGAAAAAACCGATGTTAGTTTCTAAAGAAGTTGAAATATTATTCAATATCTGTATTTTCTATTAAAAGCAGATTTAAATCTTAAATTCTTTCTTGAAAAATCTCTGATATTTTTGGCATGGAGCGAAATAGTCTAAAAAATAAAATTATAACATTGCAATTTTCTCTAGTCTTCAATCAAGAGATTCGAAGAAAGTTTATGAAAACATGTTAATCAGGAAAATTATACAGATTTTTAAATAAATGTTAAACATATCTATTCTTGTTTGGACCCATATACTTATATGAAACAGCATTTTAATAAAGCCGTTACGAATGCTCGGTAATGGATATGAATACACAGATTAATCATTCATAAACTTTAAGTTAGCTTTTGTTTTTAAATATTTAGTTTTATCTTCTTCGAATGCATCACATCTTTAATGTACGTGTACATTTTGTTTTACACAAATATTTTTAAGGAAGTGAACTTCAGCTCATTCTCTATAATAATAGCCTAATTATTAGTTAGAATTTTCTTAATATGTGTGCTTCGAATGCAAGTACATATGACCTTTTAACTTGCATTCAAGAGCAGCTTAAAATCTGGAATGATAGAACTATAGCCTTCGGACGCCTATTCATAAGAGTCTTTACAACTTTACTTCTTAAATATCTAGTTACCCACAATTAGAGAAAACTTCTGTTTTATTATGGTATACATATCACAATCTGCGTTTTTGATTACTTCAAAAAACGCATATTGGGTGTGATGAAACACAAACTGAGTGTGATATATTTTTTAATGTTAATAGATAGCTAGGGAATGATATTTTAAGCGAAAGACTGAGACTTAACGACAGATAAATTTGAGGTTCATGTGTATTATGTAAATTAATATGCTTTCTTAAAATTTAAGCAGTCCAAACATTCTTCAAAATTGCATAAGTTTTGATGTCCATTTATACAGGGTTGAATTATTCATGCTTTATTCTTTTGCTTGTACTGCTTCTATCATTATTTTATGTCGACGATATTTTAAGTTCTAAATAGTAATGCGTTCTAATAGCACCTAAAGATTTGTGCAAGACGCTGTAAAAAGGAAACCCAGAACACTTAAATATTGTTACAAATTTTGCATACATGTAAATAATTTTATTGAACTGATACGTAAAATTGTAGCATATATTGTATAATGTAACATGAAAAGTCTCAAACAGTGAAGCTTTCCTGGGAAAATAAGGTTTTAGGCGCATGTGCACTTAACATTGAGGTAAATAATGGCTAGCCAAGTTGGCGATGATTTTGTCGCCAAATTTGGTAAAAAAATCCCCCAAAGGCGCCAAACTTAACGAGCGATTGGTGACAATTTAGTTTTATCCCTACATAACTGTAACTGGTCTGATCCCTATATGTAAATGTAACTGTATCCAGCTCTATATATTATGAATCATAACTGTTATGACTTCCAGTAACTGCAAAAAATCGAAGTTACTGAAATTCTTCGGCGTCCGGGGGAAAATATATATAATCCTGGAGGGAGCATGAGTTCTCAATTTAGTTCAGAGTTTAGCTCAAAATTGAGTATACTGAGAGAGCACTGTTCAAGTTTACGCATTGGAGACTTTTTTTTTTTTTCGTTAAACGTTCTTAGTTACAAGTGGTAATTACAAATTATTCTCTGGCCGTAATACTGAAAAGAGCTGAACGAGTACTTTCGAGAAAATTACCAGAATTGTTAAGTATTTCTTTTGGAAAGTAAACTTTATCACGTTATCATCAGGTCTGTGTGCATTCAATCCATTACGAGCCCATACGAACATAATAATTTTTGGTGTCAGAAGTGGGCTTGAATGCCGGTGACATGAGTAACGGATGAGTAAGTAAGAAAGCTGGTGACAGCATTTGCTGCATTCCAAGAAAAGATGGATGCGGACCAAAAAGAGATGTAAGCGGACTAAGAAGAGAATAAGGGACCGTCAAATCAGTTCAAGAAAAGATGGATGACTCCATCAAGTCATTTTAAGAAAAGACTGAAACAGGTCAAAAGGAAATTAGAGAGAAATGACTGCTACAATAAAAAACGAATTCGAGGCTATGGAAAGCAGAATAGAAACAGTTTAAAATAAAGTTGAAGAAATCGAGCAAAGAGTTTTTTACTGTCGCACAGCAAGTCGAAGGCAAATTTTCTGCCATCGACAAGAAAGTTGACAGATTAAAGAAATTCATAGTGACAGCAGAAAAAAATTCTGAGGACTTTAAATTTTTGTGCTTTCTTTTCCTTCTCTAAAGCTATCCACGCTTTATAGAAAGACCTTCTGGCAAATGTACAACACTAGGTTCTCCAAATGCAAATGGATATGTTTCTGAAAGTAATGCCTGCCATCTCGCTGCTTCTGTGAGAGCAGACGCAGCGGATATCCTTCAAATTCTGCTCGACAAATCAGAGGCTAGACTTCGCCAGATGGATACAACAACAACAACAACAAGCTCTTATAACTGCGGGGCTACTGGAAGCAACTGTGGAGTTTTGTAATGATTGCTGCCAGTAAGTCGCAAGATGGATATACAGAGACTCCAATACGACATCACTATCCGTCATCGAAAAGAATCATCACACGGATACGCAGATACCCTGTCTAGAAGACCCTGCCCTCGAATCTCCGAGTATCGTTTCAGTGTCGATGCAAGCTAGCTATGAGCTAGTTAATCCGATCGTACGTCAGGTTACAAATTGAACATAGTCTGACCTAGACCAATGGAGTGACAAAAAAGTTAGGAAATACCAGTTGGAAGTCGGTGACATTAAACCCATAATAGAATAAATAGCGTCCTCAAATAGAAAACCTACCTGGCAGGACATTGCGATCTATAGTACAACAACAAAACAATGTTGAGCTGTCTGAGACTCTCCCTTTTCGAAAAGGAGTTTTATACCCGAAGTTCGAATCGGATGATGGAAAGTCTTTCCGAAGTTAACTGATACTTCCAAGATCCCGGACATCCTTAAAGAACTATACAGTATCTCTACTGAAGGTTACTTCGAATGCCAGTCTTGCTATACCGATGCGGTAAGAAAGGACAAAAAAACGTAGCCGAAGTAAGCTGCAGCCTTACAATGTACGACAGACTTTTGAATGCTTCGCCTTCGGCATTCTGGGATCTTCGCTACTGTCTGCTGATAGCAACAAATACATCCTCACTGTCACAGATTACTTTACAAAGTGATATGTTTACAAAGTTTTTCATATCTCTGATCAAAACGCTGTCACGGTTGCAAAGCTAATGATACAGCATTATACTTCCAGCTCTGGAGTGTTCTCTTAAGTTACATTCTGATCAAATGAGGAATTTCATCTCAACTTTAATTAAAGAACTCTGCAAGCTACTGAGAATCGACAAAATCCAAACGATACCTTTACATCAACAGCCAGATGGCATGTTAGAGAGGTTTAATAGAACCATTGTTAATAAGCTTTCTCTGTTGGTTTCGCAGAACTAACAGGACTAGAGCAAAAAGTTTCTTCTGTTCTTACTGGACTATTGCAGTGCTGTTCGTGAGATTACCGGCTGTTCCTAATCCCAGATGCTCTTCGGTCGTGAACTTCGTCTGCTTGATCTGTTGTTTGGTCGCACTCCGGATGTGCTTTCATCACTTGAGATAATAAGGTGTTATTATGGAATCCATTTCGAAGGAAAGGACTTTTTCCGAAACTACAGTCATCCTGGGAGTATCCGAACAGTCCTAAATGGGCTAAATGACGTCGTAGCTCGGATCGGGAAGTCATCAAATTCTAATCAAATTTTAAGCAAATTCATTACCGAAAGCCTAACCCCTTCCTATGGCTATAGTACGTACTCCCACAGTGTAACTAATGTAAATAGTTTTACGAAGACAATTGTCCTATTGCATATAAATTCGAAAATCCATGCATTTATTTATTGATTTAACATTTGGTTTGTTCTATGTTATTCATTTAAATTACTATTTTTATACTGCACTGATTTTCTTAAGTTCTAAATACGTACAATCCTTGGGAAGTGGCAATGTTACGAATTTTGTATGTAATTTTAGTAAAATTACATGTAAAATTGTAGTATCTGTTGTATAATGTAATATGAAAGGCCTCTAGAGAGTGAAGCTTCGCCGGAAATATAATATTACGAGGCAAATGGGTAACTGGCCAGATAGCGCAAGTTAGCAGTAGCTTCGGCGATTGATTTTTTACACCAATTTTTGTCAAGTTTGGCGACGAAACATCAATTTTCCACACGTTTGGCGACCATTTGGCGATATTTTGGTTTGATCCCTATATAACTGTAATTGATCTCATCCCTATATGTAACTGTATCCGGCACTGCATGTAATTGTAACTATATATACCTACCAGCATTACGAGAAATCGAAGGTACTGGAAATTTCTCTGCGGCTGGAGGAAAATTTTATAAGCCGGGAGAAAGCATCAGTTCTGAGTTTAGTGCACAATTTAGCTCAGAGTACTGAGAGTATAGAGAGAGTATTTGTGAGAGCTAACGCATTGAGGCATTTTGTATTTTTTTGTGTTTAACGTTCTTAGTAGTTTGAAGTACTAGTAACTACTGATTATGCAATGTCATACTGAGAAGAGCTTCACAAGAACTTTTATGAAAAGTTCTAGCACTGTAAAGTGTTTCTTTTGAGAAAAAATTATCAAGCTATCATCGGTTCTGTGTGTATTCAATCCATTATAAACCCGTACAGACGTAACCGTATTATTGGAACAATACGTGTCAAAATAAACTGAAATATCTTACAACTGCGCGTGTGGTGTGCAATCGTGGCTGTAAAATGTTTCATTTCAAATTCAATCAAGTTTCATTAATTTGGCGGATAAACTTTTCAGAGAGGAAAGAATATAAAACCAAAAGAACGAAAGCGTGATTTTGAAACAATGCAAAGAACCTTGACCTGCGCAATCTACCAGCTGTCAGAAGGCAGAGTAGGATGAAAACCTGATCTCGAATAACCTCGTTGAAATTCTGTTTAGATTATTCTAATTCGCGACATTTCTAACTAAATTGTTATGTGAGTCTAGAATTATAAATAGAATTATTATATTTCCTTATAGTTTAAAAAATAAATAAGTATTTTTTACATTTACTTATAAAACAGTATATTAGCAGTGATTTTATTATCAAATCGGAATAGTTGTATTTTTTGCTCATCCCTCACTGGAAGCGTAATTCTGACCATAAGAAAAAAAAAATCCTTTTTCTCATAAATCCCTTTTGTCTCAAAACTAGGGTTCAAAATAAATTATAAGGCCATGATAAAAGTCTTATATAATTTAACAATGCTGCCTGTAGTTTCAAAATTTTATTCCATTTGTTACTGTAAATTATTTTTTACGTGTTCATTTTGTATTTCATTCATTCTGCCACGTTTATTTCATTAAAAGGATATTCCATCTTTCCCATTCGTACTTAATAATTCCTTTAGGTTACAGAGATTATAGTATACTATTCTAAAACAATCTGTAATGATTTTAATAACTAATATTAAATTTTTCGGTGTAGTACTAATAAAGATCTAACTTATAAGTTTGCTCATGGATTTGTAAAACTGAAAAGCATATATTTCAGACAAGTAAAATTGCTCTAACTTTGCTACAATATTGTGAAGGAATTCTACAGCTTGTATGTATGAACATGCATGTCTGGAGTAAAATACTGTATGATATTTAAAAACGAATGCTATTTTATGTTAAATTTGAAAAGAGTTATAATGGATTTTTTTTTCTTTTCTTTCTTTCTTTTTTTTTGGGGGGGGAAGGAGCAGAGGGAATTTTGTCTAGTCATTTAACTGTTTTAACTACGCCAAACAAACAAATGCCTTAAGTTATCTTACTGGTGAAATGTCTAAACAACAAACAAACAAACAAAAAAGAGGGCATAACTACTTACTTGTCATGAAATGTTTTGTCAATTCTGATAGCAAATTCTTAATTGATATCAGCAGAAATGCTACATCAGATGCTGTCGTTCAAAATTTGTATTTGTTAAAACTAGTATGTGGCCCATTAATAATTTGTATCATGTTTAAAGTTGTCTTCTGAGAAATTATGCTTTAAAATATAAATTTTGTACTACATCGCGAAGATTCGAAAGAAAAAATAATTTTGAAATTTTATATAAATATACATTGCTACATAAAATATCATCAACGTCTTTCTGGATTTGATACACAATTCTGAAAGAAACATATTCCGGTATTTTTTGAGGAAAATAATTTTTCTAAAAGTAATTCTGCGCATTATACCATTTCATCGCTTGCTCAAAATAACTCACTTCAGCACCATTCGATTGAAAAATATGCAGCAGATAAATAAACATGAAGGACACAGCGATAGTGATGATGTCACACGTTACGTGCACCTCTCACTACACAGACTTAACCGCAAAAATGGCCTTCTTTTGATAGGCACAAAATGGTTTGGCGTCATACCTAGATATTGCTAGAGAAATGATGTAAATTCCCACCGAATGATTATGTACGAAAAGGGCTTTTCCGGTTCAAGACAAGTCATTACCGCAGCTGCGACTTCTGTCTACGATACCATTTCTAATTTTTAACCCCCTAAAAAAAACGAGAAACCGTACGTCAAGGTCTGAGAATGACGTTCATAGTTCTTTCATTAAAATATTTTTTTTATTACACCTATGATTATTTTGTTGGGATTTTTCTCACATGGATTTTCGGCAGACTACTCGTCTCTCCTCCTCCCCACGCCTTTTTGCACCGAAAAGGAAAGTTGCAAGGCGATCAGTTCAACAGTTGTGGTTAAACTAAGACGCAAGACAAGTACATTAAGTATGCAACAGATGCAAGCAATAGTTTCTTTTCGAGCTGGGCAGGACATGCTCTATACTACTTTAAGTATTTCATTTATTTTGGGTGTGGTGGTTTTGATTTAAAAAAAAAAAGACACAGCAAAATTTATACCTTTAGTTTGGAGGAAATAATATTGAACAAGAAATTATTTTTCGTGCACACTTATCTTTTTTATGCTTTATATATGCTCATTCAACACACTGCAAAATTACTTATTAATTACAATTAAACACACTTCGAAATTTCTTTGAATATTCTTGAGACAACATATAATCATTAATAAACACTTGAAACACGAAAATCCTTCATAGATAGCTCCTTTTCTTCCGGAAATAGAATGTAAACAAAACAATAAGCGTTGTGTAGTTTTATCTAATTCGGACCCATTCTACGGGTGGAGTATGAATTAAGAAGAAGGGGTAATTATTTTTTAAAAAAAGATAAATGTGAGTCGTGTGCAGAATAATAGACATTTGAATCCTGTGATAACAGATACTAATGTAAAAAATTTAATCTATAAAATCTTTTGCTTCGATGCTTTAAATTATAAGACATAGCATAAAAGCTTACTAAAGAATGCTATCTTCTGCACGAGAAAAGAAGTGAGTTTTCCAGTGAAAACTGTAAGATTCTTATCCTTCAATTAACACTTTATAAAATGGAGGACATGAAGAAATGTCTTTTAAAACACCAAAAATTTGAAAAAATTGAAATTCAAATTTTATAATATAAATACCACATGCCTATAATAAAATATTGTATGAAATTAATGAGAAACCGTACAATCGTATTTAAAAAAGAGTTTTACATACAATCGTACTTGAAAAACAGTTTTTAATTTATGAAGTACTTGCTTTTCGTTAAAATGAGAGGCATAAAAGCTTGTAAATTTTTATTTATACATTTGTGGCATATTTAAGCAAAGAGTTAACTAGCTTAGAAGATCAAGAAACTTACATTTTTGTCGATATTAGTTTATCAGCTTAACCTTCAAGGTTGCTTTCCTCATTGCGATCTGATATTAAATAATTATATGCGTGCATTTTGTGTCTGATTTGAAAATAAGAATAAATGCCAGTTTTTTCAAATGCCACGCTCTCATTGAAGTCTTATAAACAAATGGTAATTTTAATTTTACAAAATTCACTCCCGAGATATTTATATGTTTCTTTTACAAATATATGATACACAAATAATCTTTCCACTTAAAACAAACCCACTTTCCGAAATAAAATTCCATCTATTTTAATAATGATTAGTAACTTTGATCTACTTAATCCCACTGTATTCTCCAGCTTAGAAGAAAAATGAGTTATGGTCTAGCCCCAACTTCTAATGCTTTCTCAAATTACCGTGCAGAAGTTTAATTTGTATCTGATAAATTATCACCATCGCAGAAATAAACTAGATAATTGCTAAATGAGAAGATATAAACAATTAAAATATTATTGTTATAATCTTGTTACCTTTTGTTACTCGAAGTTCTATTTGGAAACTAAAAGTAATCGACGCTTAAAATCTGCTGCGATTGGCAGCAACCGAAAGTTGGTAAAAACAGATGTGTCAACAAAAATTAGAAATCCTAGCTGAAAGGATAAAACGCTAATTTAAGTCCCTATGAAATTCTAAACTATAAAAAGTGATTTAAATTTTATTTACCGAATAAGGATCGGCGATACTTGCTATTTGTTCATGTTACTGATTTAATCACCTCCAGTAGGAATGAAAGTTACCTAAAATACTACACAGCAAGACTTTTTCACAAGTTTATCAGTTAACAGCTTTATCTCTAACCGTGCCACGTTTTATTTATTTGCATTCCTTCAAAGTGAGTTATGCTAAAAAATGAGAGCATAAAGGACAGAGCGAAATAAAAACGAAACAGTCAGTTTAAACTTAAAGTGGAACCTTTAAATATTATACTTAATTTCATATTTAAGTAAAAATAAATGAACTATAATGGCAGATTCATAAAATTTTGTGTTTGATACTGTATTATTAAAAATAAAGTAATTATAAATTTTTGACATACAACAGCAAATTTTCTTAAAAGATGTGTCATCTTCATTACCTTGAGTGGAATGCTTTATGGAAAAAATTTAATTTGTTTTTCTAATGAGCTCAGGTGCTTCATAATGCCAATAAAGTATTTCTTGAAATTCGAACTAATTGTAGAGATCAATATGTTTTAGTTATGTAACTTGATATAAAATAGGTATTCACGTCATGCTTTACATTAGAAAGACAAAAAACAAAGGACACTTTTTTTTTTAAAATACTCAATGCTTACCGCCAAAAGGATAGCAAAAATATGCTGGATATTATTTAAATACAGAATTAAAAATTCAAATTAAGATGCAAAAAAGTACATGAAGATTAATCCTTTTACTGTAATCGGAAGTGGGAAAATGAAGAAATGGAAAAACAAAGAAAATTCTTCGTCATGCAAAAACACATCACGCAGAGAACAATGTACAATAACATATCCGCTACAATTCGTTTAAAACGCGTAAAAAAACAGAAAGCGTTGGACATAAAGAACAAACAAAACCAACCATCGGTATGTCGTATCATCACCTCAATGATTGCAACGTAAATCACTCATCACAATGTTTCGCGGTCATATTTCAAGGAAAAGGTACAATAGCGGATAAAGAAGAAAGTCAATCGAAAGAAGAGATGTGTACGGCACAGTCGCGATTACAGAACATTTCGGCCCACTTGTTAAATAGGTAAAAGGGAAACGAAGACAGGGAAACCACTTGTGTATACAACGTCCTTCGACACGCAGAATGTGACGTCATTAATAGGTGTGTTTTGTAGGGAAGGTCATGAGAACAAAAAGAAAAAAAGAAGTTGCTTTATTGTATTATTCAGACTGAATATCTTACATGTTAAATAAAGCCTACTTCAAATATAATTGAGAGAAAAATGCAGGTAAGAAACTCGAAAGTAAAGAATTCGCACAATAAGTTCAACTTAACTCAAACTTAAACTTCAATGAACTTAGCACTCACTTAGCACATTCTGCGAAGTTCTTGTCATTACGTTTCTGCTCTGAGATAAACAAATATAAGGGGGAAAAAATGTGCGTTAGTACTGAAACTGTCTTACACCTTCATCAAAAAATGCAGCAACAGGCAAAAAATGATGACATTTTCCATCATTGTACTCACATCAACATTTCAATAACTACACTCACGTGGGTGTTAAACTTTCTTAAACTCTTTGAAGGCCTAAATAAGATTTGATTGCCATTAATAAGAGAGTCATTCGCAAGCATTGCAAGGAGTTTAAAAGATGCTTTATGAAATGGTTGCAAGTGAAATCTTTTTTTATTTTAGACCTACAAGAAAGGCCATTTACACTTTTTATGTTTTGAATAAAAAAATATTTAAGGCTAATAAAACAATGAAATGAACTGTATGTAATATTTTAATATTTCCCGGTAAAATGAAAAGTGTTTCGCTCGTTCGTGCCCATTAGCCATAAGGATTTTGTTAACAATAAATTTTGAGTCGTACTAAAAAATGCTTTGAAAGCAAAAAATTGCTGCATACCTTTTTAAAAACTTAAATTTCTTGTGACGCAAATTCCCCAAATAAATATTCAGAGAACTTGGTTCAAATGTGGAACAGCAAATAAGTAATTATCTTGTGGAAAACCCACGACATTAATTTTAATTTTCTTTGCCAAGCAATATGAACACGATCCTTACGTTACATCTGAGAATCAAATATTTAAAAGAACTAATCTATAACTGACACTGCCAAAATATCCACAATTTTTTGTAATAATTTTATACTACTGCGGAAATTAGAGAACGAAACTTTCCAAGAGTTCAGTTCTAAACACGAAATTGTTTAATTTAGAAGTCAGACAACAAAAATCAGCGCGTTATATTTGTAAATTTTCACAGGACTAGTTCCGATGGTTTTACCGAACCATCATCCTCAGCTGCCAAAGCGCAAATGAACGAGATAAGATATAGTGATTAGATAAGAATGGCTGGACAGATGTTAAAAGCTATTGGCGCCATCTGTTGATGAAACGAGAACTAAAACATAATTTCCTAAAAGGCTGAAGGCAATGATGAATTGGAACTAGGGTTTTTAACTAGAACAGAAATATTTTTTTAATGTGAAACGTCTCTAGAAAATCTAATTCACCAATGGAAGATGTTTTCCATTGGTGGACATCTTCCCCCATCCATCATTCCAAACATCCATGCTTTTATGCTGTGAGTGCTTAACACATCTAACTAGTACTGGAAAATGCGTGGTTCGAGTTTCAGTGAGGGCACGGTTGATTTTTCATGTTTCATTTCTCTGAAAGGCATAATAATCTCTCCAGTTTTAGCAGTGAAAATTGTCCAGAACTGTGAGTTTATAAATTTGTGCGACTAATCAAACGCTAATGTTAAAACTCTTTCAAAATTATTTTGACTGGAACTGTTGAATTGTGAAAGAAGAAGGGAAAAGGCCTTGATTTTTAAAATGTTAATAACAGGGTATTAGATTATTTACCAAAGAAACATGAAGTACCTGATATTTAGAGAGTTATATAAATATAATACATTTAGAAGTTAACACACGAGATCTTGGCCCATTAGAATCAAAGTGGTGAAAGCTCTAGGACACAGGTAATCTTATTCTGAGCTTGAAATCCATTCGGCTAAAGGCGAGTTGCTACATGAAAAAATGCAACGTTAATAGCCCACTTTTCCAATTTATGATCATTACATTTCATTCGTCTATTTCTTTTTCAAAATGCGATGGTAAAATTTCGTTCTATCCGTTTTTACATTTTTAGAACCATTTTCTTTACTGTCAACATTTAAACGAGCTCCTAACGTTTACACATTGGCTTATACATTATAAATAAATAAGAGTAAATTAGGCATTCTAGTGCTAGGTTTTTGATAAATTTTACGACGCACATAGGCGTGATTGTAGTTCTGTAATATGGGATAGTCACCCCTGAATTATACACTTTAACGCAGGTTGCAGGTTAAGTGCAGCTTGTGTAGCATAGTAACAGGTAAAGGTAAAGGTAAAAGTATGGGGGACACCAGCGATGTACCATAGGTCAACTGGTAATGCCTTCCCATACTAACTCTTTGAGAGAGAAAAAAAAGGGGTTAATTTCAAGTTTTATAAGAATTTGCATAGACTGAAGCTTTTCAAAAGGTCTAAGGTTTGCCTATTATGGTACATCGTGGAATTCCACAGTACGCCCCGCATCCAGTATTTATTAAAAATAATGGTATAGGGCATAAGTAGATTACAAAATAGTAGGAACACAATTTGAGATTCACAAGATAAATTGAACATCTGATTTGGTGTAACAAAAATAGGAAATAAACATAATTAATAAACAAATAAACATAATGAGATAATTATAATTAGTACTGGCAACACAATGTTAAATGAATTGTTATAATAATGCTAAAGAGGTAGGGGCCCATGGGTTATTTCAGATATATTGGTTTATTGCAGTCTATAAAGTTCACGAGCGGATCCATTTTGTCCATAATCACAGCATGTAAAAGTTCACTAAGTTTAAACTGTATGTGGACTTACACTTGACAGAGATATAGGCCGTTGGAAGAGAGTCGTTGCATAATTTTCTGAAACTTTGGATATTGATGTTTATCTTTAATTAAAAATCTTTGGAATGCCAGGAGGTCAGTTCTTGGGGATTTTATGTGAATATCCTCAGTTAAGGGGCATGAGAAAACGTAGTGATTAGGAGATCCCTGTTCCCCACATATGCAGATGTCAGAATTTACCAAATTTCTTGCGTAGAAATATGTGGGGAAGGGTCCATGTCCTGTTATAAAGTAATTTAGGGAAGGATTAGAGTTCAGAGATGCTAAGCTTACATTGGGCATCAAGTTATATGTGCGTCTTCCCTGTGGAGCATTGTTCCACAAATCTTGCCAAGATTTTGAAGCAAGTTGTTTTAGTTGGTACTTGAAATTTGAGCGAGGCCACGGAATGATGATTTCAGTACCATCTTGATTAATAGCTGCTTCTTTGGCTAGTTTATCTGCCTGATCATTACCAAAATGGCCACTATGTCCTTTGATCCATGAAATTTGAATTTTGTAGTTTGGGATTTTTCCAAAAAGAGAATTTATATCGGATATCAATGGAGAGGAAGGTAAAGGATTTTTAATAGCTAGAATAGCTGCTTCGGAGTCAGATTTTATGCTAAATTCGTTGAGATTTTTGAGAATGGCTATTTCAATCGCTGCTTTTATAGCTGACAATTCCGCTTGGAAAACACTATTATTATTATGGAGATGGCCTTTCCATTTGATGATATTTGAGGGGGTAATTTGAAAAAAGACTGCGGAACCAACTTTTCCTTCAATTTTTGATCCATCAGTATAAGCAATTGGAGATGAACTTGAATTTTCTTCAGACGTGGGGAATATTATTTTGCTGAAGCGAAGCGCTGGATGGATAAGATTGGGGTTAATTTTCATTTCATAGTTGGATGGCCAAAAGGTTTGGTTGTTGAATTCTGCGGCTTGGTTAAGTTGGAGGACTTTCATATAGGTGCATTCCATTTCTGCACTGATTGATAACGAAAGAGTACCAGCTAGAGTATCAAGTGCTATATTTGAAGTTGTGCGATACGCCCGAGTAATGCAAAGAGTAAAAGGCCTTTGAATTGAATTTAAACATTTCATCTTTCTTACTGTCATTGGTTGTGCCCAAATTCCGGCTCCGTAATTTACCATTTTTGAGATGACTGTTTTTAGAAGAATACGTGTTATATGGGGATTTAAGCTCCAGTTATATCCATGCATACATCGTAGGCAGTTAGCTATTGATGTTGTACGAAGTTTAATATTTTGTAGATGAGGAATGCAGGAGAATTTCTTGTCGATTGTTAAACCGAGGTACTTGATTGTGTTTACAGATTTGATCTTTTGATTGTCAATTTTTAGAGCTAAAGCTTTAGTTATATTTTGTCCTGGTTTATGGATCACTAAGACTTGGGACTTACTATGTGAAATTTGTAGTTTTTGAATTTTGCAAAGTTGTTTAAATAACTGGAGTGTTTCGTTGCAATTATTCTGTAAAATGTCTCTGGTACGGCCACTTGTAATAAAAGCTACATCATCTGCAAAAGCTACAATTTTTGAGTGATCTGTAGCATAGTAACAGTATGCAAATTATTAGATCTTATATTGCTTGAAAAAGAAAACATAAATTAATCGCATTTCTCTATATCTGATCAAACATACAACCGCATAATTAATTTAATAAATGTATTAATGCAGAAGTTTTGCATAGTTAGCATTATTCTCATTATATAATTATGAATGTCAAATTCGTATCCAGAAGCTCGTATAGATGCTAATTTTGATATCAACATTAGGAACGAAAGGATTGAGACTTCGACAATTACAATGTATCTAGTTTATGGACAGCAATTTATTAATAACTGTTAGGAACACTGTTGTCTTCTACAGAATGACTTCTTTCATCTTTTGGGATTATGTTAAGGTCTAATACACTAGGGAACAGACTGCTCTCCATTTGATCACAAAGTGAGCTAAGGCATCTGTTTTCATTCTTCATTGTTCTGTTCCTTTTCATGTTGGATATATAGTCTCAGATCTCTCTTCTCACTTTTCTTTCCACCTCATTCAAAGAAAGTAAAATAAAATATATATTTCCAATATCCGACATAGCACAGAATATCCTCAGGATGTGCTGTTTAAGTCGCATTATCCCTGGATCCAGAGTATACTGATTTTCAGTTGTTGTGAGGACATGGTAATTTAGCATCCCGAGGATGTTTTGTTTAAGCTGCTGGTGTCCAGGCCTTATGTGAAGATGCTGATTCTTAAATGTCTTGAGAACTTGCTGCCGAGATACGGTCCAGAGACACATAACAATAATGTTATTATGTTATTCAAACGCATGAATTAATGAGGAAAATGCATGGCATAGTAAATTATTCTTCCCAATTGTGGGGATTTATTTAGTTTACTAACAGTTAATTTTTAGTTAAAGCAACTTTCCTTTCAGTCTCGTTTCTACGTACGCTTTCCTGCCAGAATGCTAATAAGCTAGGGCGCGTGCATTCAAGCTGAGGTAGAAAGAAGTGCTGTTTAAGGCAAGGTTTTGGAAGGTGATTTTTAGAAGGTGTTTATACCTGCTTGAAGGGTACGTTGCTATTTTGAATTACTAGCGATTTGATTTTGTGGCGTTGAGTGCTTCTAGCCATTAGGCTTGGGTTACGTCGACTGCTAAGACTCAGAGCCTTCCCGCGCGTTAAATTATTCTGTGAGCTGTTAGGCTAAAGTTAATAAATTTAAGTTCAATTTTACCTGTTTGAGTTAAGTCAGAAGTGTTGGCTTGTATAAGCCCAAGGGGGACCATCTGTGCAAATATATTTTATTGAATAAAGTGATGTTTTACACCCTTTTTTCTGACTTTTTGTTATCATTGAGACCTGTGGATAATTCCTCATACAGTCTTTTAGAGATCGTTAGTTTTATGCTACAAAAGAGAACGAGACTCTATGCAGTAATCAAAAAAATTGTATAAATCAAAATTAAATTCTAAAATATGATCAGAGATGATGTAAGTGTGAAATATATGTGAAATATTATCACAATAACACTCCTGCCCTTAACTTTCGGACTCAGATAATGTTATATACTACACTGATATCATACGGTGTTGACAATTAATACAGTAAGCACGAAAATTTTTTTATTTCATTATGGTTCAGTGCTGTTGTTATCTTGAGAGATGGCCACGTCAAATTTAGAAATATAATTGCTTTAAAATATTTTGAAAACTATACATTTTAAATGAAAATGAAATGCTTTTGTATTTGAATTTAAAGCTTTTGTAGATTGGTCTAGTATTGGCGATAAATCTAATTAAAAACCATAATTCTCCAAACACTCGAAGAAATCGTATGCTTGTTGAAATAAATGTTCTCCAGCCAACTTAAAAAGCTCTCCCTTTTTCGATTTTCCTTGTTTCATTCATAATTTTTTTCTGCAACTATACAAAATATACGAATTTCATTTTTCAGTATCTACTTCTAAATCAGACATTGAGCCAACTAGTTGATTTAATGTGGAATTAATGGAATCAATCTGATACGCCATCAAAACAATTTTCAGAGAAAAATTAGTTTTAATTTTTTTGAGGGTTAGAGATGACTATTTGTTAAAGAAAACAAAGAATTCTTCCATCATATGAAAGAAACGCTGAAATGGCACGCTTTTTTTAACACCTCCAGAAACATTGAAGTGGAAAAAGAGGATGGAACTCCAAGAACTCCATAATATTAAAACCATGATAAATGGTTTTAATGTTATGAATCTCAGATAACAGAATAATTTTCAAAGTGCTCGTTCTATTAAACAGTTTTAACTATAACTATAAAAACTAATTTATAATAAAAAATCTGGAAAATGGAAGGAAAGACTAGATTTTTTTCTGAATTTATCGTATAACGCAACTGAAGAGCTTAAAATTACATAAATCAAAACGCAATAATTCATCTTCGAGTTGCAGTTTTATTAAATTTGAAAAAATTATGTACGCTTTCTTTAGAGGTAAAGAAATTTTTAGAAAACTTTAAATAAGATAATGGATATCAAGTTAACCTCGACGTAAATCAGGTGTGTACAAAAACTAAAAGCTTTTCGAGATGTAAATCAAAAGCACAGCAGAATATTATTCATTTCGCAGGGCTTAAATTCAACCGAAGCCCACAAAAGCACGAGTGCGACATTTTCTCAGATTTTGAATGAAATGATAATTCAAGCTGGAGCACCAGATAAGGAAAACTCCAGTTTTTTTATTTATTTTTAACTATTTATCCTTAATTCAGCTTAATTTTTATCTGTTTGCGTTTTACTTAATTTTAGTTTTTCATTACTTTTTAGCATCAGAGTTGGTATTAGTCTCGATCCTCCCTTCTTTGTTCATATCACATTTGCGTACGTATCACTTCCCAAATAAAATGTTAATGCCGCCAGATGTTACCGCCGTGTATTATTTTCAAAAAAATAATGCAGAAGATATAAAAAAAAAATGTATGAAAACACAAATAAAAGGATGTTATCACCAACTGTTATCGCAATATATTATTTTTAAAGATGTAATGTAACGAATATAAAAACTGCAGGGAAAGATGTATGGCTATTTCGGCAATTCCAAAGATATTCTGCTGTTTAAATACTTTGCGATTCTGTTCTTGAATTTTACGTGGTGTAAGTGCGAATAAAGTGATGTTTAATCGATACAGTTAAAAAGGCCAAAAGTTAATAATAAAAAGACAAAAAAGTTGTATAATTCACTATAGAATTATACAACTGTATAATTCACTATAAGATATCTAATCATTCATATGATCAACTGAGAAAGACTGGAAAAAAATAATTGCAACATTTAACACTACATCGGAAATTCTGAATACAATCTGTTTATAGAAATTTTGCGATTTTTCGTTGAATTTTAGGGCGCGTAAGTGAAACAAAACCATGTTTAAAAAGAAAAAATATGTTGTGTAAGTCGTCTTATTAAAAAACCTGAAAGAACAGAAAAATGTATATCAACACGTTATTGGGAACTCTAAAAATAGGCTGCTTTTTAAAAGTTTGTGATTTTGCTTCTGAATATTATGTGGTATAAGTGCGAAGAAGCGATGTTTAATATTTAAGTTAAAAAAGATAAAAAAGTTGTGTTTGCAGGAGCGAGTCCGAGAGGACATTTGTTGTCTTCGTGCTCAACCGAGAGTATAAAATATCTTAACAAAATACTCTGGCGCGTCGTTAAAATCTAAATCCTCTCAGATTTTCTTTTATTATTGTTATTATTTTATTTTTTTACCTACTTTTTATTTACTGTACGGCCTCTAATAGGGCTCCGACACTTCTAATTCTAGAAATTAAGCACCTGCTATTTCTATAATTAGAAGACGAAAGTTTGTATTTTCAAAAAAAAAAAAAAAAGAAATTAGTCTTCTTTAAAAATGCATTTACACTTTTTAATCTCAAATTTACTGCATATTAAACAATGTTTTGATTATTTTTCGTAGCATGTACTGGCGCAGTTTCAGTCTTTTATTTATATATTTAGTACCTTTTTATTAATTTTTAGACTTATTCAGGGAAGTATGCACTAAAGCATAATAAGCTATACACAAATAACTTATATTGCAGGTGAATTGGACAATGACACAATTACCATGATGAATACCCCACGTTGTGGTGTAAAAGACAAAATAGGGCATTCGGATGCAGCCAGAAAGAAAAGGTATGCACTACAAGGTATGTAACATTTAAAATGTTTTGATTCCAAAAATTATTACGTTTTTATTTCTCGTATAAATGTATAAATTACCAAGTTTTTTAAATATGATACTTATAAATATACAATAAGTTTAAAATAGCTCATACAAGTAACAGAGTAATTTTGAAGGAAATGTAGAGCAGGCAAGCAAAGTTCATTCGAGTGATAATAATAAAGAAAGGAAAGGGGAAAAGAGCTTAACAGGATCTTAAAATTGTTTTTATAGCCGAAGAAGCTAAGAAAATTACGAACATCTCAAGTAAAACTGAAAACCCAAAGCTGAACTTTAAGAGCAAGCCATAAAGAAGTATTATTTTTTACTTCCTTGTACGAAGTAAAAAGGAAGTATTGTAATCGCGAAAAGTTTCAGGCAGCATATTTCACCGAAAATATCCATTCTGACCGCTATCGAATGCAATTTAACGACGTTTTTGCGTGATATCTGTACGTAAGGACAGAATAAAATACTCTTTTCCTTCAAAAAATTATAAAACTGCTTTAAAATTAATTCTGAAGAGAATTTTTCGTGGCGTCTGTACGAACGTATGTACGTACGTATCTCGCATAACTCAAAAACGAGAAGCCTCAGAACGTTGAAATTTTGTATATAGGACTGCTATAACATGTAGATGTGCACCTCGTATTTTGGTTGCAATTGGCCGCACCAAACGTATATAAATATATTTATATATATATTCACTCTGTTACCCGGCTCAGTGATCTCAGTTTCTTTACTTTTATATGTTTGTAAATTGTACATTTTTTGCTTTAAAAATGATTGAATTATGTTGTTTTTATCTTCCGGTTAAGGATTTTATGTCTTTAGTAAATCTGTGTGTAATATTTTTAGAAATATCAGCAATTTTAAAGTTGTTTAATTGCCGCTAAGCCTTTTTTAATGGCGGCCATTGATGTTTACATTTGAAACAGGAGACTAGTGAATTTGTTGCCAATCTAGAGAAACTTAGCTTCGCAACAACAAAGATAGCGCATTCATTTATTATTGCCAATTAAATCATGCTTAATTCTTTCTGGAATTTTTTCGAGGAAATAAGTGTTTGAGATTTACTTCGTAATTTTTAATATAGATATTTTTAAGTTTTTATGTATTTTTGCCTTCTCGCGAAGTGAGAACTGAATTAATTAAATGAGAAATACTCAATCGTCTGTGAAAAACTGTTCCTTTTTTGTTTTCTTTGCTTAATTTCTTTTATACATCATTCTAGCTTTATTATAGTATTTGAATAGAACATGTGGCAACGATTAGATAATTCTATTCTTTAAATGATATAAATTTTGTGCATTATGAGTTATAATATGAACGAAATATATAATAAAATAATTATATAACAGTTAACTTAGTTTCCGTTATATAATTATAAGTTAACTGTTATATAATTATTAATACTGTTAAGTGAATCTAGCGCCAGAGTGTCGCTATGGTAAACAAATACTAGAGTGAATTTTAAAGAATTCATTTATTCCATTGTGGTTTATGCGCTATCGGCGAAGTAGATTTAATTCAATCCAATAAGTAGTAGATATAATTCAATCCTAAATAATTTCAAATTTTTTAATTAAAGTATTATATTTTAATTGCATCTTTAAATCATAAACCAACATGCTATGTGCAATAAAGTTATCATGATATTATGAAATCAAAAATTACTAGAAATCTCAGAAAAAAAGTAATAAGGATAAATGAAGTTCGCATGAAACACTACATGACCGAGTGTCACATTTTAAAAAGCGACGATATGTCTCATCACGAGTATTGAGCACGCCGTGATATTAAAAGTTTCTTTTCTGTCTGCCTAATATTTCATTATGATCTTTTTACCAAAACAAGGCACTTTTGTACTATTTCAAAGTATATTTTGGATATAAGTATGCGCTATATACTTCACTTGTTGCTATCCATTTCGTACAAAATATTCTACTGAAGAAGCACATATAAAGGTTTTTTTCATGTTTTGATGAAGCAGTAAACTAAAACAAATATCATATATTAAAAGCGGATGTTCTAAAACTTTTTTAGGAAACGTTAAAAACCGCTTTCTTACCGAACATAACTTTCTAACTGAAACTGACGATTTATAAAGATAAATCGGAGTGAGCAAAGCGTTAAACCTTAAATGTATATATAAATAAATTTATGGTTGCTATAAATAAATGAGAACATGGCTCGAAATTATTCCCTTCTTTAACAACTACAAACTACTGTTTCATTTTCCTCTTTTAGGATCATCTTCATCTGATATCTGCTTAAGACATGACAGGATGCTGATCTGCGTCAGTCATTTCCTGCAAATAAACGTGACATCCGTTTGGTCGTAAAGATTGAGTAAAAAACAAAGGAATTCCTCTAGAATAAAAAACTGATAACGAAGCATTGAACTACCAAGTTGTATGAATATTTTTCAGTAACAACTGAGTAGATAAAATCCTTAGATATAAAAATTGTTTACATCTGATCTGTATAAAGCGAGCATTTATTTATCGCAAGAAAGCACAAGATTCAGTAACACCATTCAGAAAACTATCTCAGTTTTAGTTTTGAGTATTATTTACTTAATTTGAAATTTATTCCAATGCTAGCTCCTTATCAAAAATGTATTAAAAACAGCAATATATCTTATACAAACATAATATTAATATTTTACTATATATAATACTAATATTGCACGCTTGGTACACACTATTTTCAAAGAAAGAAACATAAAATATTTAATAACTAATACGAGTATTTAGATTACACAATTATTTTTATTTAAAAAATTTTATATAAATTATTTTTGTATTAAGAAAATATGACGGTTATTTCTGAAGAATGTCTTATTGCATACATTAACTATCATTTAAATGAAAGTTTAGAAAACAATGTAAACCAGTTTCTGGTTTGATTTACTTTTGGCTTTGTAAGGATCTTAAGTTTTACTAACGTTTATTTTATTTTAAATCTTTACTATCACTTCTTATTTTCTACTTCCGGCCAGAATTAAAAGCGTTAACTTATTTATGCAAAATTTGTCTGGCGAACGCCAAATACTTAAGTTGTGGCTTTTTGCCAAGCGAGAGGGAGGAAGGAGTTAGTCGAAGCAGGCCGCTTGCCTTAGAAGTTTTACTCGGTTGCTGGTTGCCTTCCAGGCCAGAGGTTTAATCCTCGTGATAATTTTTAAACGTATTGTAGTGTTAACAGTTCTCTGTACTACATACGGCTTCCTGTTAATATAAAGCCAATCTTCCATGTTTATGATTCCAAAGTTAAGTTAGAGTTTAGTTATATTTTTATTCTTACGTTCAGACCACAAGTAGTTGGTCTCTGTATTCCGAAGTACGGAAATTATTGTAAAGAGTGAAAAATAAAAGGTTTTGTATACCCTTCCTGTGGATCTTGTCTATTTCCCACAGTTATTGAACATAGCTTTAGTAAGCTCCCTGTTCCGAGTCAGGTCCTTGCATGTTCCCAAACAAAGTAAGACGGAACATTGAACCTGATAGTGGCGCCCAACGAAGAAGAATAACCATGGCCGAGTTTCAAGAAGAACCTGTGCTGACTGCAGAAGCAGCTCAGAATCCAGAAATGCCAGCTGCCGCCCTGGAAGGATTTGGTTACATCGTCCAGACCATGCGCGCTTCGATGAAACCAGAAGCAACATTTAATGGAAACTCACCGGTAACCAGTTTTTTGGAATAATTGGATGAGAAAATTGGAAAAATTGGATGGAAAAATTGGATTTTTGCGTATGCCGTTTGGCCTTTCAGGGGCACCGGTAACATTTCAGCGATGTATGGACATTGTGTTAAGGCCCGTTCTTGGAAAATCCACATTTATCTATTTAGACGATATCATTATTACTAGTGATAATCTCGACCAACATGTACAGGATTTAAGACAGGTGTTTGCTTTATTAAATGAGGCCGGTCTAAAAGTTAATGTCGAAAAGTGCAAATTTGCAGCCCCTGAATTAAAATATTTAGGTTACAAAATATTTCAGAAAGGAATCGAGACAAACGAATCAAAAATAATTTCTGTACAAAAGTATCCGACTCCAAACACGGCGAAGAAGCTCTCTTCTTTTCTAGGACTTTGTTCATATTATAGGTCCTTTATAAAAGATTTTGCAGCTATTGCTGAACCAATGTTAAAATTAAAAAGGAAAAAGGCAAGATTCTCGTGGACGGCCGAAGCCAATAGTGCGTTCGAAAAATTAAAGCAAGCATTAACGCAAGCCCCTGTGTTGAAATTTCCTGAAAAGGATGAGAATTTAGAAATTTCAGCGGATGCTTCGGATTAAGCGGGAGGAGCGGTACTTTCACAAAATCAGCAGCCCGTGGCATTTTTTGCCGAACTTTAAATCAAACACAAAGAATCCTATTCCGCGACCGAGAGAGAGGCACTTGCAGTTCTGTTAGCAGTGCAAAAGTTCCGAGTCTATTTTGGAAAGGCGCCAATAACAGTGTACTCTGATCATGCGGCGGTAACTAGATTGTACTCAGGGAAAAACTTATCCTCAAGGTTAGTAAGATGGGCACTCAAGCTACAAGAATATAATCTGGTAATCAAGCATACCCCCGGAAAGGAAAATATCGTAGCAGATGCCCTATCCAGAATTAAAATAGATGAAGAAGGTAATACTGTAAAGGTGGCAATGCTCACAGCATGTACAATAAATTCCCGAGAAACTGTAATAACCGAACTGGGTAAGGATCCTGAGTTTGGAAGCATTTATGAGTATTTAAAGCATCCTGAAAATTTTAGCCACCAAGATATTGTGGCGATAAGAAATAGGGCGGCCCATTACGAACTAATAGATGGTCTATTATTCTATACAAAAACTACGAATTCCAACAACGAATTTCGACCTGTTATCCCAGCTAGTCTTAGATTAAATATCCTGCAGGAGCTCCATGACAGCCCTTTAGCTTCTCATGCTGGTATTCGAAAAACTATACAACGCGTACGCGAGGCAGTCTATTTTCCTGAACTGCAAAAGTTAACAAGGGCGTATGTCCAGTCCTGCCCAACATGTCAAGCAGTTAATTATATTAATTTCCGCCCGGCCGGGTTTCTAAATAGTATTAAATCCGAATTTCCAAATGAAATAATTGGCATCGATTTATTGGGCCCTTTCCCAAAAAGTCAGTTAAATAAAAGTCGGTATCTCCTTGTTATGGTTGATCATTTTAGTAAGTGGACCGAAATTGTTCCCTTAAAACGAGCCTCCGCGAAATTAGTTACTGATTCTATTTTAAAATACGGGGCGCCCCTAAAAGTTATATCGGATAATGGTCCTCAATTTGTAAGTAATGTATTTGAAGACATGTGCCAAAAACTGGGCATACGTCATTTAAAAATGGTCCCGTATCGGTCGCAATCAAATATAGCGGAACGGGTCAATAGAAATATAGTGAAAATTATCCGTAGTTATGTTAAAAATTTTCATAAAATCTGAGATAACTATGTCAATGAGTTTGCTTTCGCCCTTAGGACCGCAAAACATGATACAACGGGCAAAACTCCTGCTGAGTTATTTTTAGGCAGAAAGATTATAACGCCGTTAGATAAATTATTTTATGTGCAACAAAGAGCCCCAGAATTTAAAATGGGTGATATAGAAAAATTAATTAAAGAAGCAAAAAAGTATACTGAAGTAGCACAGAGAAAACAGAAGTTTTATTATGACATGAAACGACGGGGAGTAACTTATAAAGTAGGGGATGAAGTGTTAAAAATTAAGCATTCACTTTCTTCAGCACCAGAAGATAAAACTGCCAAATTTTTTCCACGATTTGAAGGACCATATGTCATAGGAAAAATAACTCACGCTGTAGCGGTGTTAAAAGCCAGAAATGGTGAAACGTGCTCCGCAAACATTGATCAAATAAAACCCTACTATGATCGTAATAAAATGCAAATTTTCAAAGATCTTTTGCAGGATCCGGCACGGCAGACACGGCTGGCACAAGCTCCAGAGGTGGAACAACGTCAAGCACAAGGACAAGCCATTAGGAGGCAGGAGCAATTGAAAAGAAAGTTTCCCCGCTGGAAAATTGAAGGTAACAAGAAAAAGAAGCCGTTCCACCGTCCAAAAAAGAGAGCTCACGAACACCCCCAGAATGAAGAAGGGAGAAGTACGACGAATTCAAAGAAAGCCAGGAGAAATAACGGCAACTATAACCCGGCTTCCAAACGGAAGATCTACTCATCGGACAGGACTCTCCGCAGCAAATGTCGCCGAACTGCGGAAGGGCCACCAGCGGCGGAGGAAAAGATACAAGGAAAATTTGAACGGCCAGCAACGAGGTCCAAGCAGGAACGAGAAAGAAGTGTCCCGGTTCCGCCAAGACCAGCTGCCACCAAACGGCCAAGACCACAGGCAGAGGCGAAAAAGAAGGTATTCAAGGGTGACCGAACTGGAGGAAAAAGAAAGCTTCTAGAGGAAGGCACTGAAGGGCGAGCCCGCACAAGAAGGAGGATAAATCAAACCAGAATCTGCGCTACCTTTCAGGACTGGGCTCAGAAAAGAATGTCCGAATATCACAAAGATAAGTAAAATTTTATGTTACTTTGCAAACTTAAGTTAATCTTTCAGTCTTACTGCAACTGGCAGATTTCAAGAAGTTTTACCTCATGTGAGGTCTACCTTTATCGCCAAAAAGGCGAGAAATGAGTTGTTAACGATTTTGGTATTATGTTTTTCAATTACTCGCGCGTAAAACTAAAGTTGATGTATAATAGGAATGTGTAAATGCTTAAATATTGTAAAAGTTATTGTATAAATTTTATTTAAAACATTCTGGCAAGAAAGAAGTTTTAGTCTGAAAGACTTTTTGAAATGTAGTATTTCAATGTAGAAGAATTGGCACTTGCTTTGAAAAGAATAGAAGTTAACAATGTACTACTAATGTATGTTTTAAAATGCGTAAAATTAACGGCATGTTAATATGTTCTTATATACAATGTGAATTGTTATTTTAAATGTTAAGAAATACTATGATATGGTAAAAGTGAAAGTAATGCGAAAAAATTTTAAAACTTATTCATGTGACTGAAAAAAGACCAAATTATGGTGAATATGTGTTAAAGGTTGAATGAATGTAGTTAGGCTCTCTGACGCTACACTTCAGAGTTAGCCACTTTCAGAATAGTACCTCAGGGTTTAGAGTTGAAGATAGGGTGTGTTACGAGGTCTTGTGATGTTGAATTTTAACACGTTAGTGTTTTGATTGTAGGAGGAAGTGTTGAACACGTATACATAAACACATTCGTGTTTGGTGTTCTTTTACAACACATGTCAGTGAGCACGGGGAGAGATAATTAAAATAGTCATGAATGAAATAAGAATGTTAAGAGAAATATAAATATGCATGTTACTTGCCATTTTATTGTGTAACATTTCATTAAACTAGTTTTCCTTCCAGATCTCTGGAAGGAACCAGATTTGAATAAAAGCTCCTGTTTAGATGCAGTACAGATGAAAAATTGGTTGTCCATGGAGCTGCTATTGTTAAAACAATTTTTTTTTTAATTTCTAGTTTCTAGTGAGAAATGTTTGTAAAAGATTGGCCTCGCGTTAGATTCTATTTAAATCTTTACGATCACTTCTTATTTTCTACTTCCGGCCAGAATTAAAAGCGTTAACTTATTTATGCAAAATTTGTCTGGCGAACGCCAAGTACTTAAGTTGTGGCTTTTTGCCAAGCGAGAGGGAGGAAGGAGTTAGTCGAAGCAGGCCGCTTGCCTTAGAAGTTTTACTCGGTTGCTGGTTGCCTTCCAGGCCAGAGGTTTAATCCTCGTGATAATTTTTAAACGTATTGTAGTGTTAACAGTTCTCTGTACTACATACGGCTTCCTGTTAATATAAGGCCAATCTTCCACGTTTATTATTCCAAAGTTAAGTTAGAGTTTAGTTATATTTTTATTCTTACGTTCAGACCACAAGTAGTTGGTCTCTGTATTCCGAAGTACGGAAATTATTGTAAAGAGTGAAAAATAAAGGGTTTTGTATACCCTTCCTGTGGATCTTGTCTACTTCCCACAGTTATTGAACATAGCTTTAGTAAGCTCCCTGTTCCAAGTCAGGTCCTTGCATGTTCCCAAAGAAAGTAAGACGGAACATTGAACCTAATAGCTTAGCTGATTATAACAAAGTACGCTAGGGCTACCTGCCTAGAACCTTCATGGAGAATTTTCTAAGGAAACTAGCTCGTATACACGTTATACATGGAGAAAACCAAGCAAGCGTCGATGCAGCCAGCTCGTTCGTCTGGAATTGAACCCAGGTCAGAAGTGCCAGCATTCAGAGATTTTACAGCTTGGCCGCTGGTGGGCACCAGAAACTGAGACATGAAAAGAAAAAAATAAAGGAAGTAATGGAAAGATCAAATCTTCAGATCGCATTATTTTAGGAGTAAGATCCCAGATGCTAAAGGTCCCAGATGCAAGACTAATATATGTATAGAAAAATCGTGAACAACGAAATTTAGTATAACTAAGATAGCCCTAGGAATTTTTCCAAAAACGTTTCATAAAGGCATATAAATATTCAGCAGCGACGATCAAGCAAAAGAGCATGGGAACTAAACTTTCTCAAATTTCATCGCACCATCATCCAGTAAGAGCGTCCATATACCCAGCTTTTTGTTAGTTAATAAATGTGTAATTTTTTTCCAATAGCAAAATGAAAGGATTCGGAGAGGGAAAGAAAGAATTCTGATTTGCATGCTTTAATTAAAACTATTTATTTTTTCTTCTTTACATTTCCCTGATAAAATTTTTGGAAAGTATAATTTCTGAAAAATTTCAAAACTAGTTCAGTCACCTTTCTTCTTGACACAGACTTTCAGTTTATGACAGCTGTTTGCTTATACTGGTTAACAGTTACTATATCTAAGGTTGATAACATATATCCCCATTTGGGTACACCTGAATTTGTTTTAACATTTTAAAAGGTGCATGAACTTCCAAAAAAAGACGGATATCAATACATTACTTAATAGTACTAAAAACTATAAAATATTTATTTAAGTATTCCGATACATAACTTAATCTAGTTAAATCATAAGTAATAGTTTTTATTTTGTGCATGTTTTTTTGTTTTAAAGGAAAATCATTGCAATTTCTTTACAAAACAATAGCTGAAATGAAGCATAGCTGTAAGCGTCGTGGTTCTTATGTCACTATTCTTCATATACATTAATTTTTAATGTCATTAACAATTGTTATATGTGTGAAATAAATAAAATTCTTCACAATCAAAATAAGAATATAAACTAGAATTCTAGAACTTCTGTATAAAAAAAAGAAATTTGAACTCCTTCATAAACGTAGCTTTGGTTTAGTTTATTATGGCAAAGCACCTTGGGGCTGCCTGCTTAAGGCGAAGGATGCCTTCACGGAAGACTTTCTAAGGGAAACTAGCTTTTTATACACGTTGCGCATGGGGAAAGCCACGAAAACGCCCATGCAGTAAGGCCGTTCGCCTTAATTCGCCAACCAGTGTTAAGCAATTTTATCGCTCGGCCGCTGGTGGGCTTCGAAAAGTGGCCCAAAATGCATATAAAATTAATTTTGAATTTACGTTAAATATGTTTTGTTATTCCTGTTATGTATTATAGCCTTTTATTCAAGATGATTATTTTTCAAAAGTTATATATAGAATTACATTTGCAAATAACAGATGTGTATAAATAAATGTTTTTATCAAATTTTGAGAATGTAGAAAGAAATAACATAACTATTGTAATTCATTTATCAAGCAACCGTGGCTGTAAAGGGATTTGTCGAGATGAATTATATATGAAGTATGAGGAAAGTTAGTGGGCTGATCTTTGGAATACGGTAACTGGTAGTTTGGCGACATTTTGGAGGCGATGAAGGTTACTACCTAGGACTTTGGTAATAATGTGAGAAGTAGTCAGTTCCGATTATGCATTATTTTGTGTGAGGGAAATGAGAGATCATGAGATATGTCATGTGACATTAATGGACGAATTACAGTTCTTTAATCGGAAAAGGGGGGGGGGAATTTGGAAAACTGTAGTACTATATCATTTTGTATTAAGCTTCATTGTGTGTTGTGTGAAATAGTGGAAGTGTGCGTGCCATATAATGAAGATTCTGAAGATTAGGTAAGTTAGTATTTTTAATCATTTGAGGATATTATTTTTATGCATTGTTCTAAATGTAAGGAGTAAATAAATTAATATGATGATATTGGAAAATTGTTATTAGCAATGATTTAGTTTAAAGTAATTAGGATTGTAATCTAATGTTTATTAATTTAATGTATGTGCTTATTTATATTTTAAGTAGTGTTTTTTAATTTAATTATATTTTAATTTAATGATCGTGATTTTGTGAGTTATATGTTTGTAGTATTTTGGAATACGTTGAGTATTTTCATGCATTTTTCGTGAAATTTTTCTAATTTATGAGAAAAAAGCAGTGTACATGGATATAGTGAAGAGTGTGCGCAATGCCATTTTTGTGCAATTCTGGGATGTTTTTTAAGTAAAAATAAGTCGACGTGTACATGGTTTAGTGATATTTTAATTAAATGATAGTTATTTTGTGAATTTTATGTTTGTAGGAATTTGTATACGTTTCAGTTGAAGTAAACGTATATGGAAATAATTTAAATATTTGACACTAAGTATTTGTAACCATTTATAATGTTTGCGGTATGAATTCGTTGGTGACGTTTATAATATAATAGATAATTTAGAGGTAAAAGTTTTTGGATATTTTATTTATTTTATACGTGGAAATGTTCATCCTTGGAAAGGGTATATACTTTTCCGCGATCAGGTAATTTCATATATGTGCTTTTTACGGAGTTTAAAGATTCACAGAATTTTTTTTGCATTTTCGTGCATATTTTTGTAATTTATGAGAAAATAGCAGTGTAGATGGATAAAGTTAAGAGTGTGTGCAATGCCATTTTTGTGCAATTCTGGGAAGTTTTTTTAAGTAAAAATAAGTCGACGTGTAAATGGTTTATGTGTATGTGCTATTCTGAAAAAAGCGCAAGGAGTTTGCGATTGTGCACTTTTTTCCAATTTTGCTGTTAATATTTGTCATGATTAAGCAGTTTTGTTACATAAAATTTCTAGCATAAGTGTAATTCGGCTAGTAGATTGTTGGGAAAAGTGTTCAGTAAATAAAAAGAAAAGAAACATGTCTTTACTTCGTGAAGACAAAATGGCGGCGAAAAAAAAAAAAAAAATAGAAGTTTGCTGTAGCAGAGTTGGTCGCCAAATTTTCGCCAAAAAATCGCCAACTTACCATAATCCAAAGATCAACCAGTTAGTGTTTAGAATCAAACTTAAATTAAACCGGATATAAGAAAACCTAACATTAAATTGCAAAGTCATTAGGTTTATTGAAGCAGGAAATTTAAAAATTATGCGATGGCCTGACCCGGATTCGAAGTCTGGACCTCCCGATGCTAACCAGAATTACACCACGAAAACATATAGTGAAGAATGAAAAAAATCCCTCACAAACTTTTGCCAAATCAGGAGGCAAATCTTCTATATATTTTAAATTAAAACTATATACTCAATCCGTTTCTATTTATGGGATAACATCTGAGAATAATATTGTTTCAAGATGTAGGCTAATATTCGAAACTTTATATTTTATTCTTTGATAATGATTGTAAATATGCAAATTACAATTATTTTAAGTGCTCTTTTAACCAAAATGTTAAAAATACATTTTCGCGACAAAATTATGTAAAATTTATTCGAGAAACAGGTTTTCATTTTAATTTATGCATTAATTTACATAAATATACCTTAGGAAGCAAATGGAGAGTTACCCATTTAACATATCGAATTACAAAATACCCTACAAGGCTGAAGGATAGGACAAAGGTAGATAAAGAAGTAGCTCGTGCTTTCAAGGTAAGTAACTTATAATATTCTTTCTTACACCAGCTATTTCGGAAAGAATTGCTTACAACAGAACATTCTATAATTCAAACTTAACGCCTCAATACATTTTAGATTTGGAGTGATGTAACGACGCTGTCATTCGAAGAACGTAAAAGAGGAAGAGTCAACATTGATATTCGCTTTGAAAGAGGAGAACATGGAGACGGGGACGCTTTTGATGGTCCGGGAAAAACATTAGCTCATGCCTTTTTCCCACAGTTTGGTGGCGATGCCCATTTTGATGACGAAGAAAAATGGACTATTGATGAAAGGTCAGGTAAGACAAAGCATGCAATAAATGTGTTTAGAAATAATTTCACATATTCTTAAATCATTAATTAAAGTTGCATTTAGTATCAGTTTAACGGATATATTTTTAAATTTATCTCAAATACCTGAAAGTGTTACCCGTTTTGAACGTATATGTTCGAAATTTTTCCATTCCAAAAGCAAGTTGAATTAATCTTACTAGACTTTTAAAACGTGCTTTAGGCAAAAACGAAATAAATAAAAATAAAGAAAATTATTATGCGACCAGTAATGTTCATTAGGTTAGGTTATTTGAATACGATGTAGCACACAAAGCCTAGTTGCCTAAATGGCGAGATATACCTTCCTGGAGGACTTCATAAGAGAAATAGAGAAATGGCTCACATTCACACAAAGCATGTGGAAGTCCACAGAAGTGAAACATGAAGCCTGGATTTGATATTCGCCTGGATTCGAACCCAAGACTAACTACCAGTATTCAGCAGTCTTCAACCGCTCGGCTACTGATGGGGGCTCATAAATGTTGACCCTTATTTGTGTCAGCAAAGAAAAAAAATTAAAAGGAAAATATCTTCAACTAATAAGCTCTTCCCAAAAAGACGTGTAAGAACTTATAAAAGAACACTTCACTTCAGCGGAATACAGTTTCCGGTTTTTATTTAATATTTCTCCTTACAAGCCAGTTTTCCTTCCATGTAGGATTAGGATTAGGAACGGGGAACGTGGGCACCATCCCTTTACCGTTATGGTTAATTGGTTTAGCGCCACGTCCTCCAATACCCAGAGCAAGGCCAGAATAAGGCCACACGTGAGACTCGCACCAGACGCCCAGACCCAGCACCCTATTCATCCGGGTAGCAGTCCATCCGACCAAGTGCTCCCGAGGAATACTCTAAGCCAAAATGGCGGGTCCAGTGTTAATTTGTTTCCAGGAACAAAAGGTACAGTGCCAAACAAGGGCAGAATCTTTACATAGGTTAACATACGAGGGTTGGAACTTTAGTAGTGGCAACTATTTATTTACAAGGAATACAAAAGTGATTCATGTCACCATGTTTTACAGTCCTTCAATATAGTCGCTAGCATTGTGTACAACCCGTTTCCAACGATGTGGAAGTCGCAGAATACCTGTAGCAGCGCCTGTTTTGTTGATAGTTTGAATGGACCGGTCTACTGCCGCAAGAATCTCTAGAACAGTTTGGAAGCGAGTGCCACGAAGTGGTTCCTTTATCTTAGGAATTAAGTCATAGTCAGAAGGGCTTAGATCTGGGGAGTATGATGGATGGTAAAGCACTTCCCAGCCCCATCGCTTGAACAAATCAGTCACAGCTTGCGCTGCATGCGGCCGAGCATTGTCATGCAAAATGAGAGGAGCGTTCTGCAGAAAGGGTCGCCGTTTTTTTCTCAAAGCTGGTCGGATATTGTGCTCCAAAAATGAGCAGTAATATTGCGCATTGACAGTCTGCTGTGGGGGAACGGTATGCGTTAGGATGACACCATCACAGTCGTACACGAGAATCACCATAACTTTCACATTGCTGGGATTCTGACGAAATTTCGAACGTCGTGGTGACCCGTGATGACGCCATTCCTTTGATTGTCGTTTCAGTTCTGGCTGGTACGATTGGGCCCAAGTCTCATCCAGCGTAATGATATGGCGTAAAAAAGCATCTCGTTCACGCTCATAGCGCTCCAGGTAGGTTCGGGCAGCATCGTATCGTAGCCATTTCTGCATTTCCGTCAATTGATGTGGAACCCATCGTGAAGCAATTTTTCTCATGGACAGGCGTTCCTCCAGAATGTGCAGCACAGTCGTATGCGCTAATCCTGTTTGTTCGGCCAGCTGACGAATCGTTTGGCGATCCATTAGTGCGGCAACAGCTTTCACGTCTGCATCGCTGACACTCGGACGACCTGGCCGCAGCATGTCTGCCACGTTTTGGCGTCCTTCATTGAATGCTTTCACCCATCTTGCTACGGTTCTGTAAGGCAATGCAGATTCCCCGCAAGCCTCTTGAAGCCCTTGATGACACTGTCGTGCTGTACGACCTCTGGCACATTCAATTTTTATCCAACATCGTTGTTCTTGTTTTGAAAACATCCTGACAACACACTTTAGACCACGAGCTAATACAAGGAATCGTTCTTCGCGTCACTCCGCATGCGCGTAACATAGGCAGGACGAGTCTTTTTGCTGAGAGGTAAGATAGGTATGTAGTTTACGTGTGGTATACGTGATATTCTTTGGTTTTGTTGCGTAGCATTTTATCAGCTCTGTTGCCACTATTAAAGTTCCAACCCTCGTACAATTACGCGGCCGCAATGAAAATGAACCAAGGGGTATTTAAAGTAGAAATTAACAATTAAAAGTAAACATTACCAAATTGTTGTCAAGGAATAAAAATCATACAAATAAATAAATAAAACAGCGTTATTGTTCGCAGAACATGCAGCAAGACGGCATAATTCAGATATTTGCGGAAAAACATTGTTGCCTGTGTTGAACTTAGAAACTAACTTATATTTATAGAAGAAAGCACAATTTTTTAGCCCCAAACTTTTTTTTAATCTAGTTGAACTAAAAACTTACCGTACTTAAATCTCTTTATAAACGAGCATAATGGTCTAGTCCGAGAACCTTTGAGAGTGTATGAGTTAGGTGCTCGCGAATATTTTACAAACTAAATTTTGATTTGGTATTAAATTTCATTAGAAAAATTACAATAATACCATGAAATTTAAACATAAAGTGTCGAAGAAATGCGCATCTTATGAAAGAAGGAATCGAACTCTTTAAATATAATAAATACTCTGATAAATAGGGAAAATTCAAAAAACATCTGAAACGGTTTAAAAAATCACTAAATGATGGCAGCACTCCTAAATCGGTTAACACTTTAAAATATGACTAGTTAGCTTAATTTGATCTAGGAAAGGCTGATGAAAAGAAAATGTGATAATTGTTTATGCCTTATAGTTTTAAAAATTATTTTTTTAGAATTGTAGCCCGCAAAGCTATCAAATGGAATCAGCCAGCACTCGTTTAAACTCATACAAAAAACATTCGGAAATCTTATCCCAAACCGGTACTATTCCGTTTTGAAGACCGTAAAAAAATTGCAGCGAAAATGTATGCGCAAAAGCGCCAATTCTAGCAAAAGCGCCCGTTTAACAGAGCGCCAAATCTAGCGTACCCGCTGATTTCAGAGCGCGCACAAGTTTATATAGTTCTATATTTCTTAAGACGCCATTGAAATACTAGTTTAATTTTTAAATCCTTTTCTGATTTTAAATCCTTTTTTGATATCCTATGAATTTAACAATTTGGGAATGACGAAAAATCTGCAATAGAATTTTGGGTAAAGTGCAGAATCACCCATTGCTTGACGCGTTTTTAAGAATTGGACATACTTGGTATCCATGTACACATCAACCTATTTTCACTTAAAAAAAAAAAAAAAACCATTTGCCTCTTGCAATGTATTCGAAATAAATTTAGACATTTGGATAAAGTTTATCAATGGGAGATATAGCTCTAAACGTACGGTGATATCTGGAAAAAAATTTAAAAAATCGGAAGCTTTTTTAAGGTAAATGGCTCATATTCACTTTACCGATGGGAAAAACCACGAAAACTCCCCTGCAGCCAGTCTATCCGACGTGATCTGAACCCATTACGAATTACTTGCGGTCACAGATTTCACCTCTCGACCGCCGGTGACATTGCATTCCTCAAACCTGTAATTCGCTTCATTTCGCTAACTGTAACTGTTTCAAAATATACTGCCTAGATTATTTTTTTACTGCACCTCATTTGTGCTATACATGCAATCTGTAGTCAGCGTATTTATTATAGTGTAAAGTGTATTCTATCTGAATGGCGCTAAAATAACTACAGTATGAGACATGTTTATGCAGCAAAATCATTCCTGGAATATTTTGTATTCTGATCTAACTTTTTAAATATTAAACCTTCATTGGTACTATTTTTTTGTGTGTGTGGGCAGGAGCGGTTACTTAAGCTCCAACTCCTGGTGTTCATAAAATGTATCACGAGGCTTACAAAAGTAAGTTATAGCAATAACAGAGTAAATAAATAAATAAAAAACACAAAAATACTATAAAAAAGGAATAGAAAAAATTAAATAATAATTTTAAAAAGTAAAATTTTAAAAACTCAAAAATTTTAGAAATTCAGAATGAAATTTCAAAATCTGTAAATTATTTCTTCAGTCTGTAACAGTTCGTGTCGATCAGCAAAGTCGCTGAACACTGCTAGTTCGACATGGATTCGATTCCAAGCCAAAGGGATGCATGGACATTTTCGAGGTTTTCCCCTTGTGTAACATGAATAACAGCCATTTTCTGTTAGAAAGTGCTTCACAAACGGCATCCCTCCGTTTAGGCAGATAGCCCTAGCGGGCTTTACCATGATTAAATAAACCAAACCAAACCACAATATTTTACAAGATATTAGTGCTTGAGATGCAGGCAGATCCTTTGACAGTAGTCTGAAGGATCATTCTCTGCTGGACATGGTGAATACACTCAAAAAGAATATGAATAACGTCTTCATCGCCGCTACCGCGACTGCGCAAAGCATTTGAAGCAATGCTAATTGACAGCCAAAATATGTACCTTTCTATTGTTTTCACTGCATTCAATATTTTATGTTTTTATTGAAAGAAATGATCAACTTGAAAACTACGAATTTTGAAAACTTAACTTTGGAATTCTGATAATTGCTAATAGCATTGTATCTCTAAATCTGGTAAATTTTTAGGAAATTTTTATTATTATCCATAGAAAATTAGTAGCTAATCTTTTACGATTATTTATTTCTAGATGAGTGAATGCATACATACTGTTTTTAAAAAGCGAGAGTTTAAGACTGGAAGGCCTTCTTTGGGAGTACTTGAACTCATTGGGTCTTTAATCTACAAATTGATTAGTTGACTCTAACTGCAAAGCTTCTCGAGGTCTCTTCTTTATTCTCTTTCCAAAGAGGTTCGAAGGCGAAGGACACAACTAGAATATCCTGAGACAATCGGTTCCACGACCTTGAAAGTATGCTCTATAGAAAGTTCTGAAATTTTTAAGTTGATAGCAAATCCCCAAATTTCGGCAACTTGCTGCTAAAACTGGTAGATTTACTAGACTATATCTCCCACATTATTTCAGCTATTTACACAGTTCCACCGTTTTTACACATAGCGAATACTGCTGTACAGTAAGTCTTTAAACGCATACAAATACAATTTTACCTACAGACTAAAACACTGGTACTTGCATATTAATGCAACCACCTTGGCGCAATTTGGATTACAGATGAAGGAGAAAGTTGGTAATTTTCATGTGTTGTTTTTTAGATAAATTTCCAGTTTATTTATAGTTATCGTAAATCGGTGAACATTATCAACGTATAAAAAGAAAACATACTTCAGCAATTTAAAATTTAAAAAAAAATTAAAAAAAAAAAGAATTACGTGACACATTAAAAAAATAAAACACTTATTTTCTTCAAATCTTTCTGTGATTTTTTTGCGCTGTTCATCTCCCGAATTATACAAGGATGTGTTTCCGCTTAAACAAATATCTGAAAATTGCGGAGACTCGATTTCGTGCAAACCTCAGCAACAGCGGCTATCTAGAAACGCATTTCCTAGCTGTTCCCTTTAAAAAAATTTCTATCAAAATTCTGTATTCTTGCAGAAATCTTACCGCAGTTTCTTCCATTGCTGGTAAATTCCATAAACTCGTATTTTAAAACCAAGTTTAAAGCAAAATTATCACGACTTATTTATAAAAACAGTTGAAACTTGGAATATAAGAAACACAAACGCATACGAAAATGGCGGCGTTGCTTGACTGAAGGATTGTTATGCGTAGGGTTGCCAGAGTTTGGCACATTCTGAAAATTTGGCGACTTCTCTTAAGGTGGTTATGTTAATACGTAAGTACCAAAAATTTTTAAAAAAATACAATAAACAAAAACAAAGTTATAATAAATTAATGCGCAAAATAAGTAAAAGAAAGGAAGACATAAAGAAAGGCATAAAGGAAGAGCAGGGAAAATTAAAGAGAATCCTTGGAATGACCTATTAATTGGCAAAAAATATACTTCATCTTACTATTGCATTAGAAGCGAAGAGCTAAATTCAAAGGTAAAAAATTTCAGAGTATGTTATAAGAATACGTCAAAGTACACTAAAAAATATAGATGCTTAAGGCAGTTCTCGATTTGCACATATTTGGCAATTAATAGTAAGAACGTAATGAATCAGTACGAACTGCATCGTCATAGGAAACTTCATCGAATATATCATTAGTAAGTGGTACATCGTAGGTTCGTGTCTCGTTTTGACACAGTGCGAAATTTTAGATACAGAGCCGGTTGTAATTAAAGTGACTTTACTCAGATCTCACCTAATGCTACTTACGTCCCAATCAAAATTGGTCTTGCTTAGATCCCAATCTGATTTGTGACTCGTCAGATGGAAAAAGAGAGAAAACAGTTTCCATCACAAAGTGTATAATAAGAAGTAATAAATGGTGCAGTATATGTTCTTGTCTCACTGTGCTACACCGCGGAATTTCAGATACAGGATGGTTTAATTAAAGTGACCCTACTAAGACCTGCGTGGAACCCGTTCTGGTTGACATATTTTGCTCAAACTTTGTATATACGTTATATGGACAATGCGGAAAAGAAAATTGCAATAAAAAATAACTACTCAAAGCTTAACGATAGACAGATGAAAAGGGGAAGCAAAAAAATGCAAGAAACGTGAACTGGAAATATATAAATTTATTTAATTGCAGGGGGTATAGACTCCATTTGCTTTCAATGAAATCATTATCTTGTGATTGATCAATATGTATTATATCTGCATCAATCAGTTGGTCAAAGAGCGTTATAGCATGTTCCAATATCTAGCATGTTCCATCAAAAACTATGGTGTGAAAAGTTTTTGATGAACTGAAAAACATGACGTATTACATAATTCTTCAAGAATCGTTACTTTCAATTCAGGCACAGTTCGTATGTTTCCACCATAGACACTATCTTTCAGGAGACTCCACAACCAGAAATCACAGATATTCAAGTTTGAAAAAGAAAGAAACTAGGTATTCTCAAAACTTGCAATTACCCCATCATCTCAAAAGTTAGAACAAAGTAGCTTCTTTAGTTGTTGGCCAGTATGGGCATTAAATCATTTTACATGAAAATCATAGTCTTTAAGCATTCGCGTTCATATAAGGCAAAAGAAACTTGCTGCAACAGGAATTTGCATTAAAGGGAACTCTCGATACATATTAAGGCAGGGATAAATAGAAGGCCTGGGTCATTCCTTTGTTCGACTCCTCGCCGACGCGAGCCTGATGGTGCTGGTGTATTTAATTATGGCAAAGCACACTAAGGCTATCTGCCTAAGGGGAGGGATGCCTTTCGTGGAGGACTTTCTAAGGGAAACTGGCTCGTATACACGTTACACATGGGGAAAACCACGAAAACGCCCATGCAGCCAGCCCGTTCGCGGGATTCGAACCTCGGACCGAACTACCAGTGTTCAGCGACTTTACCGCTCGGCCGCTGGTGGGCCGAGCCTGATGGAGGGGGTCAACTGGAAGTAATCTGACGTGTCTGAGTTGCACCTGCTTTGATTTCGTGCATTTAAAACTGTAGTTTCATTCAGTTGCGAGACGATTTTTCTGGAGGTTGCATATCCCAAATTAATTTTAATCATACATATTTGTTTTATAATAATGCAAATATTTAATAATTTGTGTGTGTATATATATAGTTTTAGTCATCCTTCCTTTTAAATTCTATATTTAAAGTATCCTTTATGTAATATGGCTTCTTGTGCTGTAGCAACGTGCCGTAACACTTATAGAAATACGAAATGAAGATATATTGTATTTCATGCTTTCCCAAAAGACAATTTGTTTTGTCGAAAGAATGGATACATAAATGTGTGTGTGTGTGTGATTATGGTAAAGCATCGAGGGCTATCTGCCTAAGGAGAGGGATGCCTTCGTGGAGGACTTTCTAAGGGAAACTGGCTCGTATACACGTTACACATGGGGCAAACCACGAAAACGCCCATGCAGCCAGCCCGTTCGCGGGATTCGAACCTCGGACCGAACTACCAGTGTTCAGCGACTTTACCGCTCGGCCGCTGGTGGGCGGATACATAAATGTCGAAGACAGGATTCTATTAATGTGAAAAATGAAAGAATTTGCGGCGAACATTTTCTGTGCAGTGATTATGAAGATGACATGAGAAATAACTTGTTTGGATTGCCGCAAAAGAAACTGTTGAAATGCAATACTGTGCCGAAAGTAAATTTATCCTGTGAAGTAAACAAAATAACACCAAGAAATCGGAGACATTTGAAAAGAAAACTAATGCAGAGTGCTTTTGAAAGACTACAGGAATTAAGCCTAAAGAAAATTTATTTTGAGGCCGAAAACGAAATTGAAGCTGACAATAATAAATCAAATGTGAATGATTTTGAAATAAAATTCACAAGTGGTAATGCCTTAAGTGACAATATCCCTGAATGACCTAAGTGTAAAGATAAACAAGAACGTATTGATAATTTGAAGAACAAAATAATATTCTTAGAAAATTGTAATAAAATATTGAAAAATAGAGAAAACAAAAATTTTAGTATGTTTGCTCAGCGACAAAGAAGGTGGACGACATTTAGAAAGAAATTTGTATCGGAAATTCAGAAATTAAAATCCCAGATAGCGAAATTTAGGAAAAAACAGCACAGATCAGAGCATTTGGAAAAACGTCTGAAGCATATTTTTACAAAGACGCAGATTAACGCATTGCTAGAAAAGAAGGAAAAAAATCAGGTGGACTAGTGAAGATATTTCACGTTTCACTGTCATAAGAGCTCTGTAGAATACGTTTCTTAAATAGAAATGCATATGTTTTTTCCCAAAGAAAAGCAACCCAAAAGGCAAAAAAAGTAGATTGCTTCGATAAATAATATTTCAATAACTTGTAGTTGCATTCTGACTGTACAAGTAAGCATATATAATATGTTTTGATTTGAAATATTTCTAAATGACATTTTAGAAGTTAATAGCGTAAAGCATATTTCAAATGAGAACTAATTCTGTTAAGTTGTTGTTAAACTTATTTTTATTGTATCTTGTGTTATTATTGATTCGAGTTTGTGCTAGCTTAGCATTCTAGATAAAATATAATAGTATAACATTAAAGTAATTGGCATAAGAAAACCTGCCTCCTTAACCCCCACTTTTGAAAAATTAAATAATTTATTTAGGTACTGTGAGTAAAGTTCTTTTGTCTAAATTAAGATAACAATCTTAATGCATTTATTTAAATGTAATATTGATGTAAGCCTAAGTTACAAAATTATTAAAAATTATATATGTTATTATATTGAATCCGGAGAAAAATATGCCAATGTAAAATTTACAATTAGGCTGAAACTCAAACTTAGATTAGCAGAAAGTTTGAAAACTGCCAATTTAAGGTTGTTTTTTGATTAATTTTAAATAGCTGTTATTATAGTTATCTTAGAAGCAGTAGTGCAGTTCTCTTAGTTAACATGCAGATAAAGAAATGATTAGAAATAAACAGGCACTTAAAGAAAAAAAAAATCCCTGCAAATTAAAAAAAAGGAACTTTATGCTAAGAGTAGCGCATTTTATCTGTTATTTTAAAATTGAGTAAGTACTATTAAATTTTTTAATGTTCAGTGTAAAATGCATACTGCAGTAACATTGTCTCTTCTAACTTATAGCTATCTCTCACACGCAGCTCATTTTAAACGCTGATTCTTCAGATTTAAAACGCTAATTTCTATGTTGTCAGTTGCATCTCCATGCTCAGTGTCATCATAGCTACGTCATCACTCCCCACTGCCTGTTTCAGGGGGAAAAGCTCTATGAGCTAGCCCTTCTCTTTTAAGTCCTGTATTAAGGCTTTAATGCTTTATAGACCCATGCAGGGAATAATCAGAATGCAGAACATTTAATGCACAGCACTGGGACTTATATGTGACAGTTATGAGTTTTCACCTCTCCGGCTATGTCAAAATACATGTCGTTTGACCACAGAATATTCTAAGATCATACATTGTCAACGGTTAGTCTCGCTAAAAATCGGAATGAGCATCTTGCACGGATACCACTTTAATGTGGATTGCAAAACTTTTCGCACCGTAAACTAAGGCATAGTCCCTCGAGCCCTTGTCGAAGAATATCAGAAACAAAATTCTCTGCCGACCAGAGTAGCAGTGACTTTTTCAGTTTTCGGTTTCATTTGAAGTCTGTTTCAGTCCACTTTGCAGCACATCCAACTGGCTAATCTCTTCAGATGAAATAATCATCTTTTTCAAAATATGTTAAAACACAGGCCCTTTTCGCAAGCCTTTCAAATATCAACTTTCTGGCAGATGCAACTAAGCTATTACTACAGTTCTGATAAAATAACTTGACCGGTAAAGTTTGTTTTTTGTTCTGTGAATTAAGTGACAAATTATTTTACGACACAGACTACTAGCTCTTTAAAGCTCCTATTTTGCATTCCGTCCTTTCTTCATTGCAAGAAAAGCTCTACCTAGTGGTCGAAGTTTGAACTATTAATTTTTATTGCAGTTTTGTTTCCCCTATAGTCCTTAAAATGTTCATGACAAGTCTCAAAGAAATATGTCATTCGGAACTGGCTATATATAGCTCAACGTGGAATCACTCTAATTACAGCCAACCTATATATATATTCAAAGGTGTGCGCAAAAATTGAATTTTTTTGCTTGTTTTTCACTTTAATTACTAATTTTTATAGTTCTTTCACATTCATAGAAATTCAAAGCTTTATTGTTATTAATTATTTAAATTTTTATTACTATTATTATTTGGTACAGTATATTTTGCACAAAATAATAATAGTAATAAAATATGTAACAAATTATCAATCAAAGAAATATAAATATTATACAAAATTACAATAATATCAAGGTGATATACATTTCCTTCTGTTACTGATAGAGAGCTAGTCCACTGTGTAAGCAAATTGTGATATATATATTTTATCAGGCTTCGATTATGAATTTAAATTTATTGAATTTTTTAGGAACGAATATGTTTCAAGTCGCTGCTCATGAATTTGGCCATTCGCTGGGTCTTTCGCATTCCGATGAAAAAAGGGCTCTCATGGCTCCTTATTATAGGGGATATCAACCCTCATTTAAATTAGATGTTGACGACGTCAAAGCAATTCAAGCTCTTTATGGTAAGTTTATTATTTAATTGATTACCTGTTCTGACACATATCAAAAGTATTTCTGGTAATGGCGGGAAATATACATTTATATTCTTCTTTCGCTTAGTTTCACATTATTAAAATAATTTTAAAAAAGCCTAAAAATAAGCATTTTATTATAGGGCAGCAAAAATTATTGTATTATTGATTTACCCCTCAAAAGGCTGTTGTTATGTTCCCATGAAATGCTGTTTTACTCAAAATCGTGTTATACCAAATAAACACATATCATAAAAACGGTATTTAATCTTTCAAATATTGACAAAACTATGTTATTTTCTTTTGATAGTTCACAAATATTAACTATAAAAGATATATTATATTATCATATCATATAGAAATATTATATTATTATAATATTTACATTATTATATAGCTTTTATATAATTTTCTTTCTTATGAAATATTCTAATTTTCTAAGCTTTCCACCTAAAATTTTTTTTTCGTTTGTTTGTGTTGTTTTAACTGATGTTATTAAATTTCATTCTATGCAGTTAAGTATTTGTGAAACAATGATTTAGCTTTTTGGCCTTTTTGGCTTATTATTTCCCTAAACATTTCCCGCAAAGTTTCAAAATAATATCTGGGATTGCATAAACATTTTGCTTTATTCGGTAACAATATACTGAAATTCTTTTAAATGCTTAAGTTTGTTTATACTTCCCCCCCCCCCCTTTCTGCTTGTATGGCTTGGCTATAAATTAGAATTTTAACCAAGCAAACCGATTTTTGAACAATGCCTCACGTGAAAACATATTGCTTTGATAAAAGAAACTTTTCACTATATTAAATTCTCTTAAAATATGATTAAGTTTGTTTGGAATTCCCCCCCCCTTTCGAGTTGTATAGCTTGGGTATAAATTAGAATTTTAACGAAGCAAACTGGTTTTTGAACAATGTCAATGATTGCAAAGATGCTTTGTAATAGAAGATTCTCTGTAATTCTTTGATTGTATTATACTAAAAACCCTACTGTTGGAATGTTATATGGCGGCTGCAGGTACATATTACGTATGCGTTCTTCTTACATACTTCATCCTTCTAGAGTAACTGCGAACACATTTTCTCCGATTATATTCCAGCTATAACTTTAAATAAACTTCCTTATACTATATTAGAGAGCTGAAACGTAGTTACTCAAAGCCCCGGTTTGGGACAATACTAGAAATGCTTTGATACCGTTTTATAAAAGGAGCTTTTCACTAGATTAAACGCTTCACGCCTAGTAATTTATATTCATATTCTAGGAGCTATAAGAATTTATATTAAAACATTTCCGGCAGGGAGAGAATTGTCTGTTTTGCTACTACCGTACCCGCCCTTTATTAAACTCGCCTATCAATAAAATCAGCCGCTTACTACATTCAGATTTTCAGAAAACAGAACAAATGTATATTAATCAGATGAATAAATAAATTGATCTTCAATTGATCATCTGATTGATTAATCAGATGATAATAAATTGATCTTCGCCCTTTATAAAACTCAGATTTGCAGAACACTGATTTTTCAATGTCAGAATTATCCACTGCTATCTATCAAAGTAGTTTGCAGTTTTTCCATTTAACATACTGAAAACATTTAACTTACCGTGTCTTATTTATTGCTCAGGTATGTAGTGCTTCAATCAAAACGGTTTGGGCGAAATTTCGGCTAATGTAGTAATTATCCTTTCCGTCACTCTGACTTACAGACACTACTTGCGAGGCCTTTTGTCTAGACCAGAAGATGACAAAGACAGAACTTCTTCATCTAAAGGCTAAAAAAAGGTGGGTTTTCTTACAGTACACTGAATGTTTCTTACGAATTCCATCTGACAGAGGGTGCAGATGTAACCTCTCCATCCCCATCTTTCAAGATTTCCATAATCAAAATATTTCTATTTGGATGCCACATTATTTTATAATGAGCTCTCGGAGAACTTCATGAAACTTTTTTTAGCATTATCGTAGATTATTAGGTTTTGAATGAAAAGGAAGTGATCGGTTTAGGTTGAAAATGAAGCAGAGAGAGCATTAGTCATGCCTGTAATAGTGAAGCGGGAGCCCCCTTAACACAGTGCAATTTGATTTAATCGATCGAGATTGATTTGATCAACGAAGTGCTGGCTAAAAACACGAATTTTAATATTAAACAAATCACTGGAAGAAGCACGCTTTAATGAAATCTGTGCATAAATTTATAACATGTCGAATATGCCTAGTTTGAAGCCTGGAAGAACAGTATAAATTGTAAAATATTTCGATTCTTTTGGTAAGTGAAACCAAAGAAAAAGTACACTAAAACTTGGAATTTTCCAAAGAGAATTCTGCAATTTTAAGAAAGAATTATGAAAAACTAACAGAAAATATAAATTTCTCATGGAAGTACAAAGAGGATAGAAAATTGAAACTTGTCTCTTAGAATGATTTCAAGCTATAAGACTAAAATATATTCCTATTTCTAGAGTTTTCTTGACTGCAAAAGCTGTGGCATTCACTAAAATGCTAAGAGAGAATGGTTACCAACATATTGTCAGATCTTGTATTTTTACCAGCATTGTCAGATGGAAAGATGCAGATATCATTGTCTATTTGAAACTGTAGGCTAAGAAGAAATAGGTGGCTGATAACTAGATGTATCCTGTGGTTGATAACTAGATAAACTTTTACCTGGACTGCTAAAGGAATATGAGCTACATGAAACTTATAATACAGATGAAATTGGTCGGTTTTACAAAGTACTTCAAAAACACATACTAATGTTAAAATCTGAAACAACAGCTGGCTTTATGAAACTGAAGGAGTTGCTGTACTATTAACATGAATATGTATGCAATAATAAAGAATATTACCATTGGTTATTGGCAAAAGCAGAAAATCTCGATGTTTGAAAAGAGTCAAGAATTTCCCTCCAACTTACCGTAGCAACAAAAACCCATGGATGATTGATTGGCAGTACTTTTACTTATTTTATTCTGAAATCGAATAGCGAATATATGAAGTAAATAATATAAGGCAGCTTTAGTGCTATATAACTGTATCGCGCACGTTTTTGAACTAGTTATGAAAAATATTTAATTAGTGTTTCTATCCAGCAAACATAACTTCTATCATTCAGCCCCTACAGTGCATTACAAAAGCTTTCAAATATCATTATAAAAACTTTGCTGTTCAAAAATTTGTAAAAAAAACTTAATCTTTCGAAAATGCATGCACTTAGAAGGCCATAACCAAGCCGAACATGTTACGCGTACTATCGTCAGTGTATGAAAGAGAAACTAATGAATCTGCAGTGGTGCCTGAGCTAAAAAGGTAGTGGATGATGATTCTTCACCACCAGGATTTGGCGATTGGGTCCCCTAATCCCCAGTCGCCCTTTAAAAGAGGGAGTATATATTTTCTCTCTCCTTCCGGCATGCCTGCGTGGTGTAACGCTTAGCACACTCGGCGCGTATTCGAGAGGTCCAGTTCAAGGCCCGGCGAGGGCACTGCTCATTCTTCACGGCTTCCTAATAAAAAAAACCTAATGACTCTGCACTCTTAGTAAGTAGACGGTATTTTAAAAACAGCAAATTAAGGTAACAATTATCCTTTCACAGATTCCCTGTGGTAGCTTAAAAGAGTCAGCATATCCTTACACAGACGAGGTGTGGCCGATTAATTGGGATTTTACTACATCGACCATTAAGACAGTTCAACACATTAAAATTTGATATTTGTGTGTACACATATTTATACTTGGGAATTAAAATGAAAGCAAAGACTTAAAAGATATCTTCTTCTCTGTAAAGGTTCCAGAGACCAGCCATCGCCACCAGAAGATGATGAGCCATCTGGTCCACCGCCAGATACAAGTGACGCACCAGATCTATGCCAAGATGCATCAATAGATACAGTCACTAGAACACAGAATGGTAGTAGCTATGTATTTAAAGGTGAGATTTAAACAAATATTTTCGATTTTTTATTCGAACAAAGAAATATTTTTAGTCCGTCTGTATCTGAAAAACTACTACAAAAATAATAAATATTACGTGAATTCTCTTAAACAAAAAAGGACACGAATAAATGAATATTTAGCTGCGAAATCACTAGCACTGGATATATCCTTAGGACGAATTCCACGATTCCAAGCAAATTAACCTTCCGTATAGGTTATCGTATAGAGAGATGGTGTTTAATAACAGCATTTATTTATTTTATAAGAAATATTAGTCACATTTAAAAGTAAAAGCTATGAGAGGTTTCATTATATTATGAAAATCCTGTTAACTTATAGCTATTTATTTTACCTCTGATCGTTTGAACTAATTAATTTTGTTTTTGTTTCAAAGTTGCATGCATTGCTTTTTAGATTTCCAATGAAGCTATTTTCTTTTAAATTCGTAGCATATTTGACCCCATCTTAATTATATAGGTGAATTTTATTGGAAAATTCTCAAGGATGGCATTGCCGATGGATATCCTAGAAAAATCTCTGAAGACTGGGATGGATTAGAAGGAAATTTAGACGCATCCTTTACTTGGTCAAATGGGAAAACTTACTTTTTCAAGGTAATATGCATTTTGAGATAAACTCTGCAACACAAATGAATGCAATCTGCGTTTGTTAATAATAACAGCATGACGTAATATAGTTAAACATTTTGAAATAGCGCAGCAATTATAATGTCGTTTTTTATATCTATATCTATGAGCACAAACTGCTATCTTATATTTTCTGCTCCCTGGTGAACAAAGAACAACTGCTTGATTTTCAGTGTAATCAGCTCTGATTTTACATACATATTTATTCTGCAATTACAATTTTTTTGTTTCAGATATTTGTTCAGATGATTCATATGCGTTTTGTTCATATTTCCTATATCTCTTACGCACTCACTCAATCGATGTTTACTTTCATACTTTTAATTATTTTGTGCATAGACAAGATGGTTCAAAAACTCTTAAACAACTTTCAAAGTTTGCTCGTAAATATAAATACAAACCATTTTCACACAAGTACGTAGCACCAAACATCCTTCGGGTCTGCTAGGTGTGCATTGTTTGCTAATTAGGCAGAGCGAATGATTATTATACAAGACATTGATTTTGTGCGATGGAAAAATTTTCTTTATAACCACAGCAATCACGTAAGTCGAGTCTTTTAATTTCTTCATTTGAGGTTACCTCAGATGCCTTGAGCGTGAATGCTCAGAAGCATTTGATAATAATCTCGTCTCAAGAGTAGTTGGATAAGCCTGGTATTTATGGACACAAACAAGCTTTGACATTGCGAGGCACGCAATGCAGTGGATGGAATAAACGAAGGTTAGTATTCAAGCAAGATTACACTCTTCTCATCTGGGACGTAATTTCTTACAAAATTGCAAGGAAGAAGCCGCAAAGGGAACAGTTGCTTTTGAGCAGATTAGGATATCACACAAGAGCAAAAACACAGCAACCTTGGAATGAACTTCTCCGGGAGTTGTAAACATGGTACGCATGTTTAATAAACATGTTTTATAACCTTACTTAATTTTTTTATCTTTCTTTCTCTCCGTATCTCTAGCTTCTACAAGATGCGTTTGAGATTATACATTCCTAAGTAAAACTGCTTTGTTTATAACACTTAAAGAACATAGTCTAACACCATTTGAACCAACCTGTACACTGATGATTAAAAAATATCTGTCATAGATGTAAAGGCAGCTAGAAAGGACCGAAACTTTTTGCAATAGAGCATGTGTACGGAAATGATATGTTGACATGGTACAGAGGGCTGTTAAGCGGTAGATAAAAGTGTTCTGCTTGTGTAAATCGTCATTCCTCGTACGAATTTTAAGGGATAGATATCACTGCATTAAAGAAGAGCTTCCCGACGTCTATTTTATACATAAAACTGCCTCTGAAATAGAGCAGCTGCTCCATTTCTGTCCGCAACACCCTAGATGAAATACATGTCAGTAGGCTTCGGCTTCGTGTAGCAATGATTACCGCTCCGGGGATGACAATTTATTCCAGAAGAACGCTTTTATCTATTGCCCAATAGTATCCCGTACTACCTCAACGGGTCATTTTCGTACACATATTAAGTCCCAATCAGATATGTTTCCGCTACGAGGGACTGGACGTCGAAAGGGACAATTCTCAGAACCCGCACATTTCCACAAAACTTACGTAGCTAGGTTACCATTTTCTCTTACTACAAAGACTTGAACAGTAAACGTCAAAACAGTAAACGATTATCTCCCAGATTGGGATCACGTGATCCTTCAGAAGTAAAACTTTCGTCTGATTGGTTGATCTCTACCCGGGACAAAGCTGCAGCCGAAATAATTTCGGCGAGGTTTCATAACATTCCACGTAGCCGGTACATTGTTTCCGTAGCTAGGCGGGACTTCGCTTCCAGCGGAGCTGTTTTTTCTAAGAATCCTTCTATTTAAGTCAGCGCTAACAGAATCTCGTTTCTCAGAAATGTCCCGTCTAGCAGGGACCGTCGCTAGATGTCATAACCTCTTTACATTGTAAGGTTTTAAGTTAAACTAACCAAGTTTCTTTTTAAGTTACCCTTTCCTGTGAACTCTTATTTCAACTTCCCTTCAGAATGAGCGCGGGGTTCAGCTTTATGCTAATTTGTGTTGGAGCCAAGTTTTGTATTTAAAGGTTAGTGAGGAACTTCTCAAGTGTGTGAGAGAGCTTTTAGTCTCAGACCACGTCGGCTCGGTGGACGTTCGCCAGAATAATTAGTATTTAAATTCTTACGCCTTAGCGCTATTACTCTAATACTGATTGAAGTAATTTAAGTGCGTTAGTACTTAGCAAAGGCTTGCTACGCACCATACATAGGCCAATTTCGCGTTTAAGCTCTGTGACAGCGACTATTTAAATGTCTACTGAAGTTTTACTTTAAATTGCTTGATTGTTCAGTTTGGACCCAAGGGCGGTCGTTATTTTTTCTGTTATCACTCCCGAGCTGGGAGTTGCTGTAAATAGTGATTTAAATAAAAGGGTCTTTTACACCCTTCTTACGTTGTAATTCTTCTAGCACTCACAAGAACATAGCTGCATTCAGCTCACTGTTCGAGTTCAGGACATTGATACTGTCACCATTCTGTTTGCCAAAAGTATGCATAGAACACTAAGTCCTGACAACATAACCAAATTTGCTTATTTGGCTTAAATGTGACATCCCTTTACTTTTCCCAGATATTTTTTAATCACCCAGTATATTGCGCATATGCATATCATAAGCGTGAGTTTCCTGGACGTCTTCGCGCAGCTTCCTGGTCCCTTTGCTCTCCAATATTAATCGAATTACTCTATGAAATTACCTTTCATTCACGTCATTCTAAATAGCAGCTGTCTAACTTATTATGTGAACATTATACAGGCAAAATTTTTAGAAGAGTTTGTAAAAATTTGCATATCAATATATCAGTAAATTTATCAAAACTGAGAACCGAACGAAATATTTGTCTCTAATTTTTTTGTAATGAAATTTAGAGTTTCGGTTTAAACAGGAAAAATTCCATGACTTAAAATTTTCAACATTTCGGCCTTCGGTGGAGAGGGTGACCTTAAGCTGCTGATGACCTCCAGAACAGTTAACTAATTATATTCTCAAATTTATTGGTCATTTTTAGAGACAGCTGACTTACGAAATTGATTGCAATAAGAGGCTATACTACATTTCTTTGAAAAAATAAAATTGTTAGAGAACTAGTTAATTTTACGAAAGTAAGACGATTAAGAGGCTAATTAGAGCTGTCAAATGGACACTGGAGAAATTAAACAGCGTTCGAGAAATTAAATGAAGAGAGTTAAGATAATGCGTATACGGAAAATCATGTTCCGCAAAATCCACGTTTAGCAAGGGTTTTATCCTTGAAAAGCGAGGAATGTATTTTACGCCAGAATTATTTTATAGCAAGTTGAATTTTTTTAACAAAGCGTTATTAAATGAATATAAGCGAATTTGAAGATCTTTGGAAATGGTGGAGCCGAGCTGCGCGAAAACGTCCAGGAAACTTACGCTTTGCTTACGCTCTTCCCGGTATTTTGTATTTCAAGATTGGTAGCTATGACTTGCTATTAAGTTTAGTTTACATCATGTACACCTTCTGTTGATAGCATGAGGTTGTGGACTGTATATTAATTCATAAACGTCAAGTTGACATTTATTTTCTTTCATGCGCAATAATGCCGCTTAAAAGGGCAAAGAAGGAGTAAGGATTACAATTGACTGCCGCCTTGACCGAGTAGAGGTGGTGGTGTGGTGTATTTAATTATGGCAAAACACACTATGGCTATCTGCCTAAGGGGTGGGATGCCTTCGTGGAGGACTTTCTAAGGGAAAATGGCTCGTATACACATTACACATAGGGAAAACCACAAAAACGCTCATGCAGCCAGCCCGTTCGCGGGATTCGAACCTCGGACCAAACTACCAGTGTTCAGCGACTTTACCGCTCGGCCACTGGTGGGCCTGACCGAGTAGAGGAAAGGAGATTCGGTGTGGACCGAGAGCTTACTTATCGTTTACTGATTAGTACTGGGCTCTCGCCACTGACATTACGTGGCGCTGCAAATGTTAAACCAGTGCAAATACACAGAAATATTCTATCCGAGACGGAACATCTCCCTTGCCAATTTGCTCCCTTTTTTGAATTAAGGTAATGAGAATTTTGTTAAAAGTGATAGTAACTTAGTGATAGCAAAAGCAGAATTTATTTAACACATTAACGAAGGAAATATGTTCCTGTTAACTTCTATTAAAGTTATCGTGTTTAAAAATATTACACTAGATTAGCTTAAAATCACCGTTTTTTAAAGTTTCTGATGCTATTTCTAATGCATAATTATATTGCTCTTTAGATGATGATATTGAACAAAGGAAATAGTGTTATAGTGCCCTTTGTGCAGTATACAAAAGCAAGAGCTATGAGTTCATAATGGAAATAAAATGGGTGTCATCCTGTTTTTATTATAGCAGCTTATTTTAAAGCATAATGTAAATCAATTTACATTACATTAAATACTTGAATAAACAACTGTGTTAAATTATTGTAGTATTTAAATATTTAAAATTTACTATATCTTTCATAGGGAGGAAGATATTGGCGTTTTACTAATAAAGATATGGATAGTGGTTATCCTAAACTATTAAGAAACGGTTTTGACGGCGTACCAGACATGTTGGACGCAGCTTTTGTATGGAGTGGTAATGGTAAAACTTACTTTTTTAAAGGTAATATATACTTTTGTATTTTCCGGCAGACAAACCTGTTCATGAAATTAAAATGCTACGAAAATAAATATTAATTTAACGCAATGACAAATCTGTCATGTTTGCAAATATTTAATCAAAGCACCATATTTTACAGTACCCGACATTTAAAATGCAACTCCAAGAAGGAGTGGCCAGAAAGTGCTAAAACTCGGCAAACAGAAAGAGACAGCAACGAGCAATAAGTAATCCTTATTTCGAAATGATATGCATAATACGGAGAGAGACGAGCTTCAGCTCAATAAGTTGTAGGACCAACTTGGACGGTGATACACGAAGCAACACGTCTAGGTACAGAGTCAATGAAACTACGGATGGCGTCCTGAGAAATAGCTCTCCATTTTCTGTCAACTGTCTTGTCACAGTTCGTCTTCTAAAAGCGGCAGTGGCCAGAATCTGCAAATGGCGTCCATTCATATCCCAAATGTGTTCGATTGGTGAGAGATCAGTACAGAACGGAGGCCAGGGAAGCATATGTACCCCTTGCAAAGCACCTTTGCTGATGCGAAGTGTTGGGTAGGGCATTGTCCTGCTGATAAAGGGCATTTCGCACTCCCTGAGGTTAGGAGAGTGTCACCAGTCGCAGTACATCCTCCACGTATCGTTGGGAAGTCATAATGCCCTGAATACAAACTACAGATGACCTGGAATTGTGTGCAACGCCACCATTGCTGACGGGTTGGACCTGTCTCCACATCGCTGCCACACTCGTACATGGCGCCTATCATTGGAGAAACAGAAGCGTGACTCATCTGAGAACACGATCCTATGCCATCCCATCGTCCACATCGCTCGAGCCCGGCGCCATTGCAGGCGTTGGCGCCTATGATGTGGGGACACTAGCAGTCTTCTTAACGGACGCCACGAGTTCAGGCCACTAGTCACCAATGGACGGCAGATGTTTCTGGTCGATATGAGGACATCTAGGATGTCTTGAACATGCTGCAGAATGGAGGTAGAAGTGGCGAGCCGGTGCGCCACCGCTTGTCGGCGGATGCGTCGAACAACGCGTGCCGACGTCACTCTGGCTGCACCGGCACCCTTCGAACTTGCCACATTTCTTTGTTCCAAACATTGCCGCTATAACCGCTGCACTGTGGACGCGCCCAGGCGTGTGTCACTCCAGGTCATTTGCTGTATGGACCAACCTGGCTATCTCAATCCAATCACCATGCCCCTCATAAAATAATCTGTCTGCTGGAACTAGCTTCGTTCACGACGGCCTGGCATTCTCTACTATTACATGCGTCCACTGAGATAAGACCAAATTTTCTACGATGACTTCCAAAGCAGAAATAACGGCACGAAAATTGAGCATTCTACAGATTCCTTCCCTTATATTTTCTCCAACGCGTGCTAGAAAGCTGGGCATTTCTCATCATTCGCATAACTCGGTGAAATGCGTCTACCCTGAAATTTGCATAATTTTCGGACCACTCCTTCTTCGTGTTGCATTTTAAATGTCGTGAATTATAATATAATTATAATTAAATATAGTGTACTATAATTAAATTAAATATAGTGTACTGTAATTAAATTTAGTGTATTATAATTAAATAGTATTATGAAACACAAATTTAAGCTTTCTTTATATATTCTTTATCACTTTATCACACATTTTGCAAATAAGATATTTTAAAAAACAGTTTCTCTGAATACTTAGTTTGTAAAAACTTTTTTCTATTATACCCAGTTATTTTTAATTTCAAAAATTTTCCTTTCCCTTCTGATTTCAATTTCCTGCCAGAATGTAAATTTACTGACGTATGTGCAAATCTAAGTGAGTTCGAAACAGTATTTAAGCAGCAGTTTTAAGAGTTCGCAGTAGTTCAAAATCTTAGGTAAAGTAACCGGCATTTATAACGTTTGTCTCCATAACAATTACATCCCGCTAGCCTCGAAAGAAGCCAACATTCGAATGCTTCCCAAACCTGAAAAATTTCAGGACAACCCGGCCAATTATAGGCCAATTAGCCTGCTGTCGTCCCTTAGTAAGATCCTGGAAAAACTCATCTGAACTCATCACAGAATGCAGAAACATTTTAACTACTTATCATATCACCAGCACGGTTTCCGTAAGCGTCTATCTACAACAACTCAGCTGGCTCGACTAACGGAATACATCGGAGTTGCGCTACATAATAAGGTGAGTGTTGCAACCCTGCTGCTAGACTAGCCAAGGCATTCGACCGCGTCTGGCATCCGGGATTCACCTACAAATTGATTCTCTATGATTTCCTCCGGGAAATTATTCTTGTGAAAAGATCTTTTCTTGCGAACTGGACCTTTACGGTCAAATATGGAAGTGAAGTTTCAAGTGAAAAGCACATTTCTGCAGTAATTCCACAGGAATCAAATTTAGGACCGTTGTTGTTGTTGTTGTTGTTGTCCGAGGAGTCAGTGCAGAGAAGTCAAATAGGACCGAAAGTATCCAGAACAGCCGCAGCAACATTAATAACCTTCGAAGAATAGAGGAGTTGGTGCGAGGGAGCTATATCTATACTGAGGAGCCTGGACAAAATAGCAGGACAGTCGAAGAGATGGTCTGGAGAAAGTTGGATATCAGTACAATGAGGACAGCTATTATAATTTCGCTGGCCATCAGGGGATACCTTCATTCCTTTAGAGTGTTTTGTCCTCAGTCTGGCTATGGTTGTAGAAATGGCACGGTTACAATTTAAGGCGGGAATGGAGTTCTTCTTGATTGATTAAGAGATAAGTCTTCGGCTGGCTATTGAGTCAGCATCGGTAAAGGTTAAACTCTTGGAAAGTTGAGAACTATTTCGGGCGTCTTTGGCAAGGCCATTAGCCTGCTCATTTCCGTAAATATCAACATGCGCTGGTATCCACTGTAGTGTTCAGGTCCTTTGGGCTGCAGTAGTTTTGTTTATGAGCACGACAATGTCCTGGGTAAGTTGAGAGTTGCCTCTTAGAAGGCTTATAGGAATTCTGAGGAGTTCAGTCCAAGAAAGACCACCTCTTCAGAAGCTCTGGCAAACTTCCTTTTCCATGGATAGTGCAATATTGGAGTCTGATCTTAGGACCGCTCTTTTACATAATTTACACCAACAATTTCCTGAGCTTCAAGGAAGATGTGAACACTCTTCTTGCCTGCTATGCCGATGACACGGCTCTAGCCATCAAATCTATGAATCCAAATCATGCACTTACCAAAATACAAAAGAAAATCTCTATTATTGGAAAATGGTGTAGCGGGTGGAAGACTTGCATCCAACCAGAGAAATAAAAGATTCTGCTAATAAGGAAGCACAGGAAAAGAAAAATAATTCACTCTGAAGTCAAATTATTTGGTACTCCAGTCCCCAGGATTGACTAAGCAATTTATTTAGGGTTCACCCAAAATTAAAATTTCCCATGAGCCGATCACATGTATAGATCAGTGGCAAAGCTTTCGGATTAGCATTTCGGCTATTTTCTGTGTTGAAAAGCAAGCATCTGTCACTCAGCGTTGAAAAGAGACTTTGTCTCTCGGTCATCCGACATATAGTCACGTACCCAGCATGGGCAACAGCTAGTGATAGTGAAATTAAGAAACTGCAATTACTTCAAAACAAGATGTTACGCATCATCACCGATTGCACCGTATTACGTAAGAAATAAGAGTCTACACTCTGACTTGAATATGGAAACCATTCCGAACTTTATTTCCAGAATGAACGAAAATTTCTTCAATAATCCTGCCAATTTTGCAGACATCCCAGCATACGAAATCCTAGCAGAAACTACGAGATACCGCCCTTTTGCCGCCCATCTCCTAAACTAGACCAATTAGCCTAGCAGCTAATTCCAGAAGCAAGGTGCTTCACTTTCTTTTCCCTTTCAGATGTACCTCGACGGGCAACCATACATTTTACACTGATGGTTCTAAACATGCTGAAGGCGTTGGCAGTGCTTTCCTCCACTGTTGGCAAGGCCAAGAATTACATCATTGGAAAGGCCACCTAGGTGACAGCAATAGCGTCTTTCAAGCCGAAGTGATAACAATTACAGCTGCTGTTGAATATCTAATAAGCCAGAAAATCTCAAAAGCTTATCTCTATACGGATAGTATGTCTGCCTTGCTGACCCTAGGCAAACACAACCACGTTTCCCCGTTGATCATCCGCCTTCCACAACTCTTAAAAGATAACCCACAGGTACACGTGGACATGACGTGGTCAACGCACGTCCCATCGCTGTTCCGGCGCCACCTTCCCATCTTAAAAAACTACTGAAAGGCGCAGCAGTCCAGTGGTGGCAAAGAGTATGGGAACATGGAAACAAAGGAAGAAGAGTGTATGGCTTTCTACCGATGGTGACAACGGAGAGACTCATAGCAATCGCTCCACTTACAAACTTTGTAACTGGGCACGGTCCCTTCCCGGACTACTTCAACAGACGCACTATTTCTAACACGGATCACTGTGTATGCGGGGGAGAGGGGACACCCGATCATTATATCTTCCGGTGCCCACTCACAGAACAGTGCCATTTCCCGGAACCCACGGATATGCCAGCCTTCCAAAAGTTTATACTTAAAAATAAAGCGGCAATCAACACAGTTAACACCATTAAGGCCTATGGCCAAGACCTTTGCCTCCCATTATAAAACAGTGCTATTCATAATAGTCTCAGTGACTGCATTCTGCCTTAACAAACTGTGCAACAGCACATGCTGCATGCTGTATACCGCTAGTGTTTCAGTTGTGGGTATCGCGTACATTCTGCGCAATTTACCGAAGTGCTGAAATGTGCCTTGTACCGCCACTATAAAGTACTACTCCTGAAACTATACTGAACTGCCACTATAACTGTGAACCTTTGCATAATGTATGAATACTATTCTGCACAATATAGCATTCTGTACGATAAGCATATTGTATGAATAATGTAGTGTATCCAGCATTCCGTATGGATAAGGTAATGTATAATGCGACGAATATTTGTTCCGCATGTTAAACGTAATGTGCCTCGGTGCGTTCATGTTAAACATAGTGCGTTTTGATTCTCCCGTGCTCTCATGTATTTTTCGTTTTCCTATATAAGTAGTTTTATGTGTTTAATGTAATGTGTGCGTTTAACGTAATGTTTATATATGTTTTATGCTGTTTAATGTCGTATTGTGTGTACTTTGTATCGTGTACTGTTATGTTTTGTATATTTCGTGTTGAGCTGTGTTTACTCTACGTATATTTATTTGTCATGTATTTCAAATGTGTGTGCTCAAGCTGCATGTATGACTTACCATTAAGATGCCAAATCGTATGTCTACCAAGTATCCATTGTACACTTAAGACGCCCCTGTTTGGCCACGTGAACAAACTCATTTTAATATCTCTATAAACTCCCGGGGCGGGCCTCTTGCGTCTCCAGGGAGTTGTTGCCTCTGGTAGGGGAGAGCGTGGGACACATGCCTGTTTACCTCCGTTAAACATCAGGCGTCCCCGTCCTCCGTCACCTGTCACCTGTACCTCTACGGGAGAAAATCACTCTACGGAATCATAACCGGCAGGCCCAATTTTGGATACATCAAGGAATGGCAAAAGTAGGCTAATACTTCGCCTGCTGGAAACCAGTATAACTCCAAAGTTCACAGTAGGAGAGTTAGTTCCGAATTTATGCTGCGTGTTTGAAGTAGTGCTATAAGTGAATAGTTGGTGCTAGCCACTTTCTTTAGATTGTATTGATAATCTAGGCTCAGCTTCGCTGTGTGTAATCGCCTATTTAGCGGTTTAGGTAAAGATGGAGCCAGTCGTATAGCAATCTTTATTTTATTTTTTTATACATTTTATTTTCTGCTCAAGTTACTTAGCCACAAGTGATTGGTAATTGTGAGCACCGAGAGAGCGCATCTTGTTCAGTTCAATAAATATAAAAAAGTTATTATAACCTTCTTCTTCAGTCATCTGTTCTTTCATGACCTAGCGAGAATTCGGTACCTAGTCTTTCAGTAGGGTCTTCTAGTTGATGATCCCGAAACACACATGAAGACTCTACAACTTAACATAATTTTTCACACTGTATAACTTTCAGTTTCCTTTTATCTTTTCGTATTAATTTCTAAGTGTTAATTAAATACAAAATAATATAGTAACACAATCATCAAAACAATATAATTAACAACAGTTTTGTTTGGAGTTAAAATGTTTTTCCAAATAATAATAGTAACAATAATATACACTCTTAGACAAAAAAACGACGCACCGAGAAGCTATAAAGCAAATTAGACACAAAATGATATGCATACAGGTTTCGACGGAAAATGCAAAATTTTACATTTTGGCTGCCAATGAATGAACGGTTGTCGCTACAGCGCATCTGATCTGCGCAACTGGCAGGATATTTAAGAAGAGAAATTACGATTCCAAGTCATAAATTCTTCCCGAATTTCATTCCATGTACTCTGGTAGATAGTAACTATGCCTGGCATACAGGTGCGCAAACGATATGCGCAGATGTCAGAATTTGAGAGAGGTGGTGCAGTTGGTCTCAAAGAAGCCGGTTAGTCTCATCGGCGAATAGCTTGACATTTCAGCAGGAGCGATGTCACTATTAGACGATGTTGGTAGGAATGGGTGAGCCATGGCCGCACTTAGCGTCAAGAAGGAAGCGGTAGGATTAGAGAAACGACAGAACGTGAAAACTGAGCAATCGTCATAGCGGCACTCACAGCCCCAGATGCATCATTATCATCGATTGCACGTGCAACTAGTGCTTCAGTGACCGCAAGGACCATTCATAGACGGCTCACAGAAAGGAGGCTGAGGTCACGGCGCCACTTGCGCCGACTACCATTGACCTCTATACAACATCAAGCTCGTTTGCAATGGTGTCCGGCTCAATCGCACTGGAATGTCACTGACTGGAGTAGAATAGTCTTCAGTGATGATTCCCGCTTTGAACTCAGCCCCGATGACCAGCGAAGGCGAGTCTGGAGACGCCTCGGACAGCGGTATGATACCAACCTGACTGTCTTCCGGCAGACAGGCCGACAACCAGAAGTGATGGTCTGGCGTGTCATTTCATTTCATAGTAGGATCCCTTTGGTTGTCATCCGTCGCAACCTTACAGCACAGCGGTACGTCGATTAAGTTCTAAGCCTGTTATGTTGCCCTTCATGTCACGCCACACTCGGCTTACATTTCAGCAAGATAATGCCCGCCCACACACTGCACATGTTTCTACTGCTCGCCTTAGTGCTTGCCGAACATTACCTTGGCCAGCAAAGTCGCCGGATTTCTGTCTTATTTAGCACGTTTGGAGCATTATGGGCAGGGCCCTGCAACCAGCTCGGGATGTTGACAATCTAACTCGCCTGTTGGACAGAATTTGGCACGATATCCCTCAGGAGGATATCCGCAACCTTTATCAATCGATGCCAAGCCGAATATTTGCTTGCATAAGGGTCAGAGGTGGACAAACGCGTTACTGACTTTTTCACTTTGTGAATCTCTATCACTTCAATAAATCATGCAAATTTTCTGAAACTGTAATCATTTGTTTTTCTGTACATGCACATCACTTCTACCGTTTTTCGTTCCATGCGGATAACTCCTTCTTGGTGCGTAGTTTTTTTTTTTTTTTTTTTTGGTCTAAGAGTGTATTAAGTTAAAATTTTGTGATACAAATAGCTATTTATTCATATTTTATGACAAATAAAAATTCTATTCTTGAATTTAGGAGATGAATATTGGCGTTATGACAGTAATAATGACCCACCAGTAAGTGAGAGATACCCAAAACCAATCAGTAACTGGCGTGGCTTGCCAAATAATCTGGATGCAGCATTTCAGTGGGAAAACAGCAGAACATATTTTTTCAAGGGTGATAAATACTACAGATTTAATGATATAAGTTTTGAGGTATGTAAGCATTTTTCTTTAATGCTGAAAATATTAACTTGCAATAGTTACCAATGGCTTCTCTTAACTTTTGTATTATTTCAGCATCCCCTACTGCATCTTTAATTGAACTACTTTTTGTTTCTTTTCTATTGTATTCAAATGTCACTGTCTTTTAAGTATATTATCAATTTAGCTATAAACAACAGTTTTTAGAACAATATATTTGATGATATGTATTAGTAATCAATATTATGATGAAAGTTTTTTTTTTTTTTTTTTTTTTTTTTTTTTTTTTAATATTGCATGTGATACGTATGCTAAAAAGAGCAGTAAGGTGGCTCAAATAACATGTTATACACAAGATTCGATTTAAAAACTGAGAAAGATAATTAAATCAAATCAACTTTAATAATCTAATTACGTAATATAGCCCATCACAATTTATATTATTGTGTGTTTTTACTTGATCTGGAACTAATAACCCCATCAGATGTGAAGCGAATTATCGCTAAATCCGAAGAATTAAATAACCTTTCTATATAATCAGAATTCAAAACATAAATGCACTTTCTTGTGCCAACAATATCAGCCGCAGCTTCTGGTGATGTAACTAAACAATCAAATTCAAGTGAAACGTATAACAGTAATCAAAGACTGTACAGTTAAATTTTACTCTAAGCTGACTCAGTAATTTTAACTGGAGCGTCAAAATCAAATTCTCGTCAGCAAATATAAAGCCAAATAATTACAACCATCAGCGCTGGCAGGGTCTCAACGGAGCGTGCAAGCGCAGACAAGAAACACGTTGTATCTTATAAATCTAAAACCCTCAGTTTAAATACTAGCCGTATCATTTGCATTCTAGTGAGGAAAAGGAAAGGAGAAGTCATATTAAAGTCTGAAATTAAAAATAAAAAGTTAATTTGAATAATAAACTTATAATATTAATTATACAAATAATTACTGATTTTAATTTCTGAAGTGAATTCGGAGCATGCCTCTAAGAATCCTCCGAATTCACTTCAGAAATTAAAATCAGTAGTATAAGTTCTAGCCTAACTGCATCCTTTCAGATAATAAACAAGGCTTAGTTTTTGATTTATACGCGATTCTATTGTCAATGAATTTCTCTCTATTTAAGCCAATTATTCCTTCATGAATGTTATTTCTAGTCAAGGGACAAAATTGCTCTTGATTTTCTTAGGACAAGCTCAATTCTACTTTAATTAACAATAGCGGATAATATTATGATAACAGTGCTTGTGGGTAAATCCTTGTTCCAAGAAGTGCCAGTAATTTTGCTCAATGACAGTAAGTATCTTGTATGAATAATGGACTATCTGTTTGGTTCAAGGATATTTACCCACAATGCTCAACATCTTGTGAGTATGTACAAAAGTATAAAAAGTAGATTCTGAATCATCAGTGCATCCAGTTCTAGTTTTGATTTAAATCTTCAGCTGGAAGTGAGTTTCGTCGCTAAACCAGACACTTTTTCTATTATTTTTTCTATTTTTATATCATCTTGACCAATACATTTGCATTGCTTCATCTGACCTCTTTGTGTCTTTACCACTGAGTGACTAACAAAGTTGTAACTTTACGAAAAGAGATCCTTATCCCATTCTTTCAAATGAGCTACTCGGCATTCCTTGTAATAGCTATGAAACTGCTTTCTAATGAAGTTGATGAATGAAGTTTCTTTCACATGTTTAATACTCTCCTTTTATTTATCTATTTTTTTCTGTCATAACAGAACGTTTGTTGACAGACACTTTCAGTAAAGTTTGGCCTTTCAGTAAAATGGCTTTCGTCTGCTATCGTACAGTAAAATCTATGTCTCTTTGGGAACATAAACTTTTAAAAAGACTCTTGAAGAATTATCTTCTAGCCTTGTGAAATTAAAAAGAGATCAGAAGAACGGTGTATGAGACCCTTTTATTCAAGCATAAAATTAACTAATGACCCAACTTGGGTTACAAGAAGCCAGCACTTCTGGCTTAACAAAAATACATAATGAATAATAATTTCAAGGTGTGGTAGATTAGCTTAACGGCTCACAGAATAATTAACACGCAGGTTTGCTCTGGTTTGTAGTAAACCAGCGAGACAAGCCTAATGGCGAGAACACCGCTAACGCAAGCCGCTAATAATCACAGCACAGCGTGGCATGATAGCCAGACACACTCTAGAAATAACTTTCGAAACTCTTGCTTAAGTAGCCCTTCATTCTACTTTAATCTGAATAAACTCCTGCTATCTCGTTTACATTCTGGCATGAAAAGCGTGGGTGAAGAGAGAGTAATAGGTAAGCTTTTAATAGTTTTTAACTAATAGTTCATTTTAAGTCAAACTTAAAATGAACTATTAGTTAAAAATAAATAGATAAACCTCACAGTAGCATTTAACTGAAATAATAATAATAATAAAGTCTCCCTAAACTATTACTCATTTACTCGCATTATTTTCTCCTCTAGCGTAATCCCCCCCCCATTTTGTTTTCAGCATACGACTTAGAAACTTCTGATTTACAGTAACAATATAAAATATATGCACAAATAGAAAAGTATTCTGTATAGCTATAACAATATTAGTTTGCCTTTATGTGTGCTTTTAAATATGTTGTTTCAGAATTTAAGTCGTCACTTCAGAAACAGTACATTGCACATATTTTTCCCCTCCCCATTTCAAGCGGTAAAATTAGTAGAAAAAGTGGGGAAGTACTTGAGTTAATGCGGTAAATAAATAAAGGAATAAATAAATAATAAAAACTGCAAAATCTGAAAGCTTACCGTATTATTACCATTTCATTAGCAGCTTTCTTTGTTCTTATTTCTCTTTTCAATTTCATGTTGACTAATCCAATTCCTTTTCGTACGTTTTCCTTTTGATATTCTTCAAGGATTAAGAATTTCATGTTAAAATTTGTTTCTGTCCAATAAAAAAGATTGTATAATAAAATTTCAATGGAATAGTTTGACACTGAGGAGTTCAAGGCCAGGAAAGGCATTTCGGATCAGTCCACAGGCGAAAATTAAATTACAGGCGGAGTGAGGAGCAAGCTAGCTGATACTGGAGAGAACAGTGCGAGTGAAATAACAAATTGATTGGTCAGATGATGTAATAATTTGATATGAGATTAGGTGTTAGGAAATATTTTAGCCATTTTCCAGCTATAATTTCCCTATATAATTTTAAACTTCCCTTTAATTTTTAACATTTAAATATTATATATATTGTCCTGTAGAAACATTAGGTTATTTCGAAGCAGGAGACATAAAAAATGAGCAATGCCCTCGCCGGGACTCGAACCTCGAACCTTACGAATAGGTGCCGCATGTGCTGGTCATTACACCCCAAAGGCATGCTAAGAAGGCGAGAAAAATACCGTATATACTTTCCCTTTTAAAGGGCGACTGGAGATTAGGAGAACCAATCGCCAAATCCTGGTGGTGGAGAATCATCATTCACCACCTCTTTTAGTTTGGATGCCGCTGGAGAAACATTAGGTTATTTCTAAGCAGGAGACATGAAAAGTAAGCAGAGCCCTGGCCGGGAGTCGAGCCTCAGACTTCTCGAATACGCACCGAGTGTGCTGGTCATTACACCACGAAGGCATTTTAATAAAGGTTGGAGAAATACCTTATAAACTAACATCGGTATGTATAATATACTCTGACTATCTTATCTTGTAAATGTTAATTCCCGTTTATATCGGCACCTTATTTAGCTTAATAATTTCGCTTTCGTTCTTAGCTAATTTCCTACTTTCATCGTTCACCTCATTTGCTTCATTTTTATTTTATTTAATTTTATTATTATTTTACTTATTTTACTTAATTTTTGACACTAAATGTTTAATTTCTTTCATATTTTAAAATTTTGTAACTTACAATTTCGTTCAGCTTCTTGTCTAATTTCTTATAATTTCCCTTTGTAAAGAATCAATTTTTCCCGGAATTTTAGCATTTGTCCGTACGAATTCCGTTGTTTTACTTATTTTCATAGTCTCAAATTCATTAGCATTTATAATTTATACTATTAATATCATTACTATTTGCGCTTTTAAAACCTTAGACGTGAATTTAATTCATCCCAAGAATATAATCACATCGGAATACTATTAGACTGAGACAAAACATAATGAACTTGATATTTACACAGATGAGTCCGGAATTGAGGAGAAATTACGAGGTAATTTTTGTTGCCTATTATTATGGTAATGAAATAATGAATGAAAAATTTTAATTCGAAAATTGTAACTCTATTTTTCAAGCGGAACCTATTGCAAGTTTTAAAGTACTGCAATGGGTACAAAAAAAGAGAGCCTATAATGGAAAAATTACTATACAGGGTATCAGCACATCATTGACAAACTTTCAGGAGAAAGAGAGTACACCTACACGATGGGAAATCACATAGGAGTGCAGGGTCGGCAACGCTTTCCTGTGGCGGTAGTGACGACACAAAAAGCCAAAAAGGAAGGACCCAAACAGCGAGACAAAATATATTTTATTATGTTTAGTACAGCAGAAACGTAAAAATAAGAGCAAAAGCAAGCAATGATCGTCATTAAAGAAAGTGTTCAAAATTACGACTTCGAACCGTGATACAGGCCTTACCTCTCCGCATGGAAGTTCTGCATCACAAATGGAAGATACATGACGCGCGGTTCCTGCATCACGGTCCGGGTCGAAATTTCGAACACATTCTTTAATGATGATCGTTGTCTCTTCATGTTGTTTTTCTTTCTTTTTTTTCTTTTTTTTTTTTTTTTTTTTTTTTTGTGTGTGTACTCCGAATAATAAACATGTTTTCTCACCTCGTTCGTGTCTTTTCTTTCTTGATTTTGTGTCTTCACTACCGCGCCAGGAAAGTGTTTCCGACTATGCATTCCTATGTGATTTCCCATCGTCTAGGTGTACTCTATCTCTTCTGAAAGTTTGTCAACGCTGTACTGATACACCCTGTATATTCTGATTGTTTCTTGGCTTACAAGCACTCTCCAACTCGGACCAGCCGAATATTTTGATTCAAACAACCAAAGAACTATATACAACCTTCTTATGAAACATGAAATTAGACTTAACTGGATTAGACGCATGTGGGTGCTTATGCAATGAGAGAGAGGATGTCCTTGCTAACGAAGCGACTTTATAGCCTAATACTTCAAAAGCGGAAGTACCGGGTTCAAGAAAAAAGGCCATTAGAATCATGCTAAATAATTTGTACAAGTTCCATGGCCATGGCCATGTACATGTTCCATGGCCGCTTGGCCATGGAACATTTCCCTGCTATTTTGGCTATCTCGTTTATTATAGGTTTTTATAATAAACGAGATTTGGGCTTCAAGATAATAATAAATGCAGGTTATGCAATATGGTTGGAGATGCTTATCGTTTTGTTGAAAAGTGTGCTATCACTAGAGATACAGAAGTAGCCGACAAGGACTTTAAAACATTGAATTACAATAGTGTAACAGTGAAAAGGATTGCCGAGAAAATTATGACAAGGATAGGTCATTTAGGATAGGATTTTCTTTTATTTAAGTTTAGTTTCTACGCTGTTTTTTCCTTACTATCCTTTAGTACTGCATGAAATATAAAAAACCAGACATATATGTATTAGTACCTTCTGATCGTATTTCATGATTTCTCTTTTATGTTTTTCTAATTTTTTTTTTTTTTTTTTTTTTTTTTTTTTTTTTTTTTTTTTGCGAAGGGGGTTGGCGTTAGCTGTTTAGGTGGTTCTGATTATAACATTTTATCACTATAAGTAAATCAGTGGAATAGCCTATTAAATTTTTTGAAGCAGGAAATGTCAGTTGTGCTTTTGTCGAAATTTGGACCTTAGATTTTCCAGTTACTAGATGGACATGTGCGCCTATTATTAAACCGAAATGAAAATTTGGGATCCCTTTAATTTTTTAGCATATGTAAAGCAGTTATAGCAAAGCCTAGGATCTATCTAAACGAATGTCATCACAAAAGATTTCAGAAGAACTCTTAAGTTGCAGCAAAAATAAACTCGCTCACATTACACTATATGGGCCGAATATCGGCGCGATAGCAGAGGAACAGGTTGCCATAATCTTGAGCCAGGATTCGCATTGGATGTATAATACGTTGTGCTGCATGGCGAGACTTAAAATATTGTTGAGCCAAAAATCGTCTCGATAGTTTGTGGTAAAGAGGTAGGAAACCCTAGAATTCGTCCCATACCTATAGTTATTCTCTATAAAACTGGAATGAATGAAACCCCTTTCACACGGGTATAATTCTATTATCGTATGTGGTTCATCCAGTTAACGTTCTTAATAATGACACGGCTAAATGACAGATGAGTTTAGTCATTCCCGATGAAATCTCAACTTGTGTCCGGCCTTTAAAAAAATGGTAAATAATGTATTCCATAAAGTTGTTCAGCTCTTTCAGGACTTGGAGAAGAATCTCATTCTAGATTGGTTCATATAATTATGGCAAAGCAGCCATGGGGACATTCTCGAAAGTTCTGTTGTGTGAGAAGCTGTGAGAAAGAATGTTATGCAAGGTAAAAGCGTATTCTTGTTCTTTAAGCATGAGCATTCATATTCCTTAAGCCTTGATCTTTCAAAATCTTATTTGTTAAGCATGAGATTGATGTACCTTTAGTAAACCCTTTATTCTCAGCTGTTTCATCATTTCACGCTGAACAACTCCAAATTCTGGGAAGTCGTCGAGTTATATATTTAGAGCAACAAGTATTTGTGGTGAATTTCCAGAGAGATCTTAGGAGTACACAATACCACTACGATTGATCGCCTGAATAAACGCAGTATAGGGAGAAAGTTTAGGAAAGAGTTTTGGTTCTGCCCATCAAAATCACTATATGAAAACCCCTGCTGTTCTGCTACGGCACCTAGTGACAGTGACATGTGGGACAAAAAATTTTACTTCTACAAAAACACACAGGAAACTTGCAAGGAATGTCTTCCAACTTTTCACTTTAATTTTTTTCTGAAAATATAAATACATACGAATCTATTAACATATAAATACATAATAATGACAATTTTCTTGCTACTAATCTGCAGACAAGCAATTCAAATTTATGAAAAATAAGAGATCTGGCGAATTGGCAAATTCTTTTCTTTTCCTTCATCAACTGTAGCTTTCCCTGGGCTTCATAGTCTTTTAAAACTTTGGAAATCAAATTTCTCAGTTTAAAATCCTCTTAGGTAAAACGTCTCTTCAATTTCAAGTGCCTTGCTATATAAACTTGAATGAACTTGCAGATCACATTCTACGCATTATCAAATAATGACCAAATTTAGTATTAGAAGTCAAAACCAATGTTTCATTAAGTTTTAGACTTTTTAATCAACTTGACTAAAAGTCAAAAAAAATTTTTTTAAATATCAATTCCTGGATGTAGACAGAAAATTTAAGACACAGAATTACCTATATCTGGTAACACAGCGCTACTTTGCAAAATTTAAAATTCTGCCAGATTTTGTCAAAACGTTCTAAATTGGCAGAAGAAACTCTATAGTTAAGAAACTTTTTGAATCATCAAAAGAATACTAGAAGTTAATTTTTTTACTATTATGTATTTCTAAATGAGTAGGTTCGTATATATTTTATAGAACAGTAAATAATTCAAGATTGAAAGAATTTCTTTCTTAGAAAATGCAGAACGAAACACGTAGGCCTTAAATAGTCATCTGCATAAAATCATGTATATTTGATAGATAGCATCATTATTAATGCTGCTGTCATGCGCTAATACCATCCCTAACTGTACTATTGGAAACTATAACACTTCGTTGATAAATTCGTTCAGAATACGTCCGTAGCACGATGCAAAGAACATACAGTGGATGGACAAAAATATGGAAACACCTTGTGAAATGCATGTTTGAAAAGAAAGATTGATTTTAATGAAATATGTAGGTGGCGCTGGCGTTTTTGACTACTGACGCCACCTATACAACTTCGTAAATGTGCTAAACAGTTCAGTTGTTGTCGGAGTACTGTTATGTGAGGTTATCATTGCATTATGTCAGAGTTAAAAGACTTCGAACGTGGGCAAATTGTTGGAGCACGTATGGTAGGTGCTTCCGTAAGCAAGGTAGCCGAGGTGTTTAGTGTTTCAAGAGGCACAAGAGGACACCCATCTTAAAAAAGTGTTTGAAACTGTAATACTAATTAATTTTTGGTTGCACTGTCAAAAGGAATATCCAAGCATAAGCGAAAAAGCGATACAATTTTTAATGCCTTTTGTCACCACTTATATGTATGAAACTGCATTCTCAGCCTTGGTGTACTTAAAAAATAAGCATCGAAACAGATTGGATGTCAAAACTAATTTGAGAATAAAATTAACATCATTAAATCCTAATTTGAAATTACTATGTGATGAAAAACAACATCATCCTTCGCACTAAGGTCAAAATATGTAAAACAAAATTTACTTCATTTACTTTAAGTTTTAAATGAAGATAATGTATTGTCTTTAATTACTTATGTTTTTATTATATAATTATTTTGCAATTTTTGTGTATAAAATAAACAAACAAATAACTTGAAGATTTATTCCGCATATTTGAAAAGCGGAAAAACATCATCTGCTAAACCACAGCGCGGACGAAAGTGTGTCCTGAGTGATCGTGACAGACGATCATTAAGGGCAATTGTGACGAAAAATAAGAAGACCACAGCTGCAAAAGTTACTGCTGAAATGAATGTTGTATTACCGAACCCTGTGAGTACCAAAACAATTAGAAGGGAGCTTCATAAATAGGGAATTGCTGGCCGTGCTGCAATTGATAAGCCACTCATCAGTGATGCTAATGCCCGTAACAGGAAAAGGTGGTGTTTAACTCATAAAGCCTGGACTATAGAGCAGTGGAAGCGAGTAATATGGTCTGACGAGTCTTCTTTCACATTGTTTCCCACTTCTGGCCGAGTTTACGTCTGGAGAACGCCATCTCAAGCCTATAATACAGACTGCTTGTTGCCAAGAGTGAAACATGGCGGTGGTTCTGCTATGGTTTGGACAGCCATATCGTGGTTCTCTGCTAGCCCCATGATAATTGTGTCAGGGCACATGACTGCCAAGACTTATGTTAACATTTTGGCCAATCAAGTTCATCCCATGGTACAAACTTTGTTCCCCGATGGTGATGGTGTCTTCCAAGACGACCAAGCCCCTGTTCACACAGCTCACATTGTCCAGGACTGGTTTTCTGAGCACGAGGATGAGTTTTCCCATCTCCCCTGGCCACCACAGTCACCAGACCTGAATATTATCGAACCTTTGTGGTCTACATTGAAACGGAAAGTGCGTTCTCGTTATCCACCGCCAACATCGTTATCTGAACTTGCCACCGTTTTGCAGGAAGAATGGTATAATATTCTCTTGGCAAACATACAGGAACTGTATTTATCCATTCCGAGAAGACTACAAGCTGTTTTGGATACCAACGGGTTTCCTACACCATATTAAGCAAAGAAACATGTTTTTTTAAAGGTGTTTCCATATTTTTGTCCAACCCCTGTATATGGCTTGAGGACCAACCCGAAATTCGGCTGGAACACTGGCGTAGCTATAGATAGGCAAGATTAGATGCGTAAAGGCCCACGCTTTTTAAGTACCATTACTTTTTTTATTTTTGAATATTCGAAAAGTAATAATAAATTAATAAGTTTGTTTCCGAACCCATTTTTGATATTTTATATGCACATATTTTATTTTAAATCTTGTGAATAAATTATGTTATTAATTATAAAAGAGATTTATAGCTTTTATATCGAATACTATAAAATATAGAATTAAAATTGAATGCCATAGAAGCCTATCTCGTTTATTATGAATGTATGTGTTGTGTAATGAATTTCTGCAAGTATTACACTTATTTTTTTGTTTACATGTACGAAATCTAACCAAAACTAGTTTTTTTTCCTTTCTTGAAAATAATTTTGCATTTGTTTTTACTACATTTTTTGTAACTGAGCATCAGAAGGCTTTCAGCATAACAAAAAATACTGTAAAAAAACTAAATAGTCTAATTTTGGTTAGACTGCATATGCCCATTTAGTGAAAGTCAAATGAACAACCAGAACAGTTAAGTCCCCATTTCGTATAGCAGTCTGTGTGGGGAATGGGACTATTCGCCTCGCGGTCCAGACGTTTCGCCTTCAAGACATATTTTTCTTTACATGACTATTATATCTTGCCGTATTATGTTAAGTTGATTTAAATTAATAATTAGTTTAATATATAAAATGTTTTTGTGTATAGTTTTATACAAATACACTGTTACACATGACATTTAAAAAGAGTAATATAATAACAAGATTCTAAAGTCATTCCGTTTCCCATTCAGATTTCATAAAAATGTGAATTTCCTGTTCGTATGAGTGATGTCTCTGAACTGGCCGATTAAAATTTTAAGAAATGTTGGCGAATCATGTAAACATTGAACCCGCATAATTTTAAAATCGATAATAAAACTTCTGTTATATCAGAAGTTTAGCCCCAGTTCTCTCTGATACTGACATAATTTTCCAACTATGTGTAATTTCTTTATATCTCATATTTGCAAATTACCATATATATTACAAGCAAACTTTATTAAGCATACAAAAGGTAAACAGAATTATTAAACTAAATAAATTTAATACGCGTATAATACGGCAAGATATACAGTCATGTATATATGTGTTGACGGCGAAACATCCCGACGACGAAATATCCCGACGGCGAAATGGCCAAAGGGCCACGGTGAAATGGCCATGACGAAGGGGGCCTCAGGGAAATGGCGACGGCGAAAAGTCCTAGACCCGTCTCTGTGCTGCTATGTTTAGTTCTGCAAACTCTTAAGAACTGTTTTATTAGTTATTGGTTGGAAATTGAAATGTAAAGCTAAGAAATATTAAAATAATTATAACACTTAAATTAAACTATATATATTATAGTATACTATATATATTATTAGTCAAAATGGATAAGAAAAAAAACAAAAGAACGAGACCCAAAAACGTAAAGAAAACAAAGGACAGGCAGATGAAGGGAAAAGTTCCCAAAATTAGACAGCTTTGTTATTTAAACATCATACCCATAAAAAGAATCTTCAGTAGATATTGTCTCTGTCAATAAGGTTGAGCAGCCTGGAATAGAAACCTATATTATCGGTTGAAGTCGCCTATACTAGTAAAAGTATACTGTATACTGACAATCAGCATACAGAAGGAACAGGTACTTGCACATCACCAGATATACTAGGTAATTATGTAGGTAAACATATTATCAGGACTTGTATTCCTCTTTACTTGCTTTGGAAACATGAACTGTCCTGACTCGGAACAGGGAGCTTACTCAAGCTATGTTCAATAATTTGTGAAGTAGACAATACACACAGGAAGGGTATACAAAACCCTCTCAGTCGCGGAATAATTTCTTTATTTTTGATTTAAAGTTCTACTAAAAAATGCCACGGGCTGCTGATTTTGCAAAAGTACCGCTCCTACCGCATAATCCGAAGCATCCGCTGAAATTTCTAAATTCTCATCGTTTTCAGGAAATTTCAAAACAAAAATTAACTTGCGTTAATGCTTGCTTTAATTTTTCGAAAGCACTATTGGCTTCGGCCGTCCACGAGAATCTTGCCTTTTTCCTTTTTAATTTTAACAATGGTTCAGCAATAGCTGCAAAATCTTTTATAAAGGACCTATAATATGAACAAAGTCCTAGAAAAAAAGAGAGCTTCTTCGCCGTATTTGGCGGCGGATACTTTTGCACAGCGATTATTTTTGATTCCGCCGTCTCGATTCCTTTCTGAGATATTTTGTAACCTTGTAAGGATCTTAAGTTTTACTAACGTTTATTTTATTTTAAATCTTTACTATCACTTCTTATTTTCTACTTCCGTCCAGAATTAAAAGCTTTAACTTATTTATGCAAATTTGTCTTGCGAACGCCAAGTACTTAAGTTGTGGCTTTTTGCCCAGCAAGAGAGAGGAAGGAGTGATTAGGAGCAGGCCGCTTGCCATAGCAGTTTTACTCGGTTGCTGGTTGCCTTCAAGGCCAGAGGTTTAATCCTCTTGATAATTTTAAACGTATCGTAGTGTTAACAGTTCTCTGTACTACATACGGCCTTTCTGTTAATATACGGTCAATCTTCAAGTAGACACTTGTTTATTAATCCAAAGTTAGTTTAGTTAGAATTTAGTTAATATTTTTATATTCTTACGTTCAGACCACAAGTGGTTGGTCTCTGTATTCCGAAGTCCGGAAATCATTGTAAAGAGAGAAAAATAAAGGGTTTCGTATACCCTTCCTGTGTTTCCTGTGTATCTTGTCTACTTCCCACATTTATTGAACAAAGCTTTAGTAAGCTCCCTGTTCCGAGTCAGGTCATTTTATGTTCCCAAAGCAAGTAAGGAGGAATACTGAACCTGATAACCTAAGTATTTTAATTCAGGGGCTGCAAATTTGCACTTTTCGACATTAACTTTTAGACCGGCCTCATTTAATAATGAAAACACCTGTCGTAAATCCTGTACATGTTGGTCCAAATTATCACTAGTAATAATGATATCGTCTAAATTAATAAATGTGGTCTTTCCTAGAACAGGCCTTAGCACAATGTTCATACATCGCTGAAATGTTGCCGGTGCCCCTGAAAGGGCAAACGGCATATGCAAGAATGCGTAAGTGCCAGACTTGGTTATAAAAGCAGTCTTAGGCACATCTTCTGGTTTAACACCTATTTGAAAATAACCAGTCGTTAAGTCTAACGTAGTCATATATTTCGTAGAAGTTATGTTCCTTAAAATTTCTTCAATAATAGGTAACGGATATACCGTATATTTAGTCATGGAGTTTAATTTACGATAGTCAATTGCAAAACGCCACCTTTTCGGATGTGTTACCGGATAGTCATTATTTTTCTAACACAACACACCCGGGCTAGCATAACTACTTGAGATGGGCGTTATGATCTTTTTACGTAACATATCTCGAATGTGCCACTCTATAATTTTTTCTTTATTCTTATCATACCGATATGGTTTGTGGCGAACTGGCAGTGAATCTCCGGTGTCGATACTATGGTTAGTAACTTGAGTAAATCCGGGAATATCACTAAATAACGAAGCAAATTCACTTACCACTTGTCGAATTTTTTGTTGCTCTCCGTTAGGCAAGTGGTCGAGGTTTAATGTGGGTGGTTCTCTTTTTTCTTCCCGAACTGGTTGCATGGTCAGCTTAAGGGACGCTTGGTCGAAATCCAGCGTTGCTTCTGCCTCTGAAAGGAAATCTATCCCTAAAATGGCATGTGCTTGTAAATTTTTTACGATAAAAAAACATGATCTTTGCTTGCTCGTCCTTCATGCGAATATGTAATGCTATTTTACCTATGCATTTGCATCTTTCTCCCTGCGCAGCTAACACTGTATTATCCGAATTATATATGCGGTATCTACGGAAATACTTCTTAAAAAAATCTTCTGCCACACAGGAACACTGCGCGCCTGAATCCAGGAGTGCGGTGGCTGGGATGCTGTTCACCAAAACTTCAATCTTTGGAAGAGTCAAATTTTTCACAATAACCGTATTTAACTTGAAGGAAGAGGGGTTTTCTTGACCTTCGGATTTCCGCACCCTCTCGTCAGCAGAAATCCGTTTTAGTTTAAATTTTCTTTCTTCCTTTCCATGCCTTCCTTCTTTTTCCGCTGGCCTTCAGACTTTTTTTCTGGCTTACTATTGAACTGTCGACGTTCGCCGGTTGTTTTTGGATACTCAGGTTTCCTTGCCCACTGATTCGATTTGCTTTCGTAGCCGTGTTCTTGCCTTTGCTGTGGTCTTGGCGCACCAAATTGGCTTCGTTGCTCATACTGGCGTCTTCTTTCAATGTCCGCCGTTCTTCTACTTTCAAACTGGATTGCTAGCTCAAATAACTTTTCCAGTGTAGTCGGATTCCTTAATTCAATAAAGTCTTGTACTTGGGGAAGTAACCTCGGCAAAATCACTTGGATTATCTCAGGATCCGGACGGCTTCCATACAAGAGTTTAAAGACGTGAATTTTTCTTAAAATAAAGCTTGAGAGATTTTCAATTCGTTTCTGGTATATGCTGAAAAGTTCCGCTTCTAATTTGGAACGATTTCTTACGACAGGGAAGGCTTTTACTAAGGCAGTCTTGAAATTTTCGTAAGTATAGGTGGGGCTTCCCGCTTGACCCAAGAGGTTTCTGCCTATACATTTCAACCAATTAAGCGTTTGGCCCCTCAAAGCGCTGGTAGCTAAGGTGACTTTCTGGAACTCATGGACTGAATACAACATGAAGGGGTCATCCAATTTTTCCAAAAAACTGGTTACCGGTGAGTTTGCATTAAATGTTGCTTCTGGTTTCATCGATGCGCGCATGGTCTGTACGATGTACCCAAATCCTTCCAGGGCGGCAGCTGGCATTTCTGGATTCTGAGCCGCTTCTGCAGGCACCACAGGTTCTTCTTGAAACTCGGCCATGGTTATTCTTCTTCGTCGGGCGCCACTATCAGGACTTGTATTCCTCTTTACTTGCTTTGGAAACATGAACTGTCCTGACTCGGAACAGGGAGCTTACTCAAGCTATGTTCAATAATTTGTGAAGTAGACAGTACACACAGGAAGGGTATACAAAACCCTTTATTTTTCTATCTTTACAGCGATTTCCGGAACTTCGGAATACAGAGACCAACCACTTGTGGTCTGAACGTAAGAATATAAAAATATTAACTAACACTCTAACTAAACTAACTTTGGATTAATATACAAGTGCCTAACTTTAAGATTGGCCGTTATTTAACAAAAAATCCGTATGTAGTACAGAGAGCTGCTAAAACTACGATACGTTTGAGATTATCAAGAGGACTAAACCTCTGGCCTTGAAGGCAACCAGCCAACGAGTAAAACTACTATGGCCAGTGGCCTGCTTCTAATAACTAAACGAGAAAATAGACACTAAATAAGACACTAAACGAGAAAATAGGCATTTTAATACAACATGTTACACATCCATCACGAAGCACGGATAAATATTACGACATTCTAAATTATTGGATACTGCATATTGCAAACCCTGTTAATTTACATTACAGTCGTTTACTGTACTGGCAGAAATCTGTACTCTAGCAGTCTCTGCATTGGGGGGATAAAAACACTGAACTTTTCGGTTTTATTTGCTCTGTGGTGAGCTTCTCTCTCGCAGTAGCTCGGGTAAATCCCTAAGCCGGGTAAACCAGCGACTGAGGGGGTGTGGAGAACTCTCTCCTCCAGCGCGAGATGGCTCCCCAGTACTGGCAAAAAGCAATTTTTGACCAGCAGTCAGATTTCCAGGCTTTTATATTCCCGTCACCGTGGTCTCAAACTCCGTCTGCCTTGAAGATGATCCCTGGTTATGCGGCATGACTGACATACGTCTAGATTCTCTGCGGGTTTTTGACTGGCAACCCACCTTCTACCTTATATGAATCAAAAATTGGGTATACTGATGGATATTAATGAATTAAAAGTTGAAGAAAAAGTTGGTTCAGCAGGCTATTTTGCTAATTCAAATATCATGAAATGGAAGGATCATCTCTATAATATTAATATTTATTTCCAGATTGAATCGTCAGCCATAAAAGCAGCGTTTGAAATAGCCATCATAAAAACTCTCAACAAATTTACCATAAATTCTTATTTCCAACCAACTAGTTTGGCAATTAAGAATCTCTTAACTTCCTTTCCATAAGTTTAAGACGTAAATCCTCTTATTGCTTTTATTCCAAATTACAAAATTCAAATTTCATGAATCAAAGGACATAGTGGCCACTTTGTAAATGATTAGGCAGGAGAATTAGCGAACGAAGCAGCACTTAATACAGATGGTACTGAAATAATCCTTCCACGGTCTCATTCAAATTCAATACCAACCAAAACAACTTGCTTCCAAATATTGGCAACATTTGTAGAATATTGCTTTACAGGCAATACGAACACATAATTTGATTCCTAATGTAAAGTTCACATATCTGTACTCGAATCCTTCGTTAAATTACTATGTAACAGGATACGGCCCTTCTCTACATATTTTTGGGCAAGAAATATGGAAAACTCCGACACTTGTCTATGTAAAGAATAGGAACTCTTGATTATTACACTTTCTCATGCCCCTTAACTAAGGGTAATTTCCACAAGCTGATCTCCTGGCATTCCAAAGGTTTCTAATTAAAGGTAAGCATCAGTATCCTAAGTTTCAAATAATTATGCGACAACTCTCTTCCTACGACTTAGATCATTCTTAAGAATAAGTTCTTCACTCTGCATTATTTCAATACACTTTTATATCATGTGAATATGTTCAAAAGGATTCCCCTTAATAACTTTACAAACTGTAATAACCTGCTCCAACATACTATTTTAAGTACATTTTAAAAATTGTGTTGGTTTCTTGTCAAAATCCTTTTCTATATTCTCAATTTCTCTTTTCCCATATCCCTGAGATCTCATATTCTTACTCATAGTGTTTTTTCCTGTTATTCTAAAACTATTTAAGCTCTTGGACACTTATTTAGTACTATTAATACAGTTTATTATATTATTGTGTTCCGAGTACTTACTGTATTTACCTAATTACGTTTATCTATTATTTATTATGATTACCTGCTATTTTTTTACATCAGAACAAACGTTCTCAATTTAATTTGGGAATTTCAAATTGCATTGAGATAGTATTGTAAATTCATTATGACCTAAATCATTATTTTTAATAAATACTGGATGCGATGTATACGGTGGGATTGCAAGATGTACCATAGCAGCTAAACTCTAGATCCTTTAAGAAGCTTCTTCAGATGCTCATAGGCGGAACTCAGCCTTTTCTTTGTAAACTTTTATAAAGCTTGCAATTTTTTTCTTTTTCTTTTCTTTTTTTTAAGATTAATTAGCATGGAGAGGCATTACCAGCTGACCCATGGTACAGCGTTGGTGTTTCCCATGCTTTTACCTGAACCTGTATTTGCATGTGTGCTTGCCTAATGGAGGATACGTACAGCTGGAGCCGATCCGTGTAGTCTTCAGATCGAGGAAAACGTAGGGAATTAATTTTCAAACCTTGATGGTTGTTTTCTTTCATAACTTTCTTTGTTAATTTTGATAGTAGTTGGCGTTCAGGTATGAAACATTGAAAATATTTTACGGTAAGAATTAATACCCACAGTTCTTATCACATGTGGAAGCGAACGCTGCGTATGAAAAAAAAATGACTCTTGATAAAGACCTCGAAGAAAAAAATTCATTATGAATGATACTTTTGTAAAATGACTTTAGAACGGATATTTAACATTACATTTATGATATCAAAAATGTGTTAGCTTTTCTTGAGCATATTAATAGTTTATAAGTACTAGTTATAATGTCAATGTTCTATTGCAGGTTAAATTATTAAGTAAATGTGACAACGTTATGACACAAGTTTTTCAAATACTAGTAAGTCGCCCAGTAGATATTTGAGCCCTACCATATAAAATGAGTTGATTCAATCTGCTGGTCATAATTTAGAGAAAATTTTGGTGAACCAGATAAATGCATCTTCCCTTTATTCTTCCTTATTAGACAGCATTTAAAATATATCGGAGACGGACCAAATAAATATCGTTTAAAGACATGTTCCTATTGCAAGAGACAATAGTTCAGAATCTTCAATTTTATAATCAAAGAAAGATTTATCGGATTTTGTGGTGTAAAAGCACATTTTTCCGAAGAATTGAAAGAGTTCTAGCTTAATTATTTTGGATAAAAAGGAAATTTCAATTAAAAGGTGTTATATACATGGATATGACAGCACTTATATTATGAGTGTTGTCAATGATGGCTTTAAACGCTAAAAGGTCAATCAGCAAATATCCAGCAAAAGCTAAAAAATATTCAAGCGAATTTTGAATATGCACACCGTTTGTCTCATATATTAAATTTCGTCATTAATAAAGATGTAAGTTGCAAAGAAATTACCCTCTTTTTAATATATTAAAAGATATATATTTATTCTATAATAAAAATATAAACTGATGGGATTTATTAACAAATTTTACAGCCGAATTAGAAATATATTTTAAAAAATTAAATCTGACTATTTGGTCAAGCAGGATTGCCTCGCTAAATGCAATAAAATTACGCTACGGTGATATTCTGACACCTTAGAAACAATAAAAAAGAAAAACAGGAAGAAATGCTGCAAATAAAAAAGAAAATGAAAAAAACAGAATTTATTTCTATTTCTATATTTCTGCATTATGTATTAAATGAAATAAATTATATTTCAAAAATATTACAGAAAATTAATATATGTCTAGATGAACATACGCAATGTTTAAATAACTCATACATAAATAAAAAGAAGCTACGAAACGAATTTGAACTTATTTTTAGCAGAAGCAGAATCCAAAACAAAGGGCTATAAAACGGGATATAACTTGTCAATTTCTCGCAAAGAGACAAAATAACACCAAATGTCATTTTGATGAGTTTTCAACGTATCATAAAGTTCAACCCCGGGAAGTACACTCTTAGACAAAAAAAAAAACGACGCACCAAGAAGGAGTTATCCGAATGAAACGAAAATCGGTAGAAGTGATGCACATGTACAGAAAAACAAATTATTACAGTTTGAGAAAAATTGGATGATTTATTGAAAGGATAGAGTTTCACAAAGTGAAAAGTCAGTAACGCGTTTGTCCACCTCTGGCCATTATGCAAGCAGTTATTTTGCTTGGCATCGATTGATAGAGGTTGCGGATGTCCTCCTGAGGGATATCGTGCCAAATTCTGTCCAACGCGCGCGTCAGATCGTCAACATCCCGAGCTGGTTGGAGAGCCCTACCCATAATGCTCCAAACGTGCTCAATAGGAGAGAGATCTGGCGACCTTGCTGGCCAAAGTAATGTTCGGCAAGCACTAAGGCAAGCAGTAGAAACATGTGCAATGTGGGGGCGGACATTATCTTGCTGAAATGTAAGCCCAGGGTGGCGTGACATGAAGGGCAAGATCTTCGTCGACGTACTGCTGTGCTGTAAGGTTGCGACGCATGACAACCGAAGGGGTCCTACTATGAAATGAAATGGCACCCCAGTCCTTCACTCCTGGTTGTCGGCCTGTCTGCCGGAAGACAGTCAGGTTGGTATCACACCGCTGCCCGGGGCGTCTCCAGACTTGCCTTCGAATGGTCATCGTGGCTCATTTCAAAGCGGGACTCATCACTGAAGACTATTCTACTCCAGTCAGTGACATTCCAGCGCGAATGAGCCCGACACCACTGCAAACAATCTTGACGTTGTACAGAGGTCAATGGTAGTCGTCACAAGGGGCGCCGTGACCTCAGCCCCCTTTCTGTGAGCCGTCTATGAATGGACCTTGCGGTCACTGAAGCACTAGTTACACGTACAGTCGATGATAATGATGCATCTGGGGCTGCGAGTGCCGCTCTGACGATTGCTTGGTCTTCACGTTCTGTCGTTTCTCTAGCCCTGCCGCTTCCTTCTTGACGCTGTGTGCGTTCATGGGTTCACCCATTCCTGCCAACATCGTCTAATAGTGGCATCGCTCCTGCTCAAATGTCGAAATATTTGCCGATAAGACCAACCGGCTTCTTTGAACCCAACTACATGACCTCTCTCAAATTCTGGTATCTGCGCATATCGTTCACGCATCTGTGTGTACTCGGAATGAAATTCGTGAAGAATTTATGACCTGGAATCGTAATTTCTCCTCTTAGATATCCTGCCATTTGCGCAGATCAGATGCGCTGTAGCAACAACCGCTCATTCATTGGCAGCCCAAATGTAAAATTTTGCATTTTCCGTCGAAACCTGTAGGCATATAAATTTGTGTCCAATTTGCTTTATATCTTCTCGGTGCGTCGTGGTGCGTCAAGAGTGTATATTTTACTGTGAATGTATTTTATGGCGTCTGAGATATTATTTTACGGCAAATAAATTATCGATTTATTGGCATGACACATGTCACTTGGTTTCTTAGAACTTTAGATTGACTTTGTTTTTTTAGAACTTCCTTATATAAACCACGTTAAATAAAGTTTAGTCGATATTTATTCCGAAATATTGTCACCAGAATTTACAGTTAATAAATTACATTTGTTAAAGATGACCTTATTGAAATTATGGCCTTTAATGAATCTGGGAATTAAATGTTAAAAAAACACCGTTCACTCGAAAGCGACTTCTATGGAACGCATAGTTTTCTTTCTTTCTTGTAACTTTTGCTACAATTGTTTTCAAAGCAATAAATCATTTGTGATTACAGAAGAAATACGACTGGACAAACATGATTAAGTTTTCTTTCGCTTGCTACCATCGAGCATGAAAAGGAAAGTATAGCAGACCTGAAAAATAATATATAATACCAAGATTTGCCGCAAAAAATACGTAAACGACCGTTTCGATTCTGTATTTCATTAATCCATTCATTTTCGGGAATGTGACTTAATCAGAATTTTTTTCTTTTTATAGTTATGTTTTTTAAGATTGTTTCTGAGTGGTTTTGTTGTTATTGAATTTTGTTTAACGATAAAATAGTCTTGTATTGTTTAAAAAAATTAAACATTGAGTAAAATGGATTTTCAATTCATAATTATCTCTGATAATATTACATTTATTTCATTATGTACGTATACATACTTATTTTAACTTTTGCCTAAAGGCCCAAAATTGCTAAGTACGCCTCTAGCTGGGAAGTTTTGTCTTATAACAGCTATATAAGCCAAATCTCGCATTAATAAACTTCATTCTTTCGCAATTACTGCTCAGAATGTTTGAAGCTTAGGTTTTCGTCAACGAAGCCAAGTTGACTGAATTACTGGAAACTGGACTTCGCTTGTCAGTTTTATTCGAATAAGAAAGGATCAAAATGCTTGAATGAATCCGGATGCTTGAACGTAAGTCGAAAAGCATAATGTCAGTGGTATCTGATTTCTGCGATGATCAAACTCTAGCTTAATATGAAATATATATTCGTAGTTTATTCATATGGTGACCACGATTGTCCTGTTACACGGTACTCCTCGTAAAGAATGAAAACATTCACACAGCCTGTACCACCACGAGAATTAGACCATATGCTACAAAAAATAGAATTAAGAGATTTAAGTCTTTACACTAGGTGGCTTTTCCTATGAAGGCATCTAAGTTTTACATGCTCAGAAATATTCTTTTATGAATTTCAATTGCTTAAATCAATTAACAAATCTTACAAAAAAGCTAAACAAAAAAGCATTGGATTTACTCACGAAGTTTAAAAAGACAAATGTTTAAAAAACTGCGCACTGGTTTTGAGCAATACGTCATGAAAATGTTAATAAAATAAACACTCTGTCTTTTGCATTTTAGCATGTAATTTACTTTTAGGTGGATTCCGGTGATCCTCCATATCCGAGATCAACTTCTGTATGGTGGTTTGACTGTCAATCTATTTCACACAGGACAAATGCAACTGAATCTACAACAACTGACGAAGAACTCGAAATAAGAGGTAATAACACAGTGATAAGAACTAACAATGATGCAAGATCTGTTTAACAGGAATCAAAGCATATCTTATACGCTTTATTCACTGATATACGTGGCTAGTCAGGATTTGCAGACACAAGTAATTTGAAAGAATTCACTATGGCATGTTGGAAAATAAACATATTTAATTACAAAATGTGTGCTGTTTTTTTTTTTTTTTAATAGTGCAGTGGGTTAAAATTATATAATGAGATTTTGCCCAATTCATTATGCTGGATGAAAATAAAAGTAGGGAATTTTTAAAAGGTATTTGTGCTTAGTTCATCATCGCAGTTTAGTTCACTGTGCCTTTAATGCACAGTTTGTACACAATAGCAAGAAATATAAATATAGCCGAACCCTCGCTTAGCAGACACTTGCAGGACCAAAGCTTCCCTCTGTAACCAAGGAATGCTCCCTGAATGGGAACGCTTCGTCTTCTACTTCCAAAATCCAGACTTTTAGGAATAATGCCCATTAACGGAGTTTCTATAGTACGTTAGGTCATCCCATAATTGATGAAATTTTGAGAGTATACTAAAATTCTTTACTTTTATTAATATTTATGGCTTGCAGCTTTAATTGCTTAACTAAATACCTCGAATTTATTTCAATTTTCTGACATTAGAACTCTTTTGCTTTAATCCATTATACTTCAAATTTAATATTTTTCCGTTAATGTGGTATTGAATTCTTTGAAGAAGATAATAATCTAAGAATTTAGGATATAGCTGATGAGTCAGTTTCCATTTCAAACTGACTTAAAATTTTGCAGTGTTTCTTGCACCGTCTGAAATCTTGTGATGACATAATGAAAGGACACGTTTAGTCAGTGCAGGATTCTTTTCATCTACCGCTTCCTTTAGTCATATCCTGCTCAGAATTTAGTGACAATTTAAATTTAAAAAAGAGGCTTATATTAATTACTTCACGAACACGCAGCGTTATCTTCTCCAGATCAAGTTGTTAAATGTTGCATTTTCTGCCTTGCCTTCATTTTGAACCTTTCATGCTTCATATTTCTTTAAAAAATCAATTCCGTTTTATATCTAACAACTTGATTAAGAAAACGGTTCTTTTCTAACCTAGAAATGTAAGAATTGCAAATTTCTTTTTTTTTTTTTTTTTTTTTTTTGTTGTTGTTGTTGTTGTTGGTTTTAAATTCCTATTTAACAGTTCGTGACAAAATTTATATTACGTATAGGATGACATAACATTTTTGAATGGGTAACTTTTTACACGAAAAAAAAATATAACAAGCAAAACTTAGATTTATCTGTTATTAACATTAGAAATTAAGTGAGTTTATATAAATTAAACTCTGAAATAAAAGCTATTAAGTATGAAATATTAATGAAAACGTAAAAATATAAAGCATTAAAGCATAACACAGCTTTAAATTTAAATATTGCCGTTCATATATTTAAACTGAAAATTCAATTTATTCCAACTCTAACTACATATTTTATTTTGCATTAATACTTATTTAGTATAAATAAAAATTAACAGCAATTGAGAAAGTTTAACAACTCTTTAACAACTTTTAACAATTTTCAGTTGCTGCAAGGTTATTTATTTAGTATCTGCATGAATCACTTCTTATAAAGTGATATGTTTTTGTTAGTGTATATGTATGAAAGTCACTGTGATCGCTGACATACTTTTTTTAAATTATACATGAAAAGAAGTTTAGAAATATGAGGTAGAATTTCCTTAAATAATTAAAATTAATTAATGTATTTCAAAATAATTTCTCCCTTTTCTCATATAATGCATTATTCCTTAATTATAAGAATTACTAGTGTAACTCATACTTTGAATAATCAGATTAACCTTTATGAACTTCAAAAACTGCTCACTGCAGGAAATAAACAATCGCACTCAGTACAGCATTCCTTTAAAGATACTCGTGGCTAATCAAAGAAACGGAACTTATTAATATGAGATAAGCATTTTTGGATGATCTCTCTTATGAGATATCCGTATGCTGTATACATTTTATAGCTGTCTTATATTTACATCACCATTTGACATTATGAAACTGTACAATGTTTCACAGTTACATACAAAACTGTCACAATTTGGGAAACAATTAGTGCAACATATTGACTTAGCAGACAAAAGTAAAATATTTTAGTCTTAAAGAAAAGGTTCAAATAATTGTATAAGACTAAATAAATGTTTAAATTAGTTTGAGCTTTGACTAAAATACAAGCAGATTCATATCTTCAATTTCTGCCATTCTTATCAAAAGATATAAAGCTCACATAGTCAGTCAGCTTTTATGATCATTAATTTAACCATTATATTGCAAATCGAGAAACTGTGTAGAATATATTATTGCTTTAGGTATGAATCATTTATTTCATAATATTTGAAAATAAATGTAGACAGTACCTTAGTTCTTGCTTTATAATTCCTATGGAAAACAGAATTAAAATTATTTTAATATGCAGGGTAAGTCAAAATGAATATAGCGATTGCAAATGGCTATAACTATTTATTGAAAACGAATTTATCTTTAAGATTAACACATAATGCAGAAGGAACTTCAAAATTTTGTATACATACGTCATAGATGTTCTATGTGACTTCCTCGATCACACGGACGACATCTAGGCGGTAGTCCATTTCACGCCATACATTCTGAAGCATTTGTAATGTCTAAGTAATTTCTAGGTTTTCTATGGGGTTATGTGAAAGACAGGGTGGTTATGCCTCCCATGCTCAAAACAATTGAAGAACTCAAAGTACGCATTTGTAATGCGCTTGCGTCGGTGATTGAACAAATGCTTCGAAATACACTCATGTCCATAAATTAAGGATAAGTCACGCGGAAATCGAACTCTAAAATAAATATATCACCTGTAAAATCGCTACACACATCTTCAAGAATCATATGCAAATTTCAGGAAGTAACCAGATGATACCGATGGTACGCCACCATGACGAGAGTGTAAGAGAGAGATATATAAGGAATACAGGCAAAGAAGTAAAATTGTTCGCAGGCGCTTTATAAGCATTTCAGTGCAATAACCGAATAGTTTGACACAAAGGACGCATTTGGATGATTTTTTACGTGGTAGAATTATTGGCCGTCTGGAATGTGGGCGTACTCAACTGGAAGTATCACACGAACTTGGAATTGACCAGAGTGTCATCTCTAGGCTTTGGCAACGATTCCAAGATTATGGTAATGTGAGTAGACGTTACAGCACAGGTCGCCCCAGAGTTACAACGCCGAATGAGGACCGGTATTTGGCAGTTACTGCCAAAAGAAACAGACGGAGCACAGCCTCAGACCTGTCTCGTCAGCTCTCTTCAGCCACTGGTACGACAATTTCAAGGCAGACCGTGTACAGACGCTTAGGGCAGATTGGTCTATATGCTGGTAGACCTGTCAGATGCGTTCTACTTACTGCAACTCACTGTCGCCTGCGGTTAGCCTGGAGTAGAGAGCATGCATTGTGGACACCGCAACAGTGGGCTTGTGTGATGTTTTCCGACGAGTCCAGGTTTAGCTTGCAGTCTGATTCTCGCCGGACTTTCATATGGAGAGCTCCAGGTACCCGCTACCACCAAGAAAACATCATTGAACGACACCGTTACGGTGGTGCAGGAGTGCTCGTTTGGGGTGGAATTATTCTGGGTTCCAGAACTGACCTGCATGTTCAAGTTGGAACCATGACAAGCTAAATCTATCGGGACGTCATTCAGGAACAACATGTACGTTTGTTTCGGAGCGCCATGGGCGCACAATTTGTGTTTATGGATGACAACGCCCGTTCTCACCGTGCAATCATCGTAAGCGAATGCCTTCAATCGGAGGATATCACCCTTATGGACTATCCAGCATTCTCACGGACTTGAATCCAGTAGAGCACGTGTGGGACATGCTTGGCCGACGAGTTTCAGCCCGTCAACCTCCCCCTATATGTCTACCGGAACTTCGGAGAGCAATGCTTTTTGAGTGGTGCAATATCCTCCAAGATGAGATCGATAATTTGTTACTCAGCATGCCTAGGCGTTGTACGGACTGTATTGCATCGTCTGGGAGACATACAATGTATTGACAATCATACCAACCATGTAATATTGGTTTTTTGTAAATAGGTTTTATTTGTAATTTGCTCCAGGGAGAAAAAATCGCTAATTTTTATAATAATATCAAACATATAGCATCTTTTTTTGCTCTTTACCTTTTGTTTAATAAATAAGCTTTACAAATAAGTCAAATTTGTTTTGCTTATAACTCTTCCTTTGCCTGATTTTGCATTATCCTTAATTTATGGACATGAGTGTATATGGCGTGAAATGGACTACGGCCTAGATGTTGTCCGTGTGACCAAGGGAAGTCACATTGAACATCTATGACGTATTTATACAAAATTTGAAGTTCCCTCTACATTATATGTTAATTATAAAATTAATTCCTTTTCAATAAATAGTTATAGCCATTTGTAATCGCTATATTCATTTTGACTTACCCTGTATATGTTGTACCGCCCAGGCGGAAAAGTGGTTAGTGACACTGACTGCTGTACCGAAGTGACCAGGTTCGAATTCCGAAGGAAGCATGCATGTAAATTATCTGTCTCTGCATAGGAGGCAACGGTGGACCACCAATTAGGTGCCTCCATAATAAAATAACCACCCCTTCCGGCCTTAGGAATGGCCGATGCTTAATAATGACTAATGCCCTCCATTGCGAAAAAAAATGTTGTGCTGATGCAGAAACATTCATCTGCCTGCTCTATTCTCTAAACCCAGAGGGAGTTAGTTCACAAGGAAACCATTTTTAGTTTAATAAGCATAGAGCAAAATTAATCTATATAGAAGGTATGTTTTTCCTTTCTTCCGCCTGCCTTCACGGTGCAACTGGAAGCATGCGTAATAGGGAGGTCCGGAGTTTGAATCCCGGCGAGGACATTGCACATTTTTCATGTCCTGCTTCATCAATCAACTCAATATCTCTACAAACATATATATTATTTATGAGGATATAAATTACAAATCAAATGGTTATTTACCCAAATGTCATAAAAACTATAGAGATACCACTGCTTCTCTCAATACTAATGTGAACATTAACAATTATGAGTATAGCTATCGAATATTTATGCGTAGAGAATTTCACAACATGCATATCAAAACGTACTATAACAATTCATATATTTCGATTCAATATAAACTTCTATTACTCTTAAATCAAACAATCCAATATTTTGTCACCAAATGCATGACCACTATCAACATCAGTAATACCACACTACAAATTAAAACAAACATTTCACTTATAAAATACACTTATTATATTTAATACTAAAAATATCTAAATTGAAAATAAATGCAGACATTACTTCGTTCTTGCTTTATGATTCCTATGCAAAACAAAATTATAATTATTTTAATACCCATGTTGTGTTGCTTTAGACAAATTCTTCTCCATGCTCATTTCTCTAAAGCCAAACAGAGTTTACAAATATACCATTTTGTAGATTATTAAGGACAGAGCAAAATTAATCAACATATACATTATTTATGCGGTACAAATTACAATTCAAATGACTATTTACACAAATTTCGAAACAACTATAGAGATATCAATGCTTCTTTTAATAGTAATGTGAACATTAAAAATTATGAACATACATATACAATATATTTATGCATAGAAAATTTAACAACATGCATATCAGAACATACTATAACAATTCAAATATTTAAATTTGGTAAAATTTATGTTAGTATTAAACCATACGATATTTTATGGCATCAGATGCATGACCACTATGACACATCATTAGTACCACATTACAAATGTTCTAAAAATTCAAATTGTCTTCAGTTACTTTTCCTACAAACACTCATCATACACAGAGAGACCCAACAGCGGCCGAGCGGTAAAGTCGCTGAACACTGGTAGTTCGGTCAGAGGTTCAAATCCCGCAAACGGGCTGCCTGCATGGGAGCTTTCGTGGTTTTCCCCATCTGTAACGTGTATACGAGCCAGTTTCCCTTAGAAAGACCTCCACGAAGGTATTCCTCCCCTTAGGCAGATAGCTCTCCAGGCTTGGCCATAATCACACACACATACGCAGAGAATTGAATGCACATTTCTTGCTTTTATATTTTCCACTGCAGTAATTTTACAGAATTAAATATGCAGCATTTTTATATTAATCATGCTAATAGCTTTAAGTTTTTAAACATTCAGTTACATGTAATCTCTATAAAGAAAAATAAACAAAATTAATAATTTTACAGACCGATCCAAGATTAAACTTGTAACAGCAGATTCAAAATACAGACTAAACTATTTATTTTATAGTCATCAAATTATTAGAAAAGAAAAAGCAATTGCATTAGGTTCTGCCCTACAAGTATAATTATAGAACTACGTTGGGTATACAAATTTTGAATAACATGCGACCTTTTTTATCAAAGAAAAAAAGAAAGCAGTTTCAGCATTATTTGAATCAAATTTAACAAAATGTTTCGCAAAATATTTCAAATGAAAGAAATTCCACTTATTGATAAAAGCCAGCATTAATTTTTTATAAATTTTGTCTATATAAAACAGTTTTAATTTATACAAATCATCCAGTTAATGAATTTCTGTTTATATTAAAACGTCTTGTAATTGATCAAATTTGACATCCAACTGAAAGTAATATTGGATTCAGTTCATGACTTCATATACTACACTAACTTATTTTTTGAGTTTAAGGAAATGCTTGCTAGAATTCAGTAATAAAAGAAGTATAAATAAATAATATTTATTAATAATTTTAGTTATTTATAGCTAAAAAAAGACTTTATAAAAATTATGCATTTTAAGAAAACTGAATCACTAATAAACAAATAGTCAGATTTTCAGTAAGTTGGAACATGATTAGATAGGGAAAATGAATTTATTTCTTAAAGCGTTCAATTTACATATTCGTTTGAAAAACATTTATGACATATTTGTTGCTCTAGACTAAATATTATTTCTTTTATTTTATTGTAACTAAGAAACGTCATAATAAAATGATAAAGAACATTTACAAAATTTTATTCTTCTCTTAGATACAAATTTCAGTTCCAGAAAAGTTACGAATCTTCGTGTAATATCTAAAAATCATGCGCTTTCCTTGCCTTTCTGAAGTATATTAATTTGAAGCTTTTCATTGAAAACCTTGATTCAGTTTAAAAGTCTAAACACAAATAATCTTATTCTTCTCTTATTCTTAGTCTTTTAGTTTTAGCCTTTAAATGGTCTTCCTTTGAAAGAACAGATCTCGGCATTTGCCAAGATAGCATTAGTACTGTCAGGTTATTTATTTGCTCCTCACGAAATCCTGGGTATCACCAAAACTCAAACAGCAGGAAGAGTACAAAGATTTAGAGTGGCACTATAAATAACGCGGAGTTATTACATTTAGCTACGTGGTATTTATGTTAGAATTTAACCGATATCAAGAACTGAGTTACACGTTTCTATGCACTACAACTTTTACAAGTAAAAATAAATAAATGAACATTTTCGTTACATTAAGGAAATTAAATATTAAAAACATTCATCAAAAGCAAAATTTCTTTCAAAGTTCAAAAATAACATTTGACTTCTCAAGAGGACTTGACACTCAACTTCTGTATTGAACAAACACAAAAGAAAAACTTTTTACACATTCATGGTGATATCTTGTGATTGTCTGAAGACTTCTAGTACCTGAAATGCCAAATAAATCAATTTTTGCTCGTGATTCAAAAAAACTCTGTTTTTATTTCAGTTTATACAACAAATGAATCTCTAAATCACATAATTGTTTTTAAATAGCAGTGTATATACTCGAGGCTCTTTCTTCTCCTGAAATGACTTTATTAATGGATTACCATTTATCCATTAGTTATGACAATACTAAAAGCCTGGACACTATATAATTGAACAGTACCATGGAACATTATCTACTACCAACAACATACTTTTAGGGTTTACAGACTTAAGGAATAGAACCCACCAGAGCAAATAATTAGAAAACAATCCCTGTTTTAAAAGTTTTCCAAATTTTCAGATCTCTGTTTCACGTTTCTTCTCCAAACTGCAGGTAGATCTGCGATTATATTTGGAAATTTAGTTAAACCTGGCTTTTCTTAAAGTTTGAAAATGTATCTTTTTCATGCTTATGAAAACTTACGGATTAAATGACAATAACCAAAACACAAATATTTCAAAATTTCGCTTAATGTTTTTCAGTTTCTTGTAAGGTGTAAATGTTCTGAAAAAGCAGATGGATCGCGTGCGAAAACTCCTGTATTTGTGTTTAATTGCGACTCCATTATGTCAACCTAGAGTTATTTATCTCATTTTGTAATTTTGGGGGAGGGGGAGGGAACAAGATTTTTTTTTTTACTAATCGAAAATCGAGAAGCAAGAAACAAGCAGATTTTTCTAAGGTAAGGCTGTACCGATATTAATTCATACAGGAACTTTAATTAATACAAGGCATACTTCTATGAGAATTCTACTGAAATTTTCCTCTTTAAAGAGTATACAAATAGTCAACTTCTGCCAGATGTAAGGATTTTATTGAAATGATTATTAGTAATTATAAGGCTTCTGAGAAAATCATTAAATGGGCTAATTCACTACATTCTTTGATCTATTAATTAACAGTATTAATGAGTTTCTGACTTTGTTTGTCTTCTGCATAGCCGTCGCTCTCTTTGCCGTGTGCCTCAGTTTCATATCCGCTATTTCCAGCATTTTGTTAGAATAAATCATGATAAGAATCATCCACGATGTTGCAAATCCTGTTTTTCTTAAAACTCTTCTCAATTATTATTAGGCGCCATTTATTTCTATGTATCAATCATTTCCATGAGTCAATCAGTCTTTGTCTTCAAATTCAATCATTATAGGGTACCTCTAGGCGACAAGCTGACAAACAATGTTTATTTCCAGTGATCTATTTCGCAAATAAAATCTAAATTGAAAAACGGAGATGCCAAGGGTTAATATTTAGTTAAGTTTTGCAAGAATGTAAATCATAACTATTCGCCCTCTTTGAATAAACCTTTTACTCAAATGTCACCATGTAACGTGTAACGCAATCATATTTTCCACAGTAAAAAAACTCCGATGTTTTTTCCTAGAAATTATTGAAGAACATAAACAAGAAAAGATACACTCAGAAATAAGAGTAATTTTAGTTTTATGAAGTTTATATTCAGGGTCGCCATTAAAACTACTCAGCTATTACTACTTAGGGTTTCAATCAAAATTGACCTTGCTTAGGTCCCAAACTGATTTCTGACTTGTTAAATGGGAAGAGAGAGGGAACATTGTCCATCAGAAAGTGTATGATAACAAGCAATAAGTGGTACCTTGCAGAAGGTTCTTGTAGCATTTTACTACACTGCGGAATTTTAGGTACTATGCGGCTGTAATTAAAGTGCCCTTACTCAGACTTTCGTGGAGCCCGTTCTGGTTGACATATTTTGTTCAAGCCTGGTATATGCGGCATATGAACAATGCGGGAAAGAGAATTGCAATAAAAATCAACAGCTCAAAGCTCGACGACAATCAGGTGAAAACTAGGCGCATAAAATCAAAAACAGGAAACATAAAAATTTATTTAATCACAGGTTATAAATTCCATTTCCATTCAATGGAATCAATGTACTGTGATTAATCAATATGCATTCAATGGAATCAATGTACTGTGATTAATCAATATGAATTCAATGGAATCAATGCACTGTGATTACTCAATATGAATTCCATTTGCATCAATCAGTTGCTCAAAGCGTGCTATAGCATGTTCCACAATGGCGTGAAAGGTTTTTGATGCATTGAAGAAACAAGGCGTAATAATGTAATTCTTCAAGAACTCTTGCTTTCAACTGAGGTCCACCGTGGACACGATCTTTCAGGAGACTTCACGATCAGAAACCACAAATAATCAGTTCCGAACAATAAGAAGTCTAGGCATTCGTAAAACGCTAAATTACCTCATCATTTCCAAAATCAGAACAAAGCAGTTCCTTCAGTTGTTGGCCAATATTGGCATTGCATCACCTTACATGATAAGACGATAGCCTCTAAGCATTATAGTTCATGTAAAGCAGAAGAAACTGCTACAAAAATTTGCAGTAACGGGGCACTCTCAGTAGCTATTAAGGCTTTTAGAAGGACTCCCTTCAAAGAAAAACGCGTCAAGAATAAAGTCGGCATTAAAATTACTCCATAGACTCATGCAGAGGAATAGTCAGAATGCAGAGCTGTTAATGCACAACATTGGGACTTGCAGTACACAGCATGTGACAGTTCTGAGTTTTCACTGCTCCGCCTAAGACAAAATACGCATCGTTTAACCACAGAATGAACCAAAATCATACATTCTCAACTGTTAGTCTCCCAAAAAATAGGGATATGTATCTTATATGGATACGGTTACTCAGATGAGAAAGTGGTTCGTGATGGTCGACCATCACGAAGTGGTTAGTGACTCTCACTGCCATACCGAAGGGCTAGGTCTCAAATCCCGGAGAAGGCATGGATGTAAAATTCCTGTGCGTTCATAGTAGCCAAAGGTGGTATTCTGTGCCTCCATAATAAAGTGTTCGCAGCTTCCGTCTTAGTAATAGCCAACGCCTAGAATGGCTGGTGCCCGCCATTGGAAATAAAAAAAAAGTCGTGCATGGACACCACTTTAATGTGGATCGCAGAACTTTTCGCTTCGTAAACTAGAGGATAGTCCTTCGGGCATTCGTCGAAGAAACTCAGGAACGGGATTCTGTGTTAACCAGAGTAGCAGCGTCTTCTTTACAGTTTCTTTTGGAATCAGTTTCCATGCCCTTCTTGGCAGAGCATCCGACTGACCAGGCTTTTCAAATCTAAAAATCACCCTTTTTTTATTATTTTTCGACACAGGCCCTTTTCGTAAGCCTTTAAAGCACCAATGTTCTCGCACAGCGGCTAATCTATGACTGCTTTTCTGATAAAATAACTTGACCAGTAAAGTTTGATTTTTCTTCCCTGAATAAATCTAGGATGATTTTACGACATTGACTACTGGCATTTTAAAGAGCTCCTAATTTGCAATAAATCCTTTCTTCATTGCGTGAAAAATTATCTAGTGGAATAAATTTGAACTATTATTTTTTATTGATATTTTCTTCTCCCCATAGTCCATATAACTCACATATTAAGTTTGAATGACGCACGTCACTAAGACCTGGCTTTACGTAGGTTTGAGTGCAATCACTCTAATTATATCTTATACATATATCTTCATTGGTGTGTGCAAAAATTGAATCTTTTTTGGTTTTTAATTGTTCTTATATATCCATAGGACTTGGATATTGGTATTAATTCCATAAATTTTTTTCATTATGACTATTATTATTTGATGCAGCGTATTTTACTTCGAATAATAATAATAATAATAATAATAATGTACAGCAAAAAATATGTTACAAAATAACAAACAAACACAAATAATGCATAAAATTACAATAGTATCAAGGTGTGGCTATCGATGAACCGCTAGCCCGTGTAAGTGCATGGCGACAAATAAATTTTATTTATGATTATGAATTTAAATTTATTGAATTTTCCAGGAACGAATATGGTTCAAGACGCTCCTCATGAAACTAGCCATTCACTGGGTCTTTCGCATGTAGTTGAAAAAAGGGCTCTCATGACTACTTATAACGACTACTTATTAGATCTCTACGACCTCAAATCATTTCAACCTCATTATGGTAAGTTTATCATAAATTGATTACCTGTTCTGATTCATGTTATCAGTACTTTTGGTAATGTTGGGAAACGTACATTTATGCTTTTCGTGCTCTGAGTTTCGCAATAATCTAAATAAAGCCTAAAAATAATTACTACTTTACAGCGCAGCAAAAATCATTGTATTATCGTTTGCTCCTCATAAGGCTGTCGTTATTTTACCATGTCGTGTTACTCGAATTCGTATGATGGAAGACAAAGACTTATCATAGAAACAACAGGATTTAATGTTTCAAATTTTGACAAAACTACATTATTTTCTCTTTATAGTGTATAAATATTAGCTATAAGAGGTATATTATATTATTGTATATAAGTACTAAATAATTATATTATTATCATTATAATAGAGCTTTCATATAGTTTCCTTTCTGATGTAATATTATAATTTTCTAAACTTTCCCCCTTAAAAATTTATTTCTGTTTGTTTATGTTGTCTTGACTGATCTTACTAAATTTCATAGTATGCAGTTAAGTAATTGTAAAAAAAATCATTCGGCTTTTTGCCCTTTTTGACTTGATATTTCCCTAAACATTTCCTACAAGTGTTTTAAATAAATCTCTGGGATAGTTTACATTTTTGTACACTGCATATTAAATTATAAAAATTTTGCTTTACTTAATAGCAACATACTTAGTTTTTTTAATATGCTTATGTTTGTTTGTCCTTCTCCCGTTTCTACTTGTATGACTTGGTTATAAATTAGAATTTTAACAAAGCAAACTGATTTTTGAACAATGTTAATGCAAAAACGCATTGCAAAGATGCTTTGTAATATAAGATTCTCTGTTATTCTTTGATCGTATTATACTAAAATCTGTATTGTTGGAATGTTACATGGCGGCTGCTGGTACATATTGCGCAGGAATTCGTTCCTCTGCCATACTTCATTCTTCTGAAATGACCGCGAACACGTTTCCTCTCATTAAATTTGAGTTATAACTACAAAACTTGCTTGTACCACATGAGAGAGCTCAAATATAGTATCTTAAATCCCGATTTGGGATAAAATGTTTTCATACCGTTTTATAAACGGAATTCTCTTTATAGGAAGATGTAGCTTTTCACTAGACTAAACGCTTCACATTTAGTAGTTTCAATTCGTATTCCAGAAGCTATAAATATTTATATCAAACCCTTCCAGCGTAGATAGAATATTTGCTTTGCTAAAACCCAGACCCGCCGTTTATTAAACTCACCGATTAATAAAATCAGAAGTTTATAACTTTCAAATTTCCGAGAAACAGAACAAGTACAAACTAATAGAAGAAAACCGCTTTTTATTAAATTGATCTTCGCCCTTTATAAGACTCAGCTTTCCAAAACACTGATACTTCAACAACAGAATTATCTAATGGTATCTATCAAGGCATTTTGTAGTCCATCTGTTTAACTTATACTGAAAACCGTAGCCTATTTATCGCTCATATGTGTAGTGCTTCAATAAAACCGGTTTGGCCTAAATTTCGGCTAATGTGGTTTTATCCTTTCCGTGCCTTTGACTTATAAACACTATTTGGGAGGCCTTTTGTCTAGATTGGCAATGAGAGAGACAATTTCTTCCTCTTAAAGTTTAAAAGAAAAGAGATTTGTTACACATACAGTAAATGAGCGAGTGTTACATTATGTTTATAATAAAGTCTCGGAATACTTCATGCTTCATGAAATAGTTTTTAGCATTATCGGTGTTTGAATGAAGGGAAGTGATCGGTTTAGGTCTAAATGAAAAGATTTAAGCCTGGAATGATAGGATAAATTGTTAAACGATTCCGATACTCTTTGCAAGTGGAACCGAAGAGAAAGTACATTTAAACTTAGAACTTCCCAAACAGCAATATACAGTTTTAACAAAAAACCAACTATGAAGAATTAATAGAAAATGTAAATGTCTCAAGGTAGCGCATAGTCATTGAAGCTGCTTTTCTAGAATGATTTCAAGCCATGACGCTAAATATGTTTCGATTTTTAGAGTTCTCCTGAGCAGAAAAAAAACTGTGTAATTCACTAAAATACTAAGAATATTATTCCAACTGAGTCGTGACTCGTCTAATTGAAAGAGAGAGAGCACGTTCTCCATCAGAAAATGTATGATAAGATAGGCGGACTGCGAAAGGAATATCAGCCACGTGAAACTTATAATACAGATGAATCTGGTCGGTTTTACAAAGTATTTCAAAAATACAAATTAATGTTTAAAACTGAAACAGCAGCTGGATTTCAGTAACGAAAAAAAAAAAGAGTTACTGTACTATTAATATGCAACATGGTTGTAATAATTAAGAATAATACCACTGGTTACTGGTAACAGCAGAAAATCTCAATGCTTTAAAAGAGTCAAGAATTTACGTTAAACTTACCGTAGCAACGGCCATGACAAACCATGACAGCCCGCGCTGATGATCAATGCCAGCGTGTAGCGTAAAGCAACATAATTCAGCACTAGAAATTGAAAACCTAATCTAGTATGTCAGAGGTCTCATACGTCTATATCAGAGCTTTAATATCAAATAATTCGTGCATAACAATAGTACTACCATTAAAAAGCTAAATATTTTTCTAGTTAATAATTTCGTAATTTCAGTAATGCACTGTGCATCAACAGATTCCAGAACTAAATGTTTAAAATCTCGAATTTTGAAAAAAAAAAAAAAAACACTTTATCACTTATTTGTCACATCTACATGCATTCCTTTAAATGTGGTACATGATCTTGAATAGCAGAGTTTCTGTATATTAACAGTTCAGTCGTTTGAATCATCGTTAATTGTCTGGCCCATTTCTTAAATATTTGTAAGGCTTTCCTTCTTTTGAAAATATAACTTCACTTTATGAACAGATCACGCCAAACCCGGAAAAAAGTGCTTATGCTTGAAGTTGCACTATGCGAAGAGATGTATACTTTCTCGCAGTTCAGTTTTTGAATCCATAATAGCTAATATCGAATTCACAAAACCATTGCTGGATCATTCATAATAACACTCCTGTCATTAATACCATTCATACCATTAACATCCAAAACATTAACTGCTATGATTTTGAAAACTTATATACCTCACTTCCTCTAGAAGAAATCTATACCAGTCTACTTGATGTACCAAAACTTTTCCCTAATATACTCAATATCATGACTCTTGACAAATGGAAAACCTACCTAAAATGCACACTTTTTCATAACTACATCAAGTTTCAAAATCAACTTTTTAAACAAGTCAGAGGATTGCCAATGGGCTTACATTCCAGCACCTCGATCTGTAATATCTTTTTATTTGTCAAAGAATTTAACTTCCAAAAAAATCTACAACCACAAGAGTTAAATTACTACAAACACACCTACAGATATATTGATGACCTTATTACAATTAATAATTTTGGTAAAATTGAACACTCCGAGATTTATCCGAATTGTCTTACACTTAATAAAACTAATAATTCACAAAATAGCATAGACTTTCTAGATCTTCAAATCATTAACTACAAAAAAATTTTACTTTTTGACAAAACAAGAAACTTCAATTTCAATACTAACAAATTAATAAATTGGAACTCCAACATATCCAAAAAAGTAATTAACAATACTATAATTAATCAAGTACAACGAATTAAAACTATATGCACGGATACAATAGATTTACAACGCGAAATTTTGATCCTTATCAAAATTCTCAAAAATAATCTAATTCCCTTTCAATTTATCAACCATTGCCTTAAAAGAGCAGGCGTTAAATACTCACTCTAAATCATTTAACTGATAAGGATATGATAATTTATTCCTAAACCTGAGAAAGCGGTATAAGTTGGATGACTGTCAGTTGGAAGATTTGTATATAGTGTAATTACTCAATTGTATATATTGTAAAAAGCTAATTGTCTTCAGACATATACTGTTACTATACTGTTACTAAAAAAATGGGCCTATTTCATGCCTTTAGACTGTCTATTCGCTCTTGGACAGTGAAAATGCCTTTTTCTTTTCTTAAATTCTTAATCATTTCGACACGACAATTAGCCAGAAATTAATTAATTTCCATTCACTAGTATTTTCAAAAAAATCTTAACAGACGGTCTCTCTCAGATAAGAACTCCACAAAATACATCCCTCAAGAATTCCAAGTCCCACCCACTACCATAAATTACTTCACCCAAGTCTTACCGACTGATATTATTCAAAGCCCCTACTGCCGCTAAGAATTTTCGGACACCCTACACTTCTGAGTCAGACACGAAGAGAACACTTTGCCAACTCCCCCACTAGAAAGAATGTAAGTTACTTAATACCTTTTCTGGCCTTTATATCTTCATGTACATTCACTGATCTTATTTATTTTCTATATTATTTTTATATTTTCTTTGATTTGTTTTTACAAAGTTTGCATTATTTATCTTTTTTTTATAATCTTCTATGTTTATTTCAACTTTACTTTGAATTCGATTTCATAATGACAATTTCCAATGTTTAATTTCTACAAATAATATAGTACTCAAATGCATAAACATGAAAGTGTCGGGGACGGTTACTCGAGTTTTATAGGATTTCTCTACAGTAATTGATTTTTACTCCAAATTGAATTGACTAAAATGCTTCATAAGAATAAGTTCTTTGAGTATCAGCATTGGTTCATAATTCCTACTATTCGCGGAAATATTTGGCCTGACTAGAATTGCCGGTTTGGCTTTAACTTATAACTCGAGTAAAGACGAAACACTTTCGTATTTACGTATTTTTATCAATTATTGTTCATTGAACGGGAGTTGGTTTGTTCCCCTTGAAAAGTCAACTAATTTCCGATCAATGACAATGATTACATGTTTTAATTTTCCTTTTACAATTGAAATATTATTCTTCGTGATGATTTAACTCCAGTCCCCGTTAAAACATTATTAACATTTTGCTTTCAAATTACTTCAAAACATCTTTCAAAATATAACTTACCAGTATGGATGCACACTTTTAAAATAATTCTACTTTAATTAAACTTAGGAGATAATATAATCAATTAATCAATACTGTTTAGGAAATAAATTATTATTAATTAACTTTGCAGCAATTGCGCAAGTAATAATAACTTGTATTCGCACTAAATGGATTTAAGATCATACAACATTTGATATGCTAAATAGCAGCTATTAGCGCTATTTATCTCTTACCTAATGTACCCACTTTATATATTATCTCCATCCTTTTTAAGTTTTAAAATTCTTATACAAAAACTTTACTGTATTGAAGGTTAGCAGCCTCCTTACTTTTATATCTTGCTAGTAATAATTACATGTTTTAATTTTCCTTTTACAATTGAAATATTATTCTTCGTGATGATTTAATTCCAGTCCCCGTTAAAACATTATTAACATTTTGCTTTCAAATTACTTCAAAACATCTTTCAAAATATAACTTACCAGTATGGATGCACACTTTTAAAATAATTCTACTTTAATTAAACTTAGGAGATAATATAATCAATTAATCAATACTGTTTAGGAAATAAATTATATATATAATATATATATATATAATATACTTGGGAATTAAAATGAATGTAAAAACGTAAAAGGTATCTTCTTCTCCACCCAAAGGTTTCAGAAACCAACAATCGCCACCAGAAGATGATGAGCCATCTGATCCACCGCCAGAAACAAGTGACGCTCCAGATCTATGCCAAGATGCATCAATAGATGCTGTCACTAGAACACAAGATGGTAGTAGCTACGTATTTAAAGGTGAGATTTAAAACATATATTTTCGATTTATTATTTGAAAAGTAAAATTTTTTTAAATTTTTCTGTATCAAAACATGTACTACAAAAATAAAACGTTCTCTAGCAGACAGATAAAGACTCCTGAGCTAAGAAATATTGGTTAAAATTTAACTTTAAACAGGTATAGCACACAAACATATACGGATAACTGTAATTATCAAGCATAAAAATAATTTCTTGCGTGATGGGAAGAATTTCTGTTATTGTTACAAATTTAGGCAGAATGCTTCCACAGGAATATTTATTTCTGTATTGTAACCTGAAGTTTTGGAATAGTACAGTAGATCATCCATATGATATGTTTAATAATATGAAAAAAATAACAGATGATAAATAGAAATAACTCAAAGTCAAAACCATGCACAAAGAAAAGCGGATGGCTAAAATACTGATCATAATAAATACTACATTTTCATCCCTCTATTGTAGATCTAGCAGCATGCGATCTTATTGTCCAGACAACTTTTGAAAAGGTGACATTTTAGTTTGAACTAGATATTCTTACATAATAATATTGATAATAACAATACAAAAGGTGCAATTTTTCTCTCTGGAACTTCCCCAGATTTATAATAAGCATTTATAATAAGCATTTATCAAAAGCACGACTAAGTAGTAATTGCTCAAACCTTTCAGATTTCTATCCATGTATGCCTCTTTTCCTAACATATTTTTATGAGTAAAATTATTTGCAAAACTATAGTATATCTTATAACATGAATTGCCTCGAAAAAGAAGCTCTAATGGAAAAGTAAGATTACAGAGGCAAGTCTGTTTAACATTGACGTAGATGGTTATCTCATTAAATTGGCGAGATATCGCCAAGCTGGAGAGATATCTTTAATTTAACCAGATATCTTTGACTTTTGTTATTAAACTTGGGAAGAAATCACCATAAGTCGCCAAACTTGGCGACATTAGAGTCCGGTCCCTCTATAAATGTAATCGGTACCGTAATTGAATAACTGTAATTGATCCCTACAGTTAACTGTAACCGTACATGCCTTTCAACAATTTCGAGAAAAAGGAAGTACAGGAAATTTCCCGGCTTCCTGGAAACTATATAAGCAGTTTTCAGTTTCAGAGAGCGCAACAATTCTCAGTTTTTAGTTCAGAGTTAAATCTCCGTGCGAGCTTCGCTCTTAACTTACGCTTTGCATTACCTTCTGTTTAACTTTCTCAGTAGTTTAAAATTTGTAGCTGCTGATTGTGCTCTGTCATACTAAGAAAATCTGTATGAATACTTTTGCAAAGTTCTAGAACGATAAAGTATATCTTTTGTGAAAATAAATTTTATCAATCTATCATCGGTTCTGCATGCATTCAAATAATTTAGAACCGTACGCAAGCAACAACATGTAAAGGATGGCATTGAATTGAAAATCGACAAATTTTGCAAATGAACTATTTTCGAACTTTAATTTGTAAAAAAATTCCGAGTCGCTTGTGAAGAACCTCTAGAGAATTTTAAAATGTTAGTTGAAGATGGTAAAATATCCACTAAGCTTGTTAATATTTCAATCACAATTACACTTATCTTATTCCCTTCTCTTTCCGAAGCCTTCCAAAAATGCGCATCTTAAACATCCTGCTTTAAAAACATGCATCTGAATAGATTATCTTTATCGAAAAGAAATCAGCAACAAGCAACACAGTGGTAGTAAACGAACGTTTCTAAATTCATGCCATATTACTCATCTTTGACATATCTATTTTTATACTTAATTTTAAAACTTTCTATCCTTTTTATACATAATATTTGATACACTATTGATTGCTTTCTTTGTTAAATGTAAAAATTTAGAATTTTAATGTTAGAATTTTAATGTTTCATTCGATAAAAACGAGCAAACTAGTGCTCAGAATATTTCGCAAGTATTCAAACAGTCTATTAGAGATCAATACCAGGTTACCAAGTTTATTAGCAATTTATTTTATTAAGCCATATCTGTCATTTTAATTCTCTTTCAATCTGTACTCATTCTAAAACTTCTGTACATTAAATTATCTATGTAACATTTTTAACGACTCAAAGAAGATGGCATTGTTTTTTAACTGTGAATTTCATTCTATGGAACGTAAGAACTATTACCACTTCACTAGCAAAGAACATATATTGCAAGACTCAAATGATGCAATGAAAAAAACTGCACAGCTACGTCTTGAAGAATTTTCTTTATTAAAGAAGTATAAAAATCTCTGCGCGACATACGGATACTGCAGCATACAATAAGATTGAACTTATAAGTACGGAGCACACGAACGCTAGATATCGGTATACAGACATGCCATACACAGATACTGAAATACATATTACGTCAATTATGTTAGGCAAAGAAAAAAGAACAAAATGAGTGAACATTTAGCTGCGAAGGCACTAGCATATACCTGTAAAATTAATGCCAGGGTTCTGCATGAATTAATCTTCTGTAGAGGCGGTCGTGTTAGAGTGATGGTATTCGGTAACAATATTGAATTATGTTTATACGAAAACTAGTCGCTTTCAAAGGTAAAAGCTATGTAAGGTTTCACTATGTTATGAAAATCGCATTATGTTCTAGCTATTTATTTTACCTCTAATCCATTGAACCATTTTTTTTTTCTGTTGTTGTTTTAGAGTGGCATTTATGCTTTTTAGATTTCTAATAAATCTCTTTTTTTTTTAATTCGTAGCATATCTAACACCATCTTATTTATTAAGGTGAATTTTACTGGAAAATTCTCGATAATGCCATCGTCGACGGATATCCAAGAAAAATATCTGAAGACTGGGATGGATTAGAAGGAGATTTAGATGCAGCCTTTACGTGGTCAAATGGGAAAACTTATTTTTCAAAGGTAATATGCATTTAAAGATAAACCCTTATAAGGTATTTTCTCCCTCCTTTCTGGATACCTTCGTGGTGTAACGGTAGCACACTTGACGGGTATTCGAGAGATCCAGGCTCGAGTCCCGCCGAGGGCATTGCTCATTGTTCATGCCTTCTGCTTCAAAATAACCTAATAACTCTATAGTGTCAGTCGAACTAAAATGATGGTGGATAATGATTCTTTACGTCAGGATTTGACGACTGGGTTCCCTAATCATCCTCAATGGCCCTTTAAAAAGGGGAGTATATATAAGGCATTTTCTCCCTCCTTTCTGCATGCCTTCGTGGTGTAACGGCGCGTATTCGAGAGGTCCAGGCTCGAGTGCCGGCGAGGGCATTGCTCATTTTCATGTCTTTTGCTTCAAAATAACCTAATAACTCTACACCCTGCAATACAAATGAACTGCAGTCTATGGTTTTCAATAATAATAGCATAACTTAGTATAATTAAGAATTTTAAATAACGCAGCAATTTTCAATGCGTTTCTTCATATCTATGAGCACAAATTGCTTTCTTTTATTTCCGGTTCCCTGGTGAACAAATCAGAACTGCTTGTTTTTTAGCGTCCTATTTTTGTTTTTAGTTACTTTTTTATTCCGACATTATAATTTTTTGTATTAGTAGATTTTTTTTCAGAAGATTCATATGTGTTTCACTTAAATATTTGTAGATCCCATACGAATTCACAGAATCAATATTTCGTATTTTTCATTTTTTATGTATATACAATGTAGTTCAAATGATCTTAAACAAACTTTAAAGTTTGCTCGGAAATATAGAAACAGACCATTTTTACATTAGCATGTAGCCGCATATATCCCTCTGTTATGCTGCATGTGCATTGCTTGCTGGAAATTACATCGAATAGAGCGAATTATTATTATTCGAAGCGTTGATTTTACAGGATGGAAATATTTTCTTTATCACCACCGCAATCACGTAAGCAGACTCTTTTCAGTTCTTCATTTGGGATTACCTCAAAAGCCTCGAGTGGCAGTACTTCGTTGCGTCTGATACTAACGTCGTCGCAAGAGTCGTTGGAGAAGCCTTATATTTTTGGACAAGCACGCGTCGACGTTGCGAGGCACGCAATGCAGTGGATGGAATGAACCAAGTTCAGTAGAGAAACGAGGTTACACTCTTCTCAGTTGTGATGTAATTTACTTACAAAAGTGTGCTTTTGAGCAAATTAGGAATCAATGACGTCACACAAGAGAAAAACCGTATATTATAGTAACCTTGGAATGAACTTCTTCGGGAACTATAAACATTGTACATATGTTTAATAGACATGTTTTATAACCTTACTTGATTTCTTTTATCTTTCTCTTTTCCTTATCTCTAGCATCTACAAGATGCGTTTGAGAACACACATCCCTACATAAAACTGCTTTATTTCCAATGCCCTAAAAAATTTAGTCTAACACCGTTCGAACCGACCTGTATATAGAGTGATTAAAAAATAATCTGGAAAAAATGTAAAGGCAGCTAGAAAGGACCGAAAGAAGCTCATTTTGCAATGTAGTATGTGGGCGGAAAATGGTATGTTGAGGTGGTACAGAGTGCTATTAAGCGGTTAGATAAAACTTTTCTGCTGGCGTAAATTGTCATTCTGCTTTGAGCAGCTGCTCCATTTTCGTCCGCAAGCCCCTAGATCAGCGATTCTCAACCGGTAGTATGCGTACAACTGGTGGTACGCAAGAGAAAAATAGGTGAATAGAAACAAGATATATTTGACTATTAAATTCAAAAATGAAATGCCCCAATACCCTGTTTAAGTTTTTTCTCTAACGCTCGGAAATTTATGCGATCTGAGCGTTGTTCAAGATCATAGACTTTAGCAAAATAATTCGTTTTTATTTTCATAAATATGCTTTTAGCCATATGCATACCAAAATTTCTCATAAAAGATGTTTTTGAAAGGAGTAATAGGAATGGATGTTGTATGTTGTATTTAATAGGAAATAAAAAATAAGTTCCTATAGAAAGTTCCTATATATATTATTTCGCTAATTCTAATTAATCTCATTAATAATAGTATCTCGTTACCTACACTTTATCTCGCGACCGTTTCCTGGTTCATATTGCTCTATTTTTAATTTGATTAATTTTTACGTCGATTTGCTGTCTCTAACAGCAGGTATTTTGAAGAACTCATAATATATTGTGCATTTAAATATTTGTGAAAAAGTAATAAAACAAACCGAGCTTATCAAAATGAAAAAATGTCTAAGATTGACTAAGCGAAAAAGTGATGATTCACAAGTGATGGATCCAGGAAAATCTATAAAGACTAAGAATATTAAAAGGAAAAGAAAAGTTGCTTATAGAAATTATAATGAAAGTTTTTTATCATTTGGGTTTACTTGGAATGGAGATAAAATGGACCCTCAAACTCAATGGGTTGTTTGCGGTGAACTGTTATCCAATCAAAGTATGAAACCATCGTTTCTTAAAAGACATCTTGGATCTAAGCATTTAAAGGATAAATCTGAAGAATATTTTAAGAGGAAATTATCGGAGTTCAAAAATAGAAACAAATAATGAAATGTGTTGTTATTTCAAGTGAAAAAGCTTTGGCAGTTATTTACTTAGTAAGCCTAAGAATTGCCGAGACTAGGCAGGCTCACGCTATTGAAGAAAACATTTTATTACTAGCAGCTAAAAATTACGTTTTAACATTAAAACATTAAAAAGTGGCTAATGAAATTTAAAACTAACATTAAAAACATTAAAGATTTTAATATTAAAATGCGGATAAGGAACTTAATAATAGTCCTTTATTAAATGATATGGTAACTATGATGTAATAATTAATGAAATGGCAAATTCCATAAAAGAGGCACTTATTCCAAAAATAAAACACAGTGAGTATTTCGCATTGCAGTTGGATGAAAGTACTCATATAACGAACTTTATTAGTTTACATACGTTTCGAAGAAGAACGAATTGCCGAAGAGTATTTATTTTGTGAATCTCTTCATGATAGAGCAACTGCAAATGAAATTTTCAAAGTAATTGACAATTTTATGTTTGAGAAGGGTATGCCTTGGAATAAGTGCTTTGCCGTTTGCAGTGACGAAGCTCGGGCTTTAAAAGATAAACAATCCGGTGTTATTTCTCAAATAAATAAAGTCGCGTGTAAAACCAAATTTACTCATTGTCCCATTTATCGTGAAGACTTAGTAGCCAAGATAATCCCCGAAACTTGAAAACAGTTTTGAATCAAGCTGTTAAAATTGTTAATTTTATTAAAAGCCGAGCTTTTAATTTAAGACTATTTACGACTTCATGCCAAGAGATGGGCAGTGAACATGAAACGCTTTTGTTACATTCCGAAGTAAGATGGTTATCCAGGGGCAAAGTTTTAAATCGTCTTTTTGAACTTTGATCAGAAATTCAAATTTTCCTCTGTGATTCAAAATTTGAATTGAAAAATTGCTTAGTTAGGGAATTATGGTTATCGTATTTATCATATTTAGCTGATATTTTTAGAAAGTTAAAAGAATTAAATTTTAATATTACAAGGACAAAGCGTTAATTTGTTTACCATTAAAGACAAAATAAATGCAATGATAAAAAAAATGGATTTAATATTCAAAGACTTGGTTATTGAAAATAAGAGAAGAATTAGCATCCGACATTAAAAATCATTGTTTTTCCATAAATAAATAATTCCAAGGTGTATTTTCCCGAGGATTATTAAAACGAAAATTGCATTAGAAATCCGTTTTGTTCAAATGTATTTGAAATTTTATCTCATGAAGGAAAAGACAAATTAAGAGAAATTTCCTGTGATCGAACTCTAACTGGAGACTTTAAAAGTAACTTACTTGGTAACTTTTGGCGGAATAAAAAAAAAAGAATTTAAATGCATTTCAAATAAAGCTATTAAACTTTTATTGTCTTTTTTAAAACTTATTTGCGTGAACAAGGTTTTTTTTCCATGTTATATTTGAAAACTAAATACAGAATAAAATTAAAATGATCCTAATTTATGGTTAAAACTAAGTGAAATAAGACTAGGAATAAAGAAATTGGTCACTTTTAAATAGGCGCAAATTTCGCACTAAGTTTTAGAATTAAAGTATTATAACTTAAATTTTGATAATTAAAATGGTAACCAATTTTTATGTGTGCATATTGAATACAAACAGCCTATAGGTTATAAATATATTATATAATATATTTATAATAAATAATATATGTTATAAAATATTATATATATATAGGTTATAAATAAAGAGTAAAGTAATACTCTAAATAAATAAATAAAGATTATAGTTATATATATATATATATATAACTATAATCTTTATTTATTTATTTAGAGTATTACTTTACTCTTTATTTATTCTTATATATATATATATTATTCTATATATTGTAAGGATCTTAAGTTTCACTAACGTTTATTTTATTTTAAATCTTTACTATCACTTCTTATTTTCTACTTCCGGCCAGAATTATAAGGTTGAAGGATTTTATGCAAAGTTGTCTGGCGAACGCCAAGTATTTAAGTGTGGCCTTTTTGCCAAGCAGGAGAGAGGAAGCAGTGAGTTCGAAGCAGGCCGCTTACCTTAGAAGTTACGCAGTTGCTATTTGCCTTCCAGGCCAGAGGTTTTAATCCTCTTGATAAATTAAACGTATTGTAGTGTTCACAGTCTCTGTGCTACATACGCTTCCTGTTATTATAAGGCCAATCTTATTCTAAAGTTAAATTAGAGTTTAGTTTTATTTTTATACCTTTTACGTTAGACCCCGAGTGGAGGGTCATTGTATTCCGAAGTACGGAAGTCATTGTATATAAAGAAAAATAAAGGGTCTTGTATACCCTTCGTCTGTATCCTGTCTACTTACTACAATTAGTGAACATAGCTTTAGTAAGCTCTCTGTTCCTAGTCAGGTCATTGTATGTTTCCGAAGAAGGTTAGAAGAAACATTGAACCTGATAGTGGCGCCCGACGAAGAATAACCATGGCCGAATTTCAAGAAGAACCTGTGCTGCCTGCAGAAACGGCTCAGAATCCAGAAATGCCAGCTGCCGCTCTGGAAGGATTTGGGTACATCGTCCAGACCATGCGCGCTTCGATGAAAGCAGAAGCAACGTTTAATGGAAACTCACAGGTAACCAGTTTTTTGGAAAAATTGGATGACCACTTCATGCTCTACCCCGTGCACGAGTTTCAAAAAGTTACCTTAGCTACCAGCGCTTTGAGGGGCCAAGCGCTTAACTGGTTCAAATGTATCGGCAGAAGTCTCTTGGGTCAAGCAGGAAGTCCCACCTATACTTACGAAAATTTCAAGACTGCCCTACTAAAAGCCTTCCCTGTTGTAAGGGATCGTGCGAAATTAGAAACAGAACTTTTCAGTATATATCAACAAAGAATGGAAAACCTCTCGAGCTTTATTTTAAGAAAAATTCACGTTTTCAAGCTCTTGTATGGAAACCGTCCGGATCCTGAAATATTTCAAGTGATTTTGCCGAGGTTACTACCCCAAGTGCAAGACTTTATTGAATTACGAAATCCGACTACACTGGAAAAGTTATTTGAGCTAGCAATGCAGTTTGAAAGTAGAAGAACGGCGGACGTCGAAAGAAGACGCCAATATCAACAACGAAACCAATTTGGTACGCCAAGACTACAGCAAACTCAAGCACATGGCTACGGAGAAAAAGCGAATCAGTGGGCAAGGAAACCCGAGCATTCAAAAACAGCCGGCGAACGTCGACAGTTCAATAGCAACCCAGAAAAAAAGTCTCAAGGCCAGTGGAGAAAGAAGGAAAGCACCGAAAGGAAAAATAATTTAAACTAAAACGGACTTCTGCTGACGAGAGGGTGCGGAAATCTGAAGGCCACGAAAACCCCTCTTCCTACAAGTTAAATACAGTAATGGTGAAAAATTTAACTCTTCCGAAGATTGAAGTCTTGGTAAATAATATCCCGGCCACCGCACTCCTGGATACCGGCGCGCAGTGTTCCTGTGTGGCAGAAGTCTTTTTTAGAAAGTATTTTCGCAAATACCGCATATATAATGCGGATAATACAACAGTATTAGCGGCGCAAGGAGAACAATGTAAGTGCGTAGGTAAAGTACCTTTGTACATCCGTATCAAGGACGAACAAGTAAAGGTGATGTTTTTTATAGTAAAGAATTTGCAAGCAAATTTAATCCTAGGAATAGACTTTCTTTCAGACGCACAAGCTACACTGGATTTTAATGCAGCGTCCCTTAAGCTGACTATGAAACCAGTGCGTGTAGAAAAGGTTGAACCGCCAAGGTTAAATCTTGACCACCTGCCTAATGACGAGCAAGATAGAATCCGACAAGTGGTAAGTGAATTTGCTTCCTTATTTAGTGATATTCCAGGATTTACTCAGGTTACTAACCATAGTATTGACACCGGAGATGCATTGCCGGTTCGTCAAAAACCATACCGGTATGATAAGAATAAGGAAAAAATTATAGAATGGCATATTACCGATATGCTACGTAAAAAGATCATAACGCCTATCTCAAGTAGTTATGCTAGTCCGGTGGTTTTATGTAAGAAAAATAATGATTATCCTTTGGAGCATCCAAAAAGGTGCAGATTCGCTATTGATTACCGTAAATTAAATTCCATAACGAAATATCCGGTATATCCGTTACCGATCATAAAGGAAATTTTAAGGAACATAAAATCAACCAAATTTATGACGACTTTAGACTTAACGAATGGTTATTTTCAAATAGGGGTCAGGCCTGAGGACGTGCCTAAGACTGCTTTTATAACCAAGTCTGGCACTTACGCATTTTTGCGTATGCCGTTTGGCCTTTCTGGGGCCCCAGCAACATTTCAGCGATGCATGGACATTGTGTTAAGACCTGTTCTTGGAAAGTCCACATTTATCTATTTAGACGATATCATTATTACTAGTGATAATCTCGACCAACATATACAGGATTTAAGACAGGTGTTTTCTTTATTAAATGAGGCCGGTCTAAAAGTTAATGTCGAAAAGTGCAAATTTGCAGCCCCTGAATTAAAATATTTAGGTTACAAAATATCGCAAAAAGGGATCGAGACAGATGAATCAAAAATAATCGCTGTACAAAAGTATCCGACTCCAAACACGGCAAAGAAGCTCTCTTCTTTTCTAGGACTTTGTTCATATTATAGGTCCTTTATAAAAGATTTTGCGGCTATCGCTGAGCCATTGTTAAAATTAAAAAGGAAAAAGGCAAGATTCTCGTGGACGGCTGAAGCCAATAGTGCTTTCGAAAAATTAAAACAAGCATTAACGCAAGCCCCTGTGTTGAAATTTCCTGAAAAGGATGAAAATTTAGAAATTTCAGCGGATGCTTCGGATTATGCGGTAGGAGCGGCACTTTCGCAAAATCAGCAGCCCGTGGCATTTTTTAGCCGAACTTTAAATCAAACACAAACTATTCCGCGACCGAGAGAGAGGCACTTGCAGTTCTGTTAGCAGTGCAAAAGTTCCGAGTCTATTTTGGAAAGGCGCCGATAACAGTATATTCTGATCATGCGGCGGTAACTAGATTGTACTCAGGGAAAAATTTATCCCCAAGGTTAATAAGATGGGCACTCAAGCTGCAAGAATATAATCTGGTAATCAAGCATACCCCCGGAAAGGAAAATATCGTAGCAGATGCCCTATCACGAATTAAATTAGACGAACAGGGTAATACCGTAAAAGTTGCAATGCTGACAGCGTGTACAATAAATTCCCGAGAAACTGTAATAACCGAACTGGGTAAGGATCCTGAGTTTGGAAGTATTTATGAGTATTTGAAGGATCCTGAAAATTTTAGCCACCAAGATATTGTGGCGATAAGAAATAGGGCGGCCCATTACGAACTAATAGATGGTCTATTATTCTACACAAAAACTACGAATTCCAACAACGAATTTCGACCTGTTATCCCAGCTAGTCTTAGATTAAATATCCTGCAAGAGCTCCATGACAGCCCTTTAGCTTCTCATGCTGGTATTCGAAAAACTATCCAACGCGTACGCGAGGCAGTCTACTTTCCTGAACTGCAAAAGTTAACAAGGGCGTATGTCCAGTCCTGCCCAACATGTCAAGCCGTTAATTATATTAATTTCCGCCCGGCCGGGTTTCTAAATAGTATTAAATCCGAATTTCCAAATGAAATAATCGGCATCGATTTATTGGGCCCTTTCCCAAAAAGTCAGTTAAACAAAAGTCGCTATCTCCTTGTTATGGTTGATCATTTTAGTAAATGGACCGAAATTGTTCCCTTAAAACGAGCCTCCGCGAAATTAGTTACTGATTCTATTTTAAATAAATATATTTTAAAATACGGGGCGCCCCTAAATGTTATATCGGATAATGGTCCTCAATTTGTAAGTAATATATTTGAAGACATGTGCCAAAAACTGGGCATACGTCATTTAAAAATGGTCCCGTATCGGCCGCAATCAAATATAGCGGAACGGGTCAACAGAAATATAGTGAAAATTATCCGTAGTTATGTTAAAAATTTTCATAAAAGCTGGGATAACTATGTCAATGAATTTGCTTTCGCCCTTAGGACCGCAAAACATGATACAACGGGCAAAACTCCTGCTGAGTTATTTCTAGGCAGAAAGGTTATAACACCGTTAGATAAACTATTTTATGTGCAACAAAGAGCCCCAGAATTTAAAATGGGTGATATAGAAAAACTAATAAAAGAAGCAAAAAGAATACGGAAGTAGCACAAAGAAAACAGAAGTTATACTATGATCTGAAACGACGGGGAGTAACTTATAAAGTAGGGGATGAAGTTTTAAAAATCAAGCATTCACTTTCTTCAGCACCAGAAGATAAAACTGCCAAATTTTTTCCACGCTTTGAAGGACCATATGTTATAGAAAAAATAACTCACGCTGTTGTAGTGTTAAAGGCAAGAAATGGTGAAACCTGTTCCGCAAATATTGATCAAATTAAACCCTACTTCGATCGTAATAAAATGAAAATCTTTTCAGATCTTTTGCAGGATCCGGTACGGCAGACACCGCAGGTACAAGTTCCAGAGGTGGGAAAACGACAAGTACAAGGGCAAGACAATGAGAGACAGAAGCAAGTGAAAAGAAAATTGCCCCGCGGAAAAACTGAAGGTAAAGAGAAAAAGAAGCCGTTCCACCGTCCAGAAAACAGAGTGCACGAACACCCCCAGAATGAAGAAGGGAGAAGGACGACGTATGTGGAAAGGACCGGGAGAAAGGACGGCAACTATAACCCGGCTGTGAAACGGAAGATTGACTCATCCGACAGAACTCTCCGCAGCAAAAGTCGCCGAACTGCGGAAGGGCCATCAGCGGCGGAGGAAAAAGTACAAGAAAAATTTGAACGGCCAACAACGAGGTCCAAGCAGGATCACGACAGAAGTTTCCCGGTTCCACCAAGACCAGCTGCCTTCAAACGGCCAAGACCACAAGCAGAGCACAAAAGGAAGGTGTTCAAGGGTGGCCGTACTGGTGAAAAACGGAAGCTTCCAGAGGAAAGCACTGAAGGGCGAGCCCGTACAAGAAGGAGGATCAACCAAGCTACTATCAGCTATACCTTTAAAGACTGGGCCCAGAAAAGGATGTCTGAATATTACAAAGATAAGTAAAATTTTATGTTACTTTACAAACTTAAGTTAATCTTTCATTCTTACTGCAAGTGGCAGATTTCAAGAAGTTTTACCTCATGCGAGGTCTACCTTTATCGCCAAAAGGGCGAGAAATGAGTTGTGACCGATTTTCTTATGTTTTTCAATTACTCGCGCGTAAAACTAAAGTTGATGTATAATAGCGTTGTGTAAAGACTTAAATATTGTAAAAAGTTAATGTATAAATTTTATTTAAAACATTCTAGCAAGAAAGAAGTTTTAGTCTGAAAGACTTTTTGAAATGTAGTATTATTTCAATGTAGAAAGAATTGGCACTTGCTTTGAAAAGAATAGAAGTTAACAATGTACTACTAATGTATGTTTTCAAATGTGTAAAATTAACGGCATGTTGATATGTTCTGGTATACATGTGAACTGTTATTTTGAATGTTAAGAAATACCGTGATATGGTAAAAGTGAAAGTAATGTTAAAAATTTGTTATTCGTGTGACTGTAAAGATTAAATCATGGTGAATATGTGTTAAAGGTTGAATGATGTAGTTAGGCTCTCTGACGCTACACTTTAGAGTTAGCCACTTTCAGAATAGTACCTCAGGGTTTAGAGTTGAAAGTAGGGTGTGTTAAGAGGTCTCGTATGTTGAATTTTAACACGTTAGTGTTTTGATTGTAGGAGGAAGTGTGGCACACGTAGACAGAAACACATACGTGTTTGGTGTTCTTTTACAACACATGTCAGAGAGCACGGGGAGAGATAATTAAAATAGTCATGAATGAAATAAGAATGTTAAGAGAAGTATATTCTATATGTTAATTGCAATGTCATTCTGTAACATTTCATTAAACTAGTTTTCCTTCCAGATCTCTGGAAGGAACCAGAATTGAATAAAGCTCCTGTTTAGATGCAGTACAGATGAAAAAAAAAAAAAAAAGATTGTTGTATATCCCGGGAGCTGCTATTGTAACAAATTTCTTTCTTTTAAATTTTCTAGTTTCTAGCTAAGTTATGATTGTAAAAGGTTGGCCTCGCGTTAGTTTTTAGAGCTAAAAGTTTTCAACAAGGTCGTTTTAGACCTCAGTTTCAAACAAATTAACTCTGGCGGGAAGTACGTAAGGATCTTAAGTTTTACTAACGTTTATTTTATTTTAAATCTTTACTATCACTTCTTATTTTCTACTTCCGGCCAGAATTATAAGGTTGAAGGATTTTATGCAAAGTTGTCTGGCGAACGCCAAGTATTTAAGTGTGGCCTTTTTGCCAAGCAGGAGAGAGGAAGCAGTGAGTTCGAAGCAGGCCGCTTACCTTAGAAGTTACGCAGTTGCTATTTGCCTTCCAGGCCAGAGGTTTTAATCCTCTTGATAAATTAAACGTATTGTAGTGTTCACAGTCTCTGTGCTACATACGCTTCCTGTTATTATAAGGCCAATCTTATTCTAAAGTTAAATTAGAGTTTAGTTTTATTTTTATACCTTTTACGTTAGACCCCGAGTGGAGGGTCATTGTATTCCGAAGTACGGAAGTCATTGTATATAAAGAAAAATAAAGGGTCTTGTATACCCTTCGTCTGTATCCTGTCTACTTACTACAATTAGTGAACATAGCTTTAGTAAGCTCTCTGTTCCTAGCCAGGTCATTGTATGTTTCCGAAGAAGGTTAGAAGAAACATTGAACCTGATAATATATATATATATATATATATTATTCTTATATATATATATATATATATATATTATTCTTATATATATATATATATATATATTATTCTTATATATATATATATATATATATATATATATATATTATTCTTATATATATATATATATATATTCTTATATATATATATATATATATATAAGAATAAATAATTATTTCTTATATATATATATATTATTCTATATATATATATATATATATAAGAATATATATATATATATATATATATAAGAATAAATAATTATTTCTTATATATATATATATTATTCTATATATATATATATATATATATATATATATTTTATTCTTATATATATATATATATATTGTTATATATATATATATATATATATATATATATAAGAATAAATAAACAGATAAAGAGTAAAGTTAAATTAAATTTAAATAAGATAAGGTCTGTCTCCTGCCAGCCTGATCTTGGTAAGATCTGTCTCCTGCCTGCCTGATCTTAATAAGATCTGTCTCCTGCCTGCCTGATCTTGATAAGATCTGTGTCCTGCCTGCTCAACAATTATTCACTTATACAAATTATATAGTCTTAATTTTTTTTAATTTTGGGGATTAATTTTTTGGAATATTATACATTTTTTCCATGGTTTTAGATACTTGCACTTAATTTACATATGCTCTCAGAATTTAAATGATATTGTGAATTAATTCGCAGAAATAACTAATCTTCTATTTGTATGCAATTAAAATTATATAACTTAATAATAATGCCATAATCTCAAATAACACAGACCTAAATAAAGTTCCTAATAAAAAGCAGACCAATAAAAACAGACTATGATAACCAAATGATAAAATTTGAAATGAGAGGCTAATTGAGGAAAGTTTTAAATACAAGGCAATTTAAACTTAAATTAACTTTAAATATTAGCTTTATACATATAGAGAATATTTGTTAAATTAATATATATATATATATATTTATTTATATATATAATATTTCTATTGAGAAATTGGAAAATAATCATTGTAAAATATAGTGGTGGTACTAAAGTTTTTAAATTTTTGTTTAGATGGTACGCTTTAGTCGAAAGGTTAAAAACCACTCCCTTACATGTTGGCGAGCTTCGCTTTCGTGTAGCAGCTCGAAACCTTTCGGAAAATGACAATTTAACGGCCAGTAGGATACTTTAATCTGTCACTCACTAGTTCCCCGTACCGTCTCCACGGGCCATTTTTGCACACACATTGCATTACCAAATCCACTTATTTCTGTCGCGTCTACATGCCTTCACATTTTTTCAAGATATTTTTGAATCCCTTGTACAATGCGCCTATGCATTTTGAAATTTAGTAGTTAGTGTAATTTTCCCTCCAATATTAATCGAACTACTCGATGAAATTATTTTCTTTCATTGATGTCATTTCAAGTAACAATTGCACCACTTATTACGTAAACATAATACTGTTAAAATTTTAAGATTAGTATACAAATTTGCATATTAACAAATTTAACAAAACTTAGTACCATTGGAAGTATTTTTGTCTAAAATCTTAACAGTGAACTTTAGAATTTCTTTTTAAAGAGGAAAAATTTAATATCACTTAAAGAATAAGTGAGTATTTATACAGGTGAATCTTGGAGCTATTCAGAGCGTGTTTTCGCGAGCCAGCGCACCTTTCGTTTGTGATCTTTTTGTTACGCTAATACGCTCCTTGGCCATTTCGAATAATTGTCACGCCTGTTAGGTTTATTGAGTCACCCTAAGTTAGTCGTAACTTAACTTGCTAATCCAGCACTTTTCTTTTTAGATTGAATTGACTTATGTATTAACGTTTAAGTTCTACTACAAGTTGTCGGTGTTATTGTAAAGCACGAAGTACGTGCCCTTCCTATTCATAGATGGAATTAATAAAGGGTTATTTTCACCTTTTTCTGTGCTGGTATTACTTCACGCATGTGCGAGAATTCGCCAGGTTCTTTTGTAGGATGTAAATTAGTTTATGTGGGAAAAAAGAAATAGATCTTATATATTGTCTGCGAAATGGAATGGCAGTGCACAAAGAATATAAGAAGGTAAATATTCTAACCACAGAACAGGCCAAGGGTATTTAATTCGAATGAGAGTGAAAATTAGCAATTAAACGTAGCTTAATGTAATAAAAACTTAAGGTCGTGTTTCAAATGTCTGAAAGAACATTCCTCTTTTCATTGAGACTAAGGAAGTGAGCTCAAAAGCAACATATGCCGAGGAACATACATAGAAAAAAATATCAGTACAGGCTTTGCAAAAATGACAAATAAATTAAAATCAAACGCAATCGAACTCTTACGATGGATACTGATGAAGCATCTAAGGATGGACACTTGTGAAATAATTAATGACTAATGCATAAAAAACAGATGATGATGGGGGCCCGTCAGAGGTCAAAAGGTATAACCGACGAATACTGATAGTTCGACTTAATTTCAAACCCGACTAATGAGATGGCTGCATAAGAACTTTTGCTTTTCCTCAGATGTAAATTGAATAGGAGCTTGACTCTTTTCAACAGTCCTCCACGAAGGCCTATCTCTTCCCTTACGCACATAAACTGAAATGCCATAATCCTAAATAACACAGACCTAAAAAAGAGTTCCTAATAAAAAGCAGACCAAGAAAAACAGACTATGATAACCAAATGATAAAATTTATGAGGGCTAATTGAGGAAAGTTTTAAATACAAGGGACTACAATGCTGGCCATTAAAATTGCTACACCGTGAAGACGACATGCAGCAAATATTGACGAATCGGATATTTCGAGATCATATAACACAGGTTTCATTTAAGTGTGCATGTATGTTTTCATCCTTGCCAATTATCTGACTACCATTAATAGGTTTTGGAAACAGTTCTCGCTCACTTTTGTATCAATAGATGGCATTAAGAAATTTCATAAAATGTTCTCTTCTCCGCCATTTGGATCAATCTTCACTGCGAAATCAGACAGTTTTTATGCCTTTTTCTTAACAATTTCTTTAAGTTTGCGTAAAATAAAGGCGCTTTCTCAGCTTCTTATTTATCGCTACTTTCACTGTTGGCATAGTATCATCCAATTCTTCATCCGTAATTTCTCGATTAATTTTTTTACTTCTCTTTCTTTCGTATCTGAAAATCTTCTGTTGCCATTTGCTTTTGCAATTTGTACAATTTCTTTGGCTTCGCATTCAGTCGATGGAAATCCTTTAAAACTGTTGATAACTTTCTGCCCAAAGGTTATGCCATCAAGCGTTCAGTGTTGACCAATGAAAGCTGAACCGGATAACGCGTATACGAGAAATCGTATTCCGCAAGGGTTTTCTGTAATATACATCAGAAATATATTATAAATAGTTTTAACCAAGGTTTAAAGAGAGAATTCAAGTCAATTTGAAGTTCTCTGGAAATGGGGAAGCTGCGCTGCGTGCAGATGTCCCGGAATCTTTCGCTTTGTGGCGTGAGAACTTCCCGGTCTTTCATATTCCGAAGCTGACAGCTATGGCTTCCTGTTAAATTTTACTTCACATCATATTTGTCTTCCGTATTTGTTCATTTCCGTGCTAATTTTCGTCCTTTTTTGAATTAATGTAATGACAGCTTTGTTAAAATTGTTAGCATCTCGGTGATACCAAAAACGAACCCATTCGACAGATTCATGAGGGAAATTTTCTTCTCGCTGACTTTTTGTGTATTAAAGCTACTGTGTCTAAAAATATTAAATCAGATCAGCTTTAGATCACGTCTTTCTAAAAAAATTCTAATACTACACTGAAGTGCCACTGAATTAGGAATAGACATGGCTATGCAAGTTGTGAAGAGCTGCGTCGCATTTATGCTCCTGAGGACGCTGTGTTAACTGTATATATAGCTACTACTGTGATTGTTGTTAATCAGTCGTTTCAATTACCAGTATGGGTAAAACTTATAATTTATAACCTTCAATCATGGACAAATAGTAGGCATTCAACCCATTGATCGTTCAGCTTCCGAAATCGTGAGAGAGCTAGTATTTTCAAGGTGGGGAGTGTCAATAGTATACCGAGAACACACGGATAGCGGGAATAAAATTAACGAACGGGCAAACTTCAAAAGACAATTAGGTTTGAACAAACGTGAGGTGAGACAGCTCAGTCGTATTGTACATAGCAACGAAGCCAAACACTAGCTCAAATTACCAACCTGCTGACTCTAGAGATAGAAAACTTGAAAGGTAAACTAGAGGGTAGTTAAAAATTACCTACTGAGAAAACTTTTCCAGAAGTAGTAAAGGAACAAAGGTCGGAAATACGATCAGTCCCAAAGAAATATAAAACGAAGAAAAACGAACATATAGCATTGATTTTTCCAAGGGCTAAAGGAATATCCTCAGAAGAAGTTAAAATGAAAATTGTTGAAACTATCGATCCAGTAAAACTAAAAATTGGAATCAGGAATGTAAGAAAAATTAGCAATGGAGGCATTGTGGTTGAGTGTTTAAATAATGAAGAAATTGACAGATTAGAAGAAGAGATTAAGACAAATATATTGTTAAAGGAAGATATTGAAGTAAGAGAGAGCTCCTATTAAGAAAAATCCAAAAATCATATTGTATAATATTGATTCTGATGTCAAGAAAGATGAATTGCAGGAAGCAATTTTAAAACAAAACTCAGTATTTGAAGAAGGTGGATTTAATCCCCTTTTTCAGATTAAAAGTAAAAATAATAAAGTGCATTGGGTGGCGGAAGTCCAGCCCCAAAAATTTAAATCGTTAATGAATCAGGGAAAATTGAACTTTAAGTGGTTTCGTATAACAGTTAAAGAATATTTAAACATCGTAAGATGTTATAAGTGACAAGAGTTTGGACACTTTCACAAAAGGTGCACTAAGGAAATGGTTTGTGCAAAATGTGCGCGAAAGGTCATAACCATTGGGATTTCAATAATAGTCTGTGTGTATTAATTGTGCTATGGCTAATAGTAAATATAAATTGGGACTGGATGTGAGACCCTCAAGCTTAGACAGAAATTGTTGTTCATGTTTAAAAAGACAATTTGAATTATTCATCAAAAGACCTAATTATGGCCTTTAGTTCTTTTAAAGGATTAAAAGGGGTTCAAATAAACTTAACTTACATCATGCACGAGCTGCAGTGTCTCAATTACAACTACGTTTTAAAGAACAAAATTATTCTTTTGCGCTCATTCAAGAGCCTTATCATATAGACAATAAAATAAAAGGATTTTCTTCACAGTACAGTTTGTATTATTCTGATAAGTAAATTCCTTTAGCAGGAATTGTCATTTTTGATAACGCTCTTTCTGTTATAGAAGTTTTTACTTCCAATTGTTTAGTTATATTGAAAGTAAATTTTGGATTTAAAGATTTACTTTTGATTTCTGCCTATTGTTCTCCAAAATCCGATTTGGCAAAACATTTGAGTGAACTTTCAATGATTTTTAAATAAAGAAAAAACTAACGACATTTTAATTGGAGCAGAGTTTAATGCTAAGAGCGACGTATGGGGTATCCAAGAAGATTTCACTGGAAAATTAGTTTTAGAATTTATTAATACTCACGATTTATATATTCTGAATAATTCAGATTCTTTTCCTACATTTGAGGGAACTAGAGGTTCCTCATGGATTGATTTGACTTTGACTCATTCTTCTTATTGTATTGATTGGAAGTTGTATCGGATGTTTCCTCTAGTTACCATAATTATATTGAGATTGAAACTGACAAGAAAAGACTTTTGTCAAATGTTAAGAAGAGATATAGTCTTAGTAAATGATTTTAATGGAGCAGTATATTAATAAAGAGGTGAATGTTGGAAATCTCGAAGATATTGTTGAAAGTTTCACAAAAGAGATTGTTTCTATGTGTGAAAAGAATTGGCTGTAAAAGAGCTGGAGCTCAGAAAAAAGAAAGATAATATGGTGGTCGAAAAACGTGGATCTTTTAAGATCTAAATTACGTCTTGCAAGAAGGAAAGTTCTTCGAGCCTTCAATGTTAATGATAAAAAGTTTTCAGAAGACAATTAATTATAAATGTCTGAGAGGTCTTTATAAAAAAGAAATAAATGCTGCTAAAAATCGTTCATGTGAGGATTTATGTTCTCAAACTAACTTAAATTAATCATTTGGTATTCCTTATAAGGTTACCACTGAAAAATTTAGATCAGCTTTAACTCTGAGCCAACTTAAAAAGGATGATGGCTCTTTAACAAGTTCCATTCAAGAAACTTTGGAATTTCTGGTTAAATATCATTTTCCAGAAGATGTAGCTTTTGATGATACGGAATTTCAAAAAGAGATAAGACAAAGTTCCTTAAATTATGTAAATAATTACAATGATTTGGATTTTACAATTGAAGAAATTCAAGAAGTAGTGAATTCAATGGATAAAGGTATTTGTCTAGATTTAATTGAGGAAATTTTAAGAGCTGACTCAACATTTATGTGTAGAGATTATATAAAATATGGAATATTTCCAAAAGCCTGGAAAGTCGCTTCTTTGATTCTCTTTAATAAAGAGGGTAAAGAGGAGAATGATCCATTTTCCCATAGACCTATCTGTTTGTTGTCTATTTTGGGGATAGTGTATTTAATTATGGCAAAGCACACTAGGGCTATCTGCCTAAGGGGAGGGATGCCTTCGTGGAAGACTTTCTAAGGGAAACTGGCTCGTATACATGTTACACATGGGGAAAACTACGAAAACACCCATGCAGCCAGCCCGTTCGCGGGATTCGAGCCTCGGACCGAACTACCAGTGTTCAGCGACTTTACCGCTCGGCCGCTGGTGGGACGTCTATTTTGGGTAAAATTTTGGATAAACTTATGACCAAAATATTATGGTATTATTTGAACTCATGTCATGCTTTGAATCCTTCTCAATATGGTTTTATGGAGGGTCGAAGTACTACTCTAGCTATTCAAGACTTATTGGAAAAAGTGAAAGAAAAAGTGAAGAACGTGCATACTGCATTAGTTTCATTGCACGTAAGGAGTGCTTTTAATAATGTATAGTGGCCCTTCGTCCTTTTTCAGTTAAAGAGATTCAAATGTCCTTTGAATTTATTTAATTTATTTGTAAATTATTTGTGTCATCGTACAGTTACATTTCAAGAAGAAATCTCTGTATTTTAAGAAAGTATAGTAAAGGCTGTCGTCAAGGATCCAATTCAGGTCCTTTATTATGGAATATTCTTTGTGACTCATTATTTGAGTTACCTTTTAAAGATAATGTGGTGATTCAAGCCTATGCAGATGACATAATTGTGATAGTCTCTGCTAGTGGACGTCATACTATAGATCAAGATATTGATCATACTTTGAACTTGATAAATGAATGGTCCAAAAAAGTTAAATTGAACTTTGATCATAGAAAATGTGCAATTATGGGCATAGCAAAGAAAGAAAAAATGATTACACTTCCTAGAGGTAGACTCAATGGACATTCACTCAAAGGTGTTTGTCAAATTAAATATCTTGGAGTGCTGATTGACGATCAACTCTCCTTCCTACCTCATCTTAAAATGATTAAATCACAGTGTTCTGTAATTTTGAACAAGCTTTATGCTATAAAAGGTATCAGTAGTAAAATTAAGATGATATTTTACAAGAGAGGTATTGAGAGAAAAATTTTGTACGCTTGTCCTGCTTGGTATAAAAATAATGCAAGAATTAATAATATGATGGTACAAATTCAAAGACTTGCAATGCTTAGCATTACAAAATGCTTCCGAACTGTTTCTAATGCTAGCTTATTTATATTGAGTGGCTATTTATTTGATTGCACAAAAGGATTGTATTATCTTTAACTTAACGTATGGTCGGAGTTCTGACTTTGTTTTTGATTTATCTGTAGATACAGTAAATGTTGAGATTTTAAGTTTAAAGAATGTTAAACATCCTGCTTTATATTCAAATATTGATTGGGACAAGAATGTTCCTTCTGGTGAAGGTATTGAAAGCTTCACTGATGGTTCAAAAATTTCAGGAAGAATTGGATGTTCTTTTGTAGCGTTTTCAAATGGTTAATTAAGTATTGTACAGAAGTTTCGTTTGAGTGATAACTCATCAGTTTTTCAGGCGGAAGTTTACGCTATTTTAAAATCCTTGGAGTGGATCAAGGATAAAGACTCTCAAGAAGATATTGATTTGTATTCAGATAGCCAAAGTGCTATTCAAGGTTTAGTTGCTTCTAGGATTTATTCTGACTTGGTACTTAAGGCGTATAATTCATTCCTGGATACTCCTAAGAAAAGAAAAATTAATCTCCATTGGATACGTGAATACATTGGTCATTCAGGGAATGAATTGGCAGATCTTTATGCAAAGCAAGCGTCTAGGAAAGAGAATATTGATGTATTTCTTCCGACTTCGTTTGTTACTTACATGAACTTATTAAAGATTAATATTTCACAAGTTTGGCAAACGTATGGAATAGTAATTCAAAAGGTAGATTTACTTTTAAGTTCTTAAAAGAAGTAAAACTAAAAAATGTATTGGAAATGGTTATCTTAATCAATTACTCACAAATCATGCCCACGTTCCGTCTTATTACAATAGATTTTACATTAAATCTATTATGTCTTAATGTGGAGAAAAAGATGCAGATGTTGAACATGTTTTTATTTGTGAAATATTTGAAGGAAAGTTGGTATAAGTTTATACCAAAATTGAGATTTGAATTGGATTTGGTCAAAATCTTCAAGGACGAAAAATCTAAAAATGGAATAATAGAAGTAATGAAGATTATTACTGAAACAGAAGAAGATATGTTCTTAAGATCTCAGTAATGTTAAAGAATATTGTAAAGACTTTAAATATTTAAATTGATTGATTAATTTATTTGTAATGCAATCTTCTTGATTTGTTTATGTTAAAAATTGTATATGGTATATCTATTTAATATAATTCAAAGTTTGGAGTTATTGTTTTATTTCACGATCCTAGTTGGATCATTATTGTATTGTTGATCATAATCAGGTTGATTCTAATTATTTTTGTATATGTAATTTTGTTTTAAATAAAGATATTTGCTGGCGAGGCCAGCGAATCTTCTATTCAGGGAAGAGTATAGTATGGTGGTTGAACTAATTAATCGAGTAGTTCTAATAATCCCTGCATATACCGAAAGGTTCGCAAGAGTTAATAGCCAGTCTTACCAACCTGCTGAATCAAGGTGCCAGTCATACAGTCAGTAAACGGACTGGTCAACGCTCGCCTCACCGTATGAGCTACGGGAGCTGTAAATCCACGAGATAACCATTGTTCAATGCACGGCTTGCCTGGGCAAGAGAACACAGAAAATGGACCCTAGAGGGCTGGAAACGAGTAGCATGAAATGATGAGTCTCAGTTCCGATTATTTAAAGCCGACGGGAGGCTGAGATTATGGCTTCAGGCTCATAAAGCTATGGATCCTTCATGTCAGGTTAGATATGTACAAGGCCATAGCGGCTCATTCATGGACCAGGGGGTTTCGTCTTGGCAGTGTTTGGGATCTTTGGTACTTCTCCTAACCTCCCCTAGTGCAATCCGGTACATAAAGTTGAATGACGATCAGCTCCATCCATTTATGTTGTTTTATCAGTCAAACTTTAATGGAGTATTCCAGCAAGATAACTGCACCTCTTATAGATCCCACTTGGTTACCACCTGGTTGAATAAGCAATCCTCTGACTTTTGTGTCATGAATTGGCCACCTAGAGATCCTGACATAAATACTATTGAGAATCTTTGAGACTATTTGACGAAAGGTGTGAAAGCAGATCTCACAACACTAGCGAACCTTCCTGAATTATGGACAGCTCTGGCTGGTGTTTGGCAAGCCATTCCTGTGGAATGCTTCCGCAAAATTGTTGAATTTTGCGGAAGCCACACGTGAACACGTGCCACACGACGAGGCCGTGTGGCAACTGTTATCAAGGCCACAGGAGGCCCAGTTTCTTATTGATTTGCAATTCCTAATTCAGTGAAACTTCAGTATTTGCATAATTATATTGCTCTTTATATACTGATACTGCACAAAGGAAGTAATTTTTGTGTTCACTTTGTGAATATAAACAAACCAGCATCATGAGTGCCCAAAGAAAAGAAAATGGGTGTCATCCTGTCTTTATTATAACAGCTTGTTTTAAAGCAGAATGTACATCAATTTACAATATGTTAAATATTTTAATAAACGATTGTTTTACATTATTGGAGACTTGACATAATTAAATCTGACTACATCTTTCATAGGGAGAAAGGTTTTGGCGTTTTACAAATAAAGATATGGATAGTGGCTATCCTAAACTATTAGGAGATGGATTTGAAGACATACCAGACATGTTGGATGCAGCTTTTGTATGGAGTGGTAATGGTAAAACTTACTTTTTTAAAGGTAATATACAACTTTTTATTTTCTAATAGCTAATATTGATCATTAAATTTTAATTCTACGAAAATAAACATTAATTTAGCATAATATGAAATCTGTTATGTTTTCAGTGATTTAATGAAACAATATATTTCATTACAATTAAACAATTTATCAATTATGTAACACAAATTTAAGCTTTCTTTATATATTCTGGCACTTAAATCGCACATTTTGCAAATAAGATATTTTAAAAAACAGTTTCCGTGACTAGTTACTTATCATAACTTTAGGCAATATGTAACTTTTTGTTTCCTATTACTTCTCCGTATTAATTTCTGACGAAGAAGTAAATACAAAATGCTACAGAAACGTAATCACCATAATAAAATAATTAACTACCATTTTGTTTCAAGTTAAAATGTTCTTACAAATAAGTATAATAATCATAATAATGCTTTCAGATAAATTTATTATGATACAAATATCTCTTTATTTACATACCTAGCACATTAAAATTTTATTTCTGAACTTAGGAGATCAATATTGGCGTTATGACAGTAACGATGACCCACCAGTAAGTAACATATTTCCACAACCAATCAGTAACTGGCGTGGCTTGCCTAATAATCTGGATGCAGCATTTCAGTGGGAAAACAATGTCACATATTTTTTCAAGGAGGATAAGTACTACAAATTTAATGATATAACTTCCGAGGTATGTAAACATTTTTCTTTTAATACTGCAAATATTAACATATAATAGTTACCAATGGCTCCTCATCATTTTATGTCATTTGAACATGCTATACTGATTTTTAAATTGAATTACTTTTCTACTGCGAATTCACATGGCCATTTTCTTTCAAGTGTATTATCAATTTAGCTATAAGCTACAGATTTTATAAAACCATACTTAGTGATAGGTAAAAGTAATCAATATTGTGATGAAAGGGTTGTTAAGATACCTATGTTAAAAAAGGACAGATTCGAGGTAGCTCAAATAACACGGTATAAATAAGATACGATTTCAGAACTGCGAAAGATAATTAAAACAAATCAGCTTTAATCATTTAATTATGTAACATAGTCCACCGGAATTTATATCATTAATTATCAAATAATTTCTGATTTTAATTTCTCAAGTCAATTAGGCATATTCATGTAAGAGCTCTCATAATTAAATCCTCACAGATAATAGTTTTCAAGGATTTAGGCTTTGTTTCATCGGATCCTATTTCCAATAATTTTTCTCTGCATTTAAGGAACTTATTCCTTCATTGGATGTTATTTCTAGTCAAGGTGGAAAATGTTTCTAATTCTCTGAAGACAAACTCAATCCTACATTAATTAATAGTAGGGGATCATGTTATGATAACAGCCTTTGTGCATTAAATATTGCAACAAGAAGTGGCAATAATTTTGCTGATTGTTAGTAATGCTTTCTATGAATAATAGACCAGCTATTCGTTTCTAGGATATTGCCCAAAATGTGGACTCTCAGTCGTCAGTGCTCCCAGTTCTGTTCGTTACATAAATCTTCAGGTGAAAGTGAGCCTTGTCGCTAAACCAGATACTTTCTATAGTATATTTCCATTTTTATGTCCATCTTAACCTAATATTTCATTACTTCACCTAACCTCTTTATCTTTATCCTTGAGTAGCTGATAAAGTTGTAACTTGTACGAAAAGAGATCATTATCGTACTTTGCAAATGAACTTTTAGGCTTTCCTAATAGCCATGAAACTTTTTATGGTGGAGAGTTGTTCCGTTCACATATTTTATACTCTCTCTTTATTTATTTATATTTTCGTTCTGTCATAATAGAAAGTTTGTTGCCACATCCATCACTTCTTCGAATAAAATGGCTTTCGTCTGCTATCGTACCAATTAAACAAAGAATTTAAAGTAATAATGATGATAAGTAGGTCTCTCTAAAATATACCGCACTTACTCGCATATCTCCCTCCCAGTTTTTTCCAACATATAACTTAGAATCTTCTGATTTATAGTAAAAATGTAAAACATATGGGCAGATGGGAAAGTATTTGGGCTAAGTAAAAAGAATATTGTTGAAATTGAGAAGTCCTTTGAAATACGTAATATAATAATATTACCTATGTATGCTTTTTAATGTGCTGTGTTATAATTTAAGCCGTCATTTCATAAATAGTACACTCCACATAATTTTCCCCTCCTGGTTTCAAGCGAAAAAATTTATAGCAAAAGGGGTAAATACGGAGAATAAATAGAGAATAAATAAATGACAAAATAAATAATAAAAAAACTGCAAAACCTAAACCTAAAAAACTAATCTTATCACTATTTCATTAGCAGCTTTCTTTGTTCTGATTTCTCTACAAAATTCATGTTGAATGTTCTCAGAGTACCAGGCTTTGCGGACGAAAGTTTTTCTATAGAGCATCTCAGGACATGTACCATCAAGGTCCTCTCTGGATGCTGAGCGGAAGCCAAGAAGAACAGATAGTAAAGTTTCTGTTCAGCGGGTGTTATGATGACACTTAAACGCCCGTTGAAATTGTTCAACCCCTCTGTTGCTAGCTGGGAGACAAGGGAATTTGAAAAGCGAATTCCTAAAACTTTGTTAAGTAAGGAGACTAAATGATACTTAGATTGCTATCTTTAGTCCGTAGTTATAATTTCCGAGTCTCCTAATCTTGCGATTCAATGTGTAAAAAATGTACAAGCAACTGTTTCAGCTGTAATATCCTGCGTAGGTGTCGCCTCAGGCCAATAAAAAAAAGATCTACAAAGAGGAAAAGGTATGTATATGTCTCACATGAAGGCAAGAGCCCCACGATGACGGCGCCTATGTTACGAACGGTGTTTATAATGGCTCATCCAGCAAATGAAAAAAAAACTATTCAGCCAAATAACAGAATGTTTACACTGGTCGTCTCACAACTTAAACCTCATCATCAATGACGTGGTAAGAGGTTGTAAAGAAATTACACCATTTTGCGATACATTAAAAAATGTGTATTTATTTTGTGGTAAAAGTTATAAACCGATCTGATTTGTTAACAAATTTTGCTTCCGACTCAGAAATATCTTAAAATCCTAAACCCTACTAGTTAGTGAGGTAGGATTACATCGCTACATGCAGTAAAATTACGTTATGGTGACATTCGCAAAGTTTTAGCTGAAATCCACTTTAAAAGTAATGAAAAAGAGGAACGAGAAGAAGTGCTGCAAATAAAAAAGGAAATGAGAAAAATTGAATTTACTATTACAATATTTTATGCATAATGAGTTAAATGAAATAAATTATATTTCAAAAATATTACAGAAAACTCATATACCTGTATCTTTAGATGTAGCTACGTAATCGTTAAATAACTTCTGCATAAACACAAAGAAACTACGAAATGCATTTTAACTTATTTTAGTGGAATCCAAATGCCCGAAGAATGGGATATAATTTCACAATTTCTAACAAAAGACAAAATAAAATAAAATGTCATTTTCATTAGTTTTCGACACATTATAAATTTCATTTCGATGAAGAATATTTTAAAGTGAGTGGACATTATTTATTTTTAGACATTATTTTATCCCAAATAAATTATCGATTTATTGACATGACAAATATGAAAGTTGGATTTGACTTTTTGATTTTTTGGAACTTCCTTATATAATTTAAGCTGAAACTGAATTAGTATAAAAATACCACAATTTAGGGTAGATTTATTCCGAAATATTGTCGCCAAAATTTACTTTACAATTTATAAACGCACTACGGTTGTGTTAAGATGACCTTAATGAAATTATCGCCAGTCAGGAATCTAGGAACTTAATGTTGAAAAAATACCTTTTACTGAAAAGCGACTCCTGTGAAATGTATAGTTGTTTTCTTACCTTTTTAATGATTCTTCTAACTGTTGCTAAAGTAGAAAGATGGTTTCCAAAGCATTTAAATCATTAAAGCCGACAGAAGAAATACGACTGGACAAACACGATTAAAGTCTCTTTCGCTTCTTGCCATCGAACATGAAGTGGCAAGTATAAAAAAGCTGATAAACATTATACATCTTTTTCGCCTCAATAAAAACACGCAAACAACCGTTCGGATTGTGTATTTCATAAATATATTCATTATTTGATATGTAACTTAACAAGTATTTTTTTTTCTTTTTACTTGTTTAATAGGATTTTTTCCTTAGTGGTTTTGTTGTTAATAAATTGTGTTTATTATTAAGAGAGTATTACATGGCATAAAAACATTAAACAAAATTTAATTATTTCAGTAAAATGGATTCTCAATTCATAATTAATTATCTCTAATCATATGACATTTAATACATATATATATATATATATATGTATATGTAATGATATTTTTAAATTAATTGATTAAATTAAATTCTAACAATATTGCTTAATAACGTGTTGGCGATTCTCTACCTAAATTGCATCCCTGTTCCTAAATTTTGGCGAAATCCTTTCTTTAGTATACAATATATTAACCTGTTGGCGCCCGCCAAATCGCCAAACTCATAAATCTGTCATATTACATAAAGTACTTAAGAACACTCCTGATGAGAAGATAGCGTCACCTCGTGATTTCAATTAATATCGCTGATTGGAGGAGCCTCGTGACGTACACATATGTATAAGTAGGGCTTCTGCTCAAGGTACGAAGAGAATGCTTGTGAGATGGATGCTAAAATAAACCTACCACTTTATATTCCAAAATTTGTCTCATTCCTGTTGCCCCGGCTGCACAAAACAAATAATGTATGAGAAATTACATTTCAGAAAGCCGGTAGGATACCACCTTCAAAGGGATTATCTAAAAAAGAAGATACCCCAAGGATTATACGGATAAAATGTTACGCACTTAAGATGAATTTGCCGCTGTGCGACTTCTATGTTTCTACATTTTTCTGTAGGCGTTCTTGCTTCAAGAGAATCATCCTTCTGTTACTTGTATTCTGGTATACTGCAGATTATTTTACGTCCAGAGAAGCATCCTTCTGCCCCCTGTGATGTGTGATCTGTGTTTCCATCGTAAGTTCGTCGTTCATCAAATGTGCTCTTACCGTTGACCTACTTTTGAGGATGGAAATCTTTCCCTACGTCTACGCCGTTCTGTGTTGCTCTCGAGAGCTTTGTGCTTGTGTGGTGATTGATTGTGTTTTGCGAAAAATCTAATCAAGAGTGCACAAAAATGTGTATTTTCCTGTCGATTTCATCACTCGTATTCTCGTCACAATAAGTCAAACAGAAGCACTTAGTAAAACGATTGGCGATGCAAATGATATTATTTCTATTGAATTATAATTACTGATTTAATAATAGTGTTTTTATTTTGAAAATTTTAAAAAGTATTATTTTGGTATAAATGTATTTTAAATTTGGTATTTTTGGTATTTAAAGGATGTATTTTGGTTTTAATATCGTTTTGGGAAAATTTAAAGAGTATTATTTTTGAGTTAGTTTTATTTATGAATGTATTATTAGTTTTATTTATGAAAGTATTATTAAAAGAATAATGGCTAATGAAAACATCTCTGATCCTGATGATTCATTAAGGGCAGCTAGCGCTGAACCTGAAACAAGTATAATTCCCTTTGACGCGCAGAATGATATGGATATAAATTCATGGCTTGAGTACTTTAACAAAACTCATTTAGATAAAGATGAAACGTGGAAGCTTAATAATGTAGCTCGATATCTAAAAGGTAATGCACTTAGCGTATATGTCAAAAACTGCCATAAAATTACTAAGTATGTGGAATTAGTCCAAATTTTAAAGGAAAATTTTTTCGACCCCACTTTTAACTACGTTTGGTGATTTTGCCAATTACAAGTACAATCATAAAGAGGACATAACGCAATATTTTCGCAAAAAATTAGATATTGGTAAAAAATTAAATCTAACTCATGAAATGATCTTGGAGGGTCTGACGGATGGCCTTCCTATAGAATTAAAATCCTTAATGACGATCAACGCACCCTCTGACCCCATCTCTTGGCTTACCCATGTCCATAAGCTTATTAAGATTAGCGAAAATCAACAAATCAAAAGTGCACCTCCCAGATTTGTTACTCCGATTGGGAACAGTCCCCAAGATTACAATCGATTTAATAGAAGTAGAATTTCAGCTACTGTGAGACAAGATTCTCCTAGACCCAACAATTTCCAACGTTTTCAGAGACCAAGTAATTTTTATAATCGGTTCAGTGGTCCAGGATTTACAAGCCATCATAATTATAATTCTCAGAATAGATTGCCATTGCCACCCAGTCCCTGTAGACTTTGCACCCGTAACGGAATCCCAAATGCTTTTCACTGGTTTCAGGTTTGTCCTTTCAGAAGGGAGAGATCTGATACACCTAATGTTACGCCCCTTGCAATAGAACCAACCCCAGAAACCCCTCACAGTAGTTGACTATTAAAGGTGTCGGGATATTTGCCCAATAAGAAACGTCTAGAGTGTGTTGTAGACAGTGGTGCCACCATATCAATAATTTCTTCCAAAACAGCTAGACAATTATGTTTAAAAGTACAAAGAGTTAGATCATTTTCAGTAACCCAAACTAAAGGAAAAATAATCTTCAACAAAATATGTTGTATACAAATGAAAATTGGACGGATTATTAAACAAATTACCTTGTTTGTTCTTGATAATAATTTAAATTATGTAATTTTAGGACTTTATGAATGCAAATTATTTGAGTTGAGTATTGATTGTACTAATTTAAAAATTAAACAGAGAGCTATAGTACTTAATGATGACTGCCATTTTGACAGCCGACCCATATCTCTACACCTCCAACTTCAAGGTGGTACAACAAATGTTTATCCATGTGTTAATAATGATGATGATGTAAGAAATTTTCCAACCTGTAAATCTCGGACTACAATTCCAAAGGAATTAGTTTCTCAGTCTAACATTTATGTGAAAAATGCTGTTTCTAATACTTTCGATAACAAAGAGTATAACTTGGAAAAATTGTTAAATGATTATTCATCTGTGTTTTCTAAAAATAAGTATGATGTAGGAAAAATTAATATTGAACCTCAACGAATTAATTTAAATTCTGATTTGCCTGTATCATTAAGACCTTATAGAACATCCCCTATGGAAGAAGAGGAAATTAAGACCCAAATTGATCAATTATTACAAGCAGGTATAATTAAAGAAAGTTGTAGCCCATATTCGTCTCCCGTGACTTTAGTACTTAAACGTGAGGAAGGAAAAAAAACTAGATTGTGTATAGATTATCGAAAATTGAATTCCCTGGCTAAAACAGATGCAAACCCTCTTCCTCGCATTGACACTTTGTTAGACAAATTAAGTAAAGCAAAAGTATTTTCTACAATTGATTTGAGATCTGGTTTCTGGCATATCCCGATTCACCCTGCAGATACTGAGAAATTAGCTTTTTGCACGAATTTTGGATTATTCGAATGGTCAAGACTCCCTTTTGGTTTCAAAAATGCTCCTGCAATTTTTAACAGAACAATTAGACGAATATTAACAAAAAATAAAATTAATTTCGCTTGCAGTTACTTTGATGATATCATCGTTTACTCTTCCTCTGAGAAGGAACATTTAGAACATTTAAAAATTTTATTTGAGGTGTTTAAAGAGGAGCATATTAAATTGAATCGAAACAAATGTGTGTTCGCCCGAGATCAGATCACATTTCTTGGCTATGAAATAAAAAATGGTAGAATAATTCCCGATAACCATAATATAGAAGTTATTAAGAAACTTAAAAACCCCAGTAACACCAAAGAGTTACAAAGAGTTTTGGTAAGTGTGAATGTGTATCATAGATTCATTCCGAATTATGCAACTATTAGAGCTCCATTAAACAGACTCTTGAAAAAAGATGTCAAGTGGGAATGGGATGACCAATGTCAAAAAGCTTTCGACGAAATGAAAAGAATACTGATTTCCAAACCTGTTTTACAATTGTATGATTCCAGTAGGCCATGTCATATTTTTGTTGACGCTTCTCAAACTGCTGTTGGAGCTGTTTTGAAACAATCAGATGAAAATGATGTCCTTCACCCTGTATCATATCATTCCGAACTTTAAGAAATTATGAGAAAAATTATACGATTACTGAGTTAGAATGTTTGGCCATAGTAGATGCCCTAGACAAATTCTATTACTATCTGCATGGACAAAAATTTGTTATACATACGGACCATGCGGCCCTCGTTTGGCTCAAAAATGTTAAAAATTTAAAAGGTAGACTCTTCCGTTGGTCCCTCAAACTAAGTATGTTCAATTATGAAGTAAAGTATCAGAAGGGCTCTACCAATATTGAAGCTGACATGCTTTCTAGACATCCTGTTTCACAGCACCTCCAACATTATATACATTTACTTGATAGAAATGAAATAATCCAACAACAAAAAACTGATAATGTCTCCGGAAAAAATTACCAAGAGATAAATGATATGATGGTAATTAAGAAAAAGAATTTTTATAAAATTGTAGTACCTAAATCTTTAAGATTAAAATTGTTGAATAAAACCCATGAAAATTTTGGTCACCCGGGAGTTCAAATTATGCTTAACTTAATCACCCCTCAATATTATTGGCCTCATATTAGCGAAGATATCGGAAATTTTGTTAAACATTGTCATACTTGTCAACTTAATAAAAAGAAAAAACAGAAAAAATTTGGTCTTATGCAAGACGTACCCCCAACCGACAAACCTTTCGAATGTCTCTCTATTGACACTGTGGGAGGATTTAATTATTATAATTCTACAAAAAAATATTTACATATAGTTATTGACCATGCAACAAGATATGTCTGGGCTTTTCCCTCTAAAAGTGTAACTTCAGAAACCTATGCCAATTGTCTAAAACAAATATTTCAAATACAAGTCCCCGAAAAAATTCTGAGTGACAGGAATGCAGCCTTCACTTCCTCTAGATTCAAAAAATTTCTTAAAAAACATAATGTTAAACAACTTTTAACTTCATCTCACCATCCCCAGACAAATGGTAAAGTAGAAAGAGTAAATCAATCAATAGTAAGTCGACTAAAATGTAAAGTAAATTCTTCTTCTAAAAACGTACCGTGGACTAAAGTGCTAGAGCAAGTTGTTATCGAATATAACAACTCCCCTCATACGGTAACTAAGTTCACCCCAGCATACTTACTATTTGGTAACCTCCCTTTTGAATCTCCAATTGATCAAAATAAATACCCTTCCTTAAATGAAGCAAGGGCTTTAGCAAAGAAAAGAACTATAGAATACCACCGAAAGAATAAAACTAGATATGACATCAGATTTGTAGAATCTAAATTTCAGCCTGGAGATTTTGTCCTTTACGAGGAATTCGAATACCCAAATACTAGAAAATTGACTTCACCCTATTCAGGCCCTTATCGGATTATGAATAAATTATCTGAAGTTAATTATGAAATCGACAGGGAAAATTTTCACACGAAGAAACCAACTGAGATTGTACATGCGTCAAAATTAAGGTTCTATTATCCACCCGAGAACTTTAAATTACATCATGAATAAATCAAAATTTATAAATCAATAAACTATCCATAACCCTTCTTTTAGTTTTCATCCTGTTGTCCCCCTTAATAGTTGATTTATCTCTCAGTGTCTGAAAAGTTTGTCTGCCCTTTTCTTTTACTGAGCTCCTTCAAACTTGAGTTTCAGGTTCAATGCACTTTCCGTGTGGGAAACACTCAATTGAGGCTATACTACAAGTAGAGTACTATACCCTCACATTTCCTTGAGCTCATGTTTTCCTATGTTTGTGTTATAAATTGTAACAACAGTTGAAAAAGTTAAATTTCAGTTGTTGAAACTTCTGAATTTCATTTTATGTTTCTGCAGCATCGTGTACAAAAAACTGGTATGGATGTTGGAAGTTAAATTTTGTTTTGTTATCATTATTAAGAGAAAAATAGAGTGACAAAATATGTTAAAAACCTAGCAAAATGTGTATTTTCAACAAGAGTATAAGAGCTCTAGTATCGTGACATAAAAACTCAGATGTTTTCAGTGACAATGTTGATCCATAATTCTAGCGCTAATTAAATGATCCGGAGATCTCCAAAGACCAGTAAAAGACTGAAGATGAGCCTGAATGACAACTCTAATGATTGTACGGACTCATACACAAACTGTGAATGGCATGCCCGAAGATATAAACTTACAAATTCAGTTATATTACTAGTTCCTATTATCGCGTAGCTAACCAGCAATATGTTATTAGTGCTTTATTTGTTCTGCACTTAGTTACTATATTATAATTTCATTAATCATTTATTATATTTTATACTGTATTAATAATTTCATTAATCATTTATTATATTTATATACCGTATTAATTATATTCAAATATTTTATGTCATATTTTATATAACATTTTGTGTGCCTTGAGGTAAATCCAATCAGTTTTCCTACTCACTTAATTTCCTAATAACTAAATTTTCTGCTCTCACTATCTGGACTGTCTTGGGTCGACGGCCGCGACTGCAAGCCTTTTCAGATGGGGGGGGGGATAATCTGTAATGATATTTTTAAATTAATTGATTAAATTAAATTCTAATAATATTGCTTAATAATGTGATGGCGATTCTCTACCTAAATTGCATCCCTGTTCCTAAATTTTGGCAAAATCCTTTCTTTAGTATAAAATATATTAACCTGTTGGCGCCCGCCAAATCGCCAAACTCATAAATCTGTCATATTACATAAAGTTCTTTAGAACACTCCTGATGAGAAGATAGCGTCACCTCGTGATTTCAATTAATATCGCTGATTGGAGGAGCCTCGTGACGTACACATATGTATAAGTAGGGCTTCTGCTCAAGGTACGAAGAGAACGCTTGTGAGATGGATGCTAAAATAAACCTACCACTTTATATTCCAAAATTTGTCTCATTCCTGTTGCCCCGTCTGCACAAAACAAATAATGTATGAGAAATTACATTTCATATATATATATATATATATATATATATACATACTTATTTTAAGTTTTGCCTAAGGGTACAAAATTTCTAGCTACGCCACTGGTTGGGAAGTTTAGTCTTTTCCAGATACATAGCCCAAATTATACACTAATAAACTGCGATATTTGGCGATCGCTGCTCGGCATGTTTGAAGCGTACGTTTTCGTCAATGATGGCAAGCTGACTGAAGTACTGGAACTGGACTTCTTCGCTTGTCAGTTTTATTCGAATGAGAAAGGATCTGAAATCTGCTTGAACGTTGTTCGAAAGTCAGAATGTCAGTAGTATTTGAATTCCTAAATGATCATCATCTAGCTTAAATACATATTCATTGTTTATTCTCTGACGGCCACAGTTATCCCGTTACACGGTACTCTCCGAAAACCATAAAAACAATAACACAGCCTGTACAACCACCAGAATCAGATCATGTGCTATAAAGTACAGAATTCAGAGAATTAAAATCTTTAGATTAGGTGGGTTTTCTTATAAAAGTATACGAGTTTTACATTCTCAGAAGAATTATTTTCTGAAATTCAATAACTTAAATGAATTAAATCTTGCACAAAAAAAAAAGGTAGCACTTCATTATGTCACGAAGTTTATGAAAAGAAAATGTCCAAAAAAATTGCTTACCGGTTTTGAGCAAAACATTATAAAAATGTTAATAAAAGAAGTTTTCTGTCTTTTTCATTTTTTGCATGTAATTTACTTTTAGGTGGATGATCTTGATCCTCCATACCCAAGACCAACTTCTACATGGTGGTTTGGCTGTCAGTCTCCTTCACAGTCGACAAATGCAGCTCAGGCTACAACAACTGTCCAAGAATTCGAAATAATAGGTAATAATACAGTGATAAGAACTAACAATGATAAAAGAACGGTTTAACAGGAATCAAAACATAACTTATGCGCTTTATTCACTGACATAGGTCAGAACTTTACTCACTGATACATGGTCAGAACAGAATTTGAAAACTTCCACTGCAACCTGTTGGAAAAGAAACATTTTTAGTAGCAAAATTGTGTGCTGTTTCTTAAATAGTGCATTATGTTAAAATAATATAATGAGAATTTGCGAAATTCATTATACTGGATAATAGTTACTAAATCAAAATTTCCCTCCGATTTAAAAAAAATGCCAAATAGCAAACAAATTTTAAAAGGTATCTGTGCTTATAGTTCATCCTTTCAGTTTATGTCAATGTAGATTTAATGTACAAGTTGCACACAATAACAATAAATATAAATACAATCGAATCTGACCTTAGCAGACACTTGCAAGACCAAGATTTTCATCTGCTATTAAGGAATGCCCGCTAAGTGGGAGAGCTTTGATCTTCTAATTATAGAGTCCTAAAATACAGGAATTAACTGTTAATGAAAAGTGCCAATTAACGGAGATTATATGGTATATTTTATCATTCCATAATTAAGGATATTGTGCGTTGAACAATATCCTTAATTAAGGAGTGCGTTTGAACATTCTGTTATATTTACTTTTATTCATATTAATAGCTTGTCGCTGACTAAAGTTTAATCGTCAATTATCTGACATTAAAAACTCTTTTTAGTCCACTATACTTCGAATTCAAATATTTTCCATTGAGATCATTTTCGTTGATGAAGTCTTTGAAAAATATTATAATCTAACAGTATAGGATATGGTCGATGAGTCAATTTCCAATTCATACTAACTTAAAATTTTGTAGTGTTACTTACACCCACTAAAACCTTGTAGTGATATAATGAGAAGACACATTTAGTTTAGTGCATATATTTTCTAATCAATCGTTTCCTTTATTTATATCCTGCTCAGAATTTAGTGATAATTTAATTTTTATAAAGCAGCCTATATTTTACTTCCATATCCCGCAACACCAGGTACCAGAAAATATTATCTACTTACCAACAGCACACTTTTAGGCTTTCTTTTAAATTCACCATCTTAAGGAATAGAGCCCAATCCAAATTTACAGTATCTTTCTCGTGCTTATAGAAACTTACGGAACAAATGGCAATAATAAAAGAGCAAATATTTCAAAATTTCGCTTATTTTTAATGCTTTTCACTTTCTTGTAACATGTAACCTTTTTGACGAAACAGATGGGTCGCGTGCGAAAGCTCTTGTACTTATGTGTATATGTGGTTCCAAGGTGTCAACCTAGAGTAATTTATCTCATTTTAAACTTTTTTTTAAATTGTACACTTTCGGATTAAAACCTTTTACCTGCTATATATACACTACAATTAATCCACGCTTTTTTCGCAATTTGGGGGAGGGAAGGGCATAAGATTTTTTTTTTTTTTTTTTTTTTAACCAATCGAAGATCGAGAAGTGAAAATTAGGCACATTTTTCTAAGGTAGGGCTATACCGATGTTAATTCATACAGGGACTTTAATTACCTGAAGTCGTAATTTTATTAGACAGATTGAAAATTTCGAAATTTTTTAAATCGTTTGAAATTTTGCTCAATAAACGACATGTAAGTAGTTCATTCTTACCTGATATAAGTAGTCTAAATAAATCAATTATTGGTACCTATAAGTATTCCAGGAAATTATTAAATGGGATAATTCACTACATTTTTTTAACCTTTTTTTTTTCGGGGAGGGGCCTTGTGCACCGCCATTGCTTTGTCGTGTGCCGCAGTTTCATGTCCGATATTTTAAGCATTTTGTCAGAATGAATCATGATATGAATCATCCACGATGTTGAAAATCCAGGTTTTCTTAAATCCACGTTCTTTTTCTTAGTTATTCAGAAGTGTGTGCGGTATAGATAACTATACCGCACATTTTTCTGAACTAATTCTGAAAAACATTAAATTACTGTTTCTTCCAGCAAACATAACATCTAACATTCAGCCTCTAGACCAGGGAATTATAAAAGCTTTCAAATGGCATTATAAAAAATATGTTGCTCAAAAATCTATAAAAAATGGATCTTGAAAAAATAAAAGCACTTTGAAAGCTATAAACTAAGCCTAAATGGCCATGCATATTATAGTTAAGCAGGGTTGGGGGGGGCAATATCTCAGCACTGAGATAGTATTGAGAATAATATTGAAAAAAAACTGACTATGATATGATAAAAAATGTCAAAAGAGCTGCAGAAACTGAAACTGACATTGAAAGTAATACGGAAGAAGTAACGATGGGACAACCTGAATTAAATATGCTTCATAGAATAGCAACCTTTGACAAGCTCGTGCTGATGGCAGATGTCATAGTAGAGAGTAAAGTAACGTAACACTGCTTTAGAAACTGAAAGCTGTATCAGAAATGTCATAAGTCAGAGCTCTAATGTCAAGAAATTCGCAATTCTGATTATACCCATAATACTCTCATCAAAAGCAAAATATTTATCTATTTAAATAATTTTGTAAGCTCAGTATTGCAGCAACAAAATTTGGAAGTATGTTGTTGAGTGGAAGTTCGAAGGCCCAGTGGACAAAGAGATCTTTCCCATGTGTTCTTCAGCAACTTGAGTGTAGGCATTTTCATCCGGATTATAAACTTACTCACATTTTGATCGGTCATGGGAATTTTGGAACTTACTTCGTTTCAATATTGTTTTTAACGGACTCTGTGCTTGCGGCGATGCTGTGGAAGATGGGGGACATATTTTATTGCATTGAGGTTGCATGCGACTGCCAGAAGTGCATTTAATGTGAGTTTAGGAGACTCTTTATTTGCTGGCCTTCTGTTTTCTATGATCTTCTTAGGAGTTCTGAGACCTTTGCAGTCTTGCACGACTTTACTTGTTCTTTGAACTTTTAGTATTATCATTTATATTATTGGATTTTTACCTTTTATGTGTCACTGTATTATTTTGCGTATGGTCTATGTATGATTATGTTATTATGTATTGAAGTTTCTTTGATGTATTATTTTTCCTTGTATTAGTAATATTTTAAGTGTTATTTCATCTTTATTAATAATGTATCATTTTAAGTTGGTTTACTTTCTTTTACAGGAGTATTAACATATTTTAATTATCCATGAGATATTTTAGTATTTTTATTATAATAGCATCTGTTTTTTATATATTTTCTTTCTTTGCTCTTTCCAGGCCTAGATTTTATGTTTTTATTATTGAATTCCTTGTACTGTGAGTTGTTTACTTACATCTGTAAGCCTCGTGGAATACTTCATGGAACACGAGGAGTTATGTATCTGTTTTCTTAATTTAAAACAAAATGTGCAAAATCACGATATTTGAAGAAAACCTTTATCTTAATTCAAGGAAATAAGTTTTATTTGTGGCAGTAATGAAAGAATCATGCTCCAGTTAAACTGAAATGCATATGGTTTAAGCTCGAAGAAAACGCTACAAATGAATCGTAAAGAACATACTTAGATAGTTTTCGCTTTTGAAAACAACTTAATTTTCCTTTCAGAAGTCACATTTTTTCCCTCTTGAAGCTAGTAAATGACACCTAGATTTCAAAAGATATCAATCTATAAATTTTAATGAACTATTGAAATTTTATTTATTATCAGATTTTATTGCTGATCTTTTCCATCTTATCCTTTTAATGCTGTATATGATCTTGAAACGTTCCAGAGTTTCTGAATACTAGAATTCTGTCGTTTGCATCACCTTTATTCTCCTGTTTTCATTTCCTAAATATTTGAAAAGCTTTTAAGCGGTTGCCTTTGAAAATAAAAATTCACTTTACGGAACAGATCACACCAAAGCCATCAAGAAAAAGTGATGTTTAAGATCAGTTATATAATTATTTTTAAAACAATAGCTTGACGTTGCACTATGCGAAAAAGAATATATCTTTCTCACTGTTCAGTCTATGAACTCATAACAGCAAATATCGACATCCCAGAATCAAATAAAGCATTCCTTTTATACCCTAAGAAGATGATATTTTAAAGAAAGCAAATTAAGGCATTGTCGACAGTTATCCTATAGCAGTTAACCTGGGGTAGCTTAAAAAAAATTCAGCATAATTTTGCACGGACGATGGGGTCGTTGATTAACTGGGCTTTGCCGGCTATTGAGATAGTTCAAAAACTGAAATTTGTAGATGCACTGTATGTAAACATATTTATACTTCGGAATTAATATAAAAGCAAAGACTTAAAAGGCATCCTCTTTTTTATAAAGGTTCCAGTGGCCAGCCATCGCCACCAAAAGCTGATGAGTCCTCTAGTCCACAGCCAGATACAAGTGCCGCACCAGATCTATGCCAAGATGCATCAATAGATACAGTCACTAGAACACAGGATGGTAGTAGCTACGTATTTAAAGGTGAGATTTAAACACATGTTTTCAATTTATTATTCGAAAGGTGAAATATTTTTTATCTTCAAAACTATTACTACAAAAATAAAACGCTCTCTACCAGAGAGAATAAGACTACTTAGCTAAGAAATATTGGTTAAAATTAAACTTTAAAAGCTGAAAAATAAAAGCATAAATTGTAATTTGAAGCTATGAAAATAATTTCTTGCTTGATGGTAAGAATGACTGTTACTGTTACTCATTTTTGACGTATCCATTTGTATATTTCCTGTCAAATTTTGTTACACCTTTTATATATTATATTTTCATTCACTATTGATTAAAGAATTACGTTGTGTTTGTGAATGTGTCATTAGGATGTAAATAAAATCATTCCAAGATATTTATCAAGGACCAGGACACTAGAAGTCTTCTCTGTATAAAAGAAATGCAAAAGTAAAGAAGTTTTGTCTCTAATTTTAAATTATGAGAAAATTAATATCACAGCGAGTTTTCGCGATTAAACGTTTGGCGTTATTATTTTGAACTTCTATCTTTAAATGCTCATTTATGTTTTCTATTTCTAATTTATGGGGATTTATTCTTTAACTAGTAGGCCTGCCATAACCCTATCATAACTCTTGGCCTAAAGCTGTTTCAGATGTTAAACTAGAGTATGAGCACAAAGATCAGACTCCAATTATGTATATAAATAATAAATTATGCTTATAAATATATATTTTGAAATTTTTTTAGACTAAAATTTTCAAACCATACCTGCTTAGAGGGATGGAAAGGAATTTTTTGTGACGAGTTTTAGGATATAATTTCATATCATATCATTAGGTAGCAAAAGCATCTTAACTAAATATGGTTTTATCAGCCTTCTGATGCACTTTCCATCAAAGGGCGTTATAAATATTCATCAGTCCTCTATGCTATGTTTTCTTCAGCAGAAATTAATCAGAAGTAAAATTACGAAAAATGGAGATGGAGCCTATTTTTCCATCATTAAAAAATTACATAAATAGAAAGCAATTGAATTAATTTATAAGTCCGCCAGAGATGCTCAAGATGAACAATTTGGTACCAAATTGTTAATCGAAATTATAAGACTGTTTACCGCGGATATAGAAAGATTGTATTTTTTGTTATAAGGTATTTCTTCCGCCTCCTTAGCATGCTTTCGTGGTGTAATGGTCAGCACACTCGGCGCGTATTCGAAAGGTCCGTGGTTCGAGTCCTGGTGAAGGCACTGCTCATTTCTCCATGTCTCCTGCTTCGAAATAACATAATGTCTCTACAGTGGCGCCCGAACCAAAAAAGGTGGCGGATAATGATTCTTCCCCACCTGGATTTGGCGATTGGGTCCCCTAACCCCCCAATCACCCTTCAAAAGGGGGAGTATATAAGGCATTTCTCCCGCCTTCTTAGCATGCTTTCGCGACGTAATGGCCAGCACACTCGTCGCGCATTCGAGAGGTCCGTGGTTCGAGTCCCGGCGAGGGCATTGCTCATTTCTCATGACTCCTGCTTCAAAACAATCCTAATGTCACTACATTGTAAACACGGGATAAAGATATGCTAGATATCGGTATACAAACATACCTTTCACAGGTACTGAAATAAATATTGCGTCAGTTGTCTTAATGAAAGAAGAAAACAAAGTGAACATTTAGCTGCGAATGCGCTAGCATAGTGAAATAAATATTTTTAAGACGAATTCCACGGTTCCAGACGAATTTATCCGCCTGTGGAAGTAGTCGCGTTAGAGCGATGATGTTTGATAACAATATTTATGTATGTTATAAGAAGTATTGATCGCATTCAGAGGTAAAAGCTATGAGAGGTTTAATTATATTGTAAAAATCGCATGAATTCTAGTTCTTTATTTTAACTCTAATCCTTTGAACCAATTATTTTTGCTTTTGTTTTTGTGTCATGCATGCTTTTTTTAATTTCCAATCAATCTATTTTGGCTTTCTTTTAAATTCGCAGCACTTCTGACCTCATCTTAATTATTTAGGTGAGTTTTACTGGAAAATTTTCGATAATGCCATTGCCGATGGGTATCCAAGAAAAATATCTGAAGACTGGGATGGATTAGAAGGAAATTTAGACGCATCCTTCACAGGATCAGATGGGAAAACTAATTTTTTCAAGGTACTGCGCATTTTGAGATAAACTCTGCAACACAAATGAAATGTAACGTGTTTTTTGTTAATAATAATAGTATTACTCAATATAATTAAACATTTTAAATAACGCAACAAATTTAAATCTAGTTTTTCATATCTATGAGCAGAAATAGCTTTCTTTTATATCATCTTCCCTAGTGAACAAAGAACCTCTACTTGTTTTTCAGTTTGATTATTTCTGCTTTCACTTACGTATTTATCTGTCATTATAAATTCTTTGTGTCACACGTTTATTCAGATTATACTTATGCGTTTTATTCATTTCCGATATCCCATGCGAACTCAATCAATCAATGTTTACTTACGTATTTCTAATTTTTTATGCAGAGAAAAGATGATTGAATAGCTTTTAATCAAACAATAAAATTTATTCGGTAATATAAAAACAAAACATTTCTACATAAATTTGTAGTCACAAACATCCTTCGGGTCTTTTTAATTTAGAAGTCAAACAACAAAAATCAGCTTTATATTTGCAAATCTTCACAGGACTAGTTTCGATGGTTTTACCGAACCATTACCCTCAGCTGCCAAAGTGCAAATTCTGCTTGGTGTGCGCTGCTTACCGGAAATTACATTGGTCAGAGAAAATTTTTATTATTCGAGGCATTGATTTTGCGAGACGCAAAAGATTTCTTTATGACCACCGCAATCACCTAAGTCGTCGACAGTTTTAATTTCTTCATTTGGGGTTTCTTCAAAAGCCTTGAGTGCGAGTGCTCCATAGCGTCTTACACTAAACTCGTTGCAAGAGTCGTTGGAGAAGCCTGGAATTTTTGGACACACACGCGTCGATGTTGTGAGGCACGAATTGCAGTGGATGGAATGAATCAAGGTCAATTGTAAAACAAGGTTAGGCTCTTTTCGACTTCGACTTCATTTACTTGCAGAAACGGAAGAAAGAGATAAAATAAAATTTCCGATAAAAAATAAGATCTCCGATAAGTTGCACAATAGAAAAAAAAGATATCAATATGTATCTTAAACAGCATATTGCATTACTTAATCAATTACCAGGCATTTTGCATCTCTCTGGGGCTTGCAAATGTCGTTGGAAACTCTACATCAAGACAAATTGTGTGTAGACGACTTGTACAGTTTCACCCTACTCTAACCGTTAACAGCTAGAACTGCTTTGGATATAGGTTAGATTCAACATGCGTAAATGTTAATTAAGTTTTTTTCAACTGGGTATTAACTGTATGCGTGTTAACTCTGCTCTAAGACTGCATAAGTTTAATTGTTTACTGTTCGCAGTAATAATAAAATGTGTTTTCGTTTCAAAACAAAATCATAATTATTTTGTACATTAGGAAATTTATTAATAATTTCTTCAGCATTTACTCAGATCTTGCAATAAGCCCAATTCAATGAGATTCAGATGCTGTATTATGCTAATTACAGAATATAACTTAGATTATTTGAATATGGAGAAGCGTACGAGGCCTATCCCCAAAAAACAACAGATACCTTACTGTATACTGTGGAGGGTCTTCTTCAGGAAATCTGACCCGAAATTACATCACGCATGAGAAACCACAGAAACGAACTATACAGTGAGGTCGTTCGCATGGGTTCCAATCTGTACAGAATGGGTCAAAACAGAATGTGTTCAACAGTCTTAACCTCTGGGTCACAGGTAACGCTAAAAATGTAGAGAAAATGGGAGGTATACCAAAAATAATAGTGAAAAATATTAAAGCTTTATATCAAATATGGTATACTGTCTGCGCAAAGCAACGAAAATGTGCAAAGAATATAAGCACAATAAGACGAATGTTCTAACAACACAGGCCAAGTTTATTTAATTCGAATGAAGGCGAAAATTAGCAATAAGGCATAGTACAATGTAAATAAAAATTGAAGTTCGCACTTCGAATGTCTGAGCGAACATTTCCTTTTTCAACTGTGAGTAGGATAATAAGCCCATTAGCAACAGGTGTCACACCATCTACACAGAAGGAAAACAGTAGAAAAGGCTTTGCAAGCGGGATAAGTAAATTAGAGAAAAATGTAGTCGAACTCCTACAATGCATCTACGAAGCACCTGAGGATGGACACTCTGAAATAATTAATGACTAATATATAAAAACAGATAATGATGGCGTCCGTCAAAGACCAAAAGGTGAAATTGACGAATGCTGGTAGTTGGACATGGTTTCCCAACGACAAACGAGCTGGCTACATGATAGTTTTTGTTTCTTCTCAGATAAAGTATAAGTACGAGAACGTTTGCTTTAAATATTCTTCCACAAAGACATACCTCCGCTTACGCACATAGTCTTTGAATGTAATAATGTAAAATAATCTAATCCTAAAAGAAATGTGTTCCTAATAAAAACCTCAACAATGAAAAGAGAATATGATAGCTGAATCATAAGATCTGAAATGAGAAGCTAATCGAGGAAAGTTTTACACACAACGTACTACACTGCTGGCCATTAAATTTGCTACACCGCGAAGGCGACATGCAACAACTATTGGCGAGCAGGAGATTTCAAAATCATATAATACGAGCTTCATTTAAGAGTTTAGTGATGCCTTCGGTAAATATATTTTGATCCGTGACAGTTATCTGACCTTGATTAAAGGATTTGGAAAACAATTCTAGCTCACTTTTCTGTCAATAGATGGCATTAAGTGCTTTAGTTTCTGGTATTTTTGTAGAACTTTTTAGGACGTTTTCTCTCTGGATTTACGCCTTTGCGCATGATTCTCTGGTCTCATTTTCGTACTTTTTCAGGAAGAAGTCCTTCCAAGCGCTTCTTCATAGTTGCCTTCGACTTTTCATTACATATCCGGGTCTCGTGGTAGATCACCGAGTCTCCTGGTATTTAATTTTTAGCATTTACATGGAAATTGTTTTTCGGTAATAAATGAAATTTATTGATTTCATTTTTTAACACATACAATCTCCTCGTGCACCACAAATGTAAAACACGGGGCTTACAAAAGTAAGCTAACTGAAGCATCAGATAGTACATGCATAAATAAAACGAACAAAAACAGAGAACAGATGTCTAGACGTCACAAAAACAGATAAGTTCATTGGCCAAGTCACTACAAACTTTTTCAAACCGTTCCGTAAGCATAAGCGAAGGTAGGGTAGAAAAAAATTAAATATTCCACATCTTGGGAGGTACTCGTTTTAAGCACTCATATAAATTATTTGATCTTAGATTGAAACAAAACAGGTAACTTGCAGATTTACCGTGACCAGATAAAAGCTGAGATACTTTAAAATTAATAAACAGAAAAATGGTAAATAGAAGGAAAAAAACTTTTTGGTACAGAATCGAAACTAATTACAGAAATTTATGGGCACTAAAACAGCTGAATGAGGAATTTCGGGGAAGGGGACATTTCCATTTATGCAGTCTTCCAAAATATCAGTTGCTAGTGCCTCAAAAGTATTATTTTTATATTCAGTTTTGAAACCATTAGATGGAACTCATGCAAGAAAAAAATAGCCTAATAGCTTAATAATGCGAAGAACAATTCTTCGTTGAATTTTTCTCAGATTTCTTTCGTTAACCTTCTTTGCGAGAACATGTGCCCAAGCACGACAGCTGTACGAAATAAAAATCACAATACATCAGTTTATTGGCTTAATAGCTTACTCCAAAAATATTTTTGGAATTTCGGTGAAAACCATTAAAAATATTTTCACATTTAGTAGAAAGGAATTCAATGTGTTTTTTCCACGTTAATTTTTGGTCAAGTATGACACCAAGATACTTAACACGCACTACAAGTTCCAACGGAGAATCATCGAGTATCAAAGGAGCAATATTTTGTTCATCGAAATTTCGGGAAACAATCATAGCTTTACTTTTTGTAGAACTGAAATTAAGTTTATGCGAGATCGCTCAACTGGAGGCAAAATCCAGTCCTGCTTGTACTTTCGAAAGAATGAAGTCAAAATCGTTCCTTGAAAAATTGCAAGTCATGTTTAAATGCAATTTTCAAGCAACCGCGGAGATGACTTAAAAGATCATTTATTGTTTTGCTCAAAAGAATAGATCCGGACACAGAACCCTTATACCTTCGGATACAAGCTGAAGTTCAGCGGTCCTCCCGTTTAAGAAGGTTTTAAGCAGGTTATAGATATTTTGTATTATTCCACTTCTTTTAGAGTTTTTAAGATAGACGGCCACCAAGCATTATCAAAAGCATCTTTGAAATCCAGAAAAACAAAAATTGTAAATATCATTCGCTTTCTACAAGATATTATTAAGGCGATTAAGGGCACCTTCATCAGACCTCCGAAGAGTAAACCCGATCTGAGAATCATTATAAAAACATTTCTGTCTCAAATACCAATTTATATTATTAATGAAGAGAGATCCGAGACATTTTTCCCAAATATGTAATAGGCTAATGCTTCTAATATTATCAAGATAAGGGATTAATGTATCTAAAGTTTCAAGGATCAAAACAATCCGAACTCTCTTCCATTGGGTTGGAAAAGTCTGTGCAAAAAAGTGCTATATAATATTCACATTTTGCTATTATGTATAGTGAAAAGTGCTGTATAATTTCACTGTATAGAGAGTCTAGCCCAGGTGAGTCGTTCTTCTTGAGACTTTTAATAACACTGTTAACGTCTGAAGTAGAGAACTGACAGTCCGTCAATGAAATATATTGCATCTCTGACTCAGTACGCAAAGCTCTGTGAGAATTCCTATCATCACGGGCATCATTCCTATCATCCTATCATCATATTCTCTTGGGAAATTATTTTCCATAATAGCAAAATTTGTGGCACTGAATAACGAAGTAACACTGCCATCCGGGATACTGATTTCAGTAAACGCAAATTGGGCAAATTTTCTTTTCCCACCCCCTAGTGATTTTCAGCACAATTTTTCTCAGTAAATTTTATTTGATCTGAATTAACTTAATTATTATTAATTAAATAACTTATTTAATTTTGTTTTACGTTAATATATGGAACATTACCAAGTGCGTCCAAACCATAGTATGTACAAAAATTGTTAATTTTATTTTCATCATGTTTAGAAGTACTTTGAAGAAATAAAGCTTTCCTTCATTACTCAGGAATTTCTCAGTAAAAAAAGTGTAAAAAAAATTATAAAAAGAAATCAGCCAACGAATATAAAATGTATAGAATACCTAATTAAATATACAGTAAATCCTTACCGAACTCGGGAGTTAGTCATTAATAAATTACGCGTACGGCAAAATCGCATTCCGCAAAGTTAACATGTCAGGACTGTTGTTCCTTCTAATTGCCTTTGGAAACAGAACTGAAGTCCTGAGTATGAATAGGGAGTTTACTCAAAACTATGTTCGTGCATGTGTAGAAGATACAGTATAAATAAAAAGGGTTAAATTTACCCTTTATTTCTCACATCGTACCGCCCTTCGGGATACAGAGACCAGCACTTATGTTCTAAAGCGCAGAAAATAAAAAAATAGACTAACTTAACTACATAAGAACTAAACTTAGATGCTCTACAGAGAATAGTAACGCGAAGATTGGCCTTTTAGCATTACATATGTAGTAGCGAGCGAAATGCAAAACTACGTCTTCAAATATCAGTGAGAACTAAGTTCTGGTCTTAAAGGCAGACAAAAACTGACTGAAAAGTACGTGTGTGGTAAGGCAGCAAAAAGTGGCTCTCTCTCTCTCTTTTGGCTAAAAGCCATATCTTAAATACTTATACAGTTCCCAACCTCATTTGCATAAACAAATCTACTTTCGCTTATTCTGGCCGGAAATGGAAAATAAGAAAGATAGTAAAGTTTTAAAATAAAATAATCTTTAGTAAAACTTAAAATCCTTACAAACTTTCTGTAGAAAAGATGTATTATACATAATTGATATTAAGAAAGTATGTATAATTTAATGAAACCTAAATAATTTTTTAATAGAAAGAAAAAAAACAAATGTTAATTCAAAGAATTTTTATTACTGTTTAATAAGTATGCGGTACAAATATTTTTTTTAAATACTTGGTAATTTTTTCTTGGAACAAATGCTGACGTAATTCTTGACACTTTCTGTCACTTTTCTTAATAATTCGTTTAACTTCTTGTAAGTTAAAGGCGCTCATCTTCTTATTTATTCTTGCTTTCACTGTCGGCTGGTGTTATAAGATTATCTAATTCTTCATTTATTATTTCTCAATTAATTCTTTGACTTTCATTTGACTTCATTTCATAGATTTCATACATTTCATTTGACTTCCTAAACATTTCACTTTCTTTCATATAGAAAAATCTTCTGTTGTCATTTGCTTTTGAAGTTTGTACGATTTCTTGAACTTCACTTTTAATCGATGAAAATCCTTTAAAATTGTTGATAATGTCTGGTCAGAGCTGAAGCCATCAAGCATTCAATGCTGATTAATAAATATCAAACCGCATATGAATGAAATTCTAGCAGTTGACAAATTAAATGGAGCAATTAAAATAACGCGTATACGAGAAATCATGTTCCGCAAATCCTCGATCGGCAAGAGTATTTTACATTTTACATCAGAATCATGCTATAAATAAGTGTGGAGTTTTGAACAAGCGTTACAAAGCGAATTTAAGTCAATCTGAAGTTCTTTGGAAATGGCGGAGCCACGTCCCGGGAAGTTCTGCTTTGGGGGCGCAAGATCTTCCTGATTTCTCATATTTCAAGGTTAATAGCTATTGGCTTTCTATTAAATTTTATTTTACATCATCTACATCTTCCCTGCTAATTTTCATCCCTTTACTAATTAAGGAAATGAGAGTTTTTGTTGTAGTTTGATAGTATCTTGAAGATACCAAAAAAGAGAATTCATTTAACAGATTAATGAAAGAATTTGCTTTTTCTGCTAACTTCTGTTCTAATCGTATCTTTTTAAAACATTTCAAGAACTATTCGATAATTATATTTCTCTTTATGCGCTGATACTGCACAGAGCAAATATTTGTATATTCCATTTGTGCAATGTACATAAACAAGAGCTAAGAATGCCTAATGAAAAGAAAATGGGTGTCATCTTGTCTTTATGATAAGAACTTATTTTAAAACAGAATGTAAATCAGTTTACATTACGTTAAATATTTGAATAAACGACTGTTTTAAATTATTGGAGAATTAACATAATTAAACCTGACTACATCTTTTATAGGGAGGAAGATATTGGCGTTTTACTAATAAAGATATGGATAATGGCTATCCTAAACAATTAAAAGACGGTTTTAATGGTATACCAGACAAGCTGGACGCAGCTGTTCTGTGGAGTGGTAATGGTAAACCTTACTTTTTTAAAGGTAATATAGATCTTTCTAATTTCTGACACCGAAAATTGTTCATAAAATTAAAATTCTACTAAAATAAATATTAGTTTTACACAATAAAAATCTGTTATGTTTTCAGTTATTTAATGAAGCAACATATTTCATTACGATTAAACAATTTATCAATTATGTAACACAAATTTAAGATTTCTTCATATATTTTGACACTTTAATCGCACGTTTTGCAAATAAGATACTTTAAAAAACAGGTTCCCTTAATTAGTTACTTAGCATAACTTTTCGCAATATGTAATTTTCTTTTTCCTTTTAATTTTTCCGTATTAATTTCTAAAGAAGAAATAAATATAAAATGGCACAGGGATGTAATCATCATAGTAAAATAATTAACTACAATTTTGTTTGGAATTAAAATGTTCTTATAATAATTATAACATTATATTGAATTAAATTTTTTATGACAGAAATAGCTGTTTATTCGTATTTCCTCGCACATAAAAATTCTATTCTTGAATTTAGGAAATCAATATTGGCGTTATGACAGTAACGATGACCCACCAGTAAGTAACAAATTTCCACAACCAATCAGTAACTGGCGTGGTTTGCCTAATAATCTGGATGCAGCATTTCAGTGGGAGAACAATGTCACATATTTCTTCAAGGAGGATAAATACTACAAATTTAATGATATAACTTCTGAGGTATGTAAACATTTTTTTTTAATACTGCAAATATTAACTTATAATAGTTGCCAATGGCTCCTCATCATTTTATGTCATTTGAACATGCTATACTGCATTTTTAAATTGAATTACTTTTCTACTGCAATTTTACATGGATTTTCTTTTAAGTATATTAACAATTTAGCTGTAAGCAACAGATTTAATGATAAAGGGGTTTGTTTTAAGATACGTATGCTAAAAAGAACAGATTCGAGGTGGCTGAAATAACGCGGTACAAAAAAGATACAATTCAAAAGCTGCGAAAGATAATTAAAACGAATCATATTTAATCATTCAATTATGTAATATAGTTCATCGGAATTTATAGCATGAATTATGCAAATAATTTCTGATTTTAATTTCTCAAGTCAATTAGGCATATTCGTGTAAGACCTCTCATAATTAATTATTCACAGAAAAGAGTTATCAATAATTAAGGTTTGTTTTATAAGGGATACTATTTCCAATGAATTTCGCTGTATTTAAGCTAATTATTCTTTCACAAATGTTATTTCTAGTCAAGGAGAAAAAATGTTTATAATTCCCTAAGGGCAAGCTCAGTCGTACATTAATTAATAATAGCGAATTATGTTATGATAGAAGCTTTTGCGTATAAATTTTTGTTACAAGAATTGCCAACAATTTTGCTCATTGACAGTAAGTACTTTGTATGAATAATTGGACACACATATTCGCTTCACGAATATTGCCGAAAATGTAGATTCTCAGTAATCAGTGCCCCCAGTTCTATTCGCGACATAAATCTTCAGCTAGAAGACAGCCTTGTAGGTAAAACAGATACTTTCTATAGCATATATCCATTTTTTAAGTCATCTTAAACATTATATTTCATTATTTTACCTAATCTCTTTATCTTTACCCTTGAGTGGTTGACCAAGTTGTAACTTGTTTCGCACAAGAGATAATTATCACACTTTGCAAAGAACTTCTCGGCATTCCTAACAGCGATGAAACTTTTTCTTTCCTAGTGAGATAGATAGTTACATATTTTATATTCACATATTTTCATATATTTTATATTCTCTGTTTAAATATTTTTTTCCTGTCTATCATAATAGAAAGTTAAATGTTAGATCCAGCATTTCTTTCAGTAAAATGCCATTTGTGTGCTATCGTACCATTTAACTGAAGAAATTAAAATAACAATAATGATGATAATGATGAATAGGTCTCCCTAAAATATACCGCACTTACTTGCATATTCCCTTTCCCAGTTTTTGTTTGTTTGTCTCCCTCCCAGCATATGATTTAAAAATGTCTGGTTTATTGTCAAAATGTGTGCAAAAATAGGAAAATATTTTGTGTAAGTAAAAAGAATATTATTGAAATTGAGAAATCCTTTAAAATACATGGTGTAATAATATTAGTATGTCTTTATGTGTGTTTTCTAATGAGGGGCTGTGTTATAATTTAAGTCGTCACTTAAGAAATAGTATACTCCCCATATTTTTCATCTCCTGGTTTCAAGCGCTACATTTAGGAGTAAAAGAGGGAAAAGACTGGAGTAAATACGGTTAATAAATAAACAAGTAAATAACAAAAAACTGCAAAACCCAAAAGTTTACCGTGTTATCAGCATTCCATTAGCAGCTTTCTTTGTTCTAATTTCTTTACTAAATTCATGTTGAATAATCCCATTCTTTTTCTTAATATTTTCTTATCATATTCTTCAAAAAATAAGAACTTCATATTAAAATTTGTTTCCGTCTAATAAAAAAGATTGTATCAAAATTTCATCGGAGTACTTTCATACTGAGGCGTTCAAGGGCAGGAAAGGGATTTCGGATCAGTCCGCACACGAAGTGAGGAGCAAGCTAGCTGATATTGGAGAGAAGAGTGCGAATGAAATAACAAACTGGTTGGTAGGATGACGTCGTAATTTGATATGAGATTAGGTATTAGAAAATATTGTAGTCAATTCTGACTTAAATTGCCTTACATAGTTTTAAGGTTTCCCTTGATTTTTAACCCTTGTAACTAATGCATATATCGTTACGAATGTTGTACACGGATACACAATTTTAGTGCAGTTATATGTGAAAGCGTTGTATTTTTCTGCATAATGTAACATGAAAAATCTAGAGAGAAAAGCTATGCCAAAAAAGTAAAAATACAGGGGCAAGTCCATTTAACATTGAGTAAATTGGTATCTCGGTGATTTAGCGAGAAATCGCCAAAAGTTCTCAAACTTGGCGACATTTTGGCCCGGTCCATGTATCACCGTAATAGGTATTATTGTAATTGAATAATATAATTGATCACTATATTAGCTGCAACCGTACTTATATTGCATTTTAGTAATTCGGAAAAGCAGAAAGTGCTGGAAATATCTCAGCGACCAGGTGAAAACTATATGAGGACGGAGAGACAATCTGCTCTCAATTGCTGTTAGCTGTTAGCTCAGCGTGAGTTCCAAGTACTATCTCCGGTTTAGCTTCGCTCTTTAGCTGCGCTTTGCATTTCGTTGTGTTGTGTTTAACGTTCTTGGTAGTTTCAAGTGTCACTACTGATTCTGCTCTGTTATACTGTGAAGAACTGTATCAATATTTTTGTGGAAAGTTACTGAGCTTTGATGTGTTGTCCTCAATAAAATGAATTGTACTCGTATTAACCTATCGTCGGATCTGTGTGCACTGCATTCATTACGAATCCGTACGCACGCAACAATATATATGTAGAGATAGATAGATAGATAAATAGATAGACAGATATAGATATATATATATATATAGTATTACACACATTCTTTACTATATAAATATCCCAAATCATTTCCGCGCTAAATGCTGCTGAAATAAATAAATTAATCATAGACAAAAAAAGGGGGGATGAATTTAGAACCAAAACAACAAAAGCATCAAATAATTAAAATATAAAACCAATACAATCCCTAAATCTCTCAATAAAAAAGCAAAAAGACCCGATTACCTCGATGAATGTAAACCAGAAGAAACCCTAAAAAACAATAGAAATAAAAAAAATAAAAAGAATACATAAAAGGGAATTGAAGAGGAACACAATCAAAATTTGATTAAACATTATCAAAAGGATGTCGATCAGATCCCAATTGAGTCAACTTGCTAGGAAAACGTTTGTGTTTCTGTTCGCCTAAATTTAGCTGGTGTAAATTATTTAATCATTAAAGTTCATCCAAAAATTTGTAATGCCTCCTCTACATACCCGCTTTCCTTTCAATAATACATAGAAGCAAATATAAATTAAATAAATTCAATTTTCCTAATAAAGAAAAAAGTAATATACACAGTTATTAATATTAAAACGAAAATTACTAAAACTTGGGAGTTCATGTAATATTAAAACAATTTACAGAGTACAAAAATGTTTGAACTTATCTGTCACCAAAACAACGGAAACTGATTCAAAATGGGGAAAGTGATGCCTAGGCTTGCCTCTTTGGCGCAATTGGCAATGGAAAGTTTTAAATCTCTCAGAAGATGAATTTGTAATATGATTAAATTAAAATTGAAAAGCATTAAGAAGTAATGAAGATTTTGTAATTTTCATTTTAATTTTATTGTTTATAATTGTGCATAGTACTGTTTGTTTTATTAGACAGATTGAATTTATTTCATTTATATTTATATTGTTTCTATGTATTACTGAATGAAAAGCGGCTATGTAAAGGAAGCATTCAAAATTTTCGGATGAGCTAAAATGATTAAATAATATTAAATGGTTCGTGAGGTAATTTTGGGTTAACAGAAACACAGTGGTTTTCCTAGGAAATTGATTGAGCTGACCTCCTCTTGATAACTTGAATCAGATTTTGATTGTGTTCCTCTTCCTTTTTATGTATTTCTATTTTTTTTTTTGGGAGGGGGTTCTTCTGGTTTGAATTCATTGAGTTGATAGGGTCTTTTTACATTTTTATTCGGAGATTTAGGGATTGTACTGGTTTCATATTTTATTTCTTTTATGTCTTTGTTGCTTTGGTTCCAAATTCATTACTTTTTGTCTATAATCAATTTACATATACATATACATAAGATACCCCTTATATTTTATCTTATAATATATATATATATATATAAGACCCCTAATATTTTATCTTGTAATTGTTAATTCCTGTTCATATCTGTACTTTCTTAACTTAATTATTTCCTTCTCGTTCTTAACTTATTTCCGACCTTCATCGTTCACTTCATTTGCTTGATTTTTATTTAACTTAATTTTTCACAATAAATGTTCAATTTCTTTCGTATTTTTAGTCTTTATAACTTACAAATTTCTTCGCATTTTTATTTCTTATATTTTCCTTCTATAATGAATCAATTTATTCCCACAATCTTCCATTACTAATTCCATTGTTTTACTTAATTTTATAGATATGTCTTAAATTCCTTAACATTTATAATCGTTATAATTTGTATTTCCCTACACAGTTTCAGATTGCTTTTACATGTTTAACTTTTCTTTACATGTTCTATTGTGTATTTGTTTACGTTTTATGGTTTTAAAACAATAATCCTTTATTTCATTCTCATAATCTTAATTTTTACTGTTACTAATTCAAATATTTTCATTAATTTTAGACGTGATTTTAACTTATTCCGCAAATCAAACTTTTATTATTGTCTATGTATTCTTCATTTTCTTAAACTTTTTATCACATCTGTTGTATTTTCTGACCATAACTGCATTATTTGGTGCACGATTTTTATGCATTTCTAAGTTATCAAATTTCCGCGAAAGTTTTGTTCAGCAGTTTTAATGTCACAATTTACTATTATTTTTCTTTAATATATGTATTTATTTCTTAATCTTTCTCATGTATTCCTAGCTACACCGTAGTTTTCTACTGTAATGTTTAGTTTCGAAACCCGATTACCTTTAAACGAATTAAGTACAAATTTCCAACTTTGAAGGTTGATATTCTGGAACGAATTCATAACTTTCAACCGTAACTTTTTAGATCATGTTCACTATTTCCAAAATTCACGCTATAACTTTATCTGTTAACTCTCGGTATTTGAGTAAATTTCATTCATCACATGTTATTTTCATATTTTGATGCACTGACTACAACACTATTTTTCATTTATTAGTCTATGCCTTCTATAGTTAAGATTCGCTACCTTCGAGGACAGCTTTTGGATGGAATTTGCACACATACGATGAAAACTCTAGAAATACTCTAGAAAACCAATTCTTTCAGCGAAATACAAATGTTTAAAGAATTTCTTTAAATTGCATTTTGAAATTTTACTCTTAATTCTAACTTATACTAAAACCTTCTCATTCAATATTAATTCACTATCAACATAATTAACTATCACACCAGCTTTCTTTCCCTCACAGTCTATTTCAGTCATTCTAGTACGATTTTTATCCATTAAAGTGCAGAATTCTTAATTATCATTCGTTTTAGAAATTATTTCCACAAACATGACACGCCCCACATTAGCTGAAGTTATAGGTGAAAACATCGCGGACGAAAACGTCGAGGAGAAACCAACCCAAAACGAAAACGTCGTCATACAAATCATCATCCATATAATACGTCGATGGAGAAAAGAAAGCAAGGAGAAAACATTGTCGTCGAAAATAAAGTGTCGAATAAAGTCGAAATAATGCGTGTGACATTACCATTACAAATGTTGTTGCTTTTTTTCTAACTCTGATAGTATTTGGCGTTGAGGTGTTATAGTTTGGAAAAATTTAATGATAAGAATTAAAACCGACAGTTCTTCCAAATCACGCGGGAAAGGGAGCACTGCATATGAAGCATGGAAGAAAAATTTGTGTTTTAATAAAGACGTCGAAAAACACATTGTATACAAGTAATCTTTTTCGAAAATGGTTATATAACGGTTATTTAATGTTGATTCATGCTCTCAAAAAATGTGTTAGCTCTTCCAATGGCACAAAGAAGATATAAATATTACTTACAACGGCAATTTATTTGTCGGAAGTTAAATTACAAAGTAAATATGACAACGTCACGAAACAAGTTTTTCAAATTTTTGCCAGTAGGAAGTCTGCCATATTTGAGCCCTACCACATACACCGAATTAATTCAATCTGCCGGTCACAATTTAGAGCAAATTTTTGTGAACCTTAAAAATGCTTCTCCCCTTTATTTTTTATTATTACACTGCTTAAGATAGATATAGAGAAGACGCATAAAATGAGTGTCGTTTTAAGACATGTTCATATTGCAAGACATGATAATTCAGAACTCATAAAATGAATAATTAAACACGGATTTCTCGGATTTGATGCTCTAAAACAGGGGTACCCAACCTTTATGTACTTAAGAGCACATTTTAGAATATATGTTAGACGGCGGGCACCATTTACGTTTTCAAGATGAATTTACAATTGTAATAATACATGCACATTAAAAAAAAAAAAAAAGAGAGATCGGTCGCATTTCGCTTTCGGTTGGTATCTGTGTTGGACGCAACTTCTATTTCATTAAAAATGAGAAAAACTTCCGCATAGAACTTTACTGAAAACTAAAACATTTTTATTGTAACCGCACAGCGGTAGGCACACATTAAACATTCGGCGGCCAGCAGGCATAGGGTTCGAATCCCTGCTCTAAAAGATCAGCCTTCCCAAGGATTGAAAGAACTCATTCTCAATTTTTTCCATAAAAAGAAATTTCAATTAAAAAGTGGTATGAACAAGGATAGGATGGCGCACATATCTTGAAGGTCTTCCAGCAAAAGAATTATATGTTTATGTAAAGCAAAAGAAAAAACTTCTAGCAAAAGACAAAAACTATTCAGCCAAAGACAGATATATACACTGCTCGCCTCACAACGTAAACACCAGCATTAATGACATTGTAAGAGGTTGTACAGATATTACACCATTTTGTGATACATTAAAAAATGTATATTTATTATGGGGTAAAAGTATAACCGTCAGGATGTGTTAACAAATTTTACAGCCTGATCAGAAATATCTTTAAAAAACTAAACCCGACTAGTTGGTCGGGTAAAATTACATAGCTAAATGCAATCAAATTTCCTTATGATGACATTCTGAAAGTTTTAACTAAAATCCACCTTAAAAGCAATAAAAAAGAGAAACGGGAAGAAGCGCCGCAAATAAAAAAGGAAACGGGGGGGGGAGAAGAAACTGAATTTTATTGTTATTATATTTATGCAAAATGCGTTAAATGAAATATTCGTATGTTACATTTAAAAAATATTACAGAAAACAAATATATATCTAGATGTAGTTACGCAAAGGTTAAATAACTTCTGCATAAGCACAAAGAAACTACGAAATGCATTTAACTTTAGCAGAATCCAAACAATTAACCGCAAAACGAGATATAACTTCACAATTTCTAACCAAGAGACAAAATAAGATAAAACGTTGTTTTCATTAGTTTTCGAGACATCAAAAATTTCAATTCGATGAAGAATATTTTTAAGTAAATGTGTTTTACTGCGTTTCAGATATTAGTGCAAATAAACAATCGATTTATTGGCATGACAAAAGCGAGAGATGGGTTTCTTTTTTTGGAACATTAATTTCTTTACAGTATTTTCTTTACAGTGTCGTAGTGCGAAAAGGAGAGTTCACCGAAAGGATCTCAAACTCACAGGCGCAATGCGCAATAAACTCGCAGGCGGAGTACGCGAAGGCGTAGCATATAAGAAGGGATGTTTCGGGATTTTTTATTTAGTAGATAAAACCGAGATTCGAACCTGTAACAAAAGGAGTTCATAGGGTAATACTATGATTGATTGTCTTAGAGCACTCCCCCATGATCTCTAGTCCCTTATTGACAAGAAAAAGGTTAAAAATAAATTATATTTTTTTAGGATTGTCCCCACCACCACCTGGTGCAGTTTATTGCACCTCGACAATCCCGAAAATTTAGAACAGAAAAACTCATGTATAACTTTATGTAAGATTTCCATAAGTTTTTCAAGAGGTCGAAAAGTAACACTATACTAAAATACCTATAGTGTTATGAAATCTTAAAATTAAAGAAAGTAAAAATTAAATTAAAAAAGATTATATATAAACTAAATGTACTTAATATCATTAAACATTAAACAAAAAAAATCATGATATACAAATTTAATACACAGAACTCCATTAAATGCAAAAAAAAAATTATGAAAAATTAATGAATAAAGACATTAAAACTAAATATATAAATTGCGTTAAATATAAAAGAGAATTCAACACATACATTAAAGTAAAAATTAAGAAAGATAATTATATAAAAACTAAATATATAAATTGCGTTAAATATAAAAAAATTTACAAGTTAAATATGCAAAATATCATTAAAAGTAACATTAAACTTTACATGAAATACGTTAAATAATCTCAAATTACGGAAAAGAATATTAAATGTTAATAGATTAAGAAATAATTAAATATATAAAAAAAATTAAATGGTATAATGCCCATAAGCATAGCTGTTCACACTATCTATCAGATATCGCTTATCGTCATAGGGCCACAAAGTCACTTTGTTGGCTTCAACAGTGAATAGTTTGTGACTCTGGCTAATAATTCCATATTGCACATATCGTGATCGTGTCTCATTGAAGAGACATTCTTTGTAGTTTATATGTTTAACTCCTTCACATCCAATCCGCCCGACACGGCCCTACATTGAAACAACGAGAACCGCCCGAAAACGGCCGAGATTGTAATCTTCTTTTCTCCCCTCCCCCTAGGGTATGCAATAGCAGGTGCACTTTCCCCAAATGCATTGTATCAGTTTACTGCAGATAGCTTGTCCTAAGAGGTTTTTTTTATCTTTAGGTTGATCCTGACATTTCTTTGTTGATTCTTTTGTGGTACAGTGTGCTTTTAAGCTTTAAACAGCAGTTTAAGGATTATATTTATTTTTAAACAATTTATTCCTTTCTATAAAAATAACGAAAATAAACAAAATCTCAGTCGTGATCATATCAAAGCCGGAAAGGCTTGTTGATCTGACCTTCAGAATAGTTTTATAAAGAACGGGGGTCAAAGGCTAATGGAATCTTTGTTAGAAAGTACAAAGGATGTCACTGGAAATGTTCACACCTATTTTCTGCGTTAAGGGACGAGGAGAGGAGGAAATTGCTGTGAAACTGGAAAACTATTTCGGGCGGTTCGGGTATTTTGAGGATACAGCTTAGCAAAGGGTCTGGATTTCAAAGAGTTAATATGCTTCCTTAGCACAGTTCTGCTCACCCCTTTCGCTGTTTCTTCTCTCCACAGGGAGTCAGCAAATAATACATTTTGGCTTTTAGTCCGACGAACTCGTAAACAGGTGCTCCATTCAATTCTTTAAGCAGCCAATTCTCTTTTTATTCTTCTCACTGTAGAGGGGTGCTCCTTCGGATACTCGGAAGTATCATACAAATCTAAATGTAGACTCATATCCCTATAAATGTCCTCTGTTTGCACAGAATAAATGAATCTGTGTCGGTGAAAAGAAGTTGAGCTTTTGATCCATAGTTCTGCTTCATGTGTTCGTAATGAAACTTATACATGTGCAGCTTGCTCAGTTCCAAAATGGCAAAATCCGCATAAATAGGTCGATTCAATGTAATGATATTTTTTACACGTTGAATACCTACTAAGTCTTCATCAAAGATTCTAAACTACTTGAAAGATGGAGCCGTCTTTCTTACATTATTGACAATTTGAAAATCCACCCTATTTCTTACGTTTTCCATTAGTTTTCCGTACATTGAGTCATTCATCAATTTGAAAAAATTCTTTTCAAATGTGGTATTCACTTTTTTTCTTTCTTCGGTGTTGAATTGAATATATTGCAATAACCAAGGCTTCTGTAAAAATTTTAAGATCTTATGCACTTTGGTTAATTTTAAACCTTTTTCCAAATAATATTTCAAATTTCTGTAATGAATCACATAAATTTGCTTCTTTTTCAAATTAGTCACTAATTTCTGTATTTTTCTTGAACTTTTTCGTCCTTCCTTCTGCAATAGAGAGAATGAATAGGGAGATAACTCTTCAGTTGTTATGCAACACTTTTCAGGAGTTAAAGGATACTCAATATGCAGATCATGCAATTCCCGAGGGTATTCCAAATCTACTACTATCTGTACTATCAAAATATAGCCGACAGCTCTCTCTTCAGGGGATGACAAAATAGCTTCTATATCAATGGCAGATGGTGAGATCTATTGAAATCCTCCATAAGGCAGGGCTTGAGACATAGCCCATTCATATAAATCATTCGCATCCAGATATATAATATAACTGGATGTTTTGCTTGGATCACAATGGGGTAGATATTTATTGTTAGCTTCTGCCCATCGGTGAGATATCATGGAAATACCTCTTTCGATGAACATGTGCATATCCAGATCTGTCAGAAGCTCTAATTGAATTCTAGTCATTTTTAAACATGCCTGACACGCTAGCCCCGGTGACGTCATAACATGAGCACAGTCCAACTCATAATTTTTCATACATAAATTTCGAAAGTTTTCAAATATGTCCGCTAAAAGAAGAACATCGGATTTAACATATAAATTGTGATAGTCTCCTAAAGTTTGGAGATTTAAAGTCTCCCAAAAATTTAATGCATGGGAGTAATCTTCATCAGAAATGTGTTCCTCCCCGAGAACATTATAAAATGCCTCTTTCGATGGTAAGCAAGTTTCTTCACATTTTTTGAAGGATGACATGTACTCATAATTATACACGCCCTTGCGCCGTAGCAGTTCACACGGCTAATCTTTGGAATATGGTAACAGGTAGTTTGGCGACATTTTGGTAGGCGATAAAGGACTTTGGGAATAATGTGAGACGTACTCAGTTCCGATTACGCATTATTTTGTGTGAGGGAAATGAGAGATCATGAGATATGTCATGTGACATTTATGGACGAATCACAGTTCTTTAATCGGAAAAGGGGGTAAATTTATAAAAATATCTGCCGTACTTTATAGCATTAGGTTCATTCTATGTTCTGTGAAAGTGTTGCTTAATATTTGGATCCCATTGCCCTATGTAAAGTAAATCCGAAATTTTTATTGCGTTTATGTGTAATCGAAAAGAATTGCTTGAATGGTGTATGAGTGTAGGATTAATTGCGGATAAGTATGAATGTCCAACATGTGGGGAATGAAATGAGATTGTGTGAAAGGAAGTATATTACAGATAAGTTTGAATGGCGGTGCAAGAAATGTGGTGAAAATGGACATTTTGTGAAACGGAGTGTAAAGAAGAGTACGTGGTTTGCTGCTGAAAGTCGTTTGAATATGCGGGAAATTTCTTATTAGTGGGTGAATAGACTGCCAGTTGACTACTGGATTATTTAATCTATAAGAAAAGTTTGTCCGCCATGCAATCAAGATTGTGAAGAAGATTAGGTAAGTTAGTATTTTTAATTATTTGAGGATATTATTTTTATGCATGTAAGGAATACATAAATTAATATGGTATTATTGGGAAATTGTTATTAGCAATGAATTAGTTTAAAGTAATTGGGATTGTAAGCTAATTTTTATTAATTTAATGTATTTTCTTATTTATATTTCAAGTAGTGTTTTTTAATTTAATTATATTTTAATTTAATGATCGTGATTTTGTGAGTTATATGTTTGTAGTATTTTGGAATACGTTTGAGTAGAAGTAAATGTGCATAGAAAGAATTTAAATATTTGACACTAAGTATTTGGAACCATTTTTAATGTTTGCGTTATAAATTTGCAGGTGACGTTTATAATAGATAATTTAGAGGGAAAAGGTTTTGGATATTTTATTTATTTTATACGTGCAAATGTTCATCCTTGGAAAGGGCATATACTTTTTTGCGATCAGGTAATTTCATAAATGTCCTTTTTACCGAATTTGAAGATTCACAAAATTTTCCTGAATTTACGTGAAATTTTTCTAATTTATGAGAAAAAAGCAGTGTACATGGATATAGCGAAGAGTGTGCGCAATGCCATTTTAGTGCAATTCTGGGATGTTTTTTTAAGTAAAAATAAGTCAACGTGTACATGGTTTAATTATATTTTAATTAAATGATAGTTATTTTGTGAATTATATGTTTGTAGCAATTTGGAATACGTTTCAGTAGAAGTAAACGTGCATGGAAATAATTTAAATATTTGACACTAAGTATTTGAAACCATTTTTAATGTTTGCGTGATAAATTCGTTGGTGACGTTTTATAATAGATAATTTAGAGGGAAAAGTTTTTGACTTTTTATTTATTTTATACGTGCAAATGTTCATCCTTGGAAAGGGTATATACTTTTTCGCGATCAGGTTAATTTCATATATGTGCTTTTTACCGAGTTTAAAGATTCACAAAATTTTCCTGCAAATTTTTCTCATTTATGAGAAAAAAGCAGTGTACATGGATAAAGTGAAGAGTGTGTGCAATGCCATTTTTGTGCAATTCTGAGATGTTTTTTTAAGTAAAAATAAGTCGACGTGTACATGGTTACTGTGTATGTGCGATTCTGAAAAACGCGGCAAGGAGTTTGCGATTCTGCACGTTTTCCCAATTTTGTAGTTAATATTTGTCATGATTAAGCAGATTTGTTCCATAAAATTTCTAGCATAAGTGTAATTCGGCTAGCAGATTGTTGGAAAAAAGTGTTCAGTAAATAAAAAGAAAAGAAACATGTCTTTACTTCGTGAAGACAAAATGGCGCCGAAAAAAAAGGAGAAGGTTGCTGTAGCAGAGTTGGTCGCCAAATTTTCGCCAAGAAATCGCCAAGTTACCATAATCCAAAGATCAACCGTTCACACTCTTCCTTTCCAAAATGTTTTGTTAAAATGTGAAAATTTTCTGCCTTCATGTTGTTCACCAGCTTTTAAAAAGGGGTATTCAAAAATTGAACTATCTACAAACTGTAGACTTAGTTTATCCTCCCTATTTACTAACGTGAAGGAAATGTATTTTTCCATACTCGGTGCGATTACGTTCACTTCGTGATCTTTCCCGTTTTTCAGTCCTTGAAGGATGTGATGGGCATTGTAATTTTTTAAATTATGAAAAACCACAGGTATATGAATCCCTGCATTTTTCAGACGATATTGTAAATTGCAGCTGGAGTCCAGAGCCCTTCGGTATTGCCCAGTGATCTCTCAATCTGTCCTTCCCCAACGCGTTTTTGCAAATAGAACATCGAGTCGCTGAGAGAAAGTTTTGCTCGTTTTTTTAGTGAAGAACATGGGAGCGACGTGCGTCACCTGCCCGACTAGTTCTTTTTAGACTTGAATGAGGGATTGCACAAAATGTTCCGCGGCATTTTCGCCTCTGTATACTGTTTTTATCGGCCAGTTTCTTAGGCAGAGGGATGTAACTGCTACTTGAAAAACTTCATAAAGAGCGACATTTAACTAAAATTTGTTAATTTTCTCCAACACCCAGCCTGATCCGTTTTTAAAAATTCCTAAAAAATTATTTTTTATTTTTTCAAAGTGCTCTTCGACTGTATACACTCACTGGTTTCAAAACGGTGCTGTTAGGCCCAATCAGTACATAGGCATACCCACACGGCTGGTGTTGTGCAATTTTGTTGGTAAATGAAATGCTTTCACACTGTCCATCGGCACAATCAGGGATTCAAAGTCCGTATATATGATGAAGGGCGCACGATGCTGGACCTGAATGTTCTTGAAGGAAAGTATATTGTTCCCTTCTTCCGGCACTTTCACATGTTGAACAGAATGCTCGGCGAAATACTGAAGGTGTTCCTTCAACGTCTCTTCCTTCTGAAATCGATGCAGGCAGCAATAGCAGATATGTTGACAAATATTATGTTTATTGGTATAACCCAGGAAAGGTGACATGTTCCGAATCACGCAGTAATGCTACCTATCTTCGCTGATGAAGAACAAATTGCACTCCTCTTTCGTGTCTTTAGATATATGCAGGAGGAACACTTCTTGGTCTTCATACCCGAACACGTTAATTCGCAAATTATTTAGCTTTTCTATAGATGCAATTTTATGCAGAGGAACAGGGCAGGTGGTGTTCCCCAACTGGATGCTCGATTCGTGAGGTTTGTAATGAGAAAGGCGGTGAGGAGTATTTTGCCAAGAAATATTCATTTTGTGGGCGATTAAATACCACACAAAACATTTATCCTCCTCATAATTTTGAATATTTAAGATGGCCTTTTTATCGGCCAGTTTCTTAGGCAGAGGGATGTAACTGCTATTTGAAAAACTTCATACCGAGCGACATTTAACTCAAATTTGTTAATTTTCTCCAACACCCAGCCTGATCCGTTTTTCAAAAATTCCTAAAGAATTATTTTTTATTTTTTCAAAGTGCTCTTCGACTTGAGAGACTACATCATGCGTATTGAACAAACGGGCATATTTGCTTCGAAAGTAGGGGGTAGCACACTCCTTCTCTCCATCCCCATTATCACAACTCAACAAAACATTGATGACCCCATACCATTTCAAGCTGCGATGAACACTTAAATTTTGTTTCCAATTTTTCAGTTAACAGAGGTCTCAAATATCCGAAAAATACGTCTAGATCATGACTGTGTTCTGCGTTTGGGAAGACAGTCTCGATCGAGAAGATGTCTCGAACGCGGGTCGTTTAGAACCGTTTCAAAGCGCTGGCAGAAGGATTAGTATTACGGCGTTTTTCTTGGGTTCGTGTAACACTACACGATTATGGTGTAACAGTTCTACACGATTATGGTGTAACAGATCACTATTTCTAGTGAATGTTTGTGAGCACTCTGGACAGACAAAAGATCTCAAATGAGACAATTGCGTGACGTCTTAAATTGTTAAGGCGGTTAAAACTCAACTGACAGGTGCTACATTTAAAAGCAACTTCATGCGTTTTCGTATGAGTGTTTGAATCACTCTTATTTGAAAATACCTGTGAGCACTCTTGACAAGTAAAAGATTTTAAATGAGATAATTCATGATGCTTTAAGTTATCAGCTCGCGTACATTTCATCGAACAGGTTGCACAATTGAAAGAAGCACTTTTATGGGTTTTCTTTTGCCGATTAAAATCACTGCCGCGACTGAATGACTTTAACCCTCCGAACAACAACAACCCTTCGAACATATAACTACATATCAGTAACGAAGTAAGTTACTTTTACAGTTTAATCCTTTCACATTTAGCTCTTCAAGAAAAATTTAAAATATAAATTTAACCCATTAAGTTCAGCGTTAACTTAGTTCATTTTCTAAAATTTACATTCTCTATTTAATATAAAGAATTCATGTTACAAGTTTAAACTTTCCAAAGAGTTATTAAAAATTCAAATACTCAAAACATATACCGATACTAAAAATTCACTATGTAATTCCTACGAAACATTTGCCCACCAGCGGCCGAGCGGTAAAGACGCTGAACACTGGTAGTTCGGTTTGAGGTTCGAATCCCGCGAACGGGCTGGCTGCATGGGCGTTTTCGTGGTTTTCCCCATGTGTAACGTGTATACGAGCCAGTTTCCCTTAGAAAATCCTCCACGAAAGGCATCCCTCCCTTTAGGCAGATAGCCCTCGTGTGCTTTGCCATAATTAAATACACCACCACACACCACCTACGAAACATTTAGTATTCCTAACAAAATACCGAAAAACTTTATGTGTAGTATTTAATTTTATATTTGTAATATTTAATTTTAAAAATTTTCCGTCACATAAAAGGTCTTAAAGGGGTGATCCAACCTTAAAGGGGTTGTTATTTTTATATTTTTGCAGACAGTTTGTAATGATTTTCATATAACATAATTTTATATATGTTTAAGAAAGGTACCGGTACGGTATCAGAAAGTGTAGTATAATTGTAAATGATAACGATAAAAGCCTCGGTAAGCCTTCTCTGTTTAGGATAAGAGAATTGATAGTTGACCTTCGTATAGCTAGTTAAAGGCTATTAGGCGAGTTTTGAAAGCATACAATAGCTTACTCTGCTCTTTGTTTCTTTCTTAGATATGCCCCACTTGGGGTAAAGCTTTTAGCATAACTTGACGCAACACCTAAAGATCCATTCAGGGGTGAAAAAGTTTTTTTTTGTGATATGTGTGAAAAGTCATTCAGTCGCGGCAGTGATTTGAATTGAAAAAAAAAAAAAAAAAAAAAAAAAAAAAAAACCATGAAAGTGCTTCTTTCAATTGTGCAACCTGTTCGATGAAATTTACGCGAGCTGATAATTTAAAGCATCATGAATTATCTCATTTAAAATCTTTTACTTGACAAGAGTGCTCACAGGTATTTTCCAATAAGAGTGACTCAAACACTCATAAGAAAACGCATGAAGATGCTTTTAAATGTAGCACCTGTCAGTTGAGCTGAAACCGCCTTAACAATTTAAGATGTCATGAATTGTCTCATTTGAGATCTTTTGTCTGTCCACAGTGTTTACAAATATTCACTAGAAATAGTAATCTGTTACACCATATTCGTGTAGAACATATTGTTACACGAACCCAAGAAAAGAGCCGTACTACGAATCCTTCTGCCAGCGCTTCGAAACGGGTCTAAACGACCCGCGTTCGAGACATTTTCTCGACCGAGACTGTCTTCCCAACGCAGAACACAGTCATGATTTAGACGTATTTTTCGGATATTTGAGACCTCTGTTAAATGAAAATTTGAAACAAAGTGTAAGTGTCCATCGTTACTTGAAATGGTATGGGGTCATCAATGTTTTGATGAGTCGTGATAATGGGAGTGGAGAGAAGGAGTATGCTAGCCTCTAATTTCGAAGCAAATATGCCCGTTTGTTCGATACGCATGATGTAGTCTCTCAAAGTAGAAGAGGGCTTTGAAAAAATAAAAAATAATTTTGAGGAATTTTTGAAAAGCGAATCAGGCTGGGTGTTAGAGAAAATTAACAAATTTGAGTTAAATGTTGCTCGTTATGAAGTCTTTCCAAGTAGCAGTTACATCTCTCTGCCTAAGAAACTGACCGATAAAAGGCCATCTTAAATATTCAAACTTATGAGGATGATAAATGTTTTCTGTAGTGTTCAATCGCTCACAAAATGAATATTTCTTGGCAAAATACTCCTCACCGCCTTTCTCATTACAAGCCTCACGAATCGAGCATCCAGTTGGGGAACACCACCTGCCCTGTTCCTCTGCATAAAATTGCATCTATAGAAAAGCTAAATAATTTGCGAATTAACGTGTTCGGGTATGAAGATCAAGAAGTGTTCCTCCTGCATATATCTAAAGACACGAAAGAGGAGTGCAATTTGTTCTTCATCAGCGAAGATAGGTAGCATTACTGCGTGATTCGGAACATGTCACCTCTCCTGGGTTATACCAATAAACATAATGGTTGTTAACATACCTGCTATCGTTGCCTGCACCGATTTCAGAAGGAAGAGACGTTGAAGGAACACCTTCAGTATTGCGCCGAGCATTCTACTCAACATGTGAAAGTGCCAGATGAAGGGAACAATATACTTTCCTTCAAGATCATGCAGTTACAGCATCGTGCGCCCTTCATCATATATGCGGATTTGAATCCCTGATTGTGCCGATGGACAGTGCGCAGCAGTGTGAAAGCATTTCATTTACAAACAAAATTGCACAACACCAGCCGTGTGGGTATGCCTATGTACTGATTGGACCTAACAGCACCGTTTTGAAACTAGTGAGTGTATACAGAGGCGAAAATGCCGCGGAACATTTTGTGCAATCCCTCAATTAAGTCAAAAAATAACTAGTCGGGCAGCTGACGCACGTCGCTCCCATGATCTTCACTAAAAATACCGAGCAAAACTTTCTCTCAGCGACTCGATGTTCTATTTGCAAAAACGCGTTGGGGAAGGACAGATTGAGAGATCACTGGGCAATACCGAAGGGCTCTGGATTCCAACTGCAATTTACAATATCGTCTGAAAAATGCAGGGATTCATATACTTGTGATTTTTCATAATTTAAAAAATTACGATGCCCATCACATCCTTCAAGGACTGAAAGACGGGAAAGATCACGAAGTATGGAAAAATCGCAACGAGTATGGAAAAATACATTTCCTTCTCGTTAGTAAATAGGGACGATAAACTAAGTCTACAGTTTGTAGATTGTTCAATTTTTGAATACCCTTTTTTAAAAGCTGGTGAACAACATGAAGGCAGAAAATTTTCATATTTTAACAAAACTATTTGAAAAGGAAGAATGTGAACTGCTACGGCGCAAGGGCGTGTATAGTTATGAGTACATGACATCATTCAAAAAATTTGAAGAGACTTGCTTACCACCGAAAGAGGCATTTTACAATGTCCTCGGGGAGGAAAGCATTTCTGATGAAGATTACTCCCATGCATTAAATTTTTGGGAGACTTTAAATCTCCAATCTTTAGGAGACTATCACAATTTATATGTTAAATCCGATGTTCTTCTTTTAGCGGACATATTTTAAAACTTTCGAAATTTATGTATAAAAAATTATGAGTTGGAGTACGCTCATGTTATGACGTCACCGGGGCTAGCGTGTCAGGCATGTTTAAAAATGACTAGAATTCAATTAGAGCTTCTGACAGATCTGGGTATGCACCTGTTCATCCAAAGAGGTATTTCCATGATATCTCACCGATGGGCAGAAGCTAACAATAAATATCTACCCCATTATGATCCAAGCAAACCATCCAGTTATATTATATAGCTGGATGCGAATGATTTATATGGATGGGCTGTGTCTCAAGCCCTGCCTGATGGAGGATTTCAATAGATCTCACCATCTGCCATTGATAAAGAAGCTATTTTGTCATCTCCTGAAGATGGAGCTGTCGGCTATATTTTAGAAGTAGATTTGGAATACCCTCGGAAATTGCATGATCTGCATAATGAGTATCCTTTAGCTCCTGAAAAGTGTTGCATAACAACTGAAGAGTTATCTCCCTATTCATTCTCTCTATTGCAGAAGGAAGGACGAAAAAGTTCAAGAAAAATACAGAAATTAGTGACTAATTTGAAAAAGAAGCAAATTTATGTAATTCATTACAGAAATTTGAAATATTATTTGGAAAAAGGTTTAAAATTAACCAAAGTGCATAAGATCTTAAAATTTTTACAGAAGCCTTGGTTATTGCAATATATTCAATTCAACGCCGAAGAAAGAAAAAAAAGTGAATACCACATTTGAAAAGAATTTTTTCAAAATGATGAATAACTCAATGTACGGAAAAACAATGGAAAACGTAAGAAATAAGGTGGATGTTCAAACTGTCAATAATGTAAGAAAGACGGCTCCATCTTTCAAGTAGTTTAGAATCTTTGATGAAGACTTAGTAGGCATTCAACGTCTGAAAAATGTCATTATATTGAATCGACCAATTTATGCGGGTTTTGCCATTTTCGAACTGAGCAAGCTGCACATGTATAAGTTTCATTACGAAAACATGAAGCAGAACTATGGATCAAAAGCTCAACTCCTTTTCACCGACACAGATTCATTGACTTATTCTGTGCAAACAGAGGACATTTATAGGGATATGAGTCTACATTTAGATTTGTATGATACTTGCGAGTATCCGAAGGAGCACCCCTCTACAGCGAGAATAAAAAGAGAATTGGCTGCTTTTAAGACGAATTGAATGGAGCACCTGTTTACGAGTTCGTCGGACTAAAAGCCAAAATGTATTCTTTGCTGACTCCCTGTGGAGAGAGAAGAAAACAGCAAAAGGGCTTAGCAGAACTGTTCTAAGGAAGCATATTAAACATATGAACTACAAAGAAAAGAATGTCTCTTCAATGAGACACGATCACGAGATGTGCAATATGGAATTGCTAGGCAGAGTCACAAGCTATTCACTGTTGAAGCCAACAAAGTGACTTTGTGGCCCTATGACGATAAGCGATATCTGATAGATAGTGTGAACAGCTATGCTTATGGGCATTATGCCATTTAATTTTTTTATATATTTAATTATTTCTTAATCTATTATATTTAATATTCTTTTCCGTAATTTGAGATTATTTAACGTATTTCATGTAAAGTTTAATGTTACTTTTAATGATATTTTGCATATTTAACTTGTAAATTTTTTTATATTTAACGCAATTTATATATTTAGTTTTTATATAATTATCTTTCTTAATTTTTACTTTAATGTATGTGTTGAATTCTCTTTTATATTTAACGCAATTTATATATTTAGTTTTAATGTCTTTATTCATTAATTTTTCATAATTTTTTTTTTTGCATTTAATGGAGTTCTGTGTATTAAATTTGTATATCATGATTTTTTTTGTTTAATGTTTAATGATATTAAGTACATTTAGTTTATATATAATCTTTTTTAATTTAATTTTTACTTTCTTTAATTTTAAGTTTTCATAACACTATAGGTATTTTAGTATAGTGTTACTTTTCGACCTCTTGAAAAACTTATGGAAAGCTTACATAAAGTTATACATGAGTTTTTCTGTTCTAAATTTTCGGGATTGTCGAGGTGCAATAAACTGCACCGGGTGGTGGTGGGGACAATCCTAAAAAAATATAATTTATTTTTAACCTTTTTCTTGCCAATAAGGGACTAGAGATCATGGGGGAGTGCACTAAGGCAATCAATCATAGTATTACCCTATGAACTCCTTTTGTTACAGGTTCGAATCCCGGTTTTATCCACTAAATAAAGGCCCACCAGCGGCCGAGCGGTAAAGTCGCTGAACACTGGTAGTTCGGTCCGAGGTTCGAATCCCGCGGACAGGCTAGCTGCATGGCCGTTTTCGTGGTTTTCCCCATGTGTAACGTGTATACGAGCCAGTTTCCCTTAGAAAGTCCTCCACGAAGGGAGATCTGCCTAAGGGGAAGGCATCCCTCCCCTTAGGCAGATAGCCCTAGTGTGCTTTGCCATAATTAAATACACCACACACAACCACTAAATAAAGAAATTCGAAACATCCCTTCTTATCTGCTACGGCTCCGCGTAGTCCGCCTCCCCAATCCGCCTGCGAGCTTATCGCGCATTGCACCTGTGAGTTTGAGATCCTGTCGGTGAACTCTCCTTTTCACACTACTCAGTGTATTACATAATGAATAAGTACAAAAATGTGCCAATTTAGTAGATATTCATTCTGAATTTACAATTTACAAACGCACTACAATTGTGTAAAAATTAGCTTACTGATATTACGGCCATTCAAGAATCTTAAAAAATTTATTTAAAAAAATACCGTTATTCTACAGCGACTTCTTTGGGACGTGTAATTTTCTTACTTTTATAGCGATTCTTGTTAACTGTTACTACAATAGTAAGATCGTCAACGCTCAAAATCATCAACGATTACAAAAGAAGTACGTCTTGACAAATATAATTAAACTCTTTTTTTGCTTCTTACCATCAAGCATGAATAAACAATTAAAACCAAACTCAGAAACATTTTTTGCCTCAACGAAAGCACGCAAATGAAGGCTCTGATTTTAGTAAATCCATTATTATTGCAAATGTAACTGAATATTTTTCTTTTTAGTTAGTTATGTTTATTAAGATTGTTCGTGAACTTTTTTTGTGAATAAATCTTGTTCATTATTAAAATAGACTTAATTTGCAAAAAAAGAACATTAAATAAAATTCAAATACTTGACCAAAATGGATTTTTATTCATAATTAATCTCTGAAAATGTGACATTTCGTACATATATTATGTGATGATTTTTGCAATGATCAACCTCTAGCTTAATACTAAATAAATATTCATAGTTTATTCTTAGGATGGCCACAATTGTCCCGTAAAACGGTACTTGCAGAAAAACCGTGAAAATATTACAGAGCATGCACCACAGCCAGAATCAGATCATGCACTATAAAATACAGAATTTAGTGATTAAATCATTACCCTATATGGGTTTTCCTGTATACGTATATGAGTCTTACATTTTTGGAAAACTCTGTTACGAAATTTAGTTACTTAAAACAATTAACAAATCTTGCTAAACAAAAATAGCACTTCATTTACCAATATGTTTATAAAAAAATGTTGGAAAAACTGCCCACTGCAAAATAAAAGCAAAACATTTTTAAAATGTTAATAAAAAAAAATACTCTGTCTTTTGCATTTTAGCATGTAATTTACTTTTAGGTGGACTTTGGTGATCCTCCATACCCGAGATCAACTTCTGTATGGTGGTTTGGTTGTTAGTTTATTTCACACAGGACAAATGCAACTCCTGCTATAACAACTGTTGAAGAACTCGAAATACGAGGTAATAATGCAGTGATAAGAACTAACAATGATGCAAGAACTGTTTAACAGGAACCAAAGCATATCATATGTGCTATATTCACTGATACAGGTGACTAGTCAGGACTTGCAGATACAAGGAAATTTGAAAAATTCCATTCTAACATGTTTGGGGGAGACATTTTTGTCACAAAAATTTGTGCTGTTTTTTAAATAGTGTTTTATGTTAAAATATTAATTCATTACACTAGATGATAATTATTCAATCTGATTCCGAATTCAAAATTTCCCTCCACCTAAAAAATAAATTAATAAATAAAGCAAAACAGCAGATCATTATTTTAAAAGGTCTCTGTGCTTATTTTATCCTCACAGTTTTGGTCACTTTATTTTTATTGTACAAGTTGTACACAATAGCTAAAAATATAAATACAGTTGAATACAGTCTACTATAAATACAGTCTACTATCAAAGGAATACCCACTAAATGGATGCATTTCTGTCTTCTAACTTTTACAGTCTAAAAATTCAGGAATTAGTAGTTAATGGTTAGTGTCCATTAACCCTTTGTTGCTCAGTGTTCCTTTACATGAAACACCCAACTTAAATCGCTTCTGAAACCATTAAATTCAACCAGAAATGGATAAAAATGCCTTTATAATATACTTTGAACTTTTCTTTTTAAATAGTGGCAGCATATCACAAGGAGATCCAAAATTTTCACTTATGATGTGTTATTAAAATCCACTTATTTTCAAGTAATTTTCTTATTGCGAATGTAATATTTTTTTGTGATGCTTGAAAAAAAATTTCTGTATAATTTTAATGGCTGTACTCTATATTATGTGTTCTATACTTTTTAAAAATTTTTCATACAAAAAGCATGTGCAGAATCATCGAATAAAACTGGGTGTTCCATCAGCAGGAACACTGCGCCTTTAGCGATCTCATGCTATTACGCATCAGAACATCCGTTCTTAGGAGAAAACATCTGTTGTATAAGTTTTCTGTTTCTGTTGTTTTGGGGGGAATGAATTCAAACAAAGCAGTATTGAGGGTGAGGTGTGGTTTGTTTTATGAAAGCCTTAATATGGGCATCTTGAAATATTTGTGTGTTCAGGCGGGAATTTTATCAGTAGCTCGAGTCATCACAAAAGTTTTGTGTGCAAAACCTGCAAAGTTGGTTTGTGCTTCTATCAAAAAGGTGTGACATGCTTTGAACAATTTCATGAAGCTAAGAAATCAAAAAAATTTTTAATATTTTTTTATATAGGACTTGTTTATTCATATATATTCAAGAATATTGTGTATATACAGAAAACCATGTATACAGACACAATACACTGTTTTTCATTACTATACAAAAGCTTCTACTCATTTTCGTGCTTCACTGCAATGCTCGCTTAGTCGCACTTTAAGAGCTCTGGTGGCACGGTGTTCCACCTCATGGAACACCCACAAAATTAAAACGGTAAGTGCAATTTTTACAAAATATCACATGTGTACTCCTTTAGGCCTAAATAGACAGAATACAACTTTTTTGTTGAAATTCCGACTTTAAAGTATAGTGCGTCACAAAGGGTTAACAGAGATTAACTAGTATAGTATATTAGATCATTCCATAATTAATGAGAATTTGAAGCAAATTAAATTTAAAAATTCCACTATATTTACAACTTAACCTTAATTTTTCAATAATCTGACATTAGGAACTCTTGTATTTCGTCTGCCATAAAACTGAATTTAAATATTTTCCATAAAGGTGATTCTGAAGTCTTTGAAAAATAATAATCTAACGATGCATATATGATTGATTCATCACTTTCAAATTCAAATTGGATTGCAATTTTGCAGTGTTTCTTGCACCTCGTGAAGTGATATGGCGACATAATGAAAAGATACAGTTAGTGCAGATATTTTTTTCATCTATGGCTTTCTTTAGTCACATCCTGGAATTTAGTGATAATTTAATTTTTCACAACAGTTCATCTTAATTACTCACATATTTGACCACACCCACAGCGTTCTTCAGACATGCCACTAAGTGTGACATTTGGTCCTTTATCTTCCTTAAACAACTATCTTTTTAAGCATCATAGTTTGTGTTACCACAGACTACTTCATTACCAAAACAATTAGTTTTCTAACCCAGAAGTGCAAATTTCTATTTGTTGTTTCAAATTCATATTCAACAATTCATGAGTAATCAATCAAATTTACACTGCATATGGGACAACATAACAACTCTGAATGGGTAAAGTTTTACATGAAAAATATAACTACAAGCAAAATTCCAATACATATGTTATTAATATTAGAAATTCAGATTATATAGTTTAAACACTAAAATAAAAAATCAAGTATATTTACAAAATATTAGGCCTTAAAAACATTAATGAAAACTTTAAAAATGAAAATCATTCCAGAATAAATACTGCTTTAAGCTTAAAATTTTGTCATTCTTATATTTAATCTGAAAATTCAATTCATTTCAACTTTACTACATAATTTACTTTGCATATTTAGTATAAATAAAAATGAAAAGCAGTTGAAAATTTGAATAACACTTTAACAACTTTTAAACTCTCATCAAATAGCAGTTGCCTTACGATATATATGAATCACGGCTTATCAAGAACTGATATATTTTTGTTCATATATATGTATACATTCTTCTTCAAAAAAAATCGAAGCACCAAGAAGGACTTTTGCGATCATGATGAAATTTGGTATGCACAAACATCTTGATCAAACATGCAAATGATCAAAGTTTCAATGCAAATAAATAAACAGGAATTGCGATTATAGCTCGCATTTCTAGTGCGCAATTTGCAAAGTATAAAACCACTAACAGAGGCAGAAAATTTATCTTTTCTTGTTGCTGCCATTGTAATTCCGTAAAGAAGCAACTAAAGATGCCATTACGATATCGAAGACCTTATAGACAACTAAACGACTTCGAACGTGGTCGCATTGTAGGGTTGCGTGAAGCTGGTGGTCATACCAAGCAATAGGCCACCACCTGTAGTGTACAGACACAGCTGTGCAAAGAAGTTGGCAGCAATGGTTGCTACAAAGGAAATTGCCGCTGAAATGAAGGCTCTGGAAGGCCAAGGAGCACAAATGCAAGGCAAGATAGGATGATTGTTTGCAAAGCCCGAACCACCCCAACGCTATCACTGTCAACTACTCAACACACTACAACCACGTCTACACCTCCCGTGGTACTGCCCACCATCTTACGGCGCTTTTCTGAGGACGGGTTACACTCATAGAGGTGAACAATATTTTGACTCTAATATTTTTGTTTATATTTTTCTAACTGCAGCTTCTGAGTAATATTGCACAAGCTTCAAGCAGATGTAATCGTTTTCTTTATAGGTTTTTTTATTCATTATCTATTCATATTATTATTATCTATGTTTTGTAAAAGTTTATGTTTCAGAGAATGGCAACATACTTTGATGTTGTTCTTTTTAGAGAGTTAATGTAACTTTTGTTTTCCTCATTTTGAGAGTATGAGTAAAGGAATTATTTAATTATTGTAGAGTCATAAATAACTAAAGAGATATAGATAGTTATTTCCGAGTAATAAATAGTTCTTGAGGTAACAAATTTGGTGAGAATTTTTGAACATTTGGCGTCCATGACAGGACTGTTATCTGTAAGTAGAATTCTTTCGTTTATTTATAATGGATGTTTTGAAGTGAAACAATCTCAATTTAGGAGATTGTTTTCAAAAGCTTTAAATGATTTTGAGAAGAATGAAAATGATTTATCTTTAGGCGGAAAAATTTCGAAACTTAAATTAGTTGAGGACAAAGCAAAACCTATGATTGAAATAGAACAGACTTATAGAGAAGAATCGATTAAAATTGAAAAAGATGAAACTGTGATAAATAACGAGTTTGATGAGCCGGAATGCTATATTGATAAGTGGAGAATGGTAGAAAGTAAATTAGTTTCGCTTTTAGCTGAAAAGGAAAACGGTTCTGTTGTTAATGAAAGCTTAACTCAAAATGCTACTATTCGTTATCCTAAGCTTAAACTTCGGATTTTTGATGAGAATATTAACAGCTGGTTAGGATTTTGGGGCCAGTTTAAAAAGATCGATAATGATCCCAATTTAGATGATCATGATAAATTTGCATATTTATTGCAGTCTATGGAAAAAGGGTCATTTGCTGAAGAGTTAATCAAAAGCTTTCCGCCCGATGGCGAAAGTTATAGTAAAGCTTTAGAACAACTACAATCGCGTTTTGGGAAAGAAGACCTTCTTATAGAAGTCTATGTTAGAGATCTACTTTCGTTAGTATTATTAAAAAACTCTCAGCAGAAATTTTCAGTACGAAAACTCTATGATAACTTAGAATCGAAACTAAGAGCGTTAGAAGTTCTGGGTGTTGTTAGAGATAAATATGCGGCGATGTTATATCCTCTAGTCGAATCGTCATTGCCGGATGATACATTAAGAGCATGACAAAGATTCTGAGTTATTAATCGCAGTCAGAGAGAATCTGAAAGTAGTGAGCAAAAAGAGAAAAATGTGTCAACACATCGCATGGATTTAGATGGTTTGCTTTCATTTTTGCTCGATGAAATTGAAGGTGAAGAGAGAGTATTTATAGCTACTCAGTGCTTTACTAAATATCAGACACCTAAGCCTGGGAATGCTAAACACTTTGGTTTCAAAAACCGTGGAGAATTTTCCAAAATACTTTCTGCTTCTACTCTAATAGCAACATCTGAACAAAATTCAACTGGATGTATTTTTTGTGCTGGAAATCATGCATCTGGTGATTGCGTTAAAGCAAGAAAGATGATGTATGAGGAAAGGCAAAAAGCAGTCCTAAATAGTCGCAGTTGCTTTTTATGTTTAGACAGAAAACATGTAATAGCTAAATGTAAAAAACGAACATCGTGTGTGATTTGTGGGAAGAAACACCACATACTTTTATGTAGAAATATCCAAGCTGAATCAAAATCTCCAGTTTCTGTTAGCACGAATAAGGATGAAAATACGGATGCAGTACCTGAATGAGATGAAACCCTCGCCAATTTGGCGAGAACAACAAATGTGTTTTTGCAAACTTTAACGGTTACATTGAAAGGGAGACATAGAAAACGCCAGGCCCGTCCTATTATCTATTCAGCTTCACAGAGATCTTATATTTTAAAAAGCACTGCAGATGAAATGAAATTTGAGAGTACATCTAAAGAAAGATTGAGCCATTCATTATTTGGCGGGTCATGTACTGATGTCATAAACCACGATGTTTTTACAGTGTCCTTGTCTAAAACGGATGGAACTTATCATTGTAACTTCAAAGCTCTTAGCCAAGATATTATTTGTGGAAGTATACCACCAGTTGCTAATGGCGAGTGGATTCAAGAGCTTAAAGAGAACAATATATCCGTATGCAACGATAGTAATGGACCAATAGAAATACTTATTGGCGCTGACATTGCAGGGAAGTTGATGACCGGAGGATTTAAATTGCTTACTTCAGGCCTTGCTGCTATAGAAACAAAACTTGGTTGGACTCTTTTCGGGAAAAATGGTATGCGTGAGATCTCGGACAATTCCGCACTGCTCGTCACGTCCATGTTGAATAAGGAAATATTGATATCCGATCTATGGTCTCTAGATTCACTTGGAATTCTAGATCCATCAGAGACGAAAAGTAAACTGGAACTTCAAGAAGAAGCAAGAGATCATTTCTTGTCTACTGTAAAGGTGAACGAAGAGGGGCGTTTTCAAGTCAGCTTGCCATGGCTTGATAACCATCTACCGTTAAAAGATAACTATGACTTAGCTGTAAAGAGATTAGCTTCTACAGTAAAATGACTAAAAGCTGAGAAACTTTATGATGCTTATGGAGAAGTTTTTAGTGAATGGGAACAAGAAGGCATCATAGAAGAAGTACCAAAAAGCGAAACTGATGTAACATGCCATTATCTACCAACTCGACACGTAGTAAAAGAAAACAGTACTACACGAATCAGGCTAGTGTTTGATGCCTCGGCCAAACAAAAAGGATCTCCTAGTCTCAATGATTGTCTAGAAAAAGGTCAGAACCTTATCGAACTGATTCCTTCAATTCTTCATAGATTCCAAATGAACAGAATAGGAGTTTCTGCAGATATACGAAAAGCATTCTTACAAATAAGTCTCAACCCTAAGGACAAAGACTATCTAAGATTCTTATGGTATAGAACTGATGGAAAACTGAAGTATTACGGGCATTGTAGGGTAGTATTTGGAGTTACAAGCAGCCCTTTCTTGCTAGTTTCTGTAATTCACCATCTTCTAGAATCCACTTTGAAACAACTAAACCCAAAGTATAAAGTGGATATTATTGAGCAACTGAAGAAGAGCTTTTATGTAGATAATTGTTTAGCGAGTGTGAAAAATGATTTAGAATTGCAACAATTCATACAAGTTGCTTCAGATACTTTAGCTACAAGAAAGCTAGAATTACGTGGTTGGGAATATAGTGACCCAACAAAATAATTCCTCTAGTACCACAAATGTATTAGGAATGATTTGGGAACGATGTGGAGATTACCTTTGCCTTAATATTACTAACATCACCTACAATCTACCAGAAATTTTGTCTAAGAGAGAGATTTTAACTACTACACACAAAATATTCGACCCTTTAGGAATAGCTTGCCCCGTAACTCTTGTCCCGAAACTTTTACTTCAGCACCTATGGGAAGTTAAGTTATCTTGGGACCAAGAAGTTGATTCAAATTCAAAATCACAATTTTGTAAATGGTTGAATGATTTGCAGTGTCTGGAAAGAATGAGTTTACCAAGATGGTTAAACTGTGATCGTGACATTGAAAATATCTCACTTCATTTCTTCAGTGATGCGAGCAAACTTGCATATTCAGCTGTGGCTTTTGTTTGAGTACAAACAAGAGATTCGGTTCAAGTTCATTTGGTGCAAGCTAAAGCGAGAGTTGCACCCAGCGGAAGGAAAAAGACAACAATAGCTCAATTGGAACTTCTTGGAGCTACAATATGTGCACATTTAGCATCCAGCATAATACCTGAATTTCAAGCTGATGATATTTATTTTTGGACAGATTCGTCTACTGTGCTAGCTTGGATACAGAGAAATGAAGTATGGGACGTATTTGTTCACAACAGAATTAAGGAAATAAAGCAACTGACTTCTATTGAATCCTGGAGGCACGTACCAGGATCACTGAATCCTGCTGATTTGCCCAGTAGAGGATGCTCTGCTTCTTATTTAATTAAATCCAAATGGTGGGAAGGACCTAAATGGCTATATTTATCACCTGAAAAATGGCCAAAAGAAGATTTTAGTGCTGATGAAGAAGAAATAGCTCTTGAGAAAAAGAAAAGGATTATTTCATCCTTAATAAATCTTAATGCTAGTGAAATAGTTGCTACTAGATTCTCAAGTTATCGTAAGACAATCAGACTGGTAGCGTGGATGTGTCGTTTTGTTTACAACTGTAAACATCAAAACAAGAAAAAGGATAAACTTATTGTATCTAAGTTAAAAGAAGCAGAGAATATCTTGATTTGTTTAATACAAAATGAATCCTTTAATGGAACAGAAGATAAAGGGATTTTAAGTCTTAATCCAACCATTGATTGTGGGATCATCAGAACTAAAACAGCAATATTTCAAAGAGAAGATACATCTGAGTTCAGAACTCCTGCTATTTTGCCAAGTGATTATCCTCTTATAAAAAGTTTAATAATGGAAGAACATAAGTTGAAAGGACATGTTGGAGTTTCTCACGTCCTAAATTCCTTAAGAGAAAGATTTTGGATATTAGCTGGAAGGAGAGTTGTGTCATCCGTTTTGAAAACTTGTATAACATGTAAGCGTTATTCAAACAAAAATGTTAACCCACCAGCGCCACCACTTCCTAGAGATCGGGTACTGGATGCCTCAGTATTTCAAATAACTGGCATAGATTATACTGGACCTATATTTCTAAGAGACTACAAGAATGCATGGATTTGCCTATTCACTTGCGCAGTGTACCGTTGTGTTCATTTGGAACTGGTTACATCCTTAACGACAGATACATTTCTACAAGCGTTTCATCGTTTTTCTGCTAGACGTGGGAAGCCATCCATAATTTATACTGATAACGGAACAAATTTTGTTGGAGCATGCAATGCACTTGCTTCAATCGAGTTCAATGAAATTGGAAAAAAAGGAGCTAATGAACGTATTATTTGGAAGTTCATTTCCCCAGGCGCTCCATGGTGAGGTGGCTGGTGGGAACGCCTCATAGGAATAATGAAAAGAATATTAAGAAAAGTTCTTGGGAGAGCCTGCCTTAGTTATGAGGAAATGTGTACCGTTTTATGTAACTGTGAAGCTATCCTAAATGATAGACCTTTAACAGTTGTATCGGCTGATTCAAGTCTCACTTCGATAACACCTGGAAATTTTTACGAGAAATACAAAACTATTCAGTGCCAATTGTGAAACATGACTTCAATTCTAGCATTTATAAACGTAGATTGCGTTGTATCCAAAATGTTAACCAAGTTCTCAAAAAAAGATTTCGCCAGGAATATCTGGGAACTTTGAAAACAACAAGCAAAAAATTCGCTAGAAGTTGTAAATTAAAAGAAGGAGACATTGTCTTAATTGGAAGCGATGACAAAAGGAGATTAAATTGGCCTCTTGGTAAAATCATACAATTATTTCCAGGTACCGACGGTGAAAGTCGACGAGCCAGAATTAAAGTGCAAAATGGAGAAGTCATAAGAGCTGTACAAAATCTTCATCCTTTGGAATTATCGACTGCCGAGGAACTTCCATCGAAATTCAGCGGAAGTGAACGATGCGAAAATATTTCGGTAGAGCAAACTCCAATTAATGATGTACCTGTAGAAACAAATAGAATAATCCATACCCATTTAAAATCGCCCACGATAACCAAATCAGGAAGGATAATTAGAGTCCCTCATCGATTGGACTTGTGAGAACAATGTTTAATTTTTTATTATTTTGCAATACTCAATCCCGAATTTCATATTGCAAGGTGGGAGGATGAACAATATTTTGACTCTAATATTTTTGTTTATATTTTTCTAACTGCAGCTTCTGAGTAATATTGCACAAGCTTCAAACAGATGTAATCGTTTTCTTTATAGATTTTTTATTCATTATCTATTCATATTATTATTATCTATGTTTTGTGAAAGTTTATGTTTCAGAGAATGGCAACATGCTTTGATGTTGTTCTTTTTAGAGAGTTAACGTAACTTTTGTTTTCCTTATTTTGAGAGTATGAGTAAAGGAATTATTTAATTATTGTAGAGTCATAAATAACTAAAGAGATATAGATAGCTATTTCCGAGTAATAAATAGTTCTTGAGGTAACAAATTTGTGAGAATTTTTGAACAGAGGCCTATAAGATGGCTGCCTTTGACACCACAACATCGGCGGAGACGTCTGGAGTGGTGTAGTAGCCGATCATCATGGCTGTCATCAGACTGGCATCGTATAGTGTTCAGCAATGAATCCCACTTCCCTCTTGAAGCAGATGACCACCATATTTGTGTCTGGAGAGGACAGGGGCCAGCGGTCCCAATCAGCCTTTGTTTTACAAAGGCTTTACAGTCATAACCCCTGATGTGATGATGTGGGGCGCTATTTCTTATGACAGCAGGTCATCTTTAGTCAACCTCTGTACAATTTTAACAGCTCAACGATATGCTGATATCATCCTGCGGCCAGTTGCATTACCCTTCATGGCACATCATCCTGGGGCCGTTTTCTAACAAGATAATGCCAGGCCACATACCGCTTGCATATTTCTTGTCTGTCTCTGTGCGGTTGATACTCTTCCTTGGCCAGCAAGGTCACCAGACCTTTTACCAATCGAACATGTCTGGGACACAGTAGGCCACCGGGCACCACCAACATCTGATTGAATGCCTGGCAGAATGTGTCGCAGGATGACATTAGGAACTTCTACCACTTCTTGTCTCGACTAATTCAAGCTTGCATTGCCAATAGGGGAGGTTCGACCAGCTACTAATTTGACCACTCAATGGGTGAATGTGAGCCGGTACTATGACCTTGATTTTTTAATTATTTTATGATTTGTGTTTGAGCTATAAACATATTCACTTATATATGTGTGTGTGAAAGTCATGGGAATCATTGTCATAAATTTCAAATTTTACATGAGAAAAAATTTTTAAATTTCAGATGAAAGTTTCTTAATTACAATTAATTGATGTATTTCAAAATAATTTGCCTTTCTTCTGATATAATACATAATTCCTTAATTCTAAGAATTCTTGGGACAAATCATTCTTTAAATAATCAGATTAAATATTTATATCAGCATTTTAAATTACAAAATTGCACAATGTTTCACAGTTACATACAAAACTGTCACAATTTAGGGAAAAAATAATACAACGTATTGACTTCGCACACAAAAATACAATACTTTATTCACAAAGAAAAGCTGCATATAGTTATATAATATAGAATGAACTTCTGAATTTGCTTTGACTAAAATACAAGCAGATTCATATATTTTCAATTTTTGCCATTCTTATCAAGAGATACTAAGCTCACACAGTCAGTCAACTTTTAACATGATTAATTTAACCATTCTATTGCAAATAAAAAGAACTGCATGCAGTATATACTACTGCTTTAGGAATTGCGTGGATTACTTATTGCATCATATTTGAAAATAAATGTAGACATTACCTTAGCTATTGCTTTATAATTGCTAAGAATTAAAATTTTTGAATATGTATATTGTGTTGCTGCAGACAAATTCATCTGCTTGCTCTATTCTCTAAATCCAAAGAGAGTTCAAAAGGATACATTTTGTAGTTTATTGAACATACAAAATTAATTAATATATACAGTCAAAAGTCGTTAATTTGGACACACATAATCCGGAATGATCTATAATCCGGACCTCAAAGCTACAAACTTTCTGCGCATGCGCGTAAGACCTTTACGGCTGCGAATATGCGTGTGCGCATAATACGTTTACGCATGGGCGTTTAATGTATAACGGACGGTATAAGCTAAGCTAAAATTATCTAATTCAGTTAATGTTGCAGATTGCGTTGTTCCTTAATCTTCGAATTGGATCCGGATTATTATTTTTTGCAGACTGTTAGAGCAATTTTATAAAAGTAAGCTTGAACTTTTGATTATGTCAAATAGAATTTCTGATATATATTTACTAATATGTAAAGGATCTACAAAGCGAAAGTATGTTTCGAAGTCCATTAAACAAAAAGTGGAATTGCTACAAAAAATGGATAAAGGTATATCCTTCGTTTCTCTAACCATTCCGAAATCTGGTTATCAATTCCACGCTGCTCAGTGGCGGGGAGAAGGGGGGCGCCGTGGCGTGCAATGAATTGGAAGTTGATCTGTCAGCACTATCCTTATCTTCAGGGCAGATGTTTTTATTTTATTTCGCTTATTATTCCTTACTAAATCTAGTATTTCATTTCGATGTACTCCGTCTTTGACATGATTTGAATCAAATTCCTCGTCATTATAATTCGCTTCCGATAGTGAAGAAAGTGACACAGAGGTTATTGAAAACAATAAAATTTCGATTGACAATTTAGTCGATATTCTCGACACAGCAATTATAGGACTTGAACAGTGGAACTTTGTAACTGAAGAAGAAATTATGTATGTTTATAGAATTAAAGAGAAAGTATTATCACATAAATCGAAGCAACTTAACCAACTTACATTGAAAGAAATGTTTAATGAAGTAAACAAATAAATATTAAGCTTTTTTTTTTTGTAAATTTTGATACCCTTTAGATCATAATTGCTCTTTATTTCATAAATTATGGTTTCATATTTTTAATTTTATAATTTCTGCATGCCATCTTACCAGATTTAAACTGATGATCTATAATATCCAGAAAAATCGATAATCCTGAATCGCCGAAGTCCCGACGAGTCCGAATTAACGACTTTTGACTGTATATGCATAAAGTTTTTCTTCCTCCTTTCTGCATGCTTTCGTGGTGCAACTGGAAGCATGTCCGACGCATAATCGAGAAGTCTGGAGTTTGAAACCCAGCAAGCGCATCGCACAATTTTTATGTCTCCTCCTTCATCGTTAAACTTAATGACTCTATAAATATGTATATTATTTATGAGATAAATTATAAATCAAATGAGTATTTACAAATATAATTATAGAGATACCACTGAGAATTTTACAACATGCATATAAAAACATATTATAACAACTGAAATATTTCAATTCAATATAAACTTCTATTACTCTTAAATCATGGAATATTTTATGGCAGCAAATGCATGATCACTATGAACATCAGTAATATAATACCACACTTCTAATGAAAACACACATTTCACTTATAAAATACATTTATTACAGTTAATAATAAAAATATTCAAATTGTTCTAAAGCAGTTTCCATATACTTTTCCTGCAAAAACTCATCTTACATAGAGAATTGAAATGTGTATTTCTTTCTTTCATAGCTTCCATTCTTATAACTTTAGAGAATTAAATATCCAGCCTTTATTGCAAAATAAACATAATTATTTGATAATGCTACAGAACCATCCAGGATTAAACTTTCAACAGCAAATTCAAAATACAGAATAAACTATTAATCTTCTACGAAGTAATTTATTAGAAAAAAAAAATAATAAAATGCATTAATTTCTGAATTGGATATAATAGAACTAAGATGGGTACAACTTTCATGATCTGGGAACAGCATACTTCTCTTTATTAAAATAATAATAATAATAATAATAATAATTTCAGCATCACTTGGAAACTTTTGACTCGTATTTAACAAGATGTCTCATACAATAGTACAAATTAAAGAAATTCCACTGACTGAGTAAAGACAACATTATTTTTTTATAATTTCTGTCTGTGGAAAACTAGTTTAGTTTATCTCAAATTTCAAATACAGTACAAAGTCCAAAATCCAGACTCGTTGGGACATCGGCGATTCTGGATTTGGGATTTTTCCGGATATTACATATATCATCAGTTTAAATCTAGTAAGATGGTATGTAGGAATTATAAAATTAAAAATATGAAATCGGGATTTATGAAATAATGAAGTATGTATGATCTAAAGGATATCAAAATTTACAACATAAAAAGCTTAATATTTATTTGTTTACTTATTAAACATTTCTTTCAATGTAAGTTGTTCAAGTTGTTTAAGTTGCTTCATTTTTTTTGCATAATACTTTCTCTTTAATTCTGTATACAGACATAATCTCTTGTTCAAAGTTTCACTGTTCAAGCCCTGTAATTGCTGTGTCGAAATTTCCAACTAATTTGTCAATCGAAATTTTTTCATTTTCAGTAACTTCTCTGTCACTTTCTTCACTATCGGTAGCTGAAACTTATCTAGAATCATACTACAGATTTCGCCATTCATTCATTGACTAATGATTGACAAGCATAGTTATCACAATGAAAAACTTCTTTTATATTATCTTCATTTATTACTGCTTCTCGACATTTCTATATAAGATCCATTAATTGGAAAATTTCACCTTTGTTTTACGATATCCGAAAATCTTTAAAATTCACGGCTATAATCATCAAATTTAGCTATCGCTCACTATACATATTTGGCTATGCATCATGAGCTTGGCAACCAATGACAAGTTCTTCCTTTAAATTTCATCTTGCTTCTATTGCACACTGAGACAATTAAGCCTGAATTGTATTAGTTTAGTTATTTATTATATTTCTTGCACATGCTTAAGGCTTATCAGAGTTCTGAATAAATAAATTCCCACATATACTTAAGCCTTATTGAGGGCCAGCACTAGATATCTTACCACCTGATGCAGTCTCTGTGGATCCTATATTCTGAGACACGGTGTGGCAATACTAACCCTGGTGCTGCTTCTGGGCTTATGTGAATAACAAATCAGTTATTCCTAATTCAAATAGCCCTAAATGTAATCTTTGGGTCTACGAATATCATCAACAAAATCTACTTTTAGCATATGGAAACAAATTCTTGTTAAATTTTTCCTCGTCAACATTTTTTAGCGCATTTAACTTAAATCTGTAATCATCGCCAAGCATAATGTCAACATAAAAGGTTACCATTCTCCTTTATTATTCAATTACTAACATAAAAAAATTGTTTAGACATCACTACATGAGTCATTACTCAAGTTGTCATGTGTTGATAAACATGCAGTTATGAAAGGAAAGTATAATAAATAACGATTCGCCAGGTTGGCATGATCAGATCAACGATGTATCTATGTGGGATGTTTCGTTTTGACATGAGTGCCAACCAGGTATGCAGCAACGGAGCCAAATTACTGATTGTACAAATTTATGCTAACATGATTGTTTCTTCAATAACAAGTTATTTTATTTAGTGTCGAGGGGAAATTAAGAATCGGGACTCTTTAGATGTTTTATTATGTGCGAAGGGGGGAATCAAATGTGCATGCATAAAGACTACAAAAAAAAAAAAAAAAACGTTGTTGGTGGTTTTGAGGTCCGGATATTGGACGTCCGGATTTCAGACTTTGTAGTGTAATTGAAATTCTGTTCATATTAAAACCTCTAATGATTAATAAAATCTGACATCCAGTTGAAAGTAATAATAATGCCCTATCATGATTTCATTACTTTACTAAGTTATGAAATGCTTGCTAAATTTAAGAAATAACATTTATCACTAATGTTTCGCTATTTAAATTTTTATAAAAAGCAAAAATAAAAATCAGATTTTCAGTAAGTGTGATCTTGATTAAATATGAAAAATATTTCATTTGCTTTTCAGAAGCAATGCCTGTAAGTTTCATTTAACCTTTTTTTCTACTTTCATCTTTCTTTCAACGTTCTGAAACAATGTAAAATGAACAATTTATTCTTTAAAATGTTCAATTTATGTATTCATTTAAAGCATTTATTATACATTTGTGATGGTAGACTGGATGTTATTTCATTTATTTTAATGTAACCAAGAAGCATCATAACAAAAAGATAAGGAACAAATATAAAGAACATTTACAAAATTTAACTCTTCCTTAAATCCACATTTTAGCAACAGAAATGTTACAAATTTCTAAGAAATAATTTTAATAGATATAAACATAATTTAAAAATTCTCTTTAACACTTACCAAAGAAACCCATTTTTCTTGCCTAGGCATATGCTATCAAAACTTTTGTGCTGTCATGTTTAATTCACAACTGCTCAAATCCTGGGCATTACCAAAAATGGAACATGAGAAAGTACACAGATTTACAAAGGCAATGAAATTACATAATCTTATTACACTTATCTATGCAACAAAAAGGATTTATGTCAAAATTTAACATATATCAAGGATTCAATTACAGGTGTCTATGCACTACACCATTTACATATAAAAATACATAAATGAAAATTTTCATGACATTATGGAAATTAAATATTATAAACATCCATTTTAAGTTCAAGCAAAATTTCTTTCAAAATTCAAAAATAACACTTGACTTCTCAAGAGGCAGAATCTTGACACTCAACTTCTGTATTGAACAAACACAAAAGAAACACTTTTGACACATTCATGGTGATATCTTGTGATTGTCTCAAGACTTCTAGTACCTGAAATACCACATAAATCAGTTTTTGTGGGTAATTAAAAAAAACTGCGTCTTCAATTATACAACAAATGAATCTCTAAATCTTAGCACTTTTTTAAAATAGTAGTGAATACACACAAGGCTCTTTCTCCTTCTGAAATGCCTTTATAAATGGATTATCATATATCCATTACAGCTATGACAATATTATCCTCCAGGGTACTATGTAATAGAACTATCTACTATAAACAACATGTTTTTAGGCTTTCTTTTAACTTACAAACTTAAGGAATAAAGCACACCAGAGCGAATAATTAGAAAATAATCTTTGTTTTATGTTTTCCAAATTTACACATCTCTGTTTCAAATTTTGGCACCAAACTAAAAGTAGAACTGATATTTTATTTGGAAATTTAGTTAAACCTGGCTTTTCTTAAAATTTGAAAACAACATCTTTCTCATACTTATGAAAACTTACGGAACAAGTGACAGTAACATAAAAGTAAATATTTCAAAGTTTCGCTTATTTTAATGCTTTTCAATTTCTTGTAATGTGGAGGGGGAGGTTTGTTTTACTAATTAAAGTTCGAGAAGCAAAAAATAGGCACATTTTTCTAAGGATCTACTGATATTAATTTTAACTGATAATTAATTCTACAGATATTAATTTTTCTACTGATATTAATTCATACAGGGACTTTAACTGAAGTGATAATTTTATAAAACAGATTGAAAATTTCAGAATTTTTTAACCTGTTTGAAATTGTCCTCTAGGAACAGTATGTAAGTAATTCATTTATACCAGAAGTGAGTACTCTAAATAAATTCATTACTGCTAACTATAAGGATTCCAATTAAACCATTAAATGGGATAATTCACCACACACTTCACAATATTATATAAAATTATTAACGAATTTCTCATTTGTATTCTGTTTTGCATCACCTTTGCTCTCTGCCATGTGACAGAATTTCATATCTGCCAATTTAAGCATCCTGTCAGATTAAATCATGATGACAGTCATCCATATGTTGAAAATCCTGGGTTCTTCTCAGCTATTATTAGGTGACATTTATTTCCCTCTATCCATGACTCATTAATGCATTGTTTTGGAACTCAATCATTATATGATACCTCTAGACGACAAGCTGGCAAACAGTGATCACTTCCAATCATCTATTTTGCATAAAACACTAAATTTAACTAATGGAGATGTCAATTGACTGTAATATTTAAGTTTCTACGAATAGAAATCATATCTGTTCACCCTTCTTGAATAATATTCTTCACTTAAATGTTCCCATGTAATGTTATGCAGTCATATTTTGCATATTAAAAAAATTCAGATTTTCACCAAAATTAAAAAAAATAATAATTAAATTTTTTTAATATTAAAAATTGTTATTACCTACATACATTTAAAAAAAATGAAAAAGCAAAATATCATGCATGCAACTGTATCAATAACATGCATTAAAACTTAAGTTTTCTTGACTGTTTTCATAGTAGATTCAGGTATTGACTTCTCATTTTTTACTGTTACAATTTTCCAACCAAAGTAGCAATCTACTTTATTCATCATTAATTTTTAATAATTTTGACTTAATTACAGTTTTGAGAAAACTTCTTTTTAAACTAGCTATGCTTAAGGAAATTTTCAGAAATGGTCACAGGACAAATTTGAATATATTTTGATCGCATTTCCTTTAAAAATCATTTTAAACATTTTTTAAGAGCCAGTTCTCTATATTATAAGACTTTATAATATTTCTACTGCCTTGCATAATTCACAGGTATCAGTATCATATTTATTATACCTTAAGTCTCTTCGCAAAAGTTTTACAATAATGCCGTAACCTTCAGAGACCTTTTTTAATGCTCTTAACATATAAATTTAAAATTGTCACTATGCACATTTAGTTTTTCAGATTAACTTGTCAAACCTAAGTTCTCTTCATTAAAATGCTGCAAAATTTTTTACCCTGAAATTTCTATCAAAAACATTTTTCTGTGACAAACTACTACTACTTTTGAATTTTCAAAGTGAAAATTACTTTTTTCTCTTTTTTCATATTCAGTAGATCATGTATCACATTTACTCAACTAGAGCTCAAAATTAAGAGAATAACCATTTTCTTTAAGTTAAAAAAAAAACTGAAACAAAATTTTAAAATATATGGTCAAATAATAATACAAAAATGCAGGTGTTGAATATGTAATTTCACTTGTACAAATAGATAGATGTGCAACAGCAGAAGGTATTGAAAAGTGGCTGTTTTTTGCAAAATGTTATTAAATTTTATCAGCAGTACAGTAGCATGAATGATCCCCATGTTTAGATGACTGAATTAAGTGAAGAATCATTGGTAGACTGCAAGCAAGGAAAATCCCAGCTTCAGATTACTAGACAGCTCAATATAATGCTTAGTATCACTTGCAACTTGTAAAAACAGTTTCAAGAGACTTTACTCTACTGACATGAAGATGTACTGCTTTGGAAATGTACTTATCAGCCTATTTAAGTTCTGTGATTTTAAATACATCCCCACATCTAAAGACATGTCCACTATGAAATGGCAACACCTCTGTAAGAAAAGGGAACTATGATGAGTTCAAAGCCATGCAGCTAAAGCTAATTTTGTAAAGAAATTTGGGGAAGCCATAATAAATGAAGATGATATAACATAAGTTTTTCATTGCTATGACAATGTCAATATCATCAATAAATTAGCAGACAGTGAAATCTGTAGTATGGTTCTTGATCCAGAAATACCGCTACCGATAGTGAAGAAAGTGACAGAGAGGTTATTGAAAATCAAAAAGTTTCGATTGACAAGTTAGTTGGTATTCTCAACACAGCAATTACAAGACTTGAACAGTGGAATTTTGTAACTGAATAAGAAATTATGTCTGTTGATAGAATTAAAGAGAAACTAATAGCACAAAAAACGAAGCAACTTAAACAACTTACACTGAAAGAAATGTTCAATCAAGTAAACAAATAAATATTAAGCCTCTTTTTTTAATACCCTTGAGATCATGATTGCACTTTATTTCATAAATTACAATTTCATCTTTTTAATTGTATAATTTCTGCATGCAATCTTACCAGATTTAAATTGATCTAATATCCAGAAAAATCCCAAATCCGAAGTCCTGATGAGTCCAGATTTCGGACTTTGTACTGTATATATAAATACTTGTATGACAAATTAAGAGAACTTGCAAATTGTGACCATTTTTATGAAAAGTGTTGAACCAAAGTTACATATTATGCAACTATTAGAAGTCAAATATACGTCCGCATCTGTAGAGCTGTGATTGCGAAGGGTTTGTGGCAATTTATGTGCTCATACTTCTTCATGATGTTTGATGTGTTTTTTTAAGAGTTGAGTAAATTTTAAAAGGTATCAGTTAAAAATGAGTAGTCACGAATGAATGGATGATGGAATGAGACAGAAAATGCAGGCCAATTAGAACTGAAGGTGGGTACACAGCTCAATGTAATGCCCAGTGTCATCTGCAATTTGTGGAAATAGTTTAAGGACACTAGATCCACATCAAGAAAACTTAAACAAGGTCCAAGATCTACAATGACAAATGAGTATCGTTATTTGGCAATTTCACTGCAGTGACCAAGGAATGCTACAGCTTCACAGTTCTCCTGTAAGCTGTATGCTGCCACTGGAATGCAAGCTTCACAGTCTTCAGTTTCCCAATGGCTTCATGAGATAAAGGCGTGCAGCTCATTTAGCAAGAGAGCTCATTTATCATGTTGCAGACAACATACACCTTGGACCAGACTTCAGAGGTTTGTTGATATATGATGCAGTGGAATTCAAGAATTGAATGTCCAATGTGTGTTTGAAATAAACTGAAAAATAAAACTATTATTTTCCCCTATTTTACTGTAGCAGCATCACTCGTTATCAAAATTTTACTTAAATCTATTTCTTTCTCGGCAAAGGAATTTACAACAAAAAGGTGTGCCTTTCATAGTTTTTGGCAACGATGTTATTGTAATTCCTTCTTCCTTGATGGCGTTACTTTTGCAATATTAAGCAAACGCAACTAAGTAGATTTGGTTATAGCCATACTTTCATCAAAACATAGCAATATAAAAGGAAAATGCTTGATGTCATGTTTTTGTTGTTTTACATTTTTCTGCCAGTTTTAGGATTATTGTCTTTCACTGTGTTTCTAGATAAAGGATTACTTTTAATGTGCTGAATTATTTTATCCATATTTTAAAAATTCTCAAAAAGTGATGGTGCATGCTAACCAGGCTTCCTTCAAAAATTACAACTCAACTAAAAGGTTTACTATACTAGGCAATGACATTTGCAGTCAAAACACTTATCGCACTAGTATGGCAATCCTTGCTAATATATTCAATCACACATGTTGATTGCTTATTTTACTCTTCAATTACAGATGCAATAAATTCCTTTTGTTCCAGTTTTTCTCTTTATTTTTTTTCCATATTTCTGATTAGTTTCATAAAACTGCTTTACAGACAATTTTCTGCATACCACTGTACCAGAACATGGAACACACACTGCTTTATTGCCCATATTAATCATTCTATGCTTCTCAGTCCACCAAGCTTGAAATTCTCTATCACACTTATTCTGCACTTTTGTTTTTGGTCGAACTAGCCATGCTGAATAATACTTAAAGTAATAAATATGACTCTTAAAAACTTAGGCAAGCAGCTGTATTAATGAAATTAGAAATGATAAAAACTATGTGTAAATACAGCCAATGTAAGCATACACCAAACAAAAGCAAACAGGTGACCAGTTAGCTTTGTATCCCTCCCGCCGCCAGCACGTGCTCACTCCTGTTAAGACAAAAAAGCAGAGCTCACAACCATCACTGCTCACAAGCAAAACAGTTTTGAAAGTGGTCAGGCATTGAATGACTTTGCTGATAGAAAGTATCTAAATTCCCCAAATAATACCAAGTCATTCCATTGGTTTTTCATTTTGGGCCTACTCATCCCATATGTTGGATTGGATAAAGATATGATGAACTGACAGGGATTAGATTGAATTATTTAAGTTATGACAAAGTACATGAAGATTGTCTGCCTTATGGAAGGAATGCCTTCGTGTGAGGAATTTCTAAGCTAACTCATCAATGAAAGTTAAGTTAGTTGAAAAGTCATTTAAAAATGAAAATTTTAAAGCTTATTTTACTCTATAAATACTCAAATATATTACTCCTGAAAATGATGTGTGTAAAAATAAGGCATTTCTATTCTTAAAGAAAAGAAGCTCTTATCTGACGGAAAAAGAACTTACCTAAACTGTTCCATCCCTATTAGTATGGATAAACGGAATTTTAATATAAAGTCATTTTATGCCTTTTACATTCGTCAATCACAAGCACCGCACTGAAGTTTCAACTAACCAAGCATCTCATTAAAAAAAAAGGTTTTTCTTTTGTGCTTCATGCTTCATTTGTAAACAAACGAAAAAAATCATTTTCCAACTAAAATACAGAAAATAAAGAGATCATGAATATTAAAGGAAAATGTTGAAATAAATAAATAAAAATAAATAAATAAAATTATGAGGACACTGATTTAAAAACCACAGCATTATTAACACATACAGATTTTTTAACAATACATTTTCTGTCATTGTTAAATATCTGTATTAAAATCAAGATTATCTATTAAATAAAAGGAATGATTTTTTTTTATGAAAAAAAGACACAAAATCTAAACAAACCAATACTTCAGAAATCTTACAGTGGATATTTACACATAAAAGTTTAAGCAACTTTGGATGTCATATTTTTAATATAGACAGAATGAGAAATACAATAAGAACAGGAAATTGAATCATAAGCAATGAAACACAAAATGTATTTGAATAAGTATTATAATGGTTAATAATAATGATGAAAGGTTAATGAGATTAAATAAAATTCTAAAAAAGTGTGTTTCAGCAGCAACTTGTTAGAAAATCCCTTGTTTTTCAATTTCTTGGAAGTTTAACAAAGAAATTAAATTCGATTATTTTCATACCAAATTATTAGAAACAAAAACACACTTATATATTTTTATTAGCATTAATAATCAATTAAAACATGCAAGTATGAATTTGGAAAAAAAAGGGTAGGGCTGTTTAATTATGTTTGCATCCTATGAATCTCATCACATTCTTTACCACAAAGTTGAAACAAAACATCTATATATCTTTCACTTACTTCATTGTTTAAGAATTTTTTCATCGCATGCATTTTACAGTTCATTTCAGTATATTTACGTGGTTCAGATTCAAAGTACAGGAAAACAGTGCTTTCCCATACTTAAAAAATACGCAAATTTTAGCATTATGTTTCATTTCAGGAATTATTCAAGGAAAAGCTGAACAAACTTTACTGCAATTTTGTTTTAATTAATAGTTTTATTCCAACAACCATTTGCTATTTTTAACACATGCATTTGAAATTGCTATTTTTAAATACCAAAGAACTCAAAATTCACTTGCTACTTTCCTATTACACAGATTGTTCAGGATTTCAGAAACTTTTAAAAATAATGCTCAAAACATTTCAAAAATAAAATTCAACTATATGGTAAGAGTAAGACTTAAAAAAAATTCTTAACATAGTTCACATAAATCTTGGAGGCATAACATAAACAATGTGTATTTTTAAAACACGGCTTTAGACTTAGCTACATTCCACAATCAGTCAAGTCATCTAAAAAGATCATTAAACAATTGATTCATAAAAAACAGTTGTCCCAGGAGTTGCTGAAAGCTGAGCTGTAAAGTACTTTAAAATATACTTGGACATATATTAGAGAATCAATTACTGGATGATCAACAAGATACAGTTGGAAGCTAGTTTAAGTGAAGTCAAAGAGAAAGCTTTCCATTCTGTCTACTCACAGTTAATCATTATCCTTAATCAACAGCATTATTTTTTTAATGAGAAAAAACAATCTGAAAAACCAATACCTCAGAAATCTTATAACTAGGTATATATTTACCCATGCATGTTTATGCAAGCTTGGCTGTTATTTTTTATGAGCTTTTTTTAATATAAACAGAATGAGACAATAAAAAAAAAGGACTTTTAATGTAGACAGATTACAATAAGAATGGAAAATTGAATTAGAAACAACGAAACACAAAATGCCAATTTTGAGAACTTTTTAATGCAATACCATAAAATAATTAATAAGCCCATTTGAAAAAAAGCATTATTTATTTAACTATTTTTTAAACTGCTCTATATAAATATTAATTTTATTACCTAGGAAAAGTTAATCTGCACTTTCACAAATGCGACAATGAACTGTTTATATACATATATACTTTTATATGGTAAAATGTGAGCATCCAATCTAATTTCCTTTCTTTTCACTTTCTTTAAAATAGAGGTCAGGAGATGGGACTGTTACATAAAGACAATGGCACTAGTGCAATGTTGTTAAAAAAATCGTAGTTTATTATGGAGGATAATTTCATGTGGAATAGATATGGTTTATTTAAGAAAGGTTAACTAAATAGTAAACCTTAAGCTTTTTCCCCTTAGACATTAAGAATAAAACAAAATTCTACTTACTTGGGAAAAGAAAACACAAATACTTCAACATATCTGAAAACTAGTTGTAACTTTCAACTTCAAGATTTAGCATACTTGTTTTCTGAAACCAGACAGTTTAATTTTACCAGTTACAAAAATATCTTTATCTGAACCTTCATTCAGAGCAAGTGATAAAAGCTTCTCAGATGCAAGAGGATGCCAATCACCCAAAGTACATCCAATATCCTCATGAACATCAAAATAGTGACAGCGTTTTGTCAATCGCATTGAAGGTACATACTCATAAATATCGACAATATTGCATAACTGCAACAATACCAAGAGACCTGAAATAAATTGAATATAAAATGTTTATATAAACATATATATGCATGTATGTGTAAAAAAAAAAGCACTATACACAGAAAAGGGGGGATTTGACAACTACATACACACACAAAAATAACTAGTCAGTGATTTTGAAAACAGATGATTGAAAGTGCAGACAAAGATTTAATACATGCATAGAGATTGAATTTTCAAAATTTGCATTGTAGATCACAAAAACAATCAGATTTATAAAGTTTTTCTCAAAATTACTTAACAGTATAATTATTTTCTTAAATCAATGTTAAAACAGACATCATTGATTTCATATGCATTTGATGTCAGTGCTATTTACACTCTCTCAAATGTAAATTCATCAAAATAAAAAGAATTTGCTTGAAACCCTACTTCTACATTAATGAAACAGAAAAAGAAATCCTTTGTTTGAATCCCAAAACATAAAAGTAACATCCTAATACACGAGAAGAAGAATTAAAAAAAGCAATAAATTTGCATTATTTCATCAGATTTTTGAAAACTTTTGCAATTCTCTTCATTAATCACAGCCTTATTAAACATAATATATTACTTTACACATGACACCAGCTGTTAATAAACAAACACACAATTTGCTATAACTTTATATATATGTAAGATAAAAATATGAAAGCAAACTTCTAATTTTAATTGGCTATTTTTTATTTAATTTGGGGACTTTGTAAAAAATAAAGGCAGTGATTCGCCAAACTCAGTTTTGTCAGCACCTTCTTCCTCCTTTTTCATTCAGCCATCATGACTAGGCAGTAAATTATTACATATATACAATCTACATCCTACAAAAAACAGCACTTTACCCTTATGGGCTCAACACTCATCTGAACAACATTACTAACAGGCAAGAAGAAGATTCTATTTAGGGGCAATTTAGATTTTTTACTACTAAAATCCCCAGACGTAAAAGAGGAGAAAATCCTGGCAATAGAATTTTTTTTTTTTTTTTTTTTTTTTTTTCCCCCACTCAAGACTTGGACAGCGTCATTAAAATATTTAGCACATTCTTTCAAAAGACTTCTTTCACAATTCAATTAATTTACTGCATTCTTTCAAAAACATTACATTATGGAAACTTCTCAACATAGTTAAAAGACAATTTAATGGATGCCAAATAATTAAAGATTTAATTAAAGACTTCTGTAATTATAAATTGAAAAAAAAAGTTAATTTTTCCATAAAAAAAGCTTTTGCACTATACGATTCAGACACCCTTTATATGATCAGATCGATATTAGTCATATTTTTAAAAAGCATCACTATCTTCTACCAAGTCAGCAACTCCAGGTTACCCCTTGTTTTAAATACGAAAAAACAATAGGCAGTATGATTACCAATCACCACGATATTTTAGCTCATAACAGGTGAGAATGCCAACTTCCAGAGAACAGTAAATATGTAGATTCTTATCATACGCACATCATCACAGGAGATCTGAACATCATTCGATCTTGACTTACGATAACAACTAGGGACTAAATTTCGTCCCACTTTCCAGCTTAGCGAGAACTTTTGCCTACAGCAATACAGCAGTGATCTCAATACCTTTATTGTACTAGCTAGCTATCAAGCTAACCTGCTTACTACTACCTTTCTAGAATGGAAAGCAGCAATATTTAAAGACTTTGACCAAAAGATCTGCATCTTTCACCAGATTCATGATGAGAAATCTCTGGGAAATTTTTCAAGCTTCTACGAGATCGATTCATCATTACTAAGATCGACAAAGCGAGCAATAACTTCAGTATCATTTGAAAAAATTCTGCTATGACTTAATTCAACAGGAATTACTTAGCACCAGAACTTATCAGCCAATTAAAACTGCTATAATAGTTCTCAACAAATTCAAGGCATTACATATCAAATTCAGATACATTGCAAATGGTACCAAGAATTTTTCAAAAGAAATCGACTATTGTTTTGCCCAGAAACTTAAACTAGTACTAGACATGACTAATTACTTCAATTTTCATGATCAGCACTGCAACTGGATTATTAATAACAAAGAAAAAAATAATTGAGACATTGAATGCACTTAAAATAGACAATGTTCAATGTTACGACTTCGAAAATCTCAACACCACTTTGCCTTTAGAAGAAATTCAAGATATCCTAATCACTCTCCCTGAGATTTTTCCACAAATCCTTACAATAGTCACTACAGAAGAATGGAAACTTTTCCTCAACAGTGTATTATTTAACAATTATCTGTAATTTGATAACAAAATATTTAAACAAGTCCAAGGAATACCTATGGATGCCAATAGTTCTACAGCAATCTGTGGATTGTTCCTATTCACTCAAGAATTTAAATTTATGTGTTCACTGAATCAAAGATTAGCAAAAGTATTACCAACACGTTTATAGATATATACATGGCATACTTACCTTTAATAACTTCAAAAAAATAGAGAGCACAAATATATATCCTACTAGCCTTAAACTTAACACCACTAACACACAGCAAAATGACATAGTTTACCTTCATATTCAAATTATTAATTACAGTCTTATTAAAATTTATGACAAATACAGAGATTTCAAATTTCACATGCTCAAGCTCACTAATTGGACTTCTAACATTTCGAAAAGGATCATAGTTAATATTATCAATTCACAACTTCTAAGAATAAAAAGAATCTATAATAACACAGACCTTCTACAAGAAGAAATTCTATACTTCATTAGCATCTTCCAGGACAATCAAATTCCAAAATCAATTATTAGAAAGTCTTTAAAAAAGACCTTATGACCATTTTACATTTTTATTATCAGACACACATGCAGCAGTCATATTTTCAGTATCTTGATTGGCTCATTCAACTGAGCCTTGGCTGTGACTGCAGTATGGCTTACCACATACAATTTTAAGTTCTGGTCATGATGATTTAAATTCATTTATAATGTAAATGACAAATTCTTGGCCTTTAACCCTATGTAATATACACAGCATTCCATTTGTCAAAAATATTTCTTTTAATTTATAAGCCATTTTTTCTGCTCATTTAGATGTTAAAGCTCTTAATAAAATAAACCTGGTGAGATAATCTTGATAAACTATGATGAATTTGTATTGCTCATCTGCTTGACCTTGCATATTGATAAGATTCACTTAGCATCAACTCTTTAACTCAATGTGCAAAATTGGTTTAGAAACTAATCCGTTCTTAGCTTTGTTTTTCTATTGCAGAATTTGCTAACTGACAGGAGCAATTTGATCATTTTTGTAGCAATATTAGCATATATTCTGCCTCAAGACAAGAGAAACACGTTAAAGTAAAACATAAAATTAGAAACAACACCATGTTTGGCATAAATTTTAGTACTTGCACTTGTTTACCCTCGAAATCGATAGTCATGACTAAAATCTATGCTCAATATAAGGCTGCTGCTTTCTTTATTTTACATATATTCTACTTGTTTCCATTTGAAGTTGATTGTGATCTCCGTGTCCAACTGCTATGTGAGCTCCTTATTACATTGAAAACATCATCTAATATTTCATCACTCCTGGACTTCGCAATTATTCATGGAGCGCTGCCCGTTTTTAGGATGTTAACCCCTTCGAGCCGGGTAGCGAAAACGCGCACTTATCGCGGAGGCCGGCAGTGTCTTCCGCGAGCGTCTCTCCAGGGCCGGGGGCTTTTTTGCTACTAAGCCTAAATCCATGAAATTTCTGAAGTATCAACGCATTGTTTAATAATGCTCTATAGAGTATTTACACGGCTTATGCTTTATAGATATTTTTATATATATACTTTAATTACCTTATTTCTTGTTTAAATGCATATTTTACACATTTTATTTTAATTATTCACCATTTTATGACTTTTAACATTATACATCTGAAAACTAAATATATTACTTAAAATTCTCTTTTCGTATGAAAAATTTTAAAACAGGGATCTACACACAGTCCTACGTTACATTCCTTGAACTCGTAATAACTCATTTACCGTTTTGGAGGATTTTTTCCGGGAATGTGAACAAACGAAGCATCGTCGTCTCATTTTCTTATCAGTCTCTTCTGAACAAAGTTTTGGAAAATGTCTTTCAGTTAATCTTTCAGAATAAACATCAGAATATCAGAATTTCAGAATCAATATCTGAAATATTTTGCATCATTTCTGCTATTTCATGCTCTGTTAAACATTTTCGACGCTTCGACATTGAAACGGTAAAAACAGAAAGAATTCACGTCTAACAAGATCTAATTATTTTCTAAAAACTAAACTGTAAACCGAAATACTCAACGCTTTAGCGCATATAAAACTTCTGCTTAAATTAAACAACTACCACGTGCGAATAAAGTGCGATTTAAAGAGATGTCATAAATCACGCCGTTCGGAAACATTTAGTTCCCCGTTTGTTTATATAATCAAAAACACGTGTATGTGAGTCATGCTTCTCTCATTTTGAGTAGAAGGTCTAAGGTACATGTATCTGAAACCATATAGGCATACAGTGCCATCTTGTGGCAGAAATTATAGTTTGAAAAACGTTCCAAGGTACTGGCACAAATACGTGACATTTGGTAGAAAACGCAACATTGCTCTGGCACGCCTGCATGTCGGCCGGTAGATAAGTGCGTTCGTTGCTGGCACGTATACGTGACAGTCGGCGCGAAGGGGTTAAAATGGTTCATGAGTCGACACTGCCATGAAGTTTTCTTCGATGTCAGTTTAGCTTTTTGAACTTTCTGAAGTAATTCTTTATACACCCCTTTATTCATAATAGAGAATTTAGATAATTTTGGATATTTCTTATTCAGTAAGTCATTTATAAACTTCTCTTTCCACACTAGACAAAAAAGTATTCACTTTTAGGGCAAAAAAACTAATCAAAACAAACAATACTCGAAGAATTTTAAATATCCTTTGACATTAAATTATAAGTTCTGATTAAATAAACACGCATGCATTCCCCCGATGGGGTTGTCAGATTGCTTAGACAAATTTTCCCAGTCATTTAATGACTGCATGAGAAGTAACGAATGTGGGCACAGATAATTCTATCAACAGAGCCGAGCTGATTAATTACTGTTATATGTTTATTAAGAACGGGTTCTAACTATAATTTGCAGTAAATAGCTGAATTAAAATTTTAATTTACGTCTTTCCCAAGCTCCATAGTGATAACCAGTTGTTACTAATAAGAATTACAGATGCTCATAGATAAATTGCATTTTTACTAATAATTATGCATCAAAATGGATTTTGGTTATTTACAATAACATATATAACACAACAAAGGGAAAAAGGCAAGCATATTTAATGTAAAATACTCATACTGCAGCTACTATTGCTATCCTTGATTTAAAATACGATCTAATATTGGGTCATCCGAAAAATTCTGTGATGTTTTTATTTAAATACAAATGAGGCAGTATAAAAAGATGAGAAATTTTCATCAAATGACAGTCATTTTATTCTGTTACTTTTCCCCCAACTCTCAGGCAGCTGGGAAATTTGAAAAAAAAAAAAAAATTAAGATGTTAACATTTATTAGTAAAGAAGTTATCAACATGTTGCTTAACAGCCTTCAAAGTGAACTCATTTCAAGTACTTTTTAGGTAACTTGAAGAAATGAAAATCCAACAGCACAAGTTCTAGTGAATACAGAGGATGACATAAAACCTCTCAGATATAATCAATAAGTTTTTGTTTGACATTCATCAAACAGTGGGGCTAAGAATTGTCATGATGGAAGTATGCATTGAACAACTTGAAGATTGGTCACTTCTGGGTGCTTTCCTTCAATTTCTGCTTTTAAAACTAACATTTGGGGAAAATCTTTCTCTGAATTTATTATCAAATTTGGAGGCAGCAATTCATAGCACAAAACTCCTTCATAGTCCAACCATACACAAAACATGACTTTTTAAGGATGCAGCTCTCCTCTTGATGTTATTAAAGGAGGTTGTTTTTGTCTTACCCTGTGATCTTTTTCCTTGGAGCATTATTGCATAGTATTCGATTATCTTCAGTAATGAGCCATTTCAAAAAAGAAGCTTCTTCACTTTTTCAGCAAAGAAGCACATGTCAAAACTTGAGCAAGCATACTCTGCTATGTTAAAGTATGCAGTACTCATACATCATAACAACTTACATACCCAATCTCCTTCAAATGATCATGTATTGTACTTTTTAGAATATTTATACTATCTCATAGTTTCTGAAATGTATAATTAGGATGTTAACAATAGCTTCCTTTAATAGGTTTTTGTATACAGAGGATGGTTGTTCAGAGCAGACATCGTCTTTGAAACTGAAATTTCTGCATTAAACCTTCAAACTGTGTCATCAAAACAGCACTTTCTCCACTTTCTAAGAGAAGTCCAAAAAGTTTAATCACTTTGTATTTAAATAATCTCTAAACAAAAAGACTTATACTTACTAATCTAATGCATAGTGTAGTGTAAGATAATTAATTTGTTGTGGTAGGCAGAGCTGGTAATTATGTCATGAATGCGTAGGTGGTTGGTGGTGGTATGAGCCAGTCATACTAGCCAGTGCAGCAGAAGACAGTCAAGTAGCAACAATGGCTGAGGTTCTCTTGTTATTTGTTGAATGCAAGGCTTCACTAATGTGGTACTGGAAGTGCGAGAACATTCACGAGGTACAACGGCGACAGAGAGAGATTGGAACACCACCAACAACACACCAAACAACTGCCCACATTTATGATAAATTTGAAGCTGGGGGAACTGTTAAAGATGTGCATAAGGAAAGATCTAGCTGACCTTGAATAGCTTCAAATCCAGCATCTAGGGATGCAGTGCTGCAACATTTGTTTTGATAATCACAAAAATCAGTGAACCAGGAAGTGCATGAAAGAGGGCTGAGCCAGTCAAGTAAAAGATGCATTCCAAAGAGTGCAAAGTAGAAAGTGTACATACCAAGACTGCTACATGCAATGAATCAAGATGATCCAGATCAAAGAAGGAGTACTGTGAATGGCTTCAGCACATGGTTCATGAGGATGAAGAATTTGCAAGGAAGTTTGTGTGTACTGACAAGGCGCAATTCAAACTTAACGGTATTGTGAACCATCACAAATATGTCTACCGGACTCGTGAAAACCTTCGCACTTTGAATCAGACCATGAATCTACCGGGGTTGCAGTGTGTGTGGTCTATCAGAGCGTGGTTTGATTTGTCCCTTCTTTTCTGAGAGTACCGTAACTGGTGAGGTGTGTATTGATATGCCTTAAACAAGGATTTTGCCTGCCATTCAAAATCTGTAAGGTGACCTTTTTTTACACACAACAAGAGGAAGCCCTGCCTCACTACCAACAAAATGTCAGGTTGTACCTTGATAAAAACTTTACCCAGACAGTGGGTAGGTTGAAGAAGTGCCATTGAGTACTCACCTAAGTCTCCTGATTTGACACCTCTGGACTTCTGTCTTTGGGGACCATTAAGAATGAAAGGTATCGGCAAAAACTAGCAACAGCTGACATTGAAAACATCATAGCATCATGTGCTGCTATTACCACTCAGATGCATTAACCCATTAAGGGGCATTGTATAAAATAATTTAAATTCTGGTAAAATTTTGCATGAATTGTAACTTATGGACCCTAAGAACACAAAATTGAGGCTTTAAAAAAAATCTAAAGCGAAATCCTGAATTTTGAGAGTACAATATTTTGTACCGGTGCCCCTCTAAGACATTTTTTTCCAGGTACCTTTCTTAATTTTTGTTTTTTAAATTAATTTTGCATACTTTTGATGTGCCTCTGTAGAGATGGGTGCTTGACTATTGTTATGTAAGCCTAAAGACCAAAAACTTTTAAAATTTCACTAGAAATTTAAAATTAATTTTTTATGCAAACCAGCTGAACATATTTTATGTAAAATATGGGTAAAAAGTTTTTGAACTTGATTTAAAATCAATATTATTATCTTATGAAAAAATTTAGGAAATATAACACTGCATGCATAAACCGTATAATGTTACAAGAAGGTGTAAATCAGCCATAAATAAAAAATTGAAATATGAAACACTACGACTGAGCTGAGAAAGTACGTTTGCATTTTTGAAGTTATAATATATTATTCTTTAGATAATACATAAAAAGGACCATGCTTTATGCTATGATACCAAGAATCACACCCCCCATACACACACTTTAGATTATCGAGGACCGTAAGAGCCCTTTTTTATTTTTCGTTAAATATAGGTTATAATATACATCTTTTTATTCAGGAAGAAATGCCGTTAAGCAATTTTATTATTTGATACACCTCAAAGCTCTTATTTTGATTTTCAACCACTTTGGCCTCCTAAGTGCCCCTTTTCAACTTTTGGATAAATTTAAGTTTGCATCTGAAACGAGCCTTAGAAATATATTCCCTCCTTTCACTAACTGAAATTTTTTTTTGAAAACAACCTATTTGTATTTTAACCCAGAGGGAAATTTTCTCTTGTGTTAGTCTTTCATCTGAAATTAACAAAGATGATACCCTAAAGCATGCTTTGAAATCAGCTGTTTTACCATTACACTAAGAGATGGAACTAAAGTGCATTTCCATTTCCCGTATTCGTAAGTGAGCTTTCCCTTTGCGTGATAAGATCACATAAAGGAAAGCATGACCTTCACATGACAAGTTACTTGTCAGTCACCTCTTTTCACTTTTGCTGCATTCTAGGATTTTAGAAAACACGAAGCAACGGGTGACTTTCAGGGTTAACATCCCACATTTAATCCCTACAATTATGTAACATTTTGACACGAAAGGACAATTTTGAAATGAAACTTTCTCTTGGGAAAGGGTGAAGTGCTGAAATTAAAATTTTAGCTAAACAGAGATGAATGAATCTTGTGTGGAGTAAACAAAGAATAAAAAGAAACTAATATCTTGTATTCAGTCCTAGTGCAGGGTCAGGTCATTTTCATCATCCATATAAATTGGCAGTGTTGCAAAAACTTAATCCACGTCACGAAAAAATGCATGTGAAGCCATTCTTGACAATATGCTTCATGATGCCTTTGTGTTCTTTAGCAATGAGGCTCGTTTTCATCTTTCTGGTTGCACGAATAAGCAAAACATGCGATACTGGAGTATCACGAATCCCCGAGATCTTCATGAGCAGACCCTCCATACAGAACATGTGCCTGTTTGGTGTGCATTGTCTAAAAGAGACATCTTTGAACCATGGTTTTTTGGAGAACATTGCCCTGGATGCCTTATCTCAATATGCGTCGATCTTCAGTGGCTAGCGTGCTCGCCTGATTCAGCCCTGTGTGATTTCTTTTCGTGTTATCTTATATTATCTGAAATCTCTAACATTCAAAGACACTGAGGCTCAACTGAAGAACAATAATAGAAATATAATATCGACAACATATTTGTTGATATGCTGCTAAAAGTGAAAAGAAACCTCAAAACTCAACTATCTCAATGCATTGACCAGAACGGAGGCCACCTTAATGATATTATTTTTAACCATAATAAAAAAAACTGTAAGTGTCTCTATAACTTTGAAAAAAATTAAATTGATATCACTTATACTATTTGTGTCATTCATTTTTGAAATAAGGTAGTTTCCCTGCCGCACCCTGTATTATCACAATAACTGAATATGCAGTTGAAGGGAACAGCTTCCTGAAAACGTGAAGTACAGTTCAAATAAGCAGTTGTCCTTACCAAAATAGGAGGCAATGCATAGCTAGCAGCTGTTATGAACAATTACTACAAATAATCCACAGATCTATTTAAAAACAAAAACAAGAAAAGACACCAGATTTGTCTAACATGCAGAAAGGATATACTGTTATAAAATTTGTATAACAAAAGGCTTTAAAAGAAATTATTTTCTCAGTACAATTACGCTGCTAGTTTCAGAATTTAATTATGACAGGTCATCATGCTCCTCCAAACAGCATTCTTTCCCCAAAATAATTAACAAAATAAACTTTTAAGTTTTGTCTTTTGTGAAATTTCAAGTTGAATTAGACTTGCTACACAAAATATCTTCAACTTTTTCTAATTTCCTTCATATGTATGTAAATTCTGTATTCAGTTCAATCTGCTGCTACCTTTGCGCACTTAATCACTGTTTTGCAAATGTACATACATGCAAAAACCTTGAAAAATTAGCAGAATCAACACCAGTTATTGATTTGAGCAACCAAAATATCTCAAAACACAGAATTTTAGTAATTAAAAGCAAACTGCATTTTATCATCAAAAATTTAATTAATTCAGTATAATATTATTCCAATAGATCATTTACTGTTATCTGTATACTGCTTGTCTTCATATATAAAAGCACAACATAAAAATTACAGATTCATGCCTTCTTAATAAATTTAAAAACATCTTCATTTGGGGGCATATATCTAAACCTATAATTTTTCATTCTTAAAAATTCTATGACATTACACATTTAAAGGGAAAAAACAATAGAAAATACATAAAAATCAAGATTTCTTACTACCAGAAAGAATGACTGATCATATCCTTAACTTTTCTATAAAATCAATGAAACTACTACTCAGACAAAACACTCAAAAGCAAAAGACAAATTTTATGAGAAACAGTATGTTCCTGTTATGAAGTGATATCATTAGTTATCTAGAACTAAATATTTACCTAAAAATCCTGATGAAGGAGGATTTGGTTCAACAGGTACTAAAGTGTTAGTCTGGATGAAATCCCACGCATTCCATACCACCTCTGGGTGCAAGATATAAAATGGTTGCTCAGGATATACTTCCCGATGTAACCAGTATGAAGAAAATAGGTCAAAATCCGGTTTCTTGTACCACTAAATTAAAAGCAGAAAATTTTTAAAAGAGAAAATAATCCCTTGTTAAGAACAAGTTTTGAAAAGAAAAATTTTGAAATTTAATAAAACATTTAGAAAACCAACTTAAGTCTAAATTTTAAGTTCTAATCTCACCAAACATAAAACTCATAACTTTTGATCCCAAGAAATAAATATAAATGAAAAAGAAAATTAATCACACACACACATATATATATATATATAACTTAAATTTCTTAAACTTTTGCATCTCTCATTTTCAATATAAAATTTATGGCACAGCAAAATGCCTCAGTGTACATTTGCGTATTACAAACAATCATAATGTCAAACTATGCATACTCTACAGTCACACTACATATAAGAGAAAAAAGAAATCAGAAATATAAAATGACAACACAACTACATTGCATTATTTATTTATGAATGAAAACATTCTTTCAATCAAAATTTCCTGATATATTGCAAGGAAAAATAATAGGGAGAGTTATGACTTTTAACTGCTTTCTTCATACAAACTGAAAGTTTAAAACTAACGTGTTGCATATGTTAAATTATCTGGCCATGGCAAAGCACATAAGAACTGTCTGCCTAAAGGGAAATATACCTTCATGGAGGACTTTCTCAGGGAAACTGGCTTGTACTCATGATACATTCAAGGAAAAGCTTTAAAACCAAATATGCAGCCAACTGATTTGCTTGGGATCAAATCCAGGTTGATTTTCCAGCATTCAACAGTCAACCACTCAGCCACTGGTAGGGCATTTGTTACAACCACTTTAAAATACTACAGCTGATAATACAAGAAGGTGATTTATTCTCTAGAAAATCCATAAGAATTGCCTGTCTACGGAAAGATACTCCACGATGAACTTTAAAAATATCATGAAATTATATAAAACACACCTTTCTTAATGCAATTGCAAGTAATTTCTGCATTTTGAATTAGATTTATTTATTTATAATGAAATCTAAAGGACGTTTTACAGCTGAATATAAGCTGAATTTTTATGAAGATTTTTTTCCTCATGAAAAAGGCCCATGTAACCAAATATTTTGAGGGTGAAATAATGCAGGGTTTTGAATGGGTATGAAATTTTGCAGGGTGAAATAATTAATGTTCAACAACTTCCTGTTTTTGATCACTAGTGGATGACTCAAATAATTTCAGAATTTATTAAGAAATGAGAATTCCTAAAATTATGAAAATGGTCCAATACGTCAAATTCAGACCCATAATCCTCTCCTACCATAAAACAAAATTGGTTTCCACAGCCAAAGTAGGAGAAAATTATTAGCATTTTAGACAGATGCAAACTTACCATGCTGTACCAAAAAATTCAAAATAAATATGTTGACTTTTAAATTTCCTCAGTCCTGCATTGTCAATGATACTAATGCTTCAGCCAATGTTGAAAATCTAAGGCTTACTTATTTATATGAAATTTCCCTTAGGCTTATTTATTAGGTTTGCTGAGCTATGGAGTCGGAGCCTTTACTCAAAGGAAGAACTACATATGAATCCAATACTAAACATTCCTTCATGCGAGTTATGTACCAAATGGAATGGGACATATCTCCCTCTTCCTGTCCTCAGTGAAAAGAAAAGCTTCATCTTCTTTAACAACAGGAGATGGCCAGCAATGTTTCAGGCTGAGAACAAAGCTCTTAGTTAGGGTTCAAAGATAAGTCCACTCACTTTCTTCAGAAAAGAGCTGACTGACGCCTATGGGTTTCCTTCACTGACAGAAAGAGGTATATGAAAACAAAAGGCTCATTTTCTTTAACAACAGGTGGTGGCCAGCAATGCTTCAGGCTGATAACAAATCCTTAAAGAGGGTTCAAAGATAAATCCACTCACTTTCTTCAGAAAAGAGCTGACGCTTATGGGTTTTCTTCACTGACAGAAAGATGTATAAACCATGTTATTTTATGTGCAAACCATATTTGCATTTCAAACCATAGTACCTTATTTAATTATTAATTTAGTTAATTATTAACAATATATATAATCTTTACCCACAGGAAGGGAAAACTATTTCCATAAAGTATTAGAAAAATCATAGCAAAAATTCAATGTAAAAAAAAAAAAACAGAAAGCCACTTAATGTAGAAAAAAAAGTATGTAACGTGTAATCTTATGCCATTTACCAAACATATTCGTTTTACTTAATCTATCCCTTAAAAAAAAAAAAAAAAAGGAAAAAAAAGAATTATGTTACACACAGTAATATTTTTTTTTTAAATCAATGAAATTTTATTAAAAGCACAGTAGTTAATGAGATATGCATGTATCGAACTGAAGATTGATACAGACAAATACTCGTGAAAAGTTAATCAACTGTTTAAAAAAAATTGTATTGAAAAACAGTACATATTTGAAAACAGGAAAATAATTAAGAAATCAAGAAAAATCTCACTCTTAAAACAACAAGATGCTTGTAAAAAGCATATATAGCTTAAGTATTACCAATCCAAAGAGGAAGAAATTTAAAATTTAAGGAAAAAGAACAGATGTTTCAGAAAAAAAAAATGTAAAATGCATGGAGGAAATTCAGACTGACAAAATGAAGTAAAAAATGTGTCTATCAAAGGAGAGAGAAAATTTTAGAAAACACACAAAATACACGAGAAATTCAAAGAACTACTAAAGATACCAATGCAAAGCAACAAAAAAGAAGGAATATTAACCAACTCATTCTCTCTAGAAGGTGTGTGTTTAAACATGCATATCAATGAAAGTCATAGACATTTCATGGAAATCATAAAAGCAGAAGCTGAAGTTCTAACCCAAGTTCCATCTCGAAATCAATATGCAACATATTATGGGATAAATGTAAAAAATTACTTATTAATAAGTTTATTCCTGTTTTAAAATAGAGCAAAACAATGGTTCTATAAACTGGTAACGTATTTTGGTTCCATCAAAATTTTATGACACATTTTTTTTAGATTGAATTTACAGTAACATATATACAACAATTAAAAAAAAGGAGCTATTTAAGAAAAATCAGTAAATTAAGTTAGGGATTCAAAATAAATTTCATTTCAGATTATTTTCCCACTCTAAGAGAGCAAATTCTACAATTATTAGTTTGTTCATTAATAAAGAATATTAGGAAAAATATTGTTTCAATACTGAAAAGTATTTAAATTGAATTTTGAAAAGAATTACTTCAAGGTCATATGGCTCCCTTGCATATAATCTGCATACCAAACTTTATGGCTATGTCTCTGCATTATGCAGTTACATACTCAAATTAGTTTACTATTGCAGATTCATTAATTAAAAAAAAAGAAAGAAAAGCTGTTCAAATGTGCTTAAAAATAGTTTATTTATAAGATGAGCATTTGTAGATTTATATTTCATGTTGAGCTTCTTGCAAAACTTTGAAATTTATTTGCTCCTACATAACATTTAAATCAAAATTTTAACAATTGCACAGTAATCTTGTTTAAAACATGTTGTTACCAATTCATTAAAGTGACTGTGTTTTATATTGTATCACTTTAACATTAATAATAACATACTTCAGAATTTATATATTAACAATATTATATATTAATAACATAAACAATAACCTATAAATGCCTGTTGTTTTAAAAATCAAAGTGAATAATAGTATAAAAAATTCAAAGGAATTCACCTCATCTAAAGAGCCATGGTATTTTGAAGGATCCCACACAATTAAGGTAATATTCCGATATAAAGCAGAATTAAAAAAGTCAAACTCAGGTTTAGAAACAACTTGAGAGTTTAAGAATCGTATACTTGTTTTGGATCCTACATCATCTTCATACCCTTCTGTTGGAGCACTATTAAAGCGAAGTACGATATCATGAGAATCTGTAAAATAAAACATTTTAAATATACTTCAGAAAATATTCCACACACAACTAATAAAAACTGTTGAATTTTCCTTAAAAATATTTCTAATACAATTTTATGGTTTTATTACTGTTAAATTTCTTTTGTTTTTAATATTTTACATTGTATAACCTTGAAATAAACGAAATCTACTTCATCTAATTACTGCTTCTACAATGCTAAATTAAGAATGCCAGTTATTGCATAAGGAAGTTGTACCAATAGCCTTCTGGATTACTTTATTTTGTTACTATTAGGTTACTAGTTACAATATTATCATTTGTTATATTAGTTATTTTCATATAATCTATTACTCATTGTCTTTGAAACAAACCTTAACATTTATCTTTAAATGACAAAATAAAAAAGGGGCACATTACTTCCTTAGGGGTGAAAAAATAAAAAAAAGTATGAACATAAAATTTAGAGCATCAGATTGCTAAAATCTCTTTCAATAAAAGCAATAATTGTTTAATTTAAACAAAAAATTGGGAACTTAACATTCCTACTCATTTCATATATTGTAACATTTCTTCCCTAGTACTGCTATTCATTTAAACAAAATCTGCCAGTTATAGAACAACACAATTACTAAGACCCTCCCAGCCTTTCTGTAACTAAACTGCTTTATTCATCCCTGGTATTAAAAATGAAATATTTTTGTTTGAAAGAGACTGAAGAACTCCTATTAGTAACCACACAAATGAATTCGGTTACACTACAGATAAACTGAAATGGCATGCAAATTGGCAACTGTTTCAAAAAGGTATGGAACAAAATTAATTTTTCAGTCACATTACTCTTAAATGCTTTTAATGTTTTATAATTGAATATTGGTTGTAAATATGACACAGACTGGTCTACCTAGAATAGACATTAATGAACGTCCCAGTTTCAGAAGTATATTTATTCACTTCAAATATGTAGTTTCAAATTGTGAAAAATGTTCAGAGTAAAGTCCAGCTACAACAAACCTGTTATAAGGTGACTCAAAATGGCTCAAATGTTAAATGTAGCCATTATGTAAATACAGCAAAAATAACAGAAATGCTTTGTTTTTCATACTTATCCATTACATTTTAAATATTAATACATAAATAAATAACATATTTATCAATTATAATACAAATCTTTATACTATACTGAAATAAAATATTTTCAGCTTTCAATCGGGGGAGAATGATTTACCACTGTTACAAATATTATTTGAAATGTACTCCTTGAATCAAAAAGTCTTAAGGGGGACAAAGCAAAAAAAAAAAAAAAAACTGGGCAACTACATTTAGGTGTTAAGTTTCTGAATATGAACTTTATGATGCTGCAAAGAATAAATTTCATTCCACTTTAACAATGCAATTTAAATAGCCTTTAACTGCAGACAAATTGCATCCAAAATAAAATCAAATTTTTACTGATTTTCCAACATCAAATGTGAGTATGATACATAAATTGATTTAAAATTAAAGTTCTGAAGATACATGCTATATACTTTACATTGATGCTGTAGCCATTGGACTGAATAGTCAGTCTCAGTTACAAATACTAAATTTTTCAAGATTTCTTTTGTAAATAATGCAAATTTATCCTAAGTCATATTTTGTTTTTGTTTACTGTTTAAAGTTTTGTAGGAAAAATACTTCACAGTATCCCAAAAAGTTAACTTGTTGTGCAGGTATTAGCTAAACCAAAAATCTGGTAACATTTCATGACTTGGTAGCCAAATTCCACATCAAAATTAAATTCTCAAAACTTAATTTTCAATTATTTTGATATTTATAGCATGCAATTCATTCTCATTTTGAAGCACCAAACTTTCATAAAGAAATGTACTTAGCATCAATGATACATGAAAGAAATTAAAATTTATTGCTGACAAGAAAGGTTTTCTGCAATTGAGCTCTCAGTTTTCTAATATATATATAAAATATGAATCATTTAAAAAACACAGTGAAAAAAGGTTAGATGCTAATATCCTACAGATAACTGAAAAAATAATATGCATAATAAATAATATGTCCAATGGTATGAAGTTGATGATCACCAACGGCAAAATTTTCTTAGGAAATTTGACAGAAATTTAAAATTTTGTAAAATCTCCAACACCACAATGCATCATCAAATACTTAGATTTGCAGCTTTTCAATTTCCTATTCATATCAATGGAGCAATTGATTTCATCATTATGTATTACTAAATGAGGAAATGTTTTGCAGTTTTTTGTGCACTGGTCTATATCCAGCAGCTCAAATGTTTTATTGAATATGTTTAACTTAGATTTTTCAAAAAAATAGCAATATGCATTTACTTTAAACAACTTCAAGGGAAATAGTTATTTCGAGCATTTAAATGGAAGGCTATTAAATTAAAATAAACTGTTTAATTACTACAGATGGAAAAAATAAAATTTATGGTCACAACACAAGCATTCTCTCAGACTTTATCACACATTATGATTCTTTTCTTTTCAGAATTCTTAGCTCAAGAAAGTATTTGGTCACCTGAAAAGATCTGTGGCTTTTCGACATAAAATACAAATGAAGCAGAGAAAAACATAGGAAAATTTTTTTGAATCACAAAAATACCATTTTTTGCTATCTCTCTGGACCTGGAAAATTTCTTTTTAAAATGTCATCATATATATTTGTAAAGAAATTATCCCGCAATATTTGACTGCTTCTGTAGTGAACTCCAGGCCATTCACATAATTTTGAAGTGAGCTTAAGATATTAAAATCAAAGGGTGCAAGGTCTAGTGAATATTGAGGGTAACATAAACCATCCGATCAAAACACAAACACAAAACTTTTGTTTGAACTTCATTGAAAAGTGGGGCCAAATATTATCGTAATGGAAGAAAATGCATAAAAAATGGGGCATTTCTGCTATTTAAACTGCTATTTGGGATAAGTATTTACCAAATATATTGCCTGATTTTGAGATAACTGATCATTGCAAACAGTTCCTTTGTAGTCCCACAATACATGAAGCATTACCTCTTTGGGAGACAGTAACACTATCAATGTTATTATAGGAGATTCTTCTGACTTTCCTTATGATGCTTTCCTTGTAACATTATTGTATAGTATCCACTTCTCATCTCCAGTAATTTGCTATTTCAAAATAGGAGCATTAAAGCAATGATATTCTGCTCTTTGAGTATGGGATATTCCAACAACATAACAGCTTAAAAACCTAGTCTTCTTCGAATGACTGCGTACTGTACATTTTGGAATATTTATTTTATCTGACAGTTTCTAAACTGTATACCCTAGAGGTACTTACGTATTAACGCAACCAGGCCAAAATTTGCATAAATCGCCAAAGTTGGCAACCCTACATGTTTAGACGAAAGTTTATTTGTAAAAAGAAAAAATAACACTGGGCGTGTACTACCACAGCAATGGGTTTTCGGCGGAATTTGCCGAGAAAAGAAAGAGAGTTCTTTCGTTACTGTACCTAACAGAAGCGCCCTTACCCTCATGGAAAAAATTTGCGAAAATATCAAGGAAGGAAGCATCATTTATTCGGATTGCTGGAAAGGATACAATACAAGTGAGTTCGAAAATGCTGGATTACTGCATGGAACTGTTAATCACAAATATAACTTTGTGGATCCCAACACGGGCGTTCACACACAACATGTAGAGCGCATGTTGGGCTCAGCCAAATGGTGCAACAAAAAAACAGAGAGGAACAGCCCATCATCATCTTGACTCATACCTTATCGAATTTATATGGCGCCAAGCTCAAGCTGTTAATGACGAAGACGGTTTTCAATCAGTGCTAACAGCAATAGCCAAACGATTTCCGCCGAAAAAATAATTCTGCAACTTATTCAAATTCGAAACCGGAAGGGTTTAATTGCTATTTTATATTTTAAAACAAAATAATATAAAAAACTGTATTAAAAATTATCTGTAATTAATAAATGTACATTTTCTTTCTATTCATACTTTTTTACTCAAACTAACAAATCACGCCAACCTGGTTGCGATAATACGTAAGTACCAACCTAGATTTTTAGCAAGAACCTCTCATAATAAGTTCTTGTTTGCAGAGAATGGTCATTCATAGCAAGCATCATTTATGAGGCTGAAACTTCCGCATGTGCAGTTTTCTAACAAACCTTCGAACTGTGCCATCAGAAACCCAATTTTACCACATGTAGCAAAAATTTTGAGTGCAGTCTGACTATTTTTTCATTTTCTCATTTTCTATTATAAAAGAGCACAATATGAAGAAAATTAATTTTTTAATTCTCCATTCTTGGCAATGTACTGGAAGAAATTACGTCACAACACGTACTAGAATTCCACAACACAAACACAAAGACCATATTTAAACACTCACTTCAATTAAGATCACTCATCAGCAGTAACAAAATATCTAGAAGAAAACATTGTGATCTGAAAAACCATAGATCCTTTTCGATGACCAAATACTTGCATAACCTTTTTGCCTAGAAAAAAATTGCACTTGAAACACTGCACAAAGCACCTTGACATAACCTTTGAAGTTAATTAAATTTAATTTTTATGCTCTATTTATGTTATCTTATATATATTTGTTTGAATGCAAACTGTTATCACTCTTTGTAATATTTTTATTTTTGCAATATACAAAAAATACAAAAAATATACAAAAAGCTTTATTTTAACTTGTCATCAAGTGTATTGACAATGTCTAAAAAAATAAGAAGTCACTTAATTAGGCTTTTAATTTTAAACTGTGTCTAATAATTCAAGGTAAAATATATGTAACCTATTTTAAATATTAATCTTGAATATTTTACAGTGAGACATTTCAAATTAATACACTTTAGATAGCAAGAGGATATTAAACTGAAAAAATAACAATTTTTGACTTTTTAAAAGGCTACAAAAGTTCAAAAGAATTTATGATTGACGAAAAAACAGAAGAAATTCCTGACATAGCCTCATTAGCTGAACAGACGGCCTCTTAAAATGAATCGGATATCACATTTGGAAAGTGAATTCACAGAATTTGTCAAACAATGAATACGCAAATCAAATCAAAAGTTTCAGTGCTATATCATGCGATTATAAAGGGGGAAAAGGTACAATTCTTGCATAGTATAAGCCAAAAGAAAATGAAATGCAACTTGCAATGTGTCTAAAAATTGATTTAAGTATGCCGAAAGTTATCAGTATTTACTAATTTAATTGAAACTCTATGCTTCTTACAAAGACCTGGTCTTCTTTCAAAAATCAAAATTTGACTGAAAGTGTTGGTGTAAACTTCCAAATTTTCAAAGGCTCACCAGTAATTGAAACTCTATGCTTCTTACAAAGCCCTGGTCTTCTTTCAAAAATCAAGATTTGACTGAAAGTGTTGGTGTAAACTTCCAGATTTTCAAAGGCTCACCAGCGGCTGAGCAGTAAAGTTGCTGAACACTGGTAGTTCGTTCCGAGATTTGAATCCCGCGAACGGGCTGGCTGCATTGCTGTTTTCGTGGTTTTCCCCATGTGTAACGTATATACGAGCCAGTTTCCCTTAGAAAGTCCTCCACGAAGGCATCCCTCCCCTTAGACAGATAGCCCTAGTGTGCTTTGCCGTAATCTCTCAATAAAACCAGATTTTCAATATCCCCCTTAGAAACTGCCTCTGCCAATATCCTGACAAACACAGATTTCAAAATTGGAAACTTTTTTATGTTGTAATAGTTGAACAAGTTTCCTGTGACTTTTCAAGCAAATTATTATACACATGAGCTACTATTACAGTACAAAGTCCGAGATCTGGACTTGTTGGGACTTTGGCAATTCTGAATTTAGGATTTTTCCGGATATTAGATCCATCAGTTTAAATCTAGTGAGATGGCATGCAGAAATTATAAAATTTCTGGATCTAGAGCCATACTACATATTTCACCGTCCATTAATTGACTGATGACTGGAACAATTGCAATGAAAAACTTCTATTATATCATCTTCACTTATTACCACTTCCCCACATTTCTTTACAAAATCAATTAATAGGAAAAGCAGATACGCAGCTACACAGCTAAATTATTGATCACACGAATTTATGCTAAAATGACTTTCTTTAATAATGAGGTATTTTATTCAGTACCAAAGTGAAATTAAGAATCGGGATTCTCCACATGCATTCTTATGGGGGGGGGAAATTAAATGCACATGCAAAAAGCATTAAAAAAATTTCCTAAACAAATTTTGTTGGTGGCTTTAAAGTCCGGATTTTAGAACATTCCGGATATTTGACACCCGGATCCCAGACTTGGTACTGTTGTGGAGGTACACTTGGCATGAATTCATATACTAAGATCCACTTGGGCGAGTTAGGAAATCTTGCTGAGTTTCTGCTTTGTAAACTAACAATTATCTGCAGTTGTGAAACAATTCTGCTTGGTTTATTACTAATTTGAAGTGTGTTCATTTTTTTTCACTTCATGTGTGCTTGCTTCTTATGCATAATAATATCAATGCATTCATTGTCATATAATGTGTATATATTTTGTATCACACTAAAATAATTATAATAATGATATGACATAATTCTAGTAGAGGTTAATTTCCATAAGGTCTTTTATTCTAGCGTTTTCTTCAAAAGTAATTTTAAACTACCAATTTCCTGTATATTAGCAGCTAAATTTTTCATTGTAATGTATTTCTAGATGAGAAGATTCATGATTACCTTTTTAGAAAATTCAGAGTTCATTCAAATTTACGGCATCCTTCTTGTCAGCATAAGTTTTATTTTTTATGTACCAATCATCAATTTCATCTATACATTTTCCACAATAAATTTAAAAAGAAATATTTGAAAATAACTCTAACATAACATACCTATTTCCTTTCCCAACTTGGACCTATACATGGAACCAGCACTAGACACAATGGCACAGGTATTATGCTTCTGAAAAGTCTGAAACACTGGCTTTTGAGGAAAATATTTTTCATAACCTAATGTCCGAAATGGTTCAATACCTTTATGCAACATTTCAACCTTTACCTTACTCTTGAGTTCGCAAATTAGTTCTTGTTGACTTTTGGCAGGAATTTTCATTTTTTGCCTTTTAAACTTTACTTTGTAAATATTTCTTTCTTTCTTTTCTTTATGAAAAATTACATTCCCAGCAACTAACTGTGCTTTGCGCAGCTGAATTAGCAACTGGCTTTTGTATGTGTGGATCTTGCTATTTAATTTATCCATTGGAACGTCCCCTGTATTGTTTCCTTTCGGAGAATTCAGAACACCATTATTTGATACACGGCTCTCATACAATGCAGACTGCTGCAAATAGTTAGCATTATGCATAATCATCAATTGTTTCTTTTCTAAGGCAGTACGCCAATATTGACTCCATAAAACATAAGTATAACTAATAACTCCAAATATTGTCATGCACATGAACATCCATATACTGATGGCAATAAGAGGAACTCTCATTTTTAGGCAATGGACCTGAAATAAATTTGCCCACAATCAAAATATATTAAAAGTGAATAAGCACTAACATTAATTTTAAATTGAATAAGATTTTAAAACATTAAAATTCTTAAAGAGCAGATTGCTTCATTAGAATAAGAACACTGAAAGTTTATATTTCATGATTTATATGCATAATTCTGACTTCTTTTACCACATTTTAAAAGTCATACCAGTAGCCAAACAGTTAATGCATCAAAACATTGCAAGTTCATTATGAGGTCTATTCCTGGTGGCTAAAACGACTGTTTGCATGATGTAATGTAAATATAAATCAGTTTCCTCCTCCTCCAAGAAAACATATCTCCAAAAAGGCAAACAGGCCTACTTTATTCTTTCATAATTATATCAGTCAGTCCTATCACATTTTAAAGTTAAACAAGTTGACAATTCCACAGTGGTAAATTTGATGCCAAAAAAGTAAAATAGCAGGACAGTGTAAGTCTTCTTAGCTTTCAGCTTATTAATTATTAAGCTAAAAATAATAAGGGAATGTTTTTCCTCTTGTTGCATCATTATTTAAAATATATTGTACTTGTGGTTTCTAAGAAAATTACTAATTTTAATTTGGCAATAGACCTTTTTATTCTTTATTTTAATTTGGCTCCTTCCCCATCTTGGCCTAATCAATTTTAAAAAGCATATCATCTAGCATATGCCATCTTACATAAGCGTTGCAATGCAGACAGTTCTTATCCAATCCTATTATAGAAACTTTTGCCCATATATTTCAAAATTTTATATACATAGCCCTTTTTCCCCCGCTTTGTTTCCTTGTGGCAAACATGCATCGCTGCTGTCTTCTTCAGAGTATCGTCCATTTCTTAGGATAAACTAAGCTTTCAAAAGTTGTGGGATGCAAATTGCACCCATAATAATGTTCGATTCAAATATTGCATCTAAAGAACTGCTTTGTTAAGAAACAAAAATTATGTGATGAATTTATGGCCACATCTTTTATCTCACAGTAAAGAATCTTCAAATTATTACAATGCAACAAACCATCAGCAATTCATTACCAGCTATTCCAAAATCACCCTACTACACATATGTGTGGGGGGTGCATAATCAATATTATTTATTAAATTATATATATATATATATATATATATATATATATATATATATATAATTTGAATATATTATATATAATTATATATAATATAATATATAATGAATTATATATATATATATAATATAATGATTGAATGGTGCAAATGACTTGTTGATTCTCAAAAACTGCACAGACTGATAGGGTTATGTAGATGGAAATGACGCATTTGCAGATGGGCGCAGCCGCATTCAGTGTCATTTTGTGAACGGATAAAGCATTTTTGGAGACACAATATTTACTTCACATAAAATTACGGGCACAGTATGCACTTCATAATTTTAAAACTTAGCTCATCTTCAAACAATGGACAATACAGTGAACCAAGCAGCATGTGCAAAGCTAGAGCAGGAAAGAAGTGTGAGAAAGAGAGCTCAGTTGGATTGCAGTGGTATGTAAAGTAATGTCTTTCTTTAATCTGATTCGCTAGAACTATGTGAAGAGTAAAAGATTAAGATGACATAATGCAGAATAAATAAATTTCATAAATCTTGGTTGAGAACTGAAACTGCTAGACAACGACATAAAAAAGGCCTTGCTTCTAAATTCCAAAAGCTCTCGAACCAGCCGATTAGCCCCACCGATCCCGTTAATCTTCCCACCGTAAATACCAATCCCACTGTTAATATTTCTTCTGTTAATCTTTCGGATGATAAAATAAAAGTATCAAAATATAGTTTCAACTTTTCAAAAGTATCTACATTTTCAGTTCCCGCAATCATTTCTCCTATTGAAAAAGCTTTCAAATTCTGTAAAATTTCAGAAACACAGAAAGATACAATCCACCACTTAATTACTCATAATGTGAATTTTAATAACAAATTGTTTGTTTTTAATCTTAACCAAAAGGAAAGGAAAGCCTTGTGCAAAATTCATTCTAATCTTAACATTATAACTTTCAAAGCTGATAAGGGTGGCCAGATTGTTGTTATGGACAACCATATGTATAATAATGCAGTCATGAAACTGATAAATGAAAGCCTATATTGCTCGATCCCTAATGATCCTTCAATTTGTGACCTGACGAAGGATATTAAATCCTCTCATATATCTCCAACTCAGTTTAAAGAATCACTCATTCCATCTATTGCTAACTCTGCACGGTTTCTTGCTCGACTCAAATTCCATAAAATCTGAACTCTTTTTTAACCTATAATTTCTATCTTAGGAACTGCATCATTTCATTTGTCCAAATATTTAGTTTCAATAGTTTCTCTTTTAGTTTCTAACAATATTCACACTGTTAAAAGTTCCTGAAGTCATCAATAAACTTAGATATTACTCTCCTGCATTCAGTTATGCTTTCTTTTGATGTTAAATCACTGTTTACTAATGTTCCAGTCAAAGAAGCATGTTTTGAAACTAGGTTAGTAAATTCCATTTCACACATACTGAAATTGAAGTTAATTTCTCTTACTAAGTATCTTTGAATCAAATCCACTTTGTTTTCCAAACTGAATATTATCATGAAATTGAAGTATTAGCAATGGGTTATCCTCTCAGTCCTGTACTTGCTGACATTTACACGCACTATTTTAAGGTTAAATAATTAGAGAAACTATCTTTTTGTCTATGGATTCGCTACAATAGATCACACTTTTTTTTATGGTAATAAAGAAGATTGGATCCCAGATTTCATTTTTTATAAATTCAACTAATCCAGTCATGCAGTTCACTTTCGAAACTGAAGCTGCCAATAAATACCCTTCTCTTCCATGATGTTCCATAACAAAATCTTTTTCTGTTAGTTTGCCTCCCTATGATAAATCACAACAGAAGGTTAAGCAAAAACTGGTTTCTTTTTTACTGACATGTATTTCATGCTGTCAAAGTTTATAGCCTAGAATCTTATCTTTCTTCTTCAGTTGCACTACATCCTATCACAGGCCAAGGCCATCTCAACAAGCTTCCTCCAACGGATCCGATTAGTCGCTACAGTCCCGACTGATTTTTAGAGTCCTGAGATCTGCCTCCACACAGTATATCCATCTTGTGTGAGGTCTTCCTCTTTTCCTGGTACAGTCTATACCTGCAAAGGTCACCTTTTTAAACAGGGTTCAAGCTGTCACATCTTTTCTTACTTAATGATGTCAATTATTTAAAAGCAGTTGCCTTTGACAGAGGGTTTTCTCACACGGTCATTGATAAAGGCCTTTAAAAAAAATTCCATTCAAATAGCAGCAAGTCATCTGCTATTAGAAATAAATTTAATAACCTTGTCGTTCTTCCATTTCATCCTTCCATCAGTTAAAAAATTGCATGGATTCCCAAAAAGGTCAATTTTCTCACCTACCAACAAAATCCATGGCCTGATTCTTAAAGATTCCATTTCTGATTTTAATTCTTGTGGAATTTATAGCATATCTTGTCAATATGGTTTGAGATATATAGGTTAAACTAAATAAAAGTTTCACATCAAGGATCATAAATATTCTGCCCAAAAAGATTAAAGTAACAAATCTTAATAGTTAATCATAGCTGTTAATTTAATAATAATTTTGACTCTGGGTTTGCAGAAATTATCCAAAAAGCTTTTTCAGTTGGTGAATTGAATTTCTTTGAAGCTTTTTCATATTCACGAACATTTATTTTGTTTAGTTATAATGACTTTAGTTCCAATCCAGTACTTCCTAATGCTTTTAAAATTCTGTTAACTCAGTTTATTATTTCTGTCAACAGATGGCAATACCTTCTCATTCACTTTACTTCTTTGCTTTTGATATAAATACAATCAATGGTTCTTTCCTTCTTAGTAGAATTTCTTTGTTCCTGATGAAGAGGAGCCTGTATCTGTTAATCCTCAAAACTGAAACAGACTTAATCTATGCCAAACACAAGGTTGTTTTCTTGTCCAATTTTATGCTTTACTCTGGTGTGTTTATTTTCTCTCTTGATACATGAGCAAATAATAGATATGCATTTGAAAAGAAGCAAACACCTCTTTGTTGATAATATATTGAAAGATGCAGAAATCAAAATAAATGCCATGTCGGAAGCATGCTTCAAAACGAATTGCTCATTGAGATATGATTAGACAGTGAACTATGTCAACCAAATATTTATGGTAAAGCGTATCATTTACTGTTGTGGTATTGGGAAGAAAACTTGAATGAACAGTGAACTAAATTCAGTTGGTGTTTGTGGAGTCATTGATGAATCTTCCCAGAAAAGACATTCAGTTATGTTTACAGACACTAATAATAATGTTTCATATGGCTGAGTCATATGTCAGGAAAAGTGCCTAAGTCAGAAATTAATAATGTTCTAAAGCACATGTTTGTTCAAGCTAAGACCTTGGGACAATCAACAGATTTCTCAATGACACTGAAAGCAAGTGTGACAAAGAATAAATTTATGTAATTCTGCAATTGGGAATAATTAAAGACTGACCATACTTTACATATCCAACAAAATAGCACCAGTAAACATGACAAATTACTATAAATGAAATGGTTAGTACATTCAAGGTGGTAACATGTTTGCTGCCAAAGCTGATGTGGTGCATCTGTTCATATATGCTAATAATGTAATTTTCCATTAGAATCTGATTAGTCCATTTATAACATTTCCCAAGTGAATTAAAACTAAAAAAAAAAAAAAAGTTTCACATTTTACACATTTAGTACCCTCCCTGTATGCCAAATATCTAAACATTTGCATTTCCTAAGGTGATACTTGCCTTGAGTGATTTAACTGAAACAATTGGTACAAAGTTATCTCTTAGCTGGCAAGTAAAATGCCAGCTAAGAGAAAAAAGTCAATTTGCCATGTAAGAATATTCTCATAGATGGCAGTAAATGTGTTAAATCCTGAAGCCCATTTTAGGGCAACACTGCAGATTGAGAAGTTAACACTAACTGTACTAAACAGAACTGGCCAGTCACTTACAGAATGCATGAATTTATATGAGTTATGAATTAAAAAAAACTCGTAAGATAAGGAAGTAAAACATGACAGAATTCATTTACTATTACCATAATGCTGAGCCCCCGCCAAAAAAAAGATAATAAAGCTACAAAAGCCCTGTTTAATTGGGTATAGTGGAGACTGCAAAAGAAAGCAGTACTGTGATTTGCATACATGATGTCACAATAAAAGACAAGATCACAAATGAGGAAGACAGGGCCCGTTTTCCTGTTCAAGATCAAAATATATTTGCAGCTCAATTTGAGCAACTAGGAAACTCAAATAAATAAGAAAATTTCTTGGTGAAAAGGATAATTCAGAAAATTATCTTGCAAGCAACTATACTGGAATTTCCAATGACAATCATCACAAATCTTTCACTAGTGATGAAGTACATGTGGTTGAAACAACAGGTTCAAAGTGGTGCATTTTACATCTGCCCACAATGCCAAGAACAGTGCGAGCAATTGATACTTATACTACCTATAATATCTGAAAAAAAAAAAAAAAAAGTCCAGCAAACATAATGTAACTGTGAGTTACAAGCTTGTTATAATAAATATGAATTCTTGGCAGGTGGCATGCATGTTGGTAAGATAGTACTTGTAGCTTGGATAGTGTGATAGATTACGGCATGTTTGATTTAAAATAACTATTGAGATATATATTAATTATGATGATTCAAATGATGCATCAAAAGTTAGTTTTTCTGCAGAAGAGTTTACTCATGCTTTCAAATCGACTATGATTAAACACTTAGTCCAGTAAAAAAGCTAGAAATTGTCTGCACTCAAGTCACAGCACTACAACTTATATGCAAATGTTCCCAATACAACATTCTCACATTGCACACTAAAAGAATTTGTACACACACATGGAGTAACTGAAATGGTATACTGACGATTCTGACAAGATTAACAAACAACACACTACTGGAATAAAAATTTCAGAGATTTTTGTATCATCCTGGGTTTGAGTTGAGTGAAACTGACCCATGCTTGCACATAGAAAATAAAGGTAAAAGAAAACTAAATTTATGTTTAAAAGATTGATTGTTTTCACTAACTCATCTAAGAGAATCTGAAAAATTCATCAGATAATTAAGAATTAAACTCACAAATAAAAAATTTTCAAGGATTTGATGTTCTGCATCTTCACGGCAGAAACATCAAAATCAGTCAGCAGGCAGCTTAGAATTGAAAAATTCTTCAGCAATCAGAGAGAAAATTTCAAGTTAACACCTATGCAAGAACAGTTACCACTTATGCTAGTTATGAGTTAACACTTATGCTAAAAGATAATCTAACTACAGAAAAATGCACATAAACAAAACCATTAATATTGAGCCACAGACGCTTAAGTATATTTTATGTTAGGTATGACAATTACCTTCCCATTTTGTATGGTAATTAGAAATGCTGGCTTCATTGAGCCCACACTTACAGTCCAAAGAACACATGGATGTTTGTGGTTATGTATCTCCCTTCTCATGGTATAATATCAGTTTCTCCTTGCAATGCATCCCTGGTAACATTCTTGAAGATAAAACAGGTAAATAACTATACATATAGTCTTTTAAATGCCACAGTTTTGGATATTCATGCTTAGTTAGCAAATGTCTAGTCATTGGGAGAAAATGCTAGCCATAAAATCAGTTTTAGCATACCATGCTGTTGCCTTCCATCAGCTTGAAACTCATTCTAAAAGTAATAAGATTAAATTGAATCACTTGCTCAGGGAACATAGCAAAGTCTGAAATTAAATGTACTATATATAATATTCGTGCACTATATTTAAACTGCATATGTTATCATGCAAGAATAATTAATTACTTTGCAAGTATTATCATCACAAGTTCCATATTTACTTGAAAGTAAAGCTCCCCTCGAATATAAGACCCTGCTTAAATTTTATGATAATTTTAAGAAGCAAACTACAAATCAATATTTGTCTTGCAGTTATTCTGAAAAAGACAACCTTAGTTATTTGTCTTGTAGTTATCCTCAGAAAAATAGTGTTAGTTTTTCTCCCCCTTCCTTCAGAATTTTTACAAACTAACAGTATCATAAGCTGTGGCCCAAAGATGTTGGTGACACACTACTAGCTATTTGTTTCAGGTACAATAGTTATTAGCATATTAGATGCAGGTCTAAACAGAAATTGCTCAGCTAAATGTCGCTATTATAATAGCAGCAGTTACACAATATATCTGAAATGATTTAGATGCTAACAACATAATTATTAACCCTCTGAATGGCGTGGGATTTCAGATCTGTCATGAAGACATGAATTTAAATAGTATTTATTAATTAAATGTTACTTATTTCAGTCTCATTTTCATAAACTTACATTCATTAATATGATATTAACATTATTAAAGGAAGTAAGAAAAGAAAATATCTTTAAATTGTAATATAAGACAAGTGATGAAAAATCTGATGACCATATAAAGCCGGTAATGGTGCTCAGAGAGTTAATTCTGACAACTGATTCACAAAGAACTAGATGCACAATGATGGAGTGATGACACATAAAAAATACGGTACTATTCGGTTTCGAGGGCCGTAAAAAAATTGCAGCGAAAATGTACACGCAAAAGCGCCAAATCTAGCAAACGCGTCCATTTAACAGAGCGCCAAATCTAGTGTACGCGCTGATTTCAGATTGCGTATGTTTTTATAGTTCTATATTTCTTAAGACGCCATTGAAATACTAGTTTAATTTTTAAATCATTTTTTGATTTTAAATCCTTTTTTGATATCTTATGGATTTAATAATTTGGGAATTGCCCATGACGAAAAGTCGGCAATAGAATTTTGGGTAAAGTTCAGAATCACCCGCTGCTTGACGCATTTTTAAGAATTGCACGTACTCAGTATCCATGTGCACATCGACCTATTTTCACTTTAAAAAAAAATACTAGAACTGCACAAAAATGGAACTGCGCACAAGCGATTCTGCACTTTACGGAGAATATTTTCAAAGAAAAGGCATCATTCATTATAGAAAATTACATTTGAACAACCAACGAGATGAAATTATGCTTTAGCGATAAGTCGGTAGCGAGATAGCAATGCAGGCATCCATTCAGTTACGTTTAGCAATTTTTGGTTGATCTTTACAATATGGTAACTGGTAGTTTGGCGACATTTTGGAGGCGATAAAGGTTACTACCTGGGACTTTGGTAATAATGTGAGCAGCACTCGGTTCCGATTACGCATTATTTTGTGTGAGGGAAATGAGAGATCATGGGATATGTCATGTGATATTAATGGACGAATTATGGTTCTTTAATCGGAAAAGGGGGGAAATCGGGAAAAAATCTGGAAATTTTGTATTTGGCTTTATTCTGTGTTGTGTGAAACAGTGTTCGTGAATTTTTGGATCCCATGGCCGTAACTAAAGTGAATTCGAAATGGGTATTTATGTATTAATTTAATGTATGTGCTCATTTATATTTTAAGTAGTGTTTTTGAATTTAATTATATTTTAATTAAATGATAGTTATTTTGTGAATTTTATGTTTGTAGGAATTTGGTATACGTTTTAGTTGAAGTAAACGTGCATGGAAATAATTTAAATATCTGACACTAAGTATTTGTAATGGTTGCGGTATGAATTCGTTGGTGATGTGTATAATGTAATAGATGATTTAGAGGTAAAAGTTTTTGGATATTTTATTTATTTTATATGTGGAAATGTTCATATTTGGAAAGGGTAAATACTTTTTCGCGATCAGGTAATTTCATATATGTTCTTTTTACCGGGTTTAAAGATTGAGAAAATTGTCATGTATTTTCACGAAATTTTTCTAATTTATGAGAAAAAAGCAGTGTACATGGATATAGTGAAGAGTGTGCGCAATGCCATTTTTGTGCAATTCTGGGATGTTTTTTTAAGTAAAAATAAGTCGACGTGTACATGGTTTAGTGATATTTTAATTAAATGATAGTTGTTTTGTGAATTTTATGTTTGTAGGAATTTGGTACATATTTAAGTTGAAGTAAACGTGCATAGAAATAATTTTTAAATATTTGATACTAAGTATCTGTAATGCTTGCGGTATGAATTCATTGGTGACGTGTATAATGTAATAGATGATTTAGAGGTAAAAGTTTTTGGATATTTTATTTATTTTATATGTGGAAATGTTCATATTTGGAAAGGGTAAATACTTTTTCGCGATCAGGTAATTTCATATATGTTCTTTTTACCAGGTTTAAAGATTGAGAAAATTGTCATGTATTTTCGTGAAATTTTTCTAGTTTATGAGAAAAAAGCAGTGTACATGGATATAGTGAAGAGTGTGCGCAATGCCATTTTTGTGCAATTCTGGGATGTTTTTTTAAGTAAAAATAAGTCGGCGCGTACATGGTTTATGTGTATGTGTTATTTTGAAAAACGCATAAGGAGTATGGTATTGTGCACTTTTTCCCAATTTTGCAGTGAATATTTGTCATGATTAAGCAGTTTTGTTAGATAAAATTTCTAGCATAAGTGTAATTCGGCTAGTAGATTGTTGGAAGAAGTGTTCAGTAGATAAAAAGAAAAGAAACATGTCTTTACTTCGTGGAGACAAAACGACGGCGGGAAAAAAAAATAGAGGGTTGCTGTAGGAGAGTTGGTCGCCAAATTTTCGCCAAGTTACCATAATGTAAAGATCAACCCAATTTTTATATAAATTATAATAATGATCTGAAATAGTTATTTACTCTTATGCTTCCATTCAGTCATGTTTAGCCTTTTTCATATAAATTATAATAATAAAAAATATTATATGAAATTAACCTTTCATCTAAATTAAAACATCAATCTTAAATAGTTATTTACTATTATACTTCCTTTCTTGCTGCAATTATAAGGCTGCCGCAATTATTTTTGGCAGCATTGGCATCAACAATATTTTGGCGATTTTTTACGGCCCTCGAAAACGAATAGTACCAAAAATGCTAGCAGTCGTAATGGCCAACATATTACACCTTTTTATTCAATGAAAGAAATAGAGTAATAGGTGCAATCTGTGTGCCCATTCAGGATCATATTTTTGCCTTTACTACATTATAAGAATTAATTCAATCAAATAAAGAGTCTCTCTCTTTAGGAAGTTGGCAAGACAGAAAGAATATGAATCGAAGATGAAAACTGGTTCAGAATGATTTAGTTCCGGTATAGTTCATTCTAAGTTTCAATTCCCAAATTTTAAATTATTATTGAATGAAATATTATTACAGTATCTGCATTATTATCTGCATCTGCATCATTAACGGAAAGTTAATTTTGAAATGATGCACTTTAGAACAATTTTTAATAGGCAACTGCTATTTTTAGGATGTAAAGGAAAACAGTTCAGTAAAAAAGTTCGGGGACTAATGAAAATTATAGCATTTTACCTTTACAATTTTTTTTTAATCTTATGTATATATATATATATTATATGGTAACTACCTGTGTGGTTTATTTATCAGTGTAATTATCTACATAGTATGACAACAAAACTCTTTCCTCATTCTGCAGTTTTTTCTCAAAATACCCAATTATAAGAGCTACCAATTATAACTTAGAAAAGAGGCCCTTTTTTGAAGTAAATATGATAAGAACATTGGAGTGCTATTGTCAAATGTATTATAAAGAAGAAAATTAGGAATATTACAGTGCCTCTCAGGAAGATCTACGAGTAATGTAATGACATTTATGTAATGGTAGGTTGTATAAATTAACTAAAGATCATCACAAGTATGCTACTAAATGATTGATACTTTGAAAAGAAAAAGAGATAACAAGTTTGTGAACCTCCTGTTAGCCAGAAAGAAAAGAATATTCTAACAGTAGTGTTAGAAACATCTCTAATTAATCTCAACAAAGCTGCATATGTTCATAAAATAATCAGTTGGGTGTACAGGAAGACCTCAGTTACCATGGGTTAAAATTTAATAACTGCACTCCAAATACAAATCACCACAGCTTTGAAATGTAGACCAATACATATGCAACCAAAAATATATTTAGTTCGAGTTATCATTTTCGAGGTAACGTTCTTGTAACATTTTGGCTTTATCTAACACCATACGCTCGCCAGTCACTAGTAACTGTCCACCTATGCCTGAAGGACATATGGATAATTGTTTCAGTATGTAAAGTATGAAATTAGGCAGACAAAGATACTGTCAGGTCAATCACTCCTATAGAATTCTGAGCCAAACTTCTGTCTGGAACTTTCACAACAAAGCATTCATCAGCCTTTCTGCACGATCCACCAAACATCTACTGCTGTGGAAGTATTCAACCTGCTTCTTTTTCACTTCATAAAAAAAGTTCATTCACTCATAAAAAAGCTTTTTACTTTTTCATTAGGTCCCCTGATTTTATTGGAAAGTCTACTTAAAATGCTATGAGTAGAAACTTCCCGAAGGCGATTCTTCCAATCACCTGTTTTGTCAACCATATCCAGCTGTTCTTTTTCCCATCCAACAGATATTAATTCTTTTAATAAGCTCTAAAAGAGCCATAGTGCAATCACAAATGCTATTCTTTAGCCTTTAAATTCTTTTTTTTAATTTTTTTTTCCAAAATGTAAGGGGGAAAAATAAAATAATAATGTTTAATTTATATCCTTGTTCTTAAAATAAGTATTTATTTACCACCTAATACTACTTCCATCATTCAGCCAACATATCAGCATATAATTACATCCGTCAAGGCCTGTTACTTCATCCACTCAAAAAATAAGAAATCAACATGGAGAAAATTTATCAAGAAATTTGTTCAAAGTATATCAGGATTAAACAAAATAAAAATATGATATATATAAATATGAAATATAAAAATATAATTATTTAACCTATGGTATCATTTAGGTGATTGCCTTCCCCCTAACAATTTTAATTCATATATAAGCTTATTCTCAAACTGGTAAACTTCAGCATAAAAGAGTTTGCCAGAATTTCCTGTCTTACACACGGAAATATGCAGAAACCTTGTATAACACGGAAATATGCCACAAATGTCATCACATTCAGACTACAATCCCAAACATAAAGAAGTTTAACTGGTTACTATACAACATACACTCATGGCCAAATTAATAAGCATTTTCGAAACTTCTCACAGATAAAGATAATTTTTTTTTTCTATATGCCATTTTAGTCTGGCAATCATTTTTTCAGGTTAGATTGGATGCAATTTTAATGTTTATTACCTACTTCTTAAAAATGTTGATAAGGATGGAAATGACTATATCATTCAGGATCGCATATATAAAATTGAGGAAAGTGAAGAAATTTCACCCAAAAAATTTCTGAATGTTACTTTAATATATTATTTACAAAAAAATTAGGTAAATCTTCGGATTATGGTAACTCGGCGATTTTTTGGCAACCAACCCTTTTACAGCAACCTGCTAGGTTTTTTTTTTTTTTTTTATTTGACGCCATTTTGTTTTCACGAAGGCATGTTTTTGTTTTTACTCAACATTTTTTTCAACAATCTGCTAGTCGAATTACGCTTACGCTAGCACTTTTATGTAACAAAAGTGCTTAATCATGACGAAGATTAGGTGCGAAATTGTTTCTAAGTGCCTATTAGCTAAAATCACGATAGGAAGTTTCCGGAAAGTAGTGAAACAAACATGCACAGAAATTTGTTTTTACAGAGCAAATTTATATATGAAACATGTAAATAATTTTTCTCATAAAATAGAAAAATTTGCATGAAAATGCAGGAAAATTCTGTGAATCTTTGAAGTCGGTAAAAAGAACATGTATTAAATTACCTGATCGCTAAAAAGTATGTATACTATGCAAGCTTTTATATCTTTAGCTTGCATATACCCTTTCCGAGGATGAACATTTGCACGTATAAAATAAATAAAATATGCAAGAAATTAATTTCCTTTTCCCTCTAAATTATCCATTAAAAAAGTTGCCACAAAATAATCTGTGACTGAAACTGTGTACTCCTCAGGTTATTGCTAAAGTCCTAGCTAGTAACCTTTATCACCTTACCAAAATGTTGCCAAACTACCTGTTACCATATTCCAGAGATTAGCCAAAAATTAATAAACTATAATAGAAACAAAATTTTAAAAGATAATAAAACACCTAGAATTATGAAGTGTGCAAACAACAAAGGTGTAAGTCATGATTATCTAATACATAATAAATAGCAAATTTCTGCCCTTATTTTTACACACAACCATCATTATGAAAGATGAAAATTCCAAAAAATCCAAGTAAAATATATTCAAAATAGATAATACTTTAATTCTTTTCTACTATCAAGAAAGCTTCCGTTATAAAACCTCTTTCTCTGGAGGGTAAATATTTGGCTGTTGAACTGTCCTTTGAAAAACAACTGAGAATTTAAAAGAGTACCTTGAAAAACTTTCAGCGTTCCAATATCTAATAGTTTGAAACGTCAAGATCGGATTGTATAAAAAAACAAATGAATTACTAATTTCATTTCTATCTTACTTTCAGATTCGGTAAGATACTCTACAATTCATATTCAAATAAAAATAGATCAATTACGAATCCGAGCATACTTAAGGCATGGACACACAAATTAAACAATATTGATTTTTCTGACATCCTCCCCCCTCAGCCTTTTCAATTTTTCACATATATAAATTATGCGAAGACAATGAAAAGCGTGAGTTACAACTCACAATTCCTCAAAACAGAATATAAAACTCTGTATTTGACGACTTTCGACTATGGTAGATTAAACTATTTTTTGGTGCACCTTCTATACAGTTTTCGTACTCGAAAGACTCTGATACTGTTTATGTATAATTGTGAATGAAAACACGTTAGAACGCAACTTTTTGTGTTTAAATTTCTAAGTGAAGTCGATGATTCACTGGTAAGTTGTAAATTAAGTGACTAATAAGGATTTGTCTGCGTAATCTAAGTAATTATTAAATATTAATAAAGATAAGCTGAATTAAAATATAGTAATTCCTTCTTCACAATTTCAAATGCAATATATCTCTTAAGAAGATACCTTTGACGTATCAATTTTACTTGAATTAGAAATTTCAAACAAAACAATTACTAGCATCACGAAAGAAATAATACATTTCTTTATACGTAAATTAAACAATATCAGAATCTTTCGTTTCTTAAGACTAAATAGAAAGTGCACCAAAAATTCTATTGCACCAAAGAGGTTAGAATAGAAGGAGGGAAGGTTCAACTCAAACGGTGAAGCTTGGCGGCCATCTTCCTGTTATCACCATGACTTGTGCAAGGAAGTCTGTCATTGCAACATTTTTTTCTTTTCTTTTTGAAGCATGTCAGCTTGTATTGCATATTAATGCACAAATAGATTCTCGAAAAATATTCCGGGCATTATTTTTCACACGTAAGTATTAATTTTCTTTTTTTATGTAAAAACAATTATGTCAAAAATATCACAATGTTATGTAGTTTTCTTTCCAGATGTGAAAAAAAAAGGACTTAAAATAGGTTATTTAATATAACTATAATCAAAATATATTAAATACATTTTAATGTTTCTGTTTATAGCTGGTATCTTCGTTCGTTAAGACACAATGCTATATGGTAGGATTTAAATTGTATAATTTGAACGTTTTAGTAAATTCGTTTTATAACTTTCATGAAAAGTAAGAAATCAGTTGTTACTATTTTTATTAATTGTAAAGGTGTTAAATAAAGCAATGCTTTTCTTTATATATTAATTATTATTCATTTTTTTAAGTTAAGATAAACTGTTCTGTTGTTAAAATTTTTTTGTATAAACTTACAAATTTCTGCGCAGTGTAGTGATAAAATTAAGTAAAATTTTTACACAATTGAACATGTGGAAAGATGTATCCAAAAACTTATATAGGTGTATTTCTGTAATTCATCTTAATTAAAGGCAGTTTCTTTGAGATTAATAAATATGAAATGCGCATAAACTGAAATCAATGAATTCACATAAATCTGTTTTATTTTATTAAGATTTATTTTCTAACCTAAGCAAATTCGTGAAATATGCAGAAACATCATTTTTAAAGGCTTTAATGTTATGCGCATGCATTTAGATTTCGAACTATTTCTTAATAATTTGCTGTACATAGTAAATTATGGATATCATCTTTATTACTTTAAAACAAAAATTCAACAATAGCGAGGGATTTCATTATAAATTTAACATATCTTTACTGGAAAATAAATGCACGGAACAGCTTAGAAACACGTACATGTCACTGCCGTAATGCAATGTTTTGAAGTCACAAACATGGACGCCGCTTGTTCGGCGGAGTTTCATTCCCCGATAGTGGAGGAAACTGCGAACCCTCCCTCCTTCTATTCTAACCTCCTTGTATTGCACAGCAACCAAGGAGACAGAAATAATCGGCTCTGAAAGTTTTTTTTTTTTTTTTTTTTTTTGTTCCTGTAATTTTTTTTTTACTAGAGAGCTAGCGTATTTCTACAATTCCGAGCAGCTGAATGTAGATCACTATTTTTACTTTCACTCAACTTTGTTTTCAGTTGAATTTCTTGATAACCAATAAGCGGTATTTTATTGGTTTGAAATAAAAATTTCTTCTTAATCTACCTTTCCTTCCCAGGATTATAAGTCGACAGAAAGATTTCTCAGAACCCCCATTTCCACTAAACCTACGTAGCTGAGTTACCAGCTTCACTTAGTAAACAGACTTGAAAGCCAACAAAACTCAATTATCTCGAAAAGACGTTTGTTTTCAAACTGCGAGTTGTATCGCTCACATTCTTTTCATTTTAAACTTGTTTGTTATTTTTGCTATTTATGGAAGATAACAGAAAGGTGGGGGAAAACATTAAAAACAAGAACTTTTTTTACAAAATTCTATATGGTTGATATAAAAAAAAATACGATCTGTGTATATTTACATCCTCACAGCCAGCAGATCCAATTCAGCAAAATGAAGATTAGATAAAGCATATAAACACATAGGCACTCAACATGTGTAAGTTAGGTTACTGCCCCATATAACACTCCCCAATATACCCAAAACACATTAATTTTACCGATTCTTGAAATTAGGAGGTGCATATAAAGTACCATATAATCCCACACCAAAGCGAAAATCAGTTATGTGCTGTATGTTATAAATAATCAAATGTTTTATAAATGCCAGAAATGCACATAAATTTAATGAGCATTCGCATTATTACATATGCTATGCTTTGCTATTTATGCACCTTTTATGTTGTTTATAGTATGTCGCTGATTTTGCAATAAACAATTTAAATGATAAGGAAAAGTAAGTAGGAAGTAAAAAGTAAAGTCGCGTATATAATAAACAGATTTTTACACGGTACGCTATGGGTCAATATGAAATATAACAAATTTGACGACGAAAAATTTGTAAACAAAGTCATCAAAAGTATAATAACGACTTAAAATACTGTCTAGTCTGAAATTTCCACGATTATAAATTTAATCAGCATATAAATATTTTAAAAATGACTTAGTCGGTTATGTTACAAAAACACAGCATATAAATATAGTTTTTTTTTCGGGGGGGTAGTTCCTCTATAAAATCGGTTTCCATTTCTATCGTCTACGACGTCAAAATACAGCCATCGCCTTACTGGAAATATCCCGTGATCCTTCAGAAGCAGAACTTTCGTCTGATTGGTTAATTTCTACACGGAGCACAGCTGCAAACGGAACATTTTCGGCAAAATTTCAAAATGTTCAGCTTAACCGAAACATCGCTTCCTCAGCTAGATGCAACATCGCCTGTAGTCGTGCTGGTTTTTCTGGGAACCCTCCTGTTTAAACCAATGCTACCAGAATCTCGTTTCTCGGAAATGTCTCACCTATCCGCGGGAATCGCTAGATGTTATATGGGTTTTAATGTCTTCTGAAAGCATATTACGTATTATAGTGTGTTTTAATTTTTGAAACAATGTTATCAGGATGTAGGGTTAAATATCGTGTTGCGCGCCTGTTTCTATGTAGTTTTGTTTTGGTTCTGTAGGTGGTTTGGTTTATTTGATCATGGCAGAATATACAGATGCTATTTACGGAAGCGGAGGAATGGCTTCGTGCAGAGATGGATGGAATTGATCTGATCGTGGGCGGCCAACTTGCATAAATGTGAAGGCATCTTTTTTTCAGGTTGGCCACGGCTCGCTAAGACAAATGGGTGCTCAGCATCGTTATTAAGTTGTCTGTATCGTGAAGAAAGCGATCTTCATCAAGATAATGGGATGCCCATGTGAAAATGTAAGCGAATAATTTCCGGCATATGCAAAAGAGCTAGCGTAATTACGAAATTATCTGGGTAACGGGGAGGACAATTCCATATTTTTATGTTATGGAGTTAAGAGTTAGATCTATCAGTTATGAATTTGCAACGGGCTAACGATGACTTTAACAAGACTACCATTAATTTATCTTCGAAATTAGGTGATGAAGTGCGCTTATGGCCACCAACGTTTTGAGAAATTTCCCAAATTTCTGATAAGCCTATTCACTGCTGCCTTCCTGGATGACTTTCTAAGGAAAACTGTTTCGTGTCCGTGTTTCAAGTGGAAAAAGCCATGAAACTACCCATGCAGTCAGCCCGTTCACCTGAAATCGAACTACTGGTGACCACTCGGCCGCTGATGGGCGGTTCTATGACTACTCAAGTACTTCGTTTAAGAATACTATTCAGTATGTCTACAGCGATTTTGTTGAATATGCGTTGCGAATTTTCAGAGCTTTTAACATTAATTTAATATTTATATGTAATGTAGATACGCTTTCATTTCATCAACCAAATAATAAAACACAATCATTGAGCAATACATTTATTTATTAATAATGTTAATCTCTTACTTTTTATTTATAAACAACATTCTAGACAACTAGTAAAGTTCGAACTGGAATTCACTAGTCATAATATTCTGTTTTTATACTTAGTGTATAATATCTCCGCTTTTATGACAGGGAAATAACAAAATAAAATCTTTTAAGCGAAATGATTGTTTTATTCTTTTGAGAGTCCTGCTTATATAAGCTGTTTTCAGATTGCTTGAGTACTGAGCGCTTTATTATGTAGTTTGATTGAGGTTTTTTCAGCTCTCTTTAACAGCTTGGACAATATAATTCAGTATCATAATACCTAAAGTAATGGAAGGGTGAACATTTATAGTTTCTCAGATGAAATGAATTTCTTCTTGCTATACTTCCTTTTTCTAGTTTTATTTAGAGTGATTCTAAATTTGCATTTCTTCACAATATCGCTTTTACCCCGAAGATTACTATATTTTCTCTTACGTTAAAATCTGTCTTTATCTCCTTTATTAAAATCTTATCATGATAGGTAATCCTTTCCTTGATTCCTAGCGACGTTCCTCTTCTACTTGTTCTTTAAAATCCTGTATTTTTGGTTTTAAAATTAACATAGTAGCTGGTAATTTTGCATAAAGGCATCCACTTGTAAGAGGCTGTGCAGATAAGACATTCATTTTAGTAATCGGTGTGTTCGTGTATCCTAGAAGGGCTTTGTGTATTTCATCTACCACATTCCTGTTTTACGGAGAATATTTTTAGGTATTCTTATCATTTTTGCTGCAGATTCCTCCAATTTAGGATTAAAAAAACAGCTGTTTTAAATCTTAAATCCGTAAGCTTTTGAAAATTAGTTTAATTTTGTACTAGTAAACCGTTCAGGACCAGCGTAGCGCATACGCGACGCAGTAATTCCACTACTACCAGCACGCGACGCAGTAATTCCACTACTACCAGCCCAGCGTCGCGTATACGCGAAGAGCTGCGATCTATCCCTCCAGTCCATCGTCGCAACTCCAGTCCAGCGTCGTAACTTGAAAACGGAACGATTTATTTGAATTTTTAAAAGCCATTAGATAAAGCTAAATGGTAACTGTTTTCAGATTTGTTGATTCATATGGCATTTGACTTTCATGTACTGGCATTAGTTTCTTCTCTGTGCTTCTAGTTTTGATAGATTTACTAGTATAAACAAACTGGGAATCACGGCTCTTTATAAGTGCGTCTATGAATTAAAGGGGCACAGGGGGTTTTGTTTATTTCGTTAGGAATTTCTTTTTCTTTTTTTTTCGCTTTTGTTCTTTGCTTTTTTTCGGTATTAGAATGTGGGTAAGTGTATCCAGCTCCTTGTTTTCGTTTATATTATTTGCTTTTTTTGTTAGGAAAGTACATTCAGCTGACATGGAATGAAAAAACCCAAGACCAGTTGTCCTTTTTTCTATTTATTTTGAAACTTAACATAAGCTTTCTTGGTTAATTAAAAAATAACATGACAACCTTATTACAGAAGGGGAAAGACTATCAGCCTTCTCGACGCGTTATGCGTCTTACTCACTCGCATTTCTCAGGAAAGAGTTTTCAGGAAGTTTTTGTTTTTCTTACTCGATTTAATAGGTCATTATATAGTATCATGCCTTGCATGGTCATTATATATATAATGACACAGGAATTATATTTTGGTATATAATGTATTTACTTTACATATAATGTAATTATATATAATATTCATATTGACGTGATCAGTAGCGGATATCCCGCCAGTTGGGGGGGGTCTTTCCTTGATCACTTTCTGGTCATCGTGGACACTGTTTTCGAGTTAGAAAAACAGAAAGTTTTCTAATATAAACTGATGTCCCACAAGGTTTGAGGATGAAATATTTCTGGGTGTCTTTTGGAGACGTTTTGGGACATGTGTTGGGATTATATTCAGTTTCATTCCGTTAGTCATGGCTAAGAAAACTTAGAAATTTGTCCAAAATCACCGGACAATCCACATTTCCGTCTAACTGGAAGACATTTTCCGAAAATTTACGTTGACGGAAAAGGTAGGAAAAGATGCCTTGCGTGCGCTAAAAACAAGGAAAAGTGAAAGCAAACAACGTATTTTGAGTGCCAAAATATGCAATGTAGGACTGTGTGTCGATCCTTGTTTTGAATTATTTCACACACAGCAGAATTTTTAAATTGGAATTTAATTACCTGCAGGTAAATCTTGCTTAGTTTTTTTTTAATTTCATATTTGTAATTTTGCTTTTATGTTTATAGCATTTATTTCAGTGTGTATAGTTATGATTTTAGTATTTTGCCTGTTTAATTTAATTATTCTATTAATGTGATCTTCTATATATTAATACACATTAAAAACAAGTACATTAAATAAGCAACTTCAAAAATTGAAGTCATTATATCAAAATGCTGATTTTATACGATTTTGTTTTTGTAAAATTAGGCTTAACTGCTAAAAATGCGCGGGCCGTTGGCGACGATTCAGCGCTTCGTTCTCCGCGCGCTGGTCCTTAAGTGTCTTATCTTTTGATGTTATTTCCTCAGAAGTTTCGTTCGATAGTTTTATTATGTCTAACCACTTTGATAGTTAATATCCAATTATGAGGTAATTTTTACCCCCATATTCTCAAATATCCACTCCGATTTTTTCATAAAGCAAACTGAAATAATGTGATTTTTGAAGGTCTCGTTTAAGCTTAAATCTCTCGAAAATTTTATATCTCAATCATGTTTTAAATATTGTGATTGATCCCCCCCAAAAAAACGATACTTATCTTGCTATGGCTTAAGTTCTCTCTACTCCAGAGTGTGCTTTTCGAAGCACTTTAATATTTCTGTGGGAAAATTCATTGACATTATCACTCTATCATACAAAAACACTAGGATTTCCGCAAACATATAAGTCATTTCAAATTTTAAAACATTTTTGAGTTTCGATGAGTACGTTTTTCTCATTTGGAGGCCATCTCTCAAACCAAAATTTGATAACATAGAGCAGACATACATCCTTTACTGTTCCTTCTTCGAAGTGCTTTTGCGTAGTTGCACTCATCTGTAAATGCTTAGTTAACTGTACACAATTGTTGTAATTTCTGGACCGTCTTTTATGAATTTAAGAATAAATGATCGCGATAATAAATGTACAATTTGCCTTTATTTTCCAGGAAAAGACTTAAAGTTTATTTAATATTTTAACAATTTTATTTCATCTGCTGTAACCTAAATGACATAACATTGGCTATACTTTTATTCATTATAGATACTAAAGGTTTGTGATCAATTAATATTACTATTACTTGACCATAAATGAAATAATGAAATTTAGAAACAGCACTCAATGTACTTAAAAATTCATTTTCAGTTTGTACACAACCTTTTTCAATTTCCAATAAGCTTGAAGAACCAAATTCAACTGGCTTCCCATCCCGCATAATGCAACAACCTAAACCATCTTTGGAAATACACTCTTAGACACATACACAACAAAAAAAAAAAAAAAAAACAAATATGCACCAAGAAGGAATTATCCAAATGGGACGAAAAATCGGTAGAAGTGATGTACATGTACAGAAAAACAAATGATTACAGTTTGAGGAATATTGGCTGATTTATTGAAGGGATAGAGCTTCGCAAAGTGAAAAAGTCAGTAACGTGTTTGTCCACCTCTGGCCCTTATGCAAGCAGTTATTCGGCTTTGCCTCGATTGATAGAGGTTGCGGATGTCCTCCTAAGGGATATCCAGCAAATTCTGTACAACTGGCGCGTTAGATCGTCAACGTCCCGAGCTGGTTGGAGGGCCCTGCCCATAATGCTCCAAACGTGCTAAATAGGAGAGAGATCCGACTACCTTGCTGGCCAAGGTAATGCTCGGCAAGCACTAAGGTAAGCAGTAGAAACATGTGCAGCGTGGGGCCGGGCATTATCTTGCTGAAATGTAAGCCCAGAGTGACGTGACATGAAGGGCAACCCAATGGGCCTTAAAACTTCGTCGACGTACCGCTGTACCGTAAGGTTGCGACGGATGACAACCAAAGGGGTCCTACTATTAAATGAAATAGCACCCCAGACCATCACTTCTGGTTGTCGGCCTGTCTGCTTGAAGACAGTCAGGTTGGTATCACACCGCTGTCCGGGGCGTCTCCAGACTCGCCTTCGTTGGTCATCGGGGCTCAGTTCAAAGCGAGACTCATCACTGAAGACTATTCTACTCCAGTCAGTGACATTCCAGTGCGAATGAGCCCGACACCACTGCAAACGGTCTTGACGTTGTACAGAGGGCAATGGTAGTCGGCGCAAAGGGCGCCGTGACCTCAGTCCCCTTTTCTGTGAGCCGTCTATGAATGATCCTTGTGGTCACTGAAGCACTAGTTGCACGTGCAATCGATGATAATGATGCATCTAGGGCTGTGAGTGCCGCTCTGACGATTGTTCGGTCTTCACGTTCTGTCTTTTTTCTAGGCCTACCACTTTCTTCTTGACGCTGTGTGCGGCCATGGTTCATCCATTCCTGCGAACATCATCTAATAGTGGTATCGCTTTTGCTCAAATGTCGAGCTATTCGCCGATAAGACCAACCGGGTTCTTTGAGGCCAACTACTCGACCTCTCTGAAATTCTGACATCTGCGCATATCGATCGCGCACCTGTATGCGAGGCATAGTTACTGTCTACCAGAGTACACGGAATGAAATTCGTGAAGAATTTATGACCTGGAATCGTAATTGCTCCTCTTAAATATCCTGCCAGTTGTGCAGATCAGATGCGCTGTAGCGACAACCGTTCATTCATTGGCAGCCAAAATGTAAAATTTTGCCTTTTCCGTCGAAACCTGTATGCATATCAATTAGTGTCCAATTTGCTTTATATCTTCTTGGTGCGTCGTTTTTTTGTCTAAGAGTGTATGTATCTGCTTGTGTTACGACGGAATTTAAACCACCCAAAATGCACAAAACTGGTGAATGACCAATCTTATTTTTCAAAGTTTTAAGAGTCTTTGAAAGCATAGGTAGCCACTGCAAGATTACATTTTCCTTCAGAAATTTCCATAAAAGAACTGATATAGTTTTTGGCTGAGCTATAGATGGCCTCCAATAATTAATCGTGCCTAATATTCTTTCCATATTAGCGGTGCACAAAAATAAATGAATTAAATAGTAACATATAAAATAATAAATAATGAATAATTAAAATTAAGTAAAATATAAAGGAGACAAAAGTGTTAATGTATTCATTTCAGTTAATGAAAAGTTAGTGAATTAAAACATCATCAAAATTAAATAAAAAAAATGAGAAAATCAATAATAAATTTTTAAAAAATTCATGAAAATTAAGTGTAATAATAAAACAAATGAAATGTGAATAAATTAATAGAAATAAAACATAATAATGAGATTAAAAGGAAGGTAAGTATTTTAATCAGTATACTTTCCATTCAGATCAAACTGCATTTTCCCTTCTAATTCTCTTGAAGCCCACAAATGAGTACAAACCGCAAAAATTACTTTTCCTACACTTGACATGGAGATTTTCTTTCTCAGCTGTTTCCCCACTTTGGTGTTTCCATATACACTAAGGCATTCATTTAATATGTAGTGCCAATAGCAGTTTTACTAAATGCTAAATAAAGTATTGTAGTGGTAACAAAACTTCTTGTTAATACTGCGATTTAATTGCACAGTAATGTACTGGAGATCATGTTATTTGGAGCTTCGGTAGGATCTGCCTGGAATTATCATTTCACACGAAAAGCTGGTATGAACCAGGCTTATGAATAATTTAAGTCCTGATTATAACGAGATTTTTCATGTCCTAAAATAGATAATTATAACGCACAGAAATTGCTGAATCCAAATTTAGTTCATGCATTTATTCTTGAAAAATCAAAGGCCTGACACGCCAAAAGAAAACCTTTCTTCAATATAGTAATCACTAACTGAGTAATTTTCTTGCATTACGTAGTTTAAAAATGTGTAAATCTTTACATTTACTGTGCAGGGCCTTTAAGATTTATAACTTTTAAATAATTTGTTTAAAAAAAACCTGAAAGGTTTCAGATTTTATATAACACCCAAAGGGGCGTTTATTTAACTTTTTGAGTGTTACGTTTATTTATTAAATATCATGTTCTTCGCAATTAAGCCATAAAATTGAATTCAACAGCAGTATCAAAAAATAATTTAAAAAGAACATATCTTTAGAATTTACGATACACAGTTTCGGCGCTGGAGATAAACTCTCCCCCGCTCGCACATTTCTCGCTTTGTAATCGTTGAGTTCGTTAATAACAAATTCGTTAAAGTTTTACAAAATGTGAAATAGATAATAAAACAAATTTCAAATTTCGGCTTCCAGATGCCCATGGTCGACAGGATGACGAAGTTATTGAAAATTTGATGTTTTTAGGTACCGTTATTTCTTCATAGTGCGAGAAACAAACATGCATCAATGCAAATTCTTCATTATTTAATTTCTTTAAATATAATGCAGGGCTCTAATATTTGGTGGCAACAATTTAAAAAGTGAAACGCCGTTTATAGTGAACCAACGAAAAGTGCCAAAACAAAATTAATAGCCCTTTTAGGCTTATTATTATTTATTCCTCTTAACGCTATCGTTAATGTTTTACGCTTCTAACTAATTAATCAAGGTAAAACAAAACTGTTTGCCTTGTCCCAATGGGTTCTGCCAGGGCCACTGGCACGATAATTTTTTCAAATGTGCTACTCCGGATTTTGATGTAATGAAGCTTGTATGAATGACTCCACTTTTCGAATAACGAAAATACAGAACAGCCCAGTAGTAAGCGGGGGTAACCGGCCGACGGAAATGACGTCACAGAAAAGGGGCGTGGTCGCCGCCATCTTGAATCACGTGACAACCGGAAATGACGTAGATGGAATGAATGACGTAGACGGAATGACATCCTCAAAGTTTCGTTTTGATTCTGTGGCAACGATTTTATGTTTTCAAAGTTTTTATTTTTTGTGGCAACGACACTATTTTTTATGTTTTATGGCAACGAGCTCTTAACCACGTGTTTGGCAGGACACCACTTTTTAATTTATTGTTTTTAATTATTTAATACGTGATTAATTATTTAATACGTCATTACTTTTAATTATTTACTCATTTTTATACGATACATTTTAATTATTTAATCCGTCATTAGTTTTAATTAGTTCCATTATATTTTAATCCGTTTTTAATGAATTTAGTATCATTTTCCCTGTATTTTAAAAATAACTCCACGGCTGAGATTCGAACTCGCTATCTCTGGGATAGGAGTCTAGCGCTTTACCGCTCGGCTACCCGGTCCTCTTATCAGACTTGTTATTTGAAACCTTCTTTCGCCTTTTGACTTTTTGCTCCATTGATGACATAAGGCTGAAAGTCTGAGCATGCGCTTCATTTGTTTTTACACGACGGCTAGGATTTCTTTTGGCTTCTTAATCATTACTTTATTCATTGCTGTTTTAAATGTAAGATTTTCCCACAGTTTAATTTTTTATTATTATTAAGATATTTTTAATTGTTTTCATTTTTCATCTTATTCTTACTGTTTTTTTAGTTAATTTATTAATTTTTTATTTCATTTTTTTCCCTTTCCCAAACATAAATTTTATTTTTAACTTTCGCAAATTGACGTATACTTCCACAAAAGTGAACTTAAATTTTCTTTTTACTTTTTATCTTGCAAAGTTTACTTTTTTAGATTTAATTTTTGTAAAATAAAAAAGTGAAAAGGAAAAATTCAATTTGTAAATAAAAATATTACTTTTGTAGAACCAAAAAGAAAATTAAATATAAAAAAAATTAAAATAAAGTAAAGTAAAAATACGAAAAGGAAAAAAATTTCGAAAAAAAAAACTTTTGCAAAATAAAAAAGTGAAAAAGAAAAATTCAATTCGTCAAAATAAATATTACTTTTGTAAAACCAAAAAGAAAATTAAATCTAAAAAAGTAAACTTTGCAAGATAAAAAGTAAAAAGAAAATTTAAGTTCACTTTTGTGGAAGTATACGTCAATTTGCGAAAGTTAAAAATAAAATTTATGTTTGGGAAAGGGAAAAAAATGAAATAAAAAATTAATAAATTAACTAAAAAAACAGTAAGAATAAGATGAAAAATGAAAACAATTAAAAATATCTTAATAATAATAAAAAATTAAACTGTGGGAAAATCTTACATTTAAAACAGCAATGAATAAAGTAATGATTAAGAAGCCAAAAGAAATCCTAGCCGTCGTGTAAAAACAAATGAAGCGCATGCTCAGACTTTCAGCCTTATGTCATCAATGGAGCAAAAAGTCAAAAGGCGAAAGAAGGTTTCAAATAACAAGTCTGATAAGAGGACCGGGTAGCCGAGCGGTAAAGCGCTAGACTCCTATCCCAGAGATAGCGAGTTCGAATCTCAGCCGTGGAGTTATTTTTAAAATACAGGGAAAATGATACTAAATTCATTAAAAACGGATTAAAATATAATGGAACTAATTAAAACTAATGACGGATTAAATAATTAAAATGTATCGTATAAAAATGAGTAAATAATTAAAAGTAATGACGTATTAAATAATTAATCACGTATAAATAATTAAAAACAATAAATTAAAAAGTGGTGTCCTGCCAAACACGTGGTTAAGAGCTCGTTGCCATAAAACATAAAAAATAGTGTCGTTGCCACAAAAAATAAAAACTTTGAAAACATAAAATCGTTGCCACAGAATCAAAACGAAACTTTGAGGATGTCATTCCATCTACCTCATTTCCGGTTGTCACGTGATTCAAGATGGCGGCGACCACGCCCCTTTTCTGTGACGTCACTTCCGCCGGCCGGTTACCCCCGCTTACTACTCAGCCCCATAGGCCTTCTGACTCGCATCTGTGAAACAGTGTAATTGTAAACCATCCTTTATATCCTTTTTCCCAGCACCTGCAAACTGATGTTTTGGTATTTCGAAACTACAAATATGAGCTATTTCATCACACTAGCTTTGCCAATTCTTTCTGAGATTTTCTGGTATTTCAGTGTGTTCATGCTATCTTTTGTTCCCATAAATCTTGCAATAAAATCCTAGCTCGAATGGTGTATGGATTTTAAAAACCCCCAGTGGATCAAAGAAACGTCCTACAAATCTCAAGATTTCCCTTTTAGTGGGTATGTTATCCATCCTTTTGGCATCTTTTATCAAATCTTCAATTTCTATTAAAAATGTATCATTTAACCTATTCTATATATACCCCAATACTTTAGAACAAGTCGAATCTTGTGAAAAATCTTCATTCCATACCTTTTGCAAATTCGTTTCATTTGTTTTCCACTTCCGCATGTTAAATCCACCTTCTTTCAGTATGCGTTTAATATGTTCCGATTACTTGAATGTTTCTGATTCTTTATCTGCTCCGGCGATTTAAGTCGTCAACACATATATTTTCAGTTAGCATGGAAAATACGTTCGGAAAGTGTGACTTGTATTTGTCAGCGTGTACATTAAGAGTTGGTCTGAAAAGAAACAGACTAGATGTTGCTCCAAAAATGACCCTTGTCATACGAAGAGCCTTTATTTTGGTTCCATTTAATTCACCATCGTTCCATAGAAACTTGACTGCGTTTCTGTCTTCATCAGCAAGAGAAATCTGCAAGAATGCTTGTTCGATGTCAGCTGTAAACGCAATTCGATTTTGACGGAACTTAAGGAGCAATTCCAGTATGTCTGGACACATCTTGGGACTTGAATGTAAATAGTCATTTAATGACAAACAATTCTCCGCATGTGACGAAGCGTCAAAAACCACACGGAGTTTTGTAGTTTACTTGTTTTCTCATATAACAGCTTGATGTGGCATAAATTACGTTTTTGGTCCAATTTCAATGTTAGTCTCTTCGGCGATTCCTTCTTTTAAGTACTTATCAATTACTTCGTGATATCTGTCATAGAACTGTTGATTATTCTGAAATCTACGACTTAAACTCTTAACTCTACTTTTAACAATCTCCAGATTATCTCCAAGCTCATTTGAATTATGATTCTAGGGAAGGTGTCCAATATAACGATTGTTTTCAAATTTTACAGATCTTTTAAAATTATTAAATTATCTTCTAATTCGAGTTCCTTATCCGAATCGTAATTTATCCCCATAGATTCGAGCTCGCAGAGATTCTTCAGCAAACCAGACAGTGATTCGTTCTGTGTATCTTTATATCATGAACCACAACCGTATTCACATTAGTTGGTGTGTGAAATTCCGTAAGCTCTTTCTGTTCCACTAATGGTCCAACCCAATATTGTTTCAACCCCTACTAAGGAATTAGACAGTCTGTGAACCTTACCCGTAACTATTTTCCAATAAAAATCCGCTCCTATCAGCAAAGAAATTTTCGGCGTTTTATTCCCTTATCCCCATTTATCGGAAAGTTGTGTGAACTGTTTTTTAATAAGATTAAATATTTCATTTCTAGGAGAATGAATATGTGATCCATTAATGACAGGAGTAATTAAAGCTTCTACTCGTATTTTGATTTCATATCGATACTTCGAATTACGCAAAATGAGACTAGTTTTTTTAACATTCTGCGCTTCAGACGTCGTGCAAACGAATGAGAATATTTTTATTTTTTCTTTTCCAATCACCGGAAGTTTAATTTCTTACAGATGTCCTCCGTAATAAATGTTCGCTGCGATCCTAAATCAAACAACGTGCGAACGCTTTGCTGGCGCCAATTGTCTGTGTTTATAATTTCAGCTCGTACTGTCAGAAGAAATTAGTTATTTACTGTTGCGCAATCGGAAACAGAGCAGACTACTGCCCCTTGTTTGACGCGTTCGTTTCGTCAGAGTGTATCAATGTAAGATGTCGTCGATGACATATACCACAAGTTAGTTTCGATTTGCAGTTCCTCGCTAATTGATACCTTTTAAGACATACGAAACAATTTCCACTTCGCTTTAACGCTTCCTTTTTTTTTTCTGGCACAATCTTTTGACATGATTCTGACGTATGATTTTCAGAACAGAATAAACAGCTATTAGAAAGTGATGTGTTTAACGCTGCCGCTGAAGGAATTCTACTCTTATTATAATCCCAATTTCTTCCGTTGTCTTTGAAAACGTTCTCGAAACTGGCGCTTATTTTCAAAATGGGGTTTCCTTTCAGTGACTTCAGAATCTGTTGGCTTAATTAAAAATACGTTCTCGACTTTCTATTTCTTTTCGTAGAAAATTTGTAATTTTTTGTCTGATTATCATCTTCATATTTCTTACTAAATTCTAGTGCTAAATTATTCGAAATCACCTTTATTAATATCGAATCCAATAAGTTACTGTTCGAATCAGGTAAAATATTACTTGATTCTAATCCTCTAATTTGCACTTCACAACGATCATATAATTTTCGAAGTGCTGTCACATCGCAAGACCTTTTAACTGGCTTCAGAGTTAATAAATTGTTCATGTGCCTATCTATTATTAGTTCTTTGCGTCCGAAGCGATCTTTTAATATTTTCACCGCCTTTTTGTAATTCTCTGCTGTTAACGTCAACCCCTGTATTGCAGTTTCTGCCTGAGAAGTAAGAATTGACTTTAAATAGTTAAATTTATCTACTGCATGTAGACTTTCGCTTTCGTGTACAGCTGTCTCAAATCGTGCCCAAAACCGGGCCAACTGCACACGTCCTTTCCCGAAAACGTTTCCAGGGTTAATTTGAGGAGTTTAATTTTGTTTTGCGATTCAGTGACAGTTCCATATGAAGTAGAATTAGCGCTATGTCGATTAGTATCTAAATATCTTTTTGCGCGTGATTTACAAACAATAATTTTACTTTTATACTCTTCTCTAGAAAGTATTTCATCTTCTAAATTTCTTACGTCAATTAAAGTTTCAATACCATTATCCGCTAAGATTAGTTCTTCTTCTTTAGAAATTAACCGAGCAACCGTTTCTTCAATTACATTTTTATCCCCTCATTAGCAATTTCTGTTTCTATCTTATTTATCAGCTTCGCAACTACTGCTCTTATAGCAGATCGTTTCATTTTTAATTTTTCTAAATCCATGTTTTTGCAAAGCAAAATCTATTAAATTTCAGTTCAAATTCAACCCAGTGGCCCACGTTATGGCGCCACAATATTATTATTTATTTCCTTATCGTTATCGATAGTGTTATTTAAATAATTATAACTAATTAATCAAGGTAAAACAAAACTGCTTACCTTGTCCTAATGGGTTCTACTAAGGCCACTGTTGAATTGATCTCTTCTTTGTACATCTCTATCTAGAATCTTTGAAGGGAATAATAAATAATGATCAATACATTCTTTACACAAACATATTTTAATGAAGACGCAAACGGGTTACAGAATATTTACATAATGAAAAGGGTTTTAATTTTGGCAAGACGCAGCGTGCGACTTCTCCGTTCCGAGGTCTCGTGCGATCTCTAAGTAAGAGTTCATAGTTCGAGATGACATCACTTCAGCCATCAGATCTCAGCAAGAGTTGAGTTGCAACAAGACTAATGCCTTTTGGGCTAAAAACTGTTTTATTAGGTCCTTTAAAAACACTTGTTTTTCATTTTCAACCGTAATTAAAATTTCTAAAGAAATTCCGAATCGTAATTTATCCCCATAGATTGTTTTGCAAAATCGCAAAACAAAAACAATAGTTCTTCAGGGACAAAGCCCCTTTGGACCAATAAAGATAAAACACAAAACGAAAAAAAAAAAAAAAAAAAAAAAAAAAAAAAAAAGGGAGGCCCGTTTGGGCGTAATGTAAGAACCGAAAGCTTTCAGATTTTATTTACTTATTTATTTTTACAATTTTAAATCCGAATCAAAATTGGCACGTAGCCGTTATGTGATTTGCCGAAATTAAATTATCCAGTCTAATTTTATCCATTCCCACTTTAATTAATCAGAACAGCAAACTGAAACATTAACATGCATAGCAATGCCTTGGTATATAAGGTGTCGGAATTTTTATCTCGGGCTTCATTTAAAAGGTTTTACTTCCAAGGTTTGTCTTGACGCACATTGCGGAACTGTATAAGAGCCAACCATGGACCTTATAAGAATTATAATAAGGACATTATAAAACCTAACCTCTTATAAGGTCTATGAAGCAACACATTTGTGTCGTAATAATTTTAATTCTTAATGATCTCGTGGTGCCATCTACTGGTCCATTAACAAATCAATTTAAAGAATTTCTATTGGAGCATGAACTTTTTTAATGGATGTGTGGATAAATTAATTTTTGTGGATATTTAAATTCCCGAAGAAATAAGCATTATTGAACTACTAGCAAATTAAACATAGTGAGTCAATTTTGTTTATATGCAATAATTTTTCGGACATCATATTCACACGGTTTTAGAAATCGGTTTCAGAAATTTCGGGAGTCCCGAGCATAAATTTTCATCTACATACCAAGAACATCGTTCAGTTCGTCATCACTAATCATTTCGTTTCGAAAGCAAAATTTGTAATACTTTTTTTTATGCCAACAGTTTTCAAAATGATGTAATTTTTCTCAGCTTAATTTCAAACATTTTAAAAGATAATATAACGCTTATGTAATATTTATTAAAATGCAATATAATTTCATGGAACAGAGATTGATTTACACTTTTTACATTAATATCATAATAATTTCAATAGCATAAATCTAAAAATCTAGTACTTTTAAGTATAGTTATATGTAACTCAAGATTTTAATATGTTTAGTAATTTCGTCTTACAGAATTCTAATACTTATAATGAAAAGAGTAATCTCAGTTTTGCGTGTAGTGATTATTGCTATTTTGTAACTTAAAAAGTACACAGCTAATTTATTTTACCAGTTTATATTAAGTTTATCATGCTCCAGACAAAGCAAAAATTTAAAATCACGTAACTTTAATTTCAGTTTTTCCTTTATGAGCTCCTTCATCGGTGATTACGAATTATAACTACCGCTTTAGTAGAAATAAGTCACAAATGTTTCAAAGCACACAAAACGCTGGCAACATGCTCATAACAATTCATTAAACAAGTATGCGATGAAATTTTTGAGCCAACCAATGCGCATGGCAGTGCTTCAGTTAAAGTGATTCGCCACTTTCATATGTGCCCTTTTTTATGGTATTAAATGTTCCAACTGTTTTTATAAACAAATCGTGATATTTTTTAGCTTAAACTCGACTTTAAAATTATGCGCTTGAGGAATTAAACTGCAATGGAAGAAACTGTGGCAAAATTTCTTCAAAAGTATATTTTGTGGCAATTGATAAAAGGAACAATTTTGAGTCTGTTCTTAAAGCTATGACATAGGAAATTTTCACCAGGGAGGGAAGACTAATTTTTCGAGATAAATATGCAATTAAAACATAAAATATGTATGTCATAAATAATATTTTATAATTATAAGTTTTCATGCTTTTCCACCTGCAAAATTTGCCAAAGTACACCAAACTGATTGCGCTAATATGTAATTTTTTGTTACCACTTCTTTAAACTTTAACATGCCTTGCTTTTTGAACAGCAGATATCTCTTACCTGATTTTTCACTGTTCAACTGAATGGGCTGTCTTTCTACTACTATTATAATTACTACTATTATAATTCACTGCTAGTCATGAAAATTGCTACGTCATGCAGGCGGCATGCAACAAACAACAAATTTGCATGAAAGGTAACTATACGCTGGGATATGCGAATGATTAACATTCCAGCCGTGCGCACAAAGCAGGTATGGAGACTCTATATTGTATAGTATAAACGGGACGATTGCACAGCGGGTCCTAGGAATTTGTAATCGGAAATCGCTTTTGTGTTGTGAACGCTTGTTGTGTAAAGATAGTGTTATGCTTCGTGTAAGTAGGAGAAACTCCTACCAGCACATTTCAGAATTCGACAACGGCAGGCTCAATGGGTTGTCGTGATTGCAGTTCTGCGATATTGTTATTCGTGTTGGTCGGGTTCCCATCGCTATCAGACGAATATGGAATCGATGGATCCATGAGGGCCATACTGAACGCTATGGGGTCCCAGGTCTGAGAGGACAGACATGTTACCAACTCGGCCTTGCGCGATCGTACAACCACATCAGATATCCTGAGTCAGGAATTTGCTCGTGTGCAAGCCAAGTGCCTCACGGACAGAATGATGATGTTTGCAGACCCCCGGACTGTCAGCGCAGCGACAATGGTTGTGGCTTCCCTTGACACGGCAGTAGAGAAAGGCTCCCCTACAATGGTGCAATGAAAAACGACACTGGTCACCGGATTAGCACCACGTTCACTTTTCAAGCAAATCCATGGTCTGCTTGCAGCACCATGATGGACGTATCCGTGTAGCGTAATCCATGGACATCCGTGGTGACAAGATTTCCATGACAGACTCACCCCTTGCCTAATATGGAGGTCTTAAGTTTGGGTTGGGAACGGTTGCACGTCTACCTGCGTTTGCGGTAACATAACTAGTATGCGAAAGTTGACATAACTAGTATGCGGAAGTTAATATAACTAGTATGCGTGTGCGAAGACATCAAGGAGAACGAACTTTGCCAGCGTGCATTCATCATTGTCATATGGGCTCAGCACCTGACGTACTGGTATGAGATGCCATTGGGTACACATCCCGGTAACTTCTTGTTCTCAAAGTTGGTAATGTGGACAGCTGGCGTTACATTTCTGACGTGAAGTTCCATGGCTGTGTGTTATCTTCGTGGGTTACGTGACGCTATCTTTGAATAAGATAATGCACGACCGCATGTTGCCGTGTTTTCTTTACTTTCCTCAATACAGACGGTGTTTGACTGTTGCCCTGGCTAGCATGATCTTCAGATCTCTCACTCACTAAGAACAGCTGATTATGGATTGCCGTGAAAGTGACAAGCCACCACCCGCCAGCTACTACCATTGATGAGCTTTGCTGCAGAGTTATAGCCGCTTAGTATAAAGTACCAGCATCTGTAATCCAAGCTCTTCGACTCTATGTCCAGCTGGATTCCAGCCGTTGTTTCTGCCAGCTCTGTATACTCAAATCTGAATGCTGTGAAGCCCAAATCGCCTGCAAATTTAATGTTTTACTCCTATGATACCGTACAATAAATATGAATCTGTTGTTTGCTTTCCATCTTAGAGTAGCAGGTTTAATGGTCAGCAGTAATATATTGGTTTATTTGAATATGGCAAAGCCCACTGGGGTGTCTGCCTTTAAGGGATGGACTTCAGAACAACTTCCTAAGACTAAACATTTAAAAATCATGCTATTAAAAAAAACCCGACGAAATAGTCTGAAACTGAAGCTCCTGTCAAATTATCTCCAATTGTCAAATTAAGCTCCTGTAAAAAACTGAACTGAAGCTCCTGTCAAATTACCGGTATTTAGCTGTCTTTGGAAGACAAATTAAATAGTATTCACATTACATACGGGGAAAATCACCAAAACTTCTATGCAGCCAGCCTATTCATTGAGATCTGAACCTCAACAAAACCAGGAACTTATTTGTGATTCTCTAGAGACATTAGGCTATTCCGAGGTAGGAGAGCGGAAAAGTGAGCAATGCCCTCGCCGGGACTCGAACCACGGCCCTTTCGAATACGTGCTGAGTGTGCTGACCACTACACCACGAAAGCATGCTAAGAAGGCGGGAGAAGTACTTATAATTCTACACTAAATTTGTTTTGATATTCCTAGTCTATAGGTATTTTCTCGCATTATTTAAATACTTCTGTTTACAAATACGAGTATTATTTAGTGCAATAATAAATCAGAATATAATTTTATACACATTTACTTTCATACATCTATAAGTAATATGTATGTGTATTATTAATTAATAATTTAAAGCCATAAAATTTCAAAAAACTGCATGAAACGAGAATCATAGATGAGTATAGTAAAACACAAGAAAGCCACAACTCTGTTTCTGGACTAATTTTGATAATTAATGCGCTTAGCATTACGCCAGCTGAAACATAAAATTAGTAACGCAACAACCCTGAGTTGGGCGTAGATTTAGTCAAGATTTCAATTGATTTCGTGGGCGAACAGGTACAGGTCCCTCTTCGTCAGGAGCAAAGAAATCTGCAAGTCTAGAATATGTTACCAAACTCAGGGTCAAATCTGCGCGAAACTCAGGGCTGTTGCGTTACTAATTTTATAATAAAAATATACTTATTTGTTTTGTATCTTACTTTGGCAATTCTTTTAATTAAGTCATCAAATGAAATATTATCGATCACGGCACATTCTGTTATCAAAATTTCTAAAATGTTTAATCTTCCCTCAGACACTTTCGATCTTACGTAAATTTTTATTCATCGAAGACGAAACAATCGTTCGGACTTTCACTCCGTAACGGTAGTATATATGATTATCCACTATTTACGTATTTTTCCGTTGACCATCTTTCAGCATCATTTTCTTAAGGTCACAGCTGAAGCTTTAAAGCATTCAAAACTCGCCTTTCTGAGTTTACAGAATGTTTTCGGTGTCAAGCAATGGTTTCGGTCGTTAATTAACAAAAATTTTCCAGCACTTCCCAGATTCGAAAAAATAAACAAAATTTTTATCGTAGTAAATATACCTCGTGGAATTTCTGAAGATTTAATTGCATCAATAATGGCCAAGTTCATATTATGAGCTGAATGTGATATGTAATGATTACTTAAATTTTCTTGAAGAACACGAACCCTTATGTGCCACTGATTTTCCTTTTTATTTTGCTTCCATTATTGCCACTTACGGTCTGCAAGCGTTAGCTCAAATGATATATAAAACAACCACTTAAAAAGATCCGTTCTAGCGGAATTTTCGGCTAGTTTATCTGAACATGGCAAAGCCACGAGGACTATCTACCTAGAAGGATGGATGTCCTAGGTGAGGATTTTCCGAGGGAAACTGGCTCGTATTCACGTTATACACGAGGAAAGGCACGAAAAGCAACTATCCCGTTAGCCCTTTACCTGGGATCGAGTACAAGCCAGGTCGGACTGCAGTATTTAATGCTCTTAACCACTAGGTTGTTCCTCCCCACTAGTGAGACAATGCTATCTGCACCTAAGAAATATTCTTCGATTGTTACTTCAATGGTTAATGCTAGAACATTCTTCACTGATCTAGGAAACTCATCCACCGCGCTCAAAATCCCACTCCGCTGTTTTTTTTTTTTTTTTTTTTTTTTTTTTTTAAGACTTAAATCAGGTGTGTCACCTAAAACTACGCATCAGATGTGTCATCTAAAATTATTGAATAATATTTTTTTGCTAATTTCAAAACAGAGATAATTTCATTAGATATTACTGCAACTATGACCTTTTAGAATTTTCTTTATAAAGTACGTATTCTGTATTCCAGATTTTATTACTCCTTTAACTAGTTCATTCATCAAAGCATCATATTGGACATAAGCATCTCAACTTATCCTAGAAAGATACCACTGGTTGAATTTCCAGCTTCTCTTGACTGCCACTTAAAGGAGGATCTATTTCTGACAGAAATGTAATGATAGAAAACGATCTTTCTGAAAACACTTCTTTTCTTGCTTTTCAATTTAATCTTGAGTTACTTGCTGTATAAGAATTAAAAGCGTTGTCTTGAAAAAGCAACACTTTTTAACTCAGTCTGGCACTGTGTTTTGTCAAACTCAGATTAATGAATAGATTAGCATAATAAACACTTGTGATATTATGCGGCATGTAGTTAATAAGCAGTGATCGGTCTTCTTTCCAACAATTGTGCCTATAAATTTTCCTGGCAGATATCTGGATTATGAATTTATAGGATCAGGATGATCCGCTATATTTCCAAACCATATTCTCTTGTTTCGTTTTCGGGTCACAGTGGTGAAGCTATGTTTAATCTTATGTTACGAATCGTAAATAATTTTTTTAGTGTCGTTTAACATGGAAAATAGTGCTCAAGAATATTTAGTCTTATGATTCTTCTAATCAATCTTCAACATTAGGAGTGCCAATTTAGGGCTGAATTTTGGCATACCTAGTTTATCCCGCAGGATTTTGTCCACTGATTCAACACTGATGCCCACGTCCATAGCAAACCATGCTGTCATCGGTCTATTTTCACCACATATCCCTCGATGTTTTTTTTTATTAAAAACCTAAACATTTCCCCATGTACCACAAAGTATCACATGGGGCTTACAGAAGTAAGTATGACAATTGCACTTCTCTCGGACTGACGAAAATCCAAAGGCCAGTTATTATTAACATTTCTAAGAGCTAGTTTTAATATCTTTCTTTTACTGTCAAATTTCGAACACAGAAGAAGAGCACATTCAATATTTTCCTCGCCGCCGACGTTGCAATCACAAAAAGTCTTTGGAACCAACTTAAATCTGCTCAGATAATTTTTAAGGTTTCTATGCCCGCTAAGGAATTGTGTCATTTTATAAGTTGTAAAAAAATGACGTCATGAGAGTCTCATTTTGATGGAAGGGAAAAGTCTCTTAGTTTAAGCTCCCTTTATTTGAAATAATGCGTTCGTTCAAAGACTCTACAATGCTTTCATTCATGGCCTTCTTATAAAAGGATTTATGGATATTCACAAAATTTCGCGCTTGGTAATATTTTTTGCAAGAAAATCGGTCTATTCATTCCCATCAACACCTGTTTGTCCACAAACAAATGTAAAAACAACCGAAAGGTTTTTATCTTTTATCTCTGAATCTCTACAATTATGTTATTAGAAGAAGACTACATTTTAGTGTCTCCAAGGTGGAAAGGGAATCGGTATAAATGAGATAGCCTGAAACAGCACTATTTTGTTCAGTGATCTATTTGTTGACGAAATTTAAATACAAAAGTTCAGCTATATAAACCATGCATCCGTCTCGAATTCTAAATTGAAAGTGCTCGAATTAAACACCATTTCCGAAAGTAACAAATGCGCCATAAATTTTACTGCCATCAGTACAGCAAGTTACGGAAAATCATCTGCGATTTTATTGCTAAATTGAATAACATGAACAGCATTTCTTTCTGAGGGATGAGGAAGAACAGATGGTGACATAACACAATCATAACCAGAGAGATTTGCTTCTCCTCGATATTATCGATTCCTCGATATTAACGCGCATTTCTTCAGTGGTCACATCCCGACCGAGATCTGGTTTGAGATCATTTTCGAGATCAAGCACTGTCTAAATACGATCACCTTTTACGGTGGCGTAAGGAGATGCTGCATGACTACAGAATGCAACCATACGTTTATGAAGATTCGTGGATTTTATACCTTCTTTTTTGAAGTAATGAATCGTCGAACCATATTGATGTTTTCAATATTAACAGGTATCTCTGATTGGCGACATTTAACAACCTCTAAAAAATCAAATGTTGGGTATGTTTTTCTTTTTAATCTAAGGCTGCAATTATTTCACCACATTTCGTTACCCCGCAAACACTGCATTAAACTTGGGCTTAAGAAATTACTGAATTTATAATCAGAATGCGCATTCTGTTGTGGCATTTTTTACCAGTAAGCACAATTCAATTATTAATGTTACAGATTTGAAATAACCATGTTTGTTCCGAAAAATGAGAAAAATATATATCTGTTTCACTCAGTTATTGTTTTGTAGGCAGTTGCTTAATTTTACATTTATTGCACATCTTTCTAAATATAGTTTTATACTGAACAGTTTATTAGAAAACTATTCTTCTCCAAAACATTTTATTGCAAAAAAAAGTTAAACTTTCCTGCATTTTTTCGATACTTCACGGTAACTTCGGTATGTGAACTGCTTAAAATTAGTCCGTGATCTCAGACTGACACTCCGAAGCAATTTTACACGGCCCGAGAATACCTTTCCCGTAAATAATTAACATTATTATAAAAGAACTGAAAGCAAAAGTTTAATATTTTAATGATTTGAAATCTAATTTTACATAATTTTCATTACAATTACAAACGAAAGTAAGTAACTCTCCAAAATCTACAAATTAGTAATAAAAAGCTAACCCAAAATTTGAAGATACGGATTTAATAAAATTTTATTCGTACTCTTCAAAAGATAAATACTCTCCGTTACGAATTTTTGTAATAAGAGTTATTATCTGCTTGGGAATTTATATCTGCATTTATACGAGAACCTTTCTTTCCAGCAGTTGGAAATGGATAGGTATGATGGTATAACCACCAGGTATTGTAGCTGAAAATAAAGAAACTTCTAGAAAAAAATAAAGAAGTTTATAATTATTTACTACAAATATATATATTTTTTTCTGTATGCGTCTAAGGAAAGATTAATGAATGAAAGAAATATATGTTTTGATAAATATTTAGGAAACAAAAACTAAAATTTAGTCAAAATATTAAGTTTGTTAAAAAAAAGTTTTCATTTTGTTAAAAAACAAAAAGAAAAGGGCCCGTCATCCTGCTTTCAGATTGTGCATTCGGCCCGCATGCAGTTTTGAGTTTGAGACCACCGACGTAGGTAATGCAATTGCTGTGCCCATTTTAATAGGTGCGATGCGCAGTTTGAAACAGAATCAGCGAAATTCTTTTTTCTAACGTTCTTTCTATGAAAGTGGAAGTCAAGTTCCGCAAAATAAATAAATACAAATAAAAAGTGGAAACAATTCCTTGAAACGTATGCGTAGAATGTACCATTGAATACAACACTGATTTCTGACTGGTCAAAAATATTGTACAAAACAAGATTAAAACTATTCATATTATGGATTACAAAATCAAGTAATGCAGCATACTTGGTTCCTTTTTGGAATATATCCCGAACTGGTACGTGGCACTCATATTCGGGAGTGTCCCACATGATATGGGATATTTGGCCACTTTAGTCTATTGCAATGCTTTTTACAATATAGCCAGCGATTCATCGAGCTGCCGAAATCGCCCTATAACGATTTTCTTGAAAGCATGAATAACGTAAAATGTGATTCTTTTTCTAATAAACAGGTAATTAACTTTACCCTGGAAGTAAAAATGTATTAAATATAACTATGCCCATCACTTTTCAACAGAACAGCAAATAGAAACGCTCGAAAGCAGAAACACATCCTCTACTTGCAAATCGGTAGCCTCAGAAACTATGCTGTTTTTAAAGTCTTTGTTTGTGCTCTATGAAACAAATACAAAGGCAGGGATAAAATAGGATACATATCATTCATAGATAGATGTTAAATTTAGGAGAAAGGAATACGTCAAAAGAAGGAAATTTCTATTACTGCTTGATTACTGCACTGAAAATGTGTGGAAAGTTTAAAATCTGTAAAATATTGGTTCAAAGTTTAAATCTGTAAAAGCAGAATTTCTTTTCCAAAATACTATCATGGCTTCCCAACCTATAAATCGCCGAATAATCCAGATCTGCCAAAAGAATAACAGTAAACGAGTTATGAATAAAATTCTGTTTTAATTCGGACTTAAAAAGACTTGTGATTACTATGATAATTTAGTTCTACTTAGTAAAAGCCACATAACGTGAAGTTTTCACTGCTGCCTTTCAAAATGCAAGACTTAATAGAAAATGTTCAAAGGTTTCTTGACATTCATAAATCATCTTAAGTCATTTCTTTACCAAATGATAAATATGAAGCATGTGAAACATGATTAACACTTAAATGTTTATAAATGCATTAAAAAACCCTAATAACTTGACTTAAATGTATATACAGATATGTTTGCTTTACGCCTTTTTTGTTTTAGGATAGACTCATTTAAATGCCTTTCTCGATTTACGAAAGAAATTCGAAGAGGAGTTTTGCTTTTACCCGGGGGGGGGGAGGCGAAAAGAGAAAACCTTACATTATGCAAGAATAGGATAATTATAACTGCGCAAGAACAAGCAAATTTAGGGCAGTTTTACAGGATGTTTTTATTGGACACGAAAAGCTGTAAGACAAAAAGTAATAAATATCATTCTGAGCAATCAAGCATACTATTGTGTTTAAACTTTTCAGGTCAGTCTGATCAGAAGAAATACTTCAGTGTTCGACGGTGACTCAGGTAGGTACTGAAGTTATAGACGTAGTAGCCTCACGAATTTGAAGGCGACCTTAATACACGTAGATGATATTCCATCCCATTCTTTCCCACGCCCTAGTCACCAGTATCTCTTGTTACATAAAATCTGATGAGCTCAGTTTAATGCATCCGCATCATCACTATCCTCAACTCCAATGTGCTAGTGGTCTTTCCAATTTTGGAAAGGTAACGATATTTTATTTGGCTTCTGCATTAATCAAACTACACAGCCATTAGTAGTTTTTTTTTTTTTTTAAAGCAGGAGACGTGAAAAATATGCAGTGTTCCCACCGGGACTTGAACCCTGGACCTCTCGAATACTCGCCGAGTATGCTTCCACTTACACCACTGTGGCATGCGGAAAGAAGAAGAAAGTACCTTATATACTCCCACTTTTAAAGGGCGACTGGGAATTAGGGGACCCAGTTGCCAAATCCTACTGGTGACGAATTATCGTCCACCACTTTTCAGTTCGGGAGCCACATGTAGGTTTTTTTGAAGCAGGAGATTTGAGAAATGTGCAGTGACTTTGCAGGAACTCGAACCTTGGACCTCTAGAACACGCGTCGCGCATGCTTTCAATTACACCACGAAGATATGCTTAAAATGATGGAGAAAATACCTTATAATACCATTTTAATCTTTAGAGCAATTTTGGTTTTTCTGTGCTTAGGCTTTTATGAGTTATGGTTCATAAGATTTTCTTTGAAGACCCGAGAACTTTCGACAAAGTTTTACTACGCAAATTGAGGTTGGAATTGTTTTTCGTTTTATTCCATCAACGAAAAACAATCTCCCCAATGGGTCTTTTCACTGGAAGGCTGCACTTTGGTAAAGAGGGTGAAAGGCTATATTGGGTTCTTTAAAAAGCTGGATGTTTTGTTACTGACTTGTATTTTCACGCTGTTATTTCAGTCGTCACATAATATGCCTAATATAAGAATCGTTTTTAATTAGAGTCAGTTAAATGCATTTTAATCTTCATTAACCGGGGTGTAAAAAAGAATGCGATCTTTAGAACCAATATTTCCACATGGAAATATTTTTAATGCACTGTCACCAAAAGTACACAAAAAACATGTAAAAAACATATAGCGAAAGCGAAATATTTATGTGGGGGGCACTTTTTATGTGTATGTCGTGATACATTCATTAACGTTTTTGGATAGCGCGTTTCATAAGAACTGCATCTTCAGATCGCAAATAGTTTCCAGACCGCTTTTCCTAGGTGCATGAGTTCTTGAGATTTTTTCACTTTTCACTGTTGACGCAGAATTATTTTCTTTCTAAAATGAATTAATATATACCCCGCCGCTGGTGACGCATGTGAAGAGACATATGCAAAATTTAACTGTCCATTTGATTATGTTTACTATTTTCTTATTCTTCCCATCACTTTTGTCATTGGGTTTCTAAATTAAGGAGAAAGATGTGGAAATTTTGGTTTATTGCTGTATGGTATTCGTTTTTACTTCAGTATTTACATATTTGCAGTTTTCTTGTAATTTATCATATATTTTATTTTTATTCTCGTTATAAGATATTTTATGTTAATTAACTAATTATTCTCATTTAAACTTTTACATAACTTCATTTCTCCGTGCCCTCACTAGAAGCAAATTTATTAGACTAATAGCACTTTGGAGCTAAAAAAATCTGATTTAAAGTAATTAATTTCAGATTAATTTAAATTTCTTGTCTTCCAAAATACTGTATCACTTAAAATTTCTAAATTAGCTCGTATAATTAAAGGTCATTAGCAAAGACAACAAAAATATTTTCACTCAACTTTTGCTGTTCTAGGAGGAAGAAATATTATTCAAAATAAACTTTAACGAAGCATATGGCTTGAAAATACAGTATCCATTTATTTAGATGTGAATAATATGGCAAATTCTAAACTTATTTGATACGAACGAGACAGAAATTGTTAAGCAGTTTTGAGGATGTGTAAGCTGTAGTAGTAATTTTACGCATATGCACTTTTTATGCTGCTTTGGTTCTTCAGACTGTTGACTAATATTGGTTCAGTTTGAAACTCCTGGAGTATATTTCACTTCACTCTTTTTGCATTCGACACAAGAATGGAGCAAGAAACGTATAATTAAAGGGTTCTGCAACTGAAATAAAAGTAAAACCAGATGTAACTTCAATAATCAAAGTTCTGTTTGTTTAACTTCCCATCACCAAAAGTGCACGCGCCTGCAAGCGAGACAAATCCAGGTCACTGACATATTGCTACCAGTCGGCTGGCATGCTGTCGTTAACCTCCGTGGATAATGCAGCAAAATAAGAGAAAATGCAACAATGGTCTTTAGCAGACGGTAGTTAGCAGCGAAAAAAATCATTCTAATATTTTTCTTCAACGTCTTCTTGAAGTTTCGGGATTGTAACTGTGTTAACTTTTCAGACGAACGAAAAATTTTAAAATTTTGTTTACATAAGCAGTGAAGTCAGCTTTGCTATCTAAATGAACGCAACGGGAATTTTTGCTGTAAATAATTCGTAAAGAATAAAAAGTTTTCAAAACCTGCTATTCTAAACTGGTATAGTAATTTCGCAATTTTCAGTTAAACGCATGTTTCGACCGATATGACCGGAAACGTGATATCAATTGCGGTGCACACATATGGACAAGATAACAGTTTCATAGAGGTAATATAGCCGACAACTGTGGGGCAGTGGAGAGGGCATACTGAGAAATTTCGCTGCCTACAATTTAACTAATAGTTTCACTAAAATTTTGCAACCGAGAATTTACAGTAACATTTTTTAAAGTTCTACCAGATGAGAAACAGTAAAAAGAATGAAAAATGTTGTTGCGTTGTGTTGCGACTTATCTCACTTGCCTGACAGTGACATCAGAACAAGGCCACGAAATTCATTGTGGCAAGGAAAGCATGTTCGTGTCGTTGGCAAAGCCTTGAGCACCATACAGGTGACAGTACGACTTCGCTCATTCCCACCCCAGTTTTGAAGGAGAGCACTCCGGGAGGACGGGTCCGAGGGTTTCCCTACCACCAACCTCTCGAGAGGATTTTCGGCTCGCCGCATATTTAGAGTGCCCCTATGTGTGACAGACACTATACATTTACAAACATCCATGCTTTCTCCGGGATGCATATCTCACTAGTGCACATCAGCGTAGCCACTGAGAGAGGGGTTTCGAAAATGGACCAATGAGCTTCTATTTCTCTTGTGACGCTAAATCTTCGTGCATGTAAGCGTATGCTGTTTATCTTTTAATTTGCATTTGTTTCGCAGTTATGAATGTATGGCGTAATAGTAGAAAATCTCGTAGTGCTTTTGTTTTTGTTTAATCGCTAACATTTCACTTTCACGATTTTTTATCACGCATTAATATTTGGATTGATGTTCATGGCATATTATCGCTCTTTACATCGAGAAAATGAGTCAAGCTTCAGTTAGCCTCGAATATTATGCATTTACTAATACCTGTGGATTAAGAGAATTCAAGTGCATAGTTTTTTTTTTTTTTAATTGACCCGAGAAGGACTAGAAGTGTTACAATGAATCTAGTGGTTTCTTATTTCAGTGCTTGCATTCTTTTGATTTTGAAAGTGTAAGATTCAGAATACATATTGTGTATGATCTGATTATATCCATTGTTAACATTAAAAGTTATATGTGAATAAGATACATTTATTCTGTTTGATGAGTATTTCTTGTGTAGATAGTATAGACAGACATTTAAGAGTGAGCAGTTATTAAATGTGAGATTTAACAAACAAAATGTATACGAATGCAAATTAGAAACGTTCACTTTGAATAGAATTCTGCATTAGCTATTATTATAGAACATATGTTTCAGTTAGATTGCAAAAAAAGGTGCTGACTTCTATTTACATATATAATTGGTGTAAATATTTTTCTCATATGCATAGTTTTATGTAAAGATAGCATCTGGGCTCAGATGTTTATCACATATTTCTTTCTTCACCTTATTTACCACTTATTAAGTAATATTTCACATGGATATTTTTTCGGAGTATCCAATATGTGTTTGTATTTATTTCAAATTCTTTCAACCAGGTAGTGAAATCTTCACAATTGCTTATATTTGATCTAACTTTGCAATGAAAATTTTCCGAAGAAATCGGCGATGCTTAAATTATTTTGCACACAAAATTGCGTGGCAGAATATTTTCAGCCATCTTGCTTAAATCTTAAACCAAGCGAAAGGTCATGTGACATGAGAGAAATATTACTAGATGCCCATTGGTCCATCCTAGAAGCCACTCCCTCGGTTGCTACACAGATGTGCACTTTTGAAATATGCTCTTCGGGATTCAAACCCGGGCACTTTGGTATCGCAGTAGGCTTCCCTAACCATTATACCGTCTGGGCGGCACGAATGAAAAATAAATATGTTACTTAATTTTTAAAGCTTATTATTATTGCATATATAACCCCGTCCAATTCGGGTAATATTATCAAATTTGCTACACGGGATTAATACATATATTGAAAAAATATTTAATAAAAATTTGTTGTCCTGCACCTCAAAGCCTCATATTGCGCATATTTTAAAGATTTTATTCAAATGAAACTCTCTTTCTCTTGCAGTACCGCTTTTGCATTGTTCAGTTATTCGCTTATTTACTCGCATGGCTTATTTAAAACTTAAAGAAGAGTGTCTGCTGTTGAGTCAAAATTATCCTGAGAACTCTTTGAAAATATGTACTATTTTTCATGTTTTCGAGACTTAAGTACCCGTAACAACTTAACTGCAAATTTTTGGATAAAATCGTTAAACACTGATGCTTAGCTCAGTTGCGAATTTTTGAACTAGACGGCGCATCTCACCTGAAAGTTTGGCGCCTCACACCTTAAAACATAGTATGTTTATTATTTTTAACACTAATCGATGTTTTAGAGGCCCTGTGAAATTCGGGGTTCCTTGCGATTGGGACTTGCATGGCATAATAAATTTACCTGTAAGTTAGATTCTGTTTCATGTTCTGGTGAACGGGCTAGCTACATGACTGCGCGTTTTTTACGTGTCAGTTCCTAAATCCATTCCTGCGTAGTTTTTTACATCTTAATATGAGCCAGTGATCCTTAGAAAGTCTTCCAAGGAAGCTAACTTTATTTAAGGCAGATAGTCCTTGCGGAATTTGTATAATCAAGTAATCTAACATAATCATCCTTTCAGAGATCGAAACTTACGCGAGTGGTTTTGGAAATAGAATACCCAATTCAGCTTTTCAATACTGAAACTGTCTACGGAGAAACGTTTAAAACTTTATTATTAGAATAATTAATGCATAAATTAAAAGTTGATGCTTTTACTACATTTAATCACTGGAAATGAAAAAAAATCAGCCGTGTTCTTTCACTAAAATCTTAAAAAGGAAAAAAAAAAAAAAAAAAGGGGGGGGGAGGCAAAAAATTATGTCAATCATGGGGGTGAACTGGCTACAGACTTTTCTTTTTACCTTTGCGTAAATAGATATGTTGACCCTTACTACCCTGAAAGCCTTAGATATAGGTATAAGTGAAGTCTGTGCACCTTTTAAATACCAAACAACATGCTCACTGGTTACATGCCAAACCAGGTGACAGCATTCGAAATAAAAAAACAGATTTCGAAAGGCCAGGATCACAGATAAATACACTCTCACAGATGAGTTTAAAAAGTCCGATGATGTGATTATCTAAGGAGTGTGAGTAATATTGAAAGCTATTTTAAGAAACACTATATTAATACTAAATAATTAACATTAATACAGCTTATATTAAGAACTGGATTTTATGAAAAGCGTCTATTAGATCCTGTCATTCAGCTCCTAATGAATGTACAGTTTTGTTATTGAAAATGAGGTCCAATTAATCTCACCATAATGCTACACTCTGGAATTGAGATTCTCCATTTGGTCACTACTTCATACCCTTTCCTATTATGTTTTATTATAGAAACTCTTCCACTGTATAGAAAATTTAAAAAAAAAAAGCGCAAATATCATTATTAACATCACATATAATAAACATATATAAACTGGAAGGAAACAAAGGCTTGCTTTATTAATGTCTTATTTATTCGGTGCTTACTAGAAAAAGCACAGCTAAAAATTTTTCAATGAACTTCAAGCTTGGTTATGAAAATTTGAAATCTACACCTGAAAAATAGAAAAAATTATCTTTTTAATTAATTTTTTTTGTCGTAATGAAGAAAAATATGCCAATGAATTACGTTTTAATTATAATATTATATTTTAATTATGAGTAATATAACAGAAAGCATAAAATGTTCCAAGCAGTAACTTATATTTCGTAGGTTAGCTCACACCTTGTTTTTCTGTTTTTATTCATAGTATTTTTCATGGTCTGAAAGCAATTTACTTCAAATATTTGCGAAAAAAGTATTAGTATTGTCTGATATATACATGAAAAAAGTGAATCATTGTATGTTCCTATCCAAAGCAAGTATGTAGAAGATTCTAATAATATTTATTATTAGCATCATTCACATAATTTCTTTGGAAAAAATTGTTTTTTTTTCAAACGGAAAGGATTAGTAGAAGGGCTAAACTATAAAGTATGCTGCAAGAAATGATAAATAAAGTTGTCGATGGTTTAAAAACGGAAAACATTTTTCAATCTGATGAGAAGCAAGAATTTAAACTTTAGATCATTGTGTTGCAAAATTTTAATATTAAGAAATAAGGGTACGAAAAATATTCCCGTCTTTCACCTTCGGGGAAAAAAAAAAAAAAAGTTCTGCGATAACAAGAATAAATGTTTTGCGATAACAAGAATATAAGTCCTAAAGCTTGGTCCCTAAAGCAGGGAGAGAAAATTTGAACAAATTACGTTACGGTTTATTAATAATCCAGCTTGATTTACTTACTTTCCGTTGGGGCACAATTTTGTGCTGTAGATAATTCTCGATGTAGATTGCGAGACATATTACTAAATTCCTCGCATGTTTTTCAAAAATTCTAGATTTTTGAACAAAATCTAAACAAATTTATTCCATTTATTGCTAACATTTTACTATATATTTACTTAAATAAATTTATAAAAATAAAATAATTAAATAAATTTACTTAATAAATAAATTTATAAAGAATGGGATTATGTTTTAGATCTGTTTTAAAAATATGTTTTCATTCACCAGATATTGTTTGTTAACCAATTATTCGATTTTTTAAACATTAAATTATAAGAATGTAAATTTAAATAACTGTTTATTCACTATAGTAATTACTAATTAGTAATAATCTGCTACCAAATCAGTTACTTAAGTTAGCATATAACGCAAATACTAACTTCATTAACTGCTAAAAAATTCTTTTGCTTCGATGTTTCCCCCCTTTTTTGAACTTGAAAGGTATTTTGTATTCGACTTGACGCTCTTTTGCTTAGCCTTAAAATTCTGAATCTTCTTAAATGTTTCATGTTAAGAAATGATTATTTTTCTACACATTTCAAAATATAAATGCTCCCTTTTCTTTGCTGTTTGAATTAAAATGCTTTTTCTGATAGTCTGTAAATATGCAACGCGTTGACCTACTTTCTGAGCGCTGTCTTAATAAACTAAGGTATGATTTTTTTCGGAATCTTTGGACTATCGTCCAGGTATGAGACAGAAATTAACCACACTTTAATTTAGAAGGAGTGTTCGTTATACCTATTGTCCTTGGTTAACAAACTCGAACAACTTGCCTTTCCCCCTCGTTTCAAGATGATAAACAAAGCATCCCCTCTTCCTCCGCAGCATTTCCCTTTCTGGTGTCAAGAGCAACGGCGCGTCATTGGGAATGTTCTAAATTTAGTACAGGATCGACTACGAGAACAGACGCCTTTCGTCTGCCGGGGCTGACCTTGTTGCTATGGAAACGGTCTCCATAGGTACGACATTTTCCCGATCAGCTTCATACTAACCGGCGTACCTGTACATTTACACTACGACCTCATAACCATTAAAAAAAAAAAAAAAACGGCAATAATGTTTCGATCAATGTTGTTAGAATATTTGATCAGATACTGAAATGATGCAGTTCATCGATTTTTAAAAATTAATCATCTGCAATCGCGAGTCGCGCATTAGCCTTTTTTGATACATTTACCGGTACGTTTACATTAAACGATTTATTACTTTAAATAATGTATATCTTACATGTAAAAATACACTGAAATTCACATATAAAGTTGCGCGAAAAATTGCACGTAGGATAAAAGTAAATGAATCAACAAATAAACAATTAAAATAAATAAACTAACGAAAACTGCAATTTTACAAAAGAAATAATTGTACTCATAAGCAATACTTGCCTAGTTTGTAGTCTGATATTAGAAATGGCCATATTTTCTTTTTCACTCTTTGTTATGCTACATTACGTTACGTTACCATGGTATTTATCATCCACGCCATCTGGAAAATGTTATCAGCCCATGCAAAGCAGAATCTTTAATTTATCAAGGACGCGGCCCAGAAAACTGCCAGTTTACGTAGGAAATATTTTACCCCAAAGACCTTTAAGTTCATTTTTAAATTAAAATTATGCATTCCTTAATATACTCAGGAAGCAAAGCAAAATCTTAAAAGCTTATTATATGTTTCTTTTGTTTCTTAATAGCGTATCTATGATTTAATTCATAATACGTGTAATTCACAATATACTTACTTGATGATTTTTATGAACGTTTAAAACTTAAGTGAAATTAGGAAATCAGTTTTTAATGCAGTATTATACGTGCTTCCGGTGTAGGATAATCGTTTGCGCCCCCTCCCAGAAATGAACTTATCTTTTTCTAATTGTATCAATGCTTGTGCTCTTGATAGATAATAATGCATAATTCTGATAACAAGTGGGATTTCACTCGAACCACATTTAAGTTAGGTAGTCTAGCCACCCAAATATTAAGTCCGCCAGCGACCGAGCGGTAAATTCGCTGAACACTGGTAGTTAGGTCCAGGGCTCGAATCCCGGCGAAATGGCTGGCTGCATGGGCGTTTTCGTGGTGTAATATGTATACAAGCTACTTTACCTTAGAAAATCCTCCATGAAGGCATTTCCCCTCTTAGGCAGATAGCCCTAGCGTGCTTTGCCAAAATCAGATAAACCAAACCACCAAAATATTTTGCGGATTTAAAATTAATTTTATTTCTAAATATTTACTATTTATTGGCTATAACTGAGATGTAATATGCATTAAACTCACAAAATAACGTTTATAACACATCTGTTAATTTTGTAGAGTCATTAGGTTATATCTACTGCAGGAACATGAAAAATATACAACGCCTTAGCCAGGATTCGAAAACCGGACCTTCCAATTACCCGGCGGACGTGCTATCCAGTTGCACTACGAAGGCATGCGGAAAGGGGGGGAAATACCTTATATACTCCCCCATTGAAAGGGAGACTTGGAAGGAGGGGATCCAGTCTCCAAATCCTGGTGGTGACGAATCATCATCCACCCCATTTTTAGTTCGGGCAGAAATAGTAAAGTCTTTCTTAGAATTTTTCGAAGAAAATGGAAGAAATTCCCAATGCCCTTGCTGGGCTTCCAACAGGAGACTTCTCGATGGAAGCCAGACGTGCTATCCATCTACACTACGAAACCACCCGGAAAGGAGGGAGAAAATACCTTTATTAAAAAAAAAAAAAAATTCACCGATTTATGCGACATAATTGACGCTTACGTTTTTACATGATATTGCATATATTGACACTTATACACAGTTCTTAAGTCATAAAATCTTAAAATCAAATTCAAATTAATCTTTTATTTAAAATCTAAACTAGGCTGAATTTTACAAGAATTTAAAGACAGCATTTAAAGACCTCTTGGCAGCGAATTTTATCGATCGCCGCTTGGCAGCGATCGAATTTCATCGCTGCCAAGCGGCAAGCGTAGCGTCTATAGTTGGTTACGCCTGAGGCACATTATAGGAAACAGTACATAATTTATTGGTAGGTAGGTAACAACTACGTGTTGTTGTTGTTACTTGTCTGACAATAACATCAGCCCAAGCCCACGAAATTCCTCGTGGCAAGGAGCCCCAGGTACGCCTGTCGTTGGTAAAAGCCTCGAGCATCTAACAGGTAACAGGTTTAGCTCGGTTCCGCCTCCAATTTTGATGGACAGCACCTCGGGGGGGGGAAGAGTCCGAGGGTCTCCAACCCCTCTTCCCCTCCACCAAACCACACCAGATGACTTTCGGCTCGCCGCATATTTAGGGTGCCGCCATGCCGCATCGACGCTATACATTTACAAACATCCATCCCTTCTCTGGGATTCGAACCCGGCTCCTTCAGAAAGGCAGTCAGCGAAGCTAACCGCTATACCGATTGGGCGGCTACAACTCCATCGTTATAGGTAACAACTTCGTCTCAATTTTCAAAGAGAATTTCCTGGGGATCCGAAGATTTCCCATCTCCATTCATAAACCTCTTGAGAGGAATTTTGAGTCGATGATATTTTAAGAGCGCATCTGGTTTGCAAATACAGTACACGTATACGAGCATCCATGCCTTCTCCGGGATTCGAATTGGGACTCAAGGCTAGGGAAGCTGACTCTCATACTAGCATGCTAGATAGGCTGGATCTTCTATGTGTTGCACAACAATAGCACGTGGAAGGAATGCATTTCATCCGTTACAGCTGTAAGTATTGAAAATGCACGTTAAATCCCCTAAATATAATATAAAGCAAAACCAGGTAGTATCACCGAGAGGATGCACAGCAGAAGTATAATTAAAAATTGAAGCTTGAAAAACAAACATATTTTTGGAAATCATTTACAAAGCACATCGCTCTGTCGAATGCAAATTTGCAAATTAATTTAATCTTTTTGCGTTTTATTTTCTGAAAAGAATATTGCATTTTACCGTATTTTTTCATCTTTTTTTCTTGAATGCATTTGCTTAAAAAAAGACGAGGCGGAGTTCTTTAATCTTGTTTATTCACAGACGAAATTTGACAAAAGAAGATAGTGGAAGGAAAAAAGTTATCTGATTTTGCACATTCATTGTTAAACTAGCGTAAGAATTTCGCAAGGCAACGTGAAACTGGCCATATACCTGGTTTTCTTTGTCACACAAATTTTTTAATTTAATTCTATGAAAGATAAATCAAGGAACTGTAAATTAGTTCTCTTTTGTATGAAAGGTTTTACGAAAACACTGCTTGCTTCTGAATGTTATGTCTTGCGCCATTATAATATGGAAAAAAGGCAGGCTTAGACGACAACGCCAATTTTTTTTTTAAGTTTGTTTAGATTGCACAAAGCACTGAAAAGCGGAAGAAATAGTATCGATAAATCCTCAATTGTTATTAAAGTGAGAGAACATTAGCATATGAAATACCTTTTCCAAAAGTTTAACCGAAGTGTTTGAGCCTACGGCTCTTCAGAATTACAAATTTACATAGCAATTTAAGCAAGTGACGTTCCATTCACCATTGAAGTATTTACACATAATTCGAAATTCCTATTTCAGGAAAGATTTTTCAAAGAACTTCTTTGAAGCAAGTTTCTATTTTAATGAAAGTTATTAAACTTTAAGATTGTAGAATTGTAGATACTTTTCTTCTCGTTAAGCTTTCTTTTCAACCAGTGGAATTCAATTTCGAATTCAAAGAAGAATGAGAATTAGAGTAAGTGCAGTATAGGATTTTTTGAAGAAAATAGTGCCAAAGATATTGAAATAATATGTTAAGCATTATAAAAATAAATGTTGCGTTGCAGAGTCATTAGGTTATTTTGAAGCAGGAAGACGCGAAAAATGTGCAATATCCTCCCCGGTACTCGAACCTGGACCTCTCAATACGCGCCGAGTGTGCTACCATTACACCACGAAGGCATGCAGAAAGGAGAGAGAAAATACTTTATAGTATCATAATATATATTTTATCTATTTTCAGTTTTCAAATTATTATTATATGCAACTTTTTAATGTATTAAGGTGTAAAAGTAATTTTCATTTTCCTCATCTGACTGAGCAATTACCATTAAATTATTATTTTGTCAAAAATTTAAACTTAAAACTTCATTGGCAGAATTACCTACGCAAATGCATGAAACTTTAAGCTACATGAATCATCTGATAAGTAAGCTCCAGCAAAATTTAACTTTATTTGCAAACTTGGCTTTTTGAATTCTTGACTAAATAAATCTCCTTTATCTCAGATTCTTTACTTTTATTTATAGCAGTATTTAGAATTTTTCATACACTAAAAGCCCTTTAAAACATTTGATATGCTACGAGAGACTGGGATGTTCCCACATTTAGCTTATACTTCATATCCATTTGATAGCTATTAGCTAAGTTTTCATTATTTATCAAATATGCACAATTAACTAGATAGAAAAAAAAAATAATGACTGATACTCCAAGATTATGTTATAAAAACTAAAATTAAAACTAAGAATTTTGCATCTTGAAATTGTCCAAACGCGCAATAAATATTTACACTGACAACAACTACCAGTTACTGTTTAGCTGGTTAATTCCTAGGTTAGTGCTCCATATTTTAACGATCCACTTGTCAAGTTGATATAAACCGTTCTTACTCGTGAATCGGCAAACTCTAGATAGAGAGGTAGCGTTAATGGCAGAAATAGTTACTCAGTCAAAATCCTCTACGTCAGGAGTTCTTCACCTGCAGTGCCAATACCTTAACAGTTATCTTAACATATACGAGGCGCACCAACGACCGAGCGGTAAAACGATGAACATTTGGCAGGTGACTCGGATTAGAATACCGACGAACGGACTGGCTGCATGGCTTTCCTCATGTGTAACGCGATAACGAGCTAGTTCCATTTAAAATGTATCCACGAAGGCATCTCTCCCGATGGGAAGATAGCCATCGAGTTGCTTTACTTTAATTAATTAACCTAACCTAAGTGATACGACAAAGAAGAACATCAGCAAGTTTTGGAAGTACTGCATTGTGCTTGTAAAGTGCTTTTGTTCTTCCTTTACACCAATCTTGCATCTGTTGGAAAGCTTAGAGGTGTTTTCAGAGAACGAAAAATCATGGGAGTGTTTAAAAATGAATCATGGCGGTTGTTCATAAAATACATCTCAAACTATACGGTTTCATATTTCTTGTCCTAAATAAAGATTATGAAATACACGATGTTTGTGAAGCAAATTAAAATTTAGTGAACAGATTTGCAGTTAAAGTCAGTATAGTCAAATCAGTTTTAATAAATCCGCTTCGTTGACTGATTTAAATATGAAGGTTATCATCAGAAATTAAAAGATGTGAAAGAAGACATGACTAGCGGGGAAAGGGACTTTTGATGCAGTTTTGTAAAAATCTGACTGAAAATTATGTCTAAACTACTAGTGCATGAGAACTGTTCTGTTTGTGTGTGTGTGGGGAGAAGAACTTAACCTTATTTTATTTTATTTATTATTATTATTATTACGAATTCAATTATTTTACATTTTTTTAGAAGGAGAGTAAGGTTTAAACCAAGGAAAGAGGAGAACAATAAAGACCTCCTTGATTTATAAAGTCTTAGGATGTTATAAGAAATTATATGCAACATTTTTAGAATGCATACTTAAATGACAAATAGCACAGAAATATTAGAAGTAATTTGCGATTATCGATGAAAAATACGCAAAAGCCAGTAACTATGTTTGAATGTCTTTAAGACAATGATCCGAATAAGCTGTTTCGTCAAGCCCTAATTGTGCATCTTTAATAAAATTTGGGGACAATATAAAATTTGTTTTACCCTTTACCTTTTTGTGAGTTCTCCTATGTAGCTTCTATTTCTTCCATCTGTGTTCGCTACAATGTAAATTAACTTGGGTTTAACGAGTTAAATTATAATTTAGAGAGAGTATTACGACAACATTCAGCAGCTTGTGAAACTGAGAAGAACATCGTCATCTTGCCGACCAGTAAACCTTTCGTAATCTATCACCCTTTCGTATATGGCTTTGTATTTATTAAACATTTAATTTGGGATGTTATTTTCGGGAGCTGAGCCATTAAATGAAAATTCAGCTGCTTATTTTACTGCTTTAAATAGTACTTGAATTCTTAAAACCTGACAAGAAGCGTAGTTATTGTTAATTTTAAGTTGCAAAGACTATTTGGTTTTTTTGGAGAAGAGAACGTCAAAAATGTGCCTTTGCTGGGATTCAAAATTCTTTCTTTCCACATGTAATATGGAAGTACTAGCTATTTACGTTACAATAGCATATATGAGGAAGACAGATAGTTCTTTACAAGGTTATACTACAAGATGTAGTTTTATTAAACATCTTTTAATTAAGTCTTATCTCTCATATGTGTTACAAAAGATTAATTAGATTTCTGCTTAGCTATGAAGATGATGATTCATGGAGCAAGAAAGATTAAGTTCGATTAGATAGCTAATTAAGCTTAACCTTACAACCTCAACTTAATATATTAAATATTTTGTATAAAAGAATATGAAAATACGGAATTTGGACCCGTGTTTCATGTATATTTATTATTTAATACATTAAGGCAAAGCACCCGAATGCTACCTGCGTAAAAGGGGGCTTTTACTTACGTTTCAGTTAGAGATAACCGCAGAAACGTCCATGCAGCCATTTATGGGATTCGAGTCCGGGTCGAAAAAACAGTAATTAGTTGTCTTATTCACTTGGCCCCCATGGATTTTTTCATGTAGAGGAGATTATTTAGAGCTACTGTTGTTTATTCAAAAATGAAGCAAATTCTTACATATTTTGATAAAAATTGTGTGTAAGCAAATAATGTGGCTGTTTAAAATTCCCTGTAATCCAAACTGATTTTTGATTATCAAGTCAAGCACTTCAGGTGCTTTTTTTTTAAATATAGACAAAAACGGCATTAAATCGGCAGCTGAATTTTACTAAAAATATCTGAATAATAATAGATGTTATCGTGATATAAGTTGTTCAGAATATATGCATCATTTTTATCGATGTTATTAGCATTTTTGTATGAAACGAATATTTATCAAAGAAGTAAAACATATATTAAGATTATAAGGTGTTTTCCCCGGCCTCCGCATGCCTTCGTGGTGTAATTGGAAGCATACTCGATGCTTATTTGAGAGGCCCAGGGTTCGAGTCCCGGCGAGGGCATTGCACATTTTTCACGTCTGCCACTTTAAAAATAAATCTAACAACTCTTTGAAGCGGGAGACTAGAAAAATGAGTAACGCTCTCTCCAAGAATCGAACCTGGACCTCTCGAATACGCACCGAGTGTGCTACCGTTACATCACGATAGCGGGAAGGAGGGAGAAAAAACCTTAAAGAATAACTGGCCCTTGAGTAGAGGTTACATTAACTACGAAATACCTGATTAATGTGTAAATGCATATTGAATTTCCTTTTGAAACTTCGAACTGATTGCTGTCACATTTATAAAGAGGCTTAACTACGACTACGGATTAAAGCCAACTCCTTCTCTTCAGAGGACAGGTGTTCTACCAACTGAGATGTTCAGAATCATTGAAAAGATTATTATAATTTCTCCTTGATAATGAAAATGAGGTCATTTCATCAACTACTAACGTGACTGGCTTAGAATATCACACATTGTTTAACACATATAAGGCATCCTTGGAAAAAATAACTGCCAACATTAAATCTTCAGGATAATGTTATCTTTTAATTTCTTCAATTTTCGAATTTGATCATGCAGACTCTGTTAGTAAGCCCAGCACTGGTAGTTCCTTTGACTCAAGTATCAGAATGACTTGACTGCCTATATTTTTTACAGTTTTTCTGAATCATGAACACTAGCGAAATTCTCTTACAAAGTTCTTTCCTCAGGCAGATTACCCTTTCGTGTTTTGTATTAATCAGTTAGCCAACCAATAAAGCTTGATCATAGTCCCACCAGTGGCAGAGCGATAAAGTTATTAACATTGATATTTGGATCAGGGCTCGAACTTGGAAAACGGACCAGCTGCACGGAATGTTTCGTGGTTTTCTTTCCACGTGTGATTTGGATACAAATCAGTTTACTTTAAAAGACCTTCCATGAAAGCATCCATTCCCATAGGCAGATGCTATGGGTTGTTTACCCTAATCAATTAATCAAACATTATCATTCTCTATTTATCGTAAAAAGCAGGTCATTTTAATCTATAGAAAACGCCAAAGCACTTTAATCTGTATAAAACGAGAGATTAAGGAAGTGCATATTTTTGCCACTATATTTGTGATATGTGAACTTTTCCTGTCAATTTAACATATTCTTTTAGTACGTAATTTGCCACATATTTTCTACTCCTACAAAACGGTACAAAATGCAAATCTAGTAACATTCTTACATAAAATAAGTAAAAAAAAAATCATTGTCCTATGTAGGGATGAACCTGATTTTCAATAAAAAATTTTTAATATTTGGTTTCAAATTAGTCGAGTTTAACCTTAAGCCTTAGCCATTTTTTTTAAAGAAGATTGGCAACCGCGCTGCAATCCCTTTCCACGGTGTATGTTTCGATAGCTAAAAAGCATAAAAAACTCGCAGAACTACATTTGTTGTTATTTTTAGTCGCGTCCCCTTTAAGTTTTAGAAACTGCGCAGGAATGTAAACATGATCGGCTTCACTACCCAATCGAAGTAATTACAATAAATAAATAATTAAAAATATTGTATATATATAAAAAAATTATTTACATTACAAGTTCAAAGAAGAGGACTTTGATTCACTTCAACATATATGTAAATTTAACTTACAGACAAAAATAAATTGTATGTAAAAGTCTATCTGTTATATTTTTGAAAATACTTGCTTATCTTTTTTCTTTTCAAAATTCAGAAAACAAATACAGGGTTTGTCTCTGATACTCATATTTATAATTGGCGAATTAAGCAAGCCCGTACAAGCATAAGTGGTACAGGTTTGTGCCACCCTTGCAAAGTTTTCCTAAATGTCTGGACAAGAGTTGCTACTGGGTGCATGCGCGCAATGCGTTGCTACTCTTATCAAATATGCGAGTTTTTACACGTTGCAAATATCATGATCACAAAGCGAATAGGTACCTTCTTACAGAAGCATATGAAATATCTTTAATTAATATATAATTAGTTAATTTATATGCATATTACATAAGTAAGCATTATGTAAGTAAATAAATAAAATCTGTGTTAAGCGCATTTTGGTATTTACAAAACGAATGAAGTTTGGTGATAATCTGTTAAATGTGATCCCGTATTGTGGACACTTATTTACATATTATGCACCCCAAAGTTTTTCTTTCGTTGACATGGACCTCGTGCAGGTCGCAGGGGAAATGTAGGGACCACTTTGGGAACCTGAACTTTTGGAAACTTGGTTTAGCCGAAAGACTGAACCAAGTTTTGTCAGATTATTCTAGACAGAAATCCTTCAACTTTCTCATCAAACTTTTCGTTTCAATAAAGTCGCGGCAAGGAGTCCATTGGGCAAAAGCTTTTTTTTAATACATTTTTTTTTCAAAATGTGTACCTGATCACACCGTCGTAGCTTAAGATATTTTTTCTCACGTTATTCGATGACCTTTTTTCTTTTTTAGCCCGTTTACAAATGTCCTTTTTAACATGCCCACATTTCCTTTTTAAATCGATATTTTTGCTTTTCCTGGCCTTCAGTAATCGTTAATATCCAACACGCTCTTCACATAAATAGGCAGCTCAACTTAGACTCTATTGCGATTTGCTGCAAACTTCATGCAATACACTGTGAAATTCTATTTCGTAAGAGGATGAGGGAGGAATAAGGAGGATGGAGAGAGAAGATGAAGGAGGAATGAGGAGGATGGAGAGAGAAGACGAAAGAAGAAAAGACTGTTTTGGAAGTTCAAATCATTTTTAAGATTTGCGGATTCTGAGGATTTCAACATTTCATCTTAAAAAAAAAAAAAAAAAAATGTAACCTGCTCAGAAAAATAAAATGTAAACGTAAGGCTACGATTTGATCTCAGTATTTTGGCCCTCGAGCTAATCGTTAAAGAGAATTATTATTTTATGTAAACATCTAAAAAAGCATTAACTTATTTAAAAACAATATTACTTTCTCGAAAAAGAATATAAGAGCCAGTTTCTTTTAAAAAGTCTTTCAGGAGGCCTCTCTTCCTTTCGGCAGACAGTCTTCATGTGCTTTGCTAAATTCAAACAAACATTTTCGAATAACAATTTATTCGTACTGCGCATGTCCGTTTTAACTTATTTTATTCTTTCCAAAGATGCGAGCATAAGTTTAAAATAAAGAAGAATCTCTGGATCTGTTTTCCAAATTAGCGCATTTATTTAACTTTTTACTTTAAAAACTTTTTACGTTGTTGTATCTGAAAGACTACTAACAATTCCTTCTTTTGGTTTCAGTATACTTTTGCGAAAACTATTCACCAATGATAAAAAGGGGGAAGACAAAAGAAGGAAGGCAAATGAAAATGATTGGTTTTCTAACTGAAAATGGAATGTTTAATTACATCGTACAATAGTTTCAAATTTGTATATTGTAGAAACAAATTTCCCTGAATGTACAGCAGAAGAAATAAAAGTTATTTAAATTTCTATGTGACCACATCAAATACACACACAAAAAAGCCAAATTCTCAGTTTTTTGCCTCACAGGGTGCTAATATGTGAATTATTAATTTAAAGTCCTATTAGACAGCCATTAATCGAAAAATGTACGACAAAAAAAAGGTTTTAGATGATAAACCTTTTTAAGTTTGAATTTAACAAAAGGCATAATTTGCATGTACAAAGAAGACTCCGCCCTCTGCCAGTATTAAAATAACATGAAGTTGAATTTGCCATATAAAAACGCATCGTGGCCAGAGATTACACAAATTTAGTGTAAATAAGCTGCCTTAAACATTAAGAATGCTTTATAATTCCGACTAGCAAATGGCTGATGCCGAAATATTAATTGACAGAGATGGGGGATAGAAAGTAAAGCTGCGAGGGTCGCTGCCAAAAGCTGTATCTCTAAAATATTCAAAACCCTTACCTTAAATACTCTTTAATCTTATCTGTATTCTAGTAAGGGTTAACGAAAATAAGGTATACTGATTTATTTAAAAGCATTAAATACTGGCTGTGCGATTACATCCACAACCAAAGATATACTATTGAATATAGAAGAATGTTGCGCACAATGGAGAATCTCTGCCAGGGGCGGAAGGGGTTTTCAACTATTCTTTGAAATTTCCAGAAACACCACCTGATACGGATGGTTTAAAACGGATGAAAAGTTAATCATAATTGTAGGATTCATGCAGCAAAAAATAATAAAACTCGTTGGGAGAAAATTGTAACTGGCATCCCCCGAGAGAAAAAAGATAAACTAATGGTAAACGTACAAAACCCATCGTCTTAATCTCGTCGCCATTAGCTCATCGGCAATGCATAACTATTAGATCTGACATATTTATTCCATAGCACAAATGCAATGAATTTTTATGCCTAAACACCCCTACGATTTCATAATGTAATGCGCTATAATAAAGATACAGGCATCTTTATGCAAGTCAATGACTATTCGACAAAACAAAGACCTTTACATGGGCTTCCTAGTATATTGAGGAAGGTTGCATTCTCCGTGATATATGATGAACTTCATAATGTGCTTTTGTATCTTGATGAACAATGGTCAATTTGCAAAAGGTTCTGACATATTTTTGCAAATTTGCCTCGCCGGCCAGACCATTCCCATCCACCCTTGATCTCCACTATGCAACAAAATAAAGCTCCTATTAGTGCGACGAACAAAGGACGAAGAATATTCATTTACAACCCTTTATCTTTTCGGGCTACAAGTGCCAAGAATAGTAAATGTCACTTATCTGGCTGTCCTCTTGAACCAGAGACTTACTTCGATATTCGCATATAAAATATACTACAAGACGACTACAAGTGCAGCTCTAGTAATAAGAAATCTGGACTAAGCCTCTATAGGAAAAGGCAGATATATATCTCCATAAGACCAATTATGTGTCACCAGCCTGCGCTGCTGTCACAAAGATTGACTTGAATAGACACCAGATTGTGTAAAATAAACACCAAGGACAATTACTGGGGCGAATTTATATGTTATATTTATATGTCGTAGAATCAAAATCGCACACAAATGCATTAAAAGTGAGTTATCACCTTAGAGAAGAGTAACAAGAACATCTTCACCAATAAATAAATAAATAAATAAATAAAAATAAAAAAAATGAAGTACCCAAGGGCAATTTCACTGCCTCTCTAAATGACGAAGTCGTCCCGGAGGACTTAACATTAGACCATTTGCAATGCATCTCCTCATGGACAACAATTTCGTGACTTAATTTGTGCCAATCTCTTATCTTGCATTATTTTCACTTCTTGTTTGCTTATGCTTACTTGATTATTCAAATTTCAAATTATGTCTCTTGCTGCACTCACACGTGTTTCTATGTTCCATTTGCATTTTATCTGTATGTATTTTTATCATTTGAATTTCTTATTGTATTGATATTTGGATTTCGTATTTACCTTTTACTTCTTGCTTTTATGTTTTTTTTAATAGCACTGGTTTGAAGTAATATTTTGATGAGTCTAATTGTTTCTGCACTGTGTGTACTTACCCAAAGGAAGCTTGATCTCCGATTCTTTTTATCCCTTTGTTTGTTACCTGATTTATGAGAAAGCAGTCTCCTGTTTACCTACCTGCCTTTTGATTTTTACACCCAGACGACGATAGCATTACATGTGAACCACGCATGGAGCATTAAGCAAATTAGCTTATTAAGGCCTATAATTCTTGGACATATAAGCATCAGCATGTCGCTATTCGACATCCATACCAATTTCTAATCCCATGTTGAGGCTCTAGACTATCTCTTAAATAACCATGAATGGGTCAGGGGGCACCTGTTATTGACCTTCATCACTTGCTCTTTCCCAATTTTAAACCGGAACATCTACGAGCTGAGGTTCGAAGTTCTCGTGCCCTTCTTTTTTTACCTCCAACATTTCAAAATATTTTTTTTTACATATAGTGGTCTCGAATGTACCCCATTCGCAAAATCATTGCAGTCCATGCCTTAACTCACTTGAATCTAAGGCTGTTGTTGTGAAATTGAGCGTCATCGAGTTCTGCAGCACCGTGTCACCTCCACTATCTTTGACTATCTGCAATTCAAAGCATTTAAGCAAAGGTAAGTCATAAAGGAAACTTTCAGAATCATGGTATGTTTATATATAGCACCGTGTCACCTCCACTATCTTTGAATATCTGCAATTCAAAGCATTTAAGCAAAGGTAAGTCATAAAGGCAATTTTCAGAATCTTGGTATGTTTATATATAGCACCGTGTCACCTCCACTATCTTTGACTATCTGCAATTCAAAGCATTTAAGCAAAAGTAAGTCATAAAGGCAATTTTCAGAATCTTGGTATTGTTTATATATAAAGTGGATTGGACTGGATTATTTGGATAGCATTGGTAGTTCTACTTTCAGCGAGTTTACCAATCAGCCACTGGTGAATTTATATATAGTGACATCTGCATATCAAGTAAATAAATATATCGTTTTCATTATGTACACAAAATTTCGTATTTTGATCTTTTAATTTCCAGAGTTGGGCATACGATGCGCAGTATACATTCTAAAAGAAAATTTGTTTGAATACAGATAAGATGCAAGAGTGTAATGAAGCTAATAAAGCTTAATTAATTAATTTTTCATTGATTTTTTCGAGTTTGCTTCATTTTTTGGTTGGCTTCAAAGGGTCTAATTTATAATTTTTGCTTGCCTTTTTAAAATTGAGTTACAATGTTGTATTCAGAATGCTGTGAAATTATAAAAGAATGTGGAAGTATTTTTGATTAAGTAATTCGAAATATACAATTAACTTTTTGATACGTGTTTTATAAAAACTAACACATTTAGATCTTTTAATATTTTTTTTCTATCAGTACGTGCAAAGTTTATACAGAATTACATTTTGTAAAAATTAACGCTTGATATTTTGTATGCATTTTATTTCTAAGTTTTTCGTTCTACATAAATTACGGAAATCACGCTTTGGATATTCTTATATAGGTACAATATATGTTTTCATGTATAACCAAAAATATAGAATGGATACATCGTCAGCACTGTATCTAATACTCTCTTCGAAAAGCTGAATGAAAGCATATATAAAAACAACACATGTTATTAAATTAGAATTTCACAATTTTATTTATTTAAGAGAAACAAGCCAATGTAAAGTTTAAAGTTACGCGAAAAAGCAACTTTAACTTGGTGTTTGTTATTTAAAATCTGCGCCAATGTAAGATTGTTTTTGTCTAACTTTAAATTGCTGTAACTCTAGTAAAAGAAAGAAATTACACAATGGTTGAGATTTAATAGATTTTTTTTCCATTCTAAATGTCATGTCTAAAACTAAATGGTAGATGAAATTTCACCTAATCTTGTTACATTGTAACTGCGGATTTTCTACGAAGAAAAGAAAAATGTTACAAAAATAATTTTTATCTTACTGGCTTGGCTATTAAATTACTTTAACCTGCTTATATTTCTAGGCTAGCTTTTAATATATAATTTATTTTTCTTTTAAATGAACTGTTTAGTTTGTAGAGAGTTTGGACTGCAAATAAGGTAAGAAAGTTTTTGTACGAGAAATACCTCAGCCATTAATGAAATAACAATCTGTTTTCTCTCCTTCCTTTCATTTACAACTTGAAATGGCTTAACACGGAAGATATGTAAATGTTTGCTTAATGAAGAAATGTTTCCGCTTACTTAGCAAGAAATCGTTTAGTATAAGAATAAATTCTGAGAAACATTTTTGTATTAGTATACTCTCTACTTTATAATTCTCTTTTAAAAAGAATCACGTTTCCGATTTTTTTTTTTTTCAGAAAAATAAATTGTTTTACTGCATATTTTTATAATCAGTTTTTTTGTACAGTTGCATTGCAGACTGAACTCAGTGAGATTTTATATTTAGAGCTGTATTTTGTCGGATACTATTTGTCTTATTGTTCCTAAAATGCTCACATAAATTTTCTCTGCTTTATATATTTTTACTTTTAAAACAGGGGACTGTTTTAAAGGAAACTTAAAACTTATTATTTAAAGCAATTTTTAATGATAAATTACTATACTTTTCCGTTACAATGAGTCGTTTGGAATTAGACTCGTGTTATAAGATCTGTATTGAATGTGAAGGGTTCCTCAATGGAAAAAAGATGAATATTTACATAAAATGAAGAAATTATATTTATGTGCATAGAGAAAACAATGTTTATGCATTTGAGTCAGCAAATTTTGTAGGCGAAAAGCAATAAGAAAAATAAAAAGTGCAAAGTACTAGTACAAAATGTAAATTCATAAAAATCATATGTCTAGAAAGAAAAAATAGCATCATAACTGCATATTTTACAAAATTATTTTTTAAAAATTTCCGAAAATTTTAGCATTAATTTGGCTTTCATATTCTGACTGCGGATAACTGTGGACTTTTTAATAGAATTCCCTTCTTAACTACTAGATCATCTTTTTATCACAGCTTCTTTTAAATGCTTGTTGATTCAAATGCGTCTTTGTGTTCTACGCCCTATTCTTCCCGATTTGCTCCACCAGTAGTATAGGGGTTAGGTCTGGTTTATGTAATTATGAAAAGCACTCGAGGGTTATTTGCCTAAGGGTAGGGATGCCTTCGTGCAAAACTTTTTAAGGGAAACTGGCTCATATACACGTTAAATACGGAGAAAAACATGAAAACGTCTATTCAGCCAGCCCTTTCGCCGGGACTCGAGCCCCGGACAGAACTACCATCGTTCAGCACTGGCGGCTAAAACCCGCCGGCAAAAACTGAAGAAATTCAACCAATCAGAATAAGCCACCGCCGGAGACTGTTTTTGGAGACCAATTTTTATGCCAGTGATTGAAGGTTTTGTTTTGAATTTGCTTTCCTTTCACGGTCCTCTTTTCGTACATTTTGATGACGTCCTTTTCGCTTCGATTTATAATAATGTTCTAACTTTTGTTTCTATAAAAGATAACGCAGTGAATATGGAAAATTCGGTGGCTTCTTACGTGAAATGTGTAGTAAAATTCGTAACCCGCCCTTGTAAAAGAAGGTGTACGGTGTAGTATAGCAGAAATTATTTGCTTAAATTGGACATTTCGCTTCATTTTGTAGCCCTGAAAATTACAGAGAGCATTTATTTATGATCACCAAGTAAAAAATGCACATGAAAAAAGCTTTAAGTTTTCCTATGCAGAAGATATGTTGCTTTTTTCTTTTTTTCTTTTTTTTTTTTTTTTTTTTTTTTTTTTTTACATATTAGCAGATTTATCTAACAAAGCCACAAGCTTATATATTTTTTTTTCTCAGAAGGTTCCTAAATGCTAACAAATTATAATTTAATTTTTTAACTTTTTCTAAAATGTACTGCATTTTTGTGTGTTTTTTACGAAATGGAACACATTGAATAAATTGATAATAAAAATCTCAAATATACTGTATTTTTGGAAAAGTTAATATGTAATTTTTTTAAATTGCTTTGTTTATCTAATAAAGTCTGGAATTCTCTCCCAATTTCAATACATAAGAAACGTACATAATATATTAGAAAAGTCTTCCAACATTTTATATTTGAATTTCAGTTAAATTAAAGTACTTGATTTACATTTGATTTCCAAAATAATATTTTCTTACAGAAGATTAGGTGCAATAATTTTACAAACATAACATGTGTGAAGGATTAATGCATGCAACAAATAGATTTTAAGATAAAACTCTATCAAGCAGTATAGAATTTATATATACTGCTTATTATAAATTCTATACTGCTTGATAGAAGTACTCTAGCTGATTTGTTTGTGTAATATCTACAAGACACATAACTATTTCACTCCACAGCCACAGTAATCTTGTTTGCAGATAAGGTATAATTTAGGTACAAATGCTTTGTTTTTTATTTACCATTTTATGGACATCATCAGACCAGATAAACTGAGCAAAATGTGTCCAAAATCACATTCGTTAGGATATAACCTAACTATCGGTGTTCAGCAGCCTTACTACTCATATTATACTCAGTCTTATAAGGCAGTTTTATGCTTGATAGAAGTACTCTATCAAGCAGTATACAAATAGGTACCATATAACCAAATATGCACATATCAAACATTTGTAAGTATGTATTTTAAAGTTATAGACTTCCAATATGATTAGAATTTATATTTCTGTTGTAGAGACATTAGGTTATTTTTGGAAGCCGGAGAGATTAAAAATTAGCAATCGCCTTCGCCGGGAATCGAACCACGGACCTCTGGAATACCGGCCCAGCGTGCAGAACCACTATACTATGAAGGCACGCTAGAAAAGCGGGAGAAATACCTTATATACTCCCCTTTTTAAGGAGCGACTGGGGTTTTTAGGACACCCAATCGCCAAATCCTGGGTGTGGAGAGTCATCATCCACAACCCTTTTAGTTCGGGCGCTACTGTAGAGACATTAGGATAATTGGAAAAGCCATAGAGATGAAAAATTAGCAACCGCCTTCGCCGGGAATCGAACCACGGACCTCTGGAATACCGGCCAAGTGTGCTGACCACTACACCACGAAGGCACGCTAGGAATGCGGGAGAACTACCTTATATACTCATCCTTTTAAAGGGCGACTGGCGTTTTTAGGGGAGCCAATCGCCAAATACTGGGTGTGGAGATTCATCATCCACGAACCTTTTTAGTTCGGGGGCCACTGTAGAGACATTAGGATTTTTGGAAGCAGAAGAGATGAAAAATAGCAACCGCCTTCGCCGGGAACCACTACATCACGAAGGCACGTTAGGAAAGCGGGAGAAATACCTTATACTGTAATACGTACTTATGAACCTTCTGTGAAACATACTTATTTTACTTAAATCTACTTCCACAGTACTTTATTTCGATAAAACCCATGGTTTAGAAAAATTAATGTTTCTGACATTCAAGAGCAGATAAAAGTACGTCATACTTAACTGATAAAACATGTAAAATAAGGCAAAAATAGCAGCTTAACGTAAAATCTTGTGTCAGTTTTAAGAATTAACTGACATAGGTCCCTCCTCTTCAGTTAAAAAAAATTGAAAACAGCTTTTTATTCCTGGCTTTTTGAAGAACATATATCAAATAACGCTTGAAATTAATAAGAATTATTAAAACTGTGCATCAGTCTAGCTTTTTTAATTTAAACTTTAAATTCATGACCTGTCAAAATTTTGAATTTTTTGACAACTATATGTTTTTGAGAACCTGGAATCACAGGTGGATATGTTCAAACAGCATTCCTAGTTCTTCAATTACATACTTGCAATGACTCTGCATCAAAAATCTACAAATTAAATTCGTCAAAAGCTTTAGAAAGTGAAATCTGATGCACTTAGTAAGTTGTTCTTTCTGAGAAAATCAGCATATATATATATATATATATATACACTCACTTCCAAAAGTTAAGCACGGAGAGGAAATTGCTAATTTCCGGAAGCCAATCAGAATTGAAGAGGATGCAATTCGCTGCAGAGGTAGATGGAAGTATGCAAATATGTTAGATAACAGCCAATCGCGCTTTCATGTCAAGAAATATGCAAAAAAGGCAGTCTTATAAGAAGCCAGCTTTATGAAGGGTTACAAAAGTTGATTGTAAGTGCTGCTAGAAGGTGTTTAAAACTGTCGTACAATTTGTTTTCAAGACATACGTGTTTCTATGACTTCCAGAAGACGAATGGAAGATTCTGAGCGCTGGCGTGCTGTGGGGAGCATTGAAGCAGGACAGTCGATCGCAGATGTTGCTCTTTTCTTCGGTGTTCATCATTTTATAATTTCACGTTTATGGAAACAATTCCAACCACACAGACAGTTGTCCGAAGGCCCGTAGCCGGTCGCCCAAGGGTTACAGATCCCCCGCTGAAGATCGATGTTTTGCTACTGTAGCCAAGCGGGATCGCAGAGCAACCTCCACAGGTGTGACAGCTATGGTTACAGCGTCCATTGGTAAGGCGATATCTGCAGCTACTCTACGCCGAAGATTATATATGAGTGGATTGTACGTCCGGGTACCTCGAGTTTGTGTTCCTGTATTCGTCCAATCAAGAGGAGCACGATTACAGTTATGCCGAGAACATGTCAATTGGAATGTGCCTGACTGGGGCAATGTGATGTTTACTGATGAGTCGAGATTTGCTCTGGAGCCAGATGACAAGCGCATATGGGTATGGAGTGAACAACGAACACGCAATCAGTCCCAAAACATCACCGAACATCACACATTCCGAAGCGGAAGCATTATGGTGTGGACAGGGATTTAATTAGGATATCACACCGACCAGTACATCTTTAAAAGGGCTTCTTTGACGGCTGTCCGGTATCGAGATGAATTCCCAGAACCCATTGTACGCTGCAGCAGTTGGCCCTACTTTTGATTTAATGGACGATAACGCACGTCCCCATAGAGCTGACATTGTCGATGGCTACCTGGCGAGTGAAGGGATTGAGCGTATAGCGTGGCCAGCATATTCGCCCGACCTTAATCCCATTGAAAATCTTTGGGATGCTCTCGGGCCGGGCTGTATCTTCACGTTTCCCACCTCCAGCCACTCTTATTGAGCTGGACACTGTTCTACAAGAAGAATGGCGATTGCTTAATTCTGCGGTGGTTGACCACCTAATTGAAAGCATAGTCACAAGGTGTAAACTTTGTATACAGGTGAGGGGGATCACATACCCTATTAATGTCCTCTTTTTTTTCATTTTATGCTATTTATTTTCACTTTATACATAATTCTGTTTAAGTCTCCAGTACGTCATTATATGATAACTTACCAAAATTTAATATTGTTTTCATTTCTGCATATAATTACTGATTTTGTTTTATGCATAAATATATGTGCTACTTTCCTGCCGAATTTTGTGGCAATCAAAGCAGTATTTGTTGATTTCTTTTGTATTTTACATTTTCGTGCTTAACTTTTGGAAGTGAGTGTATATCAAAGCTATATTTGAAGCCATCTTTAGAAATTTCAAGACACTTTCAACTCAGAGTAATTGCTAAGCAGGTTCATTTCCATTGTAGAACTGATGGTAATGAAAAAGCTGATTGTATATATATTGTTGCGTGCGTACGGGTTCGTTACGAAATGAATGCACAAGTCCGATGAAAATGAACAAAATTTATTATTATCACAACAAAAATGCTTAAATTTCTTCAGATATTCGTGCAGTATTACAATATCTCACAGTAGTTATCTCTTAACTACTCAAACGTTCAAGAGAACTTAATTCAAAACAGCTAAAGAAAGCTAATCCACGAATTCGCTACAGTCAACAACAGCAGTTTTCTAAACAAACTCTTAAAACAACAACAAACTAACTGACAACAACTACGAATTGAGAGGTTTTCATGCCGCTTATATAAGGTTTTTAAATGCGCGAGAATTTTCTAGAAATAAAAAAAAAGAGATATTTATTTATTTATTAAATGTTAAATGCACGTGCTCTTGTATTTTTAATTTTCCGGCTTAGCATTCCTATAATATTCGATTCGCGCTACACTGCACAGGGAATAAAACAATTAAATTTATAATTCAACTAACATTAGCTATTTAAATACCAAATCCGTAACAATATATATATAAGTAAAATCTATTTAGCTTATTCTTAGTAATATTAGGTTTTTGCAACATTAAATGAGATACAAAAAAGTTCATTATGATATCTTCAGTTATGAAATGTACAAAATTTGCATGAGTCCTTTATTCAATTTGTCTTGCAATTGCAAACCCCGTGTTCTTTTTGTTTGCTTATTATTTATTCCAGGAAAAACACATGTCTTGCATGTTATAACCATCTTTTAACAAACATTAAATTTTACATTAAAACATGAAATATAAATAAATTATTTTGGGATTTTCATCGAGATGGTTTTAACATGAAAACTGCATAATGAAATTCCTAACAGTGTAAAGGAAGGTATAATTATTATGGAGACTATTGGTATTAACAGAGGTGAAGCTAAATAGGCTTTAAGCTCGATGAAAAGTATTTCCACAATAAGATCTTCTTTGACTCACAATAAATTTTAGATTTAAAGACAATGTCAAATGGGGAAACCTTTAGCAGAATATAAAAACTTTTTGAAAAATCTCTGCTTGGTTCTTAAAAACCTTTGAAATGATTAGCTGAGGTAAGGGGCTACCTCCTCCCCCCTCACAGGAGAAAATAGTGAGTGGCAACTTCTGGCACAAAGTGCGCATATCATGAAATTTATTTGCCATTGTAATTTCCATGGTATTTCTTATTTCATTTTTTTATGCACAGTTATTTGTTTTCTGTTTGTGTAAAAATTAAAACATTTAATTATAATTTGCTATTCTGATTTTATAAAATAAAGTGTCTGCTCTTTGTTAATATTTTTATACCTCATCACTAGATATTTTAATCAAAATTTTATTTAGGTTGATAAATTACAATTTAATATATATTACCTAAAACATCATATTATGTTGCATAATATGAATATTTTTTTATAAATTCTTAAACTCTGTAAATTTTAAGATTTTAATACTATATTTTAAAATATATTTTGCACATGGATGATATGCATAATCACAAAATATAACCTGAAGTTGAAAATTTCAGTTTTTTGTTTTCTATGTACAAATAAGTTGTTTTTTTTTATCAATTTAACATTTCAACAATAATTTCTTAACACATTACATATAACATTGGTCCCTAGGAACCAACCTTAAACCAAGCAAAACAGACTTGTTGTTTAACATGTTAGATATTGGGAAAACATAACATTAGTGTAAACCATTGTAAAATGAATGTTAATTTATGTAATTAAATGCACGCTTATACTCAGATACCACTCATTTGTCTTAAACTCATTTTCGACTCTTAGCAACAATGCCATAATAAACTGAATGATGTTAATTTATTAAATCTTCTTGAAGAATAACAATTAAAAACAGAGTCCTATTTGTACAGTTATTCTGCTACTAGGAACAATTATCCCAAATGAAAAAATGCAGTTTCCAAATCAGTTTCGATATGAAGGAAAAACGATGATACATCATGTAATGATAACTTCATCCGAAGATCCTGGAGCAGACTAAAGTGAGAAACTTTCTATAGAGTCACAAAATTTTCACACTGAGAAAAATTACTACCATCTTCCATAATTAATATTCATCAGCAATCGAGCGGATAAGACTAAGGAGCACTGATAGTTTGACCGCTGGGGGACAAGCTAGCTGCATGGCATATTTCTCATGTGTCACATGAATAGAAGTCATATTCTTTTAACTATACTTCATGAAAGTCTTCTACCCTCAGAAGACACTATTTTCATGCTTTGCAATAATGAATTAAGCAAATAAGAAAAATTCTCATTTACTACCATTAATACAGAACTAAAAAAAAAAATTATACAATCTCTTATCAACTGAAATATTTTTATGCGTGCTCTGGTTTTTAAGACTACAAAAAAAAATTTATTTATCAAAAAACAACAAATTTAATTTTTCATATTTAAATTTCTACTGAAAAAATACAGAATTATGAAAACTCACCACAATTCCACAATCAGAAATGATAGCAAATTATAGGAACATAGGCAGCAGATGTGTAGGCTACAGTATACAGTTTGTTGCTTCTTACAAAATAAAAAGTGGAGGCATCCAATGGTGGTAGCTGTTGTTAGAATACTTTATTTATACAGAAAAAGAAAATGCATGGTATTTCAATAAAACTTATACAGAATTTCGCTAGGGATGACATTTGAAATCATAAGCAAATGAAATTAAAATTGCAGAATAAAAGGCTGTGTGATTTCCTTTACAAACTCTCGAGACTAATTAAGGTGATAAATTACGCATATTTTTCAGAAAAGTCCTGACAATAAAAGAAAATAATGTACATAGTAACATACACAGTGTAATACAGAGTCAAAAATACTTCACAGATTCGTCATGAATAAAAATTACTTGATTGTGTTAATGTTTCAAGACTTTAAAAATTATATCTTTATTTTTACGTAACACAATGAAATGAAATAGAATTATTTAGATGGAGAATAATGCATAAACAAGTTTCATGTTATTTTCTCAATTATTATTTTTTGGGGGGGAAGAGTTACTAGGTTACCTGATTATGGGTCACTGGGTTGTTTTATGAGTTATCCCACATCAGCATTTTAATATATAGATTCTCTGAATAATCATTGTATTTTCTATATTTGAGTAGAAGCTTTTGGTATTAGTTTTAATCACAGAAAAATTCACAAAAGAGGGATTTCTAAAAGTTTTAAAAGTAGTTTAAATAAAAAAAAGACAAAATATTTTTCTGTATTAAATTTTACGATGTTTACAGTACATGAAATAATAACAACCTAGATATCAGCAAGCCTTTTCAAACGCACAAACAGCCAAGAAATTTCACAATACGGTAATTTTTATCAATTATTATTTTTACCCTTTATTTAAATATGTATCAAAAAGTTATTCGGTATGAAGATAGCAAATTGAGTAGCATATAAAGTTGCATTTGTTTTCGAAATTGAGATTTACATATTTAGCTCCCGTACAGTAAATTAAATATTAAATCATATCAGTGTACCACAAAATAACCAAAATAAACGAACTACTTCTAACCAAGAAGTACGAACAAGTTACCATAAAATGAACAAGTGAGTTCTTGTATACCAGTTTTGTAAAAAATTGCGTTTGGCGATCGGAAAATGATGCCAAAAGTTCCTGGCGCAACGGTCCTCTCTGATTGGTTGAATTTCTCCAGTTCCCGGCGGGTTTTAGCCGCTCGTGTATTCAGCAAATTTACCAACTGGAAGTTGGTGGGCGTGTCGAGGGTTGAAGACCGCTGAATACTGGAAGTTCCACCTGGGTTCGATCCTAGGTGAACGGACTCGGTACATAGTTGATTTTCGTGGTTTTAACTATGTGTAACATGAATACGAACCAATTTCCCTTAGAAAGACATTCACGATCATCTCCTCTCTTAGGCAGATTAACTTTCATGTGCCTTCCATATTCAAATAATCTAACCTAATCTAAACTCTATTCTGTTAGGATAGGATTCCAAAATTTCTGTTACCGTAGTTTAATTAATTTCGGTGCTCGGACACCTATTACAAATTTAAGCATATCTGCGTGATATGCCCCGTGGATTAATCATGTTATATACTTTTGATCTGTTTTGAATCTCGAATCCAGTATGGTTTTGCCATGCCAGTGCGGGTGTCCTTAAGTGTCCATCTCCAGGTAAAGCCAGAAGAACAGAAATATGTTCAGTCGATGATATGAGACATCATAAGGAGCCTACAAAAGAGAGAAAAACATGATGCCATTATTTGCGTAAGTTCATTTAAAAGAGTAAGCATTCCAAAGAAGATATACAGAGAAGCAAAGAACAGTAACCAAGACTATACTTTAGCTAAATTTCAATAAAAAGGTGGCAAGCACTATTCCTTTATCCCTCATTCTTAAAAGAGAATTATTTAATTCTTTTTAACCAAATGTAAGGCTGACATCAGTAGTTATGTTCTTAACTATCACGTTAAGAACATAATTACTGAAGTCAGCCTTACATTTGTCCACAGTTATCGTATTTACGATAGAAATCTTTAAGCAGTTTTAATACCTTGCTGCCGAGTGTAGATTATTTCAATGAGAAGTTCAACTGTCTTCTTTCTGAGCCTTTTGTTCTATAGGATTTTATGTGTTTTTTATCATTTAATTTCTTTAAATGATGCTGAGGGCCCACCAGCGGCCGAGCGGTAAAGTCGCTGAACACTGGTAGTTCGGTCCGAGGTTCGAATCCCGCGAACGGGCTGACTGCATGGGCGTTTTCGTGGTTTTCCCCATGTGTAACGTGTATACGAGTCAGTTCCCCTTAGAAAGTCCTCCACGAAGGCATCCCTCCCCTTAGGCAGATAGCCCTAGTGTGCTTTGCCATAATTAAATACACTACACGTTTAAATGATGCTGAGGTAAATCGCCTACGAGAACACTGGAATACTCTTGTTGTAGGGATCGCTTGCCACTTTAATTTTTCTGTTATGTTCTTTTCCCGTTTCTTTCCGATGATCACCTTGGATTTGTCTTAGTTAACATCTACATTTTATTTTTATCTCGGTTTTAAGCTTCAATTACTTTAACGCGAATTTTGAATTCAGTAACTTAGTGATAAAAGCAATGATATCAACTTTCGCGAATCCTACCTCTCTGTTCCGATAAATTTCCTATTTAGTGCACAGAAAACATAAAGTAAGTTTAATAAAGGCTCAGCAATCGACTCTTGAGATGATCTGCCACTAATCTCTCCCGATTTTAAACATCAAAGATCTTATTTTTATCATCATCAAAGTTTTCTGCATTTTAAAAGTTGTCGAGGGGAGTCTTATTTTTCTATGTCTTTTTAAACAAAACATTAATGAGTGGAAGATGGCTGATGTTCTTTGCCAGATTTCCTGATACGATTTTATAGTATAGCATTAAAATTTCATTTCAATTTCAAATACGTTTTGGACTGCATTTTTTATGCAAAATCGGTTTAATCAGCCTATTCATTTCAATATAAACTATTCTAATGCATGCATATTAAATTTTTGTAACACGTTTACGTGCGCAAAAATAGTTAAGCAAGTCTTTTTTTCATTTCTATACATTCTATCCTAATGCGTGCGCATTAAAAGCTTTATATTTTCTCTTGCAAAGAAGCAGGCCATAAATGATATTTACAGTTTAATTAAAAGATTTAAATAGCTGAAAGCAGAGACTGAAATGCAATTGAATTCATGTTTCTCTCATTCTTTATTTTGTCAAAGTTACGTCCTAGTAAGAACATTTCCTACTTTTCTTGTTAATAGCAATGGGCTTGATATTTTGCAAAAGGAAATATCTCGAAAAGAAGAATAAGTGGAATAATTAGAGCAAATTAGATGCGTTTCTGGTATCTTAAAAGCGTAGGCATGAGATTTCACAGAACGAGTTAGAAAGTGAAAAATAGGATTAGTTGCAAATCACATGGAAAACTAACATGTGACGAATGCATGCGTCAGCAAATATTTTTCCACGTGTGACGAAATATACTAATTTGAACCTCTGATTTGGAGTTTGAGCCTGGACGATCACTTTTCAAGGTTTTGCAATATCTAATAAGCGGACAGCTTCAGAAATTCACTTATTCCGGTCATTACTGCAATCAAACAAACGATATTTTAAATTTAAAAATGAAGAACTTTGATTGAATAGATATTTTTTGTACCAAAGGAATTTTGTGCACAGTTTATAAGACTGTGAAGATATATGGATCTTCTCCCTTATGGAACAACATGTACCAAAACAATTTCTGCATATATATCTATGCGCCAACTCGATAATTTTGGCGAGAAAATATAGTTTCGTCATTATTCTATTTCTACTGCGGTAAAATTTTTCTAAACATAAGAAATACTTTATGTAAGTTTGTAGAGTTTTTAGTATTTTTTGAAATCATACTCTGTAGATCCTATTGAAAAGAGTAAGCAACGAATTCTCGCTAGGTCTTGGAAGAACAGATGATTGTTGAAGAAGGTTTAAATAACCTTTTTATTTGAACTAAACTTAACAGAACGCACTCACTTGGTGTTCATAATCTACCACCAATTGTGGCTAAGTAACTTAACAGAAAAATAAGATGTACAATCACAATAAAGTAATACTGGCTCCATCGTTATCTAAACCGCTAAATCGGCTGCACAAAGCAAAGCCGAACCTAAAATATCAATATAATCTAAAGAGAGTTGCTAAGCATCAACTATTCACGCACAAAGCTACTTCAAACACGCGGCATAAATTCGAAACTAATTCTCCTACTATAAGCTCCTAAAACCCGCTGCTTAAATACCGATTTCAACTCATTTAGATTCGCATACACGTCATTAAAATTCAGGAAACTGAAATTAGAAGGGAAAGGAAAGTTTCTAAAATTAAAAATAATTGGTTAGAATAAAAAATAAAATCTTTACAAGTTAGTTAAGTTAATAAATCAGGAACATAATAGAAGACGCGCTTTAAAATTTTTTATTGACAATGCTTAAACTGAATATGAGAGCATCATTATAACCCATAAAACCAACATAGTATTTAATTTAACGATGGTAGCGATTATGTTTAACCGTTAAAGTAATCGATAATTTAACGGTTATATTCATTAGGTAACGTTGGCGTTTACATCTTTTTAGCAGTTAGTAGCAGAGATAGTTACAGACTAAAATTTCTTTACTCTGATTTGGCTGAGAGTTAACCACATTGCAGCATAATTACATAAACAAACAAACAAAAAAAAACCGGATTAAATTTTCAGATGACGCACTTTAGATTCGTATATTAGTATTTTTAAGACAGAAAGGGTATGTGGCCAAATTAAAACTAGTAATTTTGAGTTTCATATTTGTTCCTACTTTTTTTTAAAAAAATATTTATAGCTTGCGCAAAATGTGATATAATTAACTTTGATTTGTTTTAGATTTCTCATTTATTTTATATAATAACCGATATTTTGTTTATATGCAATTATAACAAAAATTTTAATGAGGTACGATTTAGGATATCACTTTAATCTCAACATCTCTCCTCTAATTTTTATCTTCTCTCCTCTGAAGTTCGTTAAACCACATCCTATGTTCGATATTTTCGTTATTTAAATGATCCTGAAACAGTGTTGGCCCAAACCACCATTTTCATTTAAAATCTTAGCGTAACTTCGCAAACAAGAAATTATTGCATGAGATTCCTGGTTTTCATAATTTCTCCTACAGCAGTTTCTGTTCTAAATTTATTGAAATATTTAAATAATCTATCACAATTATTATTTTTTTATTTACGTAACATTAAGTAATTCGATGGTATTACAGTATAGTCCGCAAGCTAAGTAACTGCGCAGCTTTTGCTTTAACTTCAAAACTTGATAATACAAAAATGTAAGTCATGGATAAATAAACATGGAAAGTATAAATGTTAGCATGACAACGAAAAATATCGAAAAATTGACTAATAAGACTCGAAGAAAAGAATGTTATATACGCGAAGCCATATTAAATACTGGTAATATTACTAAGATAATTTAGCATACTAAGTCATACGAAATAAATCTAATTAATAACATTAACACATACGAAGGCTATAAGCTTGCTATATAATTACTGTTCGACATTAGCGTGAGAGAAATAATAAAAAAATCTAAAAGTATTCGTATTAGATTAGTGTGATAAATTATAATCTTAAGAACGCTACTAAAATTATTAGTCTTCTTCACCGATGAACAAAATAAAATTATTTCTAAAATTTGCTTTCCATCTTCTGGCTTTATTTCCCAGATTTATTCTATAAGGTATTTTCTCCCTTCTCTCTGCGTGCCTTCATGGTGTAACTGGAAGCACACTCGAGACGTATTTGGGAGATCCGGAGTTCGAATCCAGGCGAGAAAACTGCCCATTTCACCCGTCTCAAGAACAAAATTCCTAATGATTCTACAATTCTTTTGTGATATATAATTAACACACATAATTTAAAAACGTCAAGTCATTGTTGTAAGATATTACCCATATTAAGTCTAACATATGATAATAATAAAATTGAATTTAACAGCAACTTGAGTGCTTAAAACACTTAAAAGGATAAAATGCGACCATCCTGATCAACGGAACGTGTGACGAATTACCATCAATTCGTGGATTTAGCCACTTGGTCACTTGCATGCCAAGGAGGAATCAAGACCATTGTGAATCCACAAACAAGTATTGCAGCTCCTAGAACATACATTAAAAATTCACTAAGACCATTTCGGAAAAATAAAAGAATACTTTATTTCTAAGAACTCGACTGTTACAGAAAAAAATCTGAGGTTAACAAATACTTTTGCACGATATCTTTTAATTACTTTTTGCCGATCTTCACAGAAATGAGACTAAAACTAAATTTGCATTTCTGAACGCAATATTTCAAGTAACATCATGTAGCAAATGCTTTAACTCTTATAAAAAAAAAACAAATACTGCTACTCAACGCAACATAACCTTGAATTGCTCTAACCCCATCAGTTCACCCTCCATTACGGTAAGAAAAAATCAACAAATGACTAGAAATGGCTTTCTCAGCGATGTCTGCAGCGCTGACGACCTTGATTAGGATAGCGGTTGGTCACGCAAGAGAACATGTCACGCTATATGCGTCCACTCATATGTGATTGCACACCTGCCGTTTGAGGCATAAAGAAAGATAATTGGATGTACTCCGATTGCATGGTATCTATTCTGTAAGAAATTGTTTGATGATGTATGTATGTATGAGATCCGATTATAAATGCAGGAAGTCTTAAACTGAGATAAAACAAGGCTATACCAAATTAGATTTATGACCAGTTTTATATGACCTAATAACAGTTCGAAAGAGCCTAAATAATAAGTTTGAATTACTGCTGTTTAAGAAATTATTCCTTAATGACATTAATCGAAAATTCCGGAAATTCTGTCAGTTGCAAATAACTTTCAAGCTTCTGTGAAATATAAAATACAATAGAGCCTCCATTTTATGTTCCCTCAACAATCTTTCTCCCGCACGTTCCGTGAATTTTTTATCTCTAGTGAAATCTGCATAAATAAAGTTTTTTATTCTTGTACCCAATGTTCCCGACTTACCGCATTTATAGTTCGAAAATCATTTTTCCAGCTCACTTCCCGCGTAGGTATTCGGGAAAAGATTTGAAGCGAAGTATATATTAATTTGATTACCTTCTCTTTGAGTTATAAATCCAGCAAAAATATTCCGCACGGGGCTCTCAGCTCCGCGTCCTTGCCATTAGCGACAGTTGTAAATGTTATTCTTTAGAAAATTTAAATTTGCAATAAGTTTATTTTGTTGGTTTTCATTACTTTATTCCTGTTAGTTTTCAGGAGTTCCAGTATTGGCTTTCGGTTTTGAGTCTGCAAGGAATGTGGAGGAAGATGATGAAAATAAAAGTTAACAAGAGAAAATTTCTAACTTCACTTAGATTCACGAAGCTTTACGAAAGGTTAAATATTTTTTAGCTCAGAGTCGAAGCGTGGAGGACAGCGAAAACATTTTAGGTTTCGAGAATTAAGGGTTTCTGATTGAAGAAAAATTCAGGCTAAAAGCAAAGGATAATGTATGATTTTTCGTTAAAATGTAGTTTTCTAATTTAACGGATTCATGCTGAAAGTCATAAATGCTATTTATTTACTATGTGTAATAACTTCTCGGCTTGTAGAGTCATCTAGAATTTTTCAAAGCCAGGAAATTGAAAAATTCCGTGATGCCATTGCCGGGATTCGAACTCAAAACCTTCTGATTGCTAACCGGGCGTGTTTCCGAATTACACTATGAAGATACGCGGTAAAGAGAAAGAAAATGCATTACAACTAGAGCTGGATTAACTATTAAGCTATATAAGCACGTGCTTATATAGCTTATATGGGTATTTATAGGTATATATAGGTATTCAGGAAAAAGGACACCAAAAATTTTCTCATTGTCGATTTTATCACGGAATGCATGGTGCAGCTAAATTAAAGTAGAGAGTGATAAAGAATGAAGAAAAATTAACGTAAGCGTATGTGAGAGAGCAAAATCTTTTAAATGCTTAGAGCTTCTAAACATTTTAATCCGATCATTGTTAGAATACTACTTTAAATGCCAGTTTCTAAAACCGTAACCACAGAATTTTATTTCTTAAGTACAGGAAATATAACTCAGATGAAGGCTTAAAATAAAACATTTTATTTATTCGTCAATTCGACTCTCACGCAAGCTATCCAATAACATAAAATTAAAAAGCCGATACTTGCGGAATAATGTGAATAAATATTTCAGTCAGATTAAAATATTTAAAAAAAAAAGTGAAATGCGCTTACTAAGCTTTGGCTCAGCGCAGCTAATCCTCCACACAGCAACTGCGGCTAATAGTCGAATAGTAAAGAAGGCTAGCAAAAGCTAAAGTCGCTGCAGTAGCAGGCAGCATATAGTAAGCTGTCGGTGATGACTGCCTATGCGCAAGAACGGTGCGCTCCTGATATGAACTATGCGCACTCAAGAACTATGCGCTTAACATTAACTAATTTGCAGCCTGATGAAAGTTGACAAAAGTAGTGAAAATGCAGGTGAAATAATAAGATAACTGGTTAAATAACACAAAACTCTAGACTGATACACACTGCTGAAGTTTCGTTATGACATTATCAATAATTTTGAACTAATATACGTATTTAGAGACGTTACAAATCAATTTAATATTCTTGAAACAGGTAACATCTTGAATATTCTGGAATTGGCATTGTATCCTAATATTTTTTTATTATCGATGTTGATTATAGAGGATGAAAATGTATTAATGAATTCCTTTAATGAAATTCATATCGGGAGTAATATGATGGTGATAAAATACAAGAAGAAAATGGCTTTCATTTGCTTCCTAAAACGATGATAGTTAAGAATTAAAGGGCAAAATAATCAAAGTTAACTGGATTTTAACTTCCAATTCATTATACGTAAATTCTCTCTCTGTCTCATAAGCTAATTAAAAGCAAATAACAAGATATAAATGAAATAGAGGAAGCTTCTTACTTTATAAATTTTATAGCTTTCATGTTTACAAAATACATAAGCTATGACTCAATTGATGATTCGTCTTAGAACTTTAAATTAACAACTTAAAGATAGTTATTTGAACTTAAAGTGATTAAAGCTTATATTTCAACAAGTTATTAAAAACCTTTGTCGCGTATAATTTATTCATTTTCGATAACAATTAATTTCTAATTGCAATTCCCCATTAATTATTAAGCGATTAATTTATTATTAATACTTTCTAAATGCTACTCAGTTAAAAGCTTATGGTAACAAGCATTCAAATGCAACTTAGTGAATGAAGATGTAATTTAATGATTATGCAGATACGATAAATTTCATTGCGCTCTGAAATATTAAAATGGATAAATGCATGTGCTGCTTAACTTTAATTAAAGGCTTATTCATTGAAAAAAATGGTCATGTGTTTTCAGACACAATTTGGAATATGAATGTAATTTAATTAGGCATATCTGATTCGTTTTATTGTGCTCGGAAATATAAAAATGAGAAAAAACCCTAAATTAATATACTACTTGTATATTACAAGATGAAACTACATTTAAAATTTAAATTTTAATTAAAGGAAAATAGGCTTTCATAATTGCAGCAAAAATATATGTAATATGATTCAAGAATTCAAGGACAGTCATGCGCAGCTGAGTGATCGCTAATAAGTCTGCGAGATACTTCCTTATCTTTTTGCCAGTGAAGCTAAATGAAAGAGCATCGTTGTACAAAATAGTGCACAAAGAAGATGTATGAGTTAAAACATCCAAAAAATTAATAGTGCACAAAGAAGATGTATGAGTTAAAACATACATCTTCTTTGTGCACTATTAATTTTTTGTTAAAAAGTCTAACAGAAGCTGTATTGTACTAGATATTGATCGCAGCATTATTTCTGTTTGCAAATGGGCATGCTACGAAAGCGCTTTCCTAGCCGCTCACGACGGTTATATTCCAGACTTTTGTCGCAACTTATATATTCACAAAGTAAATAGAATTTTATTTGTGTTAACTGAAGCAAGATAAAATTTTACTGTAGTAGCATAAACGCTATGATATAAATAAGCATAACCAGAGTATTGAAAATTAATCGAAGGAAACAAAAGAGATTACCATGCAAAATGTGCAGAATCTTAACACATAAAATTAAATGAACCATTTCAAAAACGATCACCAAACGTTCCCAACAATTTTGGTCTTTTGTGGAGGTAGTTTTTTTTATAAAAGATGATTATTGATGATGAAGAGTATCGATTTGCAAAATGGATTTACCCTCTTCAAGACTATCAAAGTCTCTTACAGAAAAATATTAAAGCAGACATATATATATATATATGTAATATTTTCAGTTATTCCAACACATCGTGGGCGAATGGTTACACGTTCTGGCAGATGGTTAACGAAGCTGGAGTGATTGAAGCACGGAGTAAAATGACGACTCAGGACTTTTCACTTTTAACAGCAAGTATATATTTATTTTAATTTATAGCAGATGACTTTTTCCAGATGAAGTTAATCAAATAACTTATTCAGTAATTGAACTATTAGATACGACTGACTTTAAACTTTAATACATCATAACGTTCTAACAAAGAAAGAGGAGCATAGCGGAAGCGTTAGCAGGACGAAGGCGAGAAGGCATCTGTCTAGGAGAACTTATGACGCAGCATTTATATGAAAGGTTATGTAACAGAGTAGCTTCTAGAAAAATGTAGAAAAACTTATGACGCAGCATTTATATGAGGAGGTTATGTAGTAGGTGCGAATGTTCTAGAAGGTAATGGTCTAAGGGGAGATGCTGAATTGCAGAAAATTAATTAAAGGATGCTGGTTCGCAAAGAGCAAAGCCATCGTATTTTTTTTTTTTTATTTTACATATATATATATATATTGAAGAGCCAAACATTATGACCACCTACTCAATAACGCATTGCGCAACCTTTGGCCTTCAAAACAACTGCAACTCTCTTTGGCATGGTTCTTGGTAAGAGGCTGGCGACAGCTTGTGACAAATGTCTTAGCTGCGGTTACACAGAGTCGAGATATGCCGACATGATAGTGTCTGGTCTCTGAGCTGCCGATCCATGACATCCCAAATGTGCTCTATCGGATTAAGATCTGGCGAGTTAGATGGCCATGACATAACTGGAATTCATATTTATGCTCCTCGAGCCACTCCAACACAATTCGAGCCTTATGACATGTGGTGTTGTCCTGCTGGAAAATTCCATTTCCAGTTGGAAAGAGAGACGCCATGTAAGGGTGCAACTGATCCACAGTAATGCTCAGTTTGTCTGCAATGCTTTCATGATCTGTTCTACCAAAACTAGGACGAAGCGCCCATGAATGATTCCCAAAGCATAATACCGCAACCACCAGTCTGTGTATGACCTGCTTTACAGAGGGGACAACTGTTCGCCTGGGAGACGTCGTGACGAATGAGAAATCGTGATTCATCCGACCAAAAACTGTCTTCCATTTATCCATTGTCCAGTCTCGATGTTCCCGGGCCCAATGTAGGTGTAGCTGACAATGACGCTTCGTCAAGGGAGACACACGACTAGGACATCTGCTGCGCAGTCCTATATCCAACAAATTCCGCTAAACTGTGAGTTCCGAAGCACTTGCAAATAGACCTGCATTGCTTCGGGCTCTCAGATGAGCCACTAGTGTGGTTGAAAAAATAGATCCCTGGCATCTTGTTCACTAAAAGGACCATCTGCTTCCTCTATGCACTGGATTGCGTTCCCTTTCCAGTGAAAAGTATTTCCAGTGTGCATTATTTATCAGGACAAGAAACGTTGATAGATCTGAAAACGGATTCTTCACTTAATTTGAAAAGAAACACCTCATTTTATTCTGGAGGGACTTAAAAGAAGAATATCCTGAGTTATTCAACAAGGAAATCTCTATTCTGCTACGTTCACAACCACCGTATTAGTGGTGACGGTTTTCTCGTTTCACACTTATTTAAAAATAAGTGCTTCGGACTTGTGACTGTCATCTTCTGCACCGGGCACTAAAATAGTGAGTGCTGCCAAGCAGCACCAAGCATTTCCATTAAATGTGTTTATATTTTTAATTTTAATTAAATTTGTATAATTACCAATATACACCATTTTTGCGTAACTGCTAAAAATAAAAATGTCTCTGTATTATAGTATTATTATTGTACCTGTATATATAGATGTTAGTATTTATATATAATGGGGGTGTGGTATGTGGAGCAGTAAAGATAGGTCACGGTTGTACGCGAATAAAAAAAAGTTTGAGAAACGCTGGTCTATATAACAGCAACAGGAAACACGTAGCAGAAAACTACGACGACGTTGATAGCTTCACAAACAGAAAAACAATCAAAATAACAAAATAATTTTTAAAATGTTGGAATTAAACGTTTGCATTTAAAAATAAACGAAAAGTTTTAAGTTATTTCAGTAGATGTAGTTTTGACATTTTTGGTAGTTATTTGTTTGTGTATCAAGAGGGGCGGGAAGTTCAAGGATTGTCCTAGGTGGCAAATTCAGTGTCCGCCCCGGGCGGCAAAAGTTCTAATTACTATTGGGTTGCGGGTCGATTTTTTATAATTTCTTCCTCCTAAAAAAGCAAAAAGCAATGATTCTACAGTGGTGCTCTGTCTTTTTTATTATTTTATATTTTTTCTAGTTTTGACTGCTGTTTGTAAAAAATGATGTAAACAAGTCATGATTGTAGACCTGATCTATATATTAGAAATAAGTTCCTCCTAGCCACCACAATTTATAATGTCATGATCAGTTTCTACATGCAAATAAAAATGTACTGCTAGATAATAATGTAATTTCTGAAAATTAACACAAAAACATACGTTACAGCACATAATGAATCGTCAAAATTGAGCTTCAACTTTATAACAGTACTTAAATGTAAGCTTTGTAAACAATTTTATAGTTCTTAATTAATTCTGATAGTAAACAGATCATGTTTACAAAAATGATTTGTAACGTGGGAATATCACGTCTGTTTCTAATGCAATATATAATGTCTTGAAACATGTTGCCTGTACCCACTACAATAGATAACATCTTAAAATATGCACCTGAGCAACTATGTATATCTCAATGTATATCATGTAATTTAATCCTTTTTACTTGAGCTAATTTAACGCTGAAAGGTAGGAGTACCGTTGATGCCGGCGCCGGTGGCAGTACTTGTAGTGCTCGCTGGAGTTACAATTTCCATCACGACTCGAGGAAATGATGCCAGAATGTTGTTAGTTTTCTTGTTAGTGTGTGGGGCTAATACCTACTTACTTAGGGTAAATATTAGGTGGCCCCCCTCATTTTTACATAACATAACACTAAAGATACGTTGGGCGATAACTTGTTGTATCTTGACAGGACGGTTGTGTGTCATCTGTCCCTCCCAATCCCCTTTAAATATGCATGTACACGAGGAAGGATTCAAGTATTTATTAGCTTCCTCTGAAGACCAGGCTTCTGCATCAGATCTGCAATCCCTTTTTCACGTGTCCCTACTCTTTTTTCTATTATCAAGGTCATCTGCTGCGATACTTCCATTAGGAATTTTTCATCACAAAGACCACTGTGCAGAATTACTTCAGGTTACAGAAAAGTACTGCTCATACATTACAAATCCATTATTAAAACACCCATATCGAAGTATTTAACAAGTATTCAAGGAATTAAAGGCATTCCTTCCGCGTGTCCTTGTATGGTGATTAGCACATTCCATTAGAAATGGAAAGTGACGGATTCGATCCCCGCCAAGGACTTCATTGACTCTTCCCCCTGATTTACTGCTAATAACGTCACATGATACATAAAACTAAAAACTAAGTTCTAACGAAGACTAAGGCTTTCCCAACTTCTAACGAAGCTAAAAATGAGTTATTCCTTTGTCATGAAGATAATATCGATGATAACTAGGAACTTCAATATAAAAGAAAGGAAGAACTTCAGATGTAAGCAATGAACAACTTATGAAAAAGTATAACAAAAGTAGATAAAAGTGATCAGGTTTTTAACATTTCAAATTGATTAGATAAAAACCTCTTCTAGAAAAAGTAATGAAAAATGGATCATTATTTACTTAAGTGTTACAAAAGATGTTGCATATCTGTGGTATAACTTATTAAAACAGATTATTATAATCTCATGAATCATTCAAGGACACAGTCTTTAATTAGTGTATAAAAAATGAATGACCAAAATACGTTATATAAATGCACAATGTTACACAAAATGATGATTACTAACAGGGTGAAAAGGGGGGTGAACGAAAACCGCATACTAATCAAACATCTCATGAATAGCTAATTGTTCTTAGATGTATTTAGCATATCCAGTTCGTAAAAAAAAAGGTTATGTGAGAGAATAAGCAGAAATTTCTACCTCTGCAGTTCATAACCAGTTTAATATTATACGTCGCATAAGATAATGAACAATTAGAGTTCGCACTGCCTGTGGAAATAAAAATTTATAAGCAAAATGCCTTATTTTACTGGTTAAATAACTAGCGGTTGCCTATCAATTAAAATATGAGAAGATTAAATGCCGTAATGTGGTTAAATTAAATCCTTTTGCATGTGGTAAAGAGTGCTGGCATTTCTATAGTAATCTTTTAGTGGGCTGGAGAAACCCAGTAAATTATTGTGGAGAACAGAATTTCACTTCATAGTAGTTTTCCAAGCTATGGAATCTTTAATCTTATGTCAAATACTTTGCATTTTCTCTCACAAAAGTAAATTCCGAAAGCTACTGAGGAAAACTCAATTAAATCTTCCTTTATGAGCACGCAGTGACCTCTAGTAACAGAAGCACCGAACACTATGCTTTCTTAGATCTATTTGATAACTAAATTTATTGTATGAAAACATACGCTTGGTTTTGTGCTCAAGTGATCCGAAAACTTCTGGGGTGCACTTCGAGTGATAAAAAAATTCTAATAAACATTTAACTGCAAAACTTCGAGGTTTCCATTCGTTCTGATATACGTCATAAATATGCAGGTAAAATATTTGCTTCAGCCATAAACTGAGTCCTTTTTTGTACTTCTTCTCTTCCTTTCTTATTCACAAGCATCCAAGTGCTTTCATTAAACACTTATGTTTCATAATCAAGAGCATATAATGCTTTGGAATAGCTTTCTCTGAAGCTGTTACAATACATTAGCAGTTATAGATTATGTGAGTCCAAGATACGTAATGTCTTAACATAATTAATTGATCTTCATTGCCTTAATATGATAAATAATTTTGCCTAAAAATAATTTTGTAAAATACTGGTGGGAAAGCAGTTATATCAGGAATAAAATGGTTAGATACATGAAATTCTTCACTGAAATCGTTCAAGAGCTTTCTCACTGATTTAAGGAGTAAGAGAAAAACGAAACAGCTTGATAGTCTGATCCCAAGTACAAGCCAGTTTCCCTCCCAAAATTATCTTTGAAAGTACTCCTTCCCATAGGCAGGTAGTTCTCAATAGCTCCTTCACAACTCATCAATGAATTAATCAAGCTAGAAATGACCTCAATGTATCACTGCACTTTAAACGTTTGCATGCCTTCATTTTATGAAGATATTTAAAGTAAACTGCTGTCCAAACCATTAGCAATATACACTGTTATGGACTACACTACAAGTGCCACATCTTTGATGCATCTATGAATTATGCCGTTACGTACTCCATTGATAGCTCCTCTGTTTAATTTAACGTTAAGGCCTTTTTTTATTTATAAAGAGTTTGAATTCGGCCAGAGTCCACCGCAGACTCTGCTCCGGTACTTTTAATTTTTTCAGAGAAATCGCAAATTCAGCCCGAGTGATTGATTGATTTTCTGATTTCTACAGACCAAATACATGTTTAATTAACGCAACGAACGGAGTTTCACTTTCTCATTTATTTTATTTCAACAAAAATTGTACATCTGAAAACTGTTGCACTTTATTATCAAGAATAAATCAACACTTTATCCTCAAAAACCGTACATCTGATGCAAGAAATAACTATAGGTAAACGGAAAGTAACTGTTTACAGTTAATACTTTGCGAAGCGTAAGATGAAGATTTCTTGCCTAGAGATGAAATTCCTATTACATCATCGTGTTACTAATTTTTCAAAAGGGATTACTGAAGCTAATCTGTGTTAGTAAAACAACAGTTCCCTAAATGAAGAAAATAATAGCACAGTCACTAGATTGCTTAGTCTGCTTATAGAAAGGAAGCATTTACGGCTAAACAGCGGTTCGCTGGGTAATAAAGAACATTTTTGTATATAGAATGTATTGCTTTTCCATTAATGCTCATAAACTGCATACTTTTCAAATAATATGCGATGACAAATTATTAAATTAAATGAGATAAATATGTATGGCATATTTATTGTATTACGATAAATTATTGCTACTGAGGAAGGATAAAAGTGTCGCATGTATTCCTCTAAATTAATGCAATAATTTCATTAAATGTTTATTAAGCAGTTTTATTCTTTTGTGTTATTTAAATAAAAAATTACAAAACACGTAAATAAATTAATAGTACGCTTAATTTCAGATTTCTACACCAAAGCAATAACATAAATGAAGTTCCACTATGCAGAAAAAGTAGTACTTGCTTTAAAATTACTGAGAGTTTTTACTAAAAAATTTTTTGATTTACACAAACAGCCTATTGATTTCTCCGCAGAGAGTTCTGTGTTTATTTCCAGAAATTTGAAAGCTTCTCCTTTTGCTTTGACTACTGTTCTAATGCGTGATTGTGCCTCTTTCAGCATTTACGAGTTTCTTTACTATATATAATGTATTTCTGCTGAGCTATTTTTCTGTTTCTGCTGTTCCATTTTCTTATACCTATTTAGTATTAAATACAAAACTTCATGATGAAGATAAAATCCTTTCGCAACCAAAACACTACAACATCGATGAGATATAATTTGGAAATTAGTAGGCCTATGAAATATAATTCCACTCTTCAATAGTATCTTTTTCATAGTTTTGTGTGATAACCGGTAGATGAGATCGCATTCGAGTGAAATTTGTAATGAATTTCCTCTTTTATTTAGAGCAATTATTCATCGCATCTGATTTCACTTCATTCCACGAATCTCGGTCACAACTCATCGCATCAAAAACATTGAGCATAAAGTTTCGTAATTTAGATTTCATTTCCAGATCAATAGTACTTCCGTAGTATTTTATTTTAAATAATTAAATTATTCCCACATAAAGCGTTCACTCGCACAATTTGATGGGAAAAACAACAGATCTATTTAAGAAATCAAAATTGATCAGACCAGGAGAAATATTTATTCATTTATTTATTTATATACCGAGATTTCTAAGGCTTTTTTTTTTTAAAGAAACAGAAATTTTGAAATAAAAAAAAAAAAAGAAAAATTTGAGAAACACAATTTCAGCTTTTCTCTTAAATCACTATATTTTTCGGGGCTGGGTTCTCGAGCTCATTTGCGAATACTTCTAATACTTTTTGAATACTTCTAATACAAGCGCAATTTCAACCAACCAACCAAACACAACTTCACATCTGCATAAAAAGACATTAACGAATAAACTTTTGAGATATCAACATTTCTGCAATTTTCTTAATGAAAGCTTTAATGTAATTTTTATGATTTTCAAGCATTGCAGTGCCATTGTTTATCATGTTATATATTTTATTGCTATTCCGTTAAATTCTGTGCTTACTTTTTAAATTTATAAAATTCTATTAGTGCCTAAGCTTTTGCGATAAGCCGTACAAAGGCTTTATTGTTAATTCCAACATTCAGAGTACTTAGAGCATTAGGGCAGAAATCACTAACTTAAACTGAAAGGAGGATTTAGATAAAAGCAGTTTATTATTTGTTTACTTTTTATATCAGGATTTAAGACTTCAAACAATTCTTAAACTTACAAAAGTTTTACTTTAAGACAGAACAACAGGTTATTTTTCCAATCCAAAATCTCATCTGCTTAAAAAAAAAAAAAAAAAAAAAAAAAAAAAAAAAATTGAATGTGCGTTTGGGGAAAAATATGTCTTGAAATTATTTAACCGTTTCTGAATTTATTTTTAAGCTCTTTTCCATTCTGCAGAAGAAATTTTGATAATGAAAAATACGTAAAAATATTTTTATAGTGATTCTATATATTTTTGAAATGAAAGAATTAACAATTTCAGAGAAAAGTTCATAATTTTTTTAATTAATTAAAGATAAATTAACTGAGACCTCAGATATTTTCAGTGATTTTTCTAAGTAAGCTGAACACTCTTTCACTGTTCCGCCCCCTGTTTGGATATAAGAGGGTGAAATCTCTTTAACTAGCAGAAGAAAAAAAAAAAAAACGATAAAGAGGGTCATGGCTAAATCTCCCTTTTACTCGCTCAGATTTGTCTCGAATTTACATTGCATTGAAGCGAAAAATGGGTTGATAGAAAAATTATAAAAGCAACACATGATAGCTTCTCGTGCTAAAAACAAATGGGTATTCCATATTTAATCAATACCACATTAGAATTATTTTTTCAGGTGACGTAAAGAAACAGAACTTGCTTGGTAGTTTAAATTTTAACTAATTTTTTTTTTTTCTGCGCATTTCCTTAAACTGAGTTCATTGCTTTCGTCACAGAAAATTTTGAACGACAATAAAAACTGCAGTCTAACAAACTAGGTCAATTCTTTTATATCTAAGTACTGAAAATTACAAAACGTAATAGTTCTTCTCATTGATGAATTGTACATGTATGGTAGAAATGTGTTTTTTGTGCTTAAACAAATATTTTTGCTTAAACAAATTATGTAATTAAAAGAATTTCAAAATTTTTTGCCTTGTCACTATTAAGTTACCAGTTAGAGAGTGGGGTAAGATTTGAAGAATAATCCAATTATCCCCCACTCTCTTAAATATGCATTGCGCCCACCAGTGGCCGAGCGGTAAAGTCGCTGAATACTGGTAGTTCGGTTCGGGGTTTGAATCCTGAAGAACGGGCTGGCTGCATTGGTATTTTCGTGGTTTTCACCATGTGTAACGTTATTCGAGCCAGTTTCCCTTAAAATGTTCTTCACGAAGGCATCCCTTCTCTTAGGCAGATAGCCTTGAGTGCTTTCCCATAATCAAATAAACCAAACTACACTTAAATATGCATTAATGAGATTTGATGAGGTTGCAATTGAAAGTTAATTAGATCTTTCGAAACACACAACGAACCAGTTTTGTGCAATATTATAGATGGGACTGCTCTGAATCTAAGGAAAAAACAAATTTTTATGACAAAATGAGGAGATAACTCCTTTAAAAAGAAAAAAAGCAAGTACAGCCTAGCTTGTGTATTAAAGAACTTTGAATTTTTCTGTGAGAAAGAAATCTGATACGACTTTTAGGTACAAGAATTTTATTTTAGTATCTTTAAGGACACGACCAATAAAATGCTAAAATACTTGATGATACTGCGTTTCTCAGACATGTGGTGAGCATAACATAAAAACAAAGCTTTTATTCAGATTCTTGACAAACTTAGAGACGACTTCTTAGATTTAAAAGAGGTAGGAAAGGAAAAGTATTTCATAAAAGGACATTTAGTACTCCTATTCGAAACTGAGAAGAATTCTAGAAAATTTAAAATTTAGTCCTAATTTGAATGCCGTAAGAGCACAGTATACTGTTCCTATTCCTATCAAGAGCAGAAGACTCGTCTGGTTATATTCCAACCTCTAAAATTTAAAATTCCAAGAATTTAAAAACTTTCCAGTGTACCCTCAAAACACTTATAGATTGGAATTTAATTCTGCTCTCTGTTAGATTAAATATTAAAAGAAAAGTTGTTTTACTTAGATTCGACTTATTTTTCACATTTTAAACCTGAATTGTTTAAACAGCTGATTTCAAACTTTGTATAATAAAAGCATATAACCATTGTTAAGGGAAATTGACTTAAATATCTAATAATAAAAAATCATTGCATTATACTTCCGTATTTGTTTGGTCTAATAATACGGAACCTAAAACGCAAACCACATTGAACATATCACGGAATATCAATGAAAAAAAGGGATGTTTTCCTATCCTTTATCTAGAAAACAGTTTGGAATTTTGTTAGCAACTATACATATAAATAAACGAATAAATAAACCTAAAATTTAAATTTTTACTTATTAAAATAATTTTAAATAATTTTTCATAAAAGGATTCTCCTCCCTCCTCTATTTTTCTCTGCATCATGTTTTATTTTCTATATATTTACAAACTGATATTTACATTCTAATTGGCAGCATCGCACATTGATGTTTTTCTTTTAACAGCCTTTGGAAAAATTCCAAAGTAAAAACTTCTTAAAAGTGAACTTTCCGGACAGCAGATATTACTCTGCGATATTTTTAATTTCTCTTAAATCGGGCAAGCTGGATCATACTTGGGTGAGCCAACACTGAAAATTACTATGACTGAATCCATATATGAAAACTAATAGTCTCACTTCTATTTCTTTGCTTTCTAAAAGAAAAATGAGCGAATTGTTCACATGCAAAGGGCAACAAGTATTATTAAAAAAAGACATCTTTTATTCTATTGATATTTTAGCATGGGTGCTTCATTAGTAAAATGCCCTTATGTTGATTTTATTTACATCTTTCCTATAGCATTAATTCGTCAGGGCTCGCTGATTCCAGAGATTATGCAGATTTGAATGCTAAGTATTAAGTTAGAACAGGGTTTCTTAAACTCTTTTCAGTCGCGACCCTTTTTTACCACTATATTTTTTCGCGACCCCCAGGACCCCATTATATTTACAAAAATTTTGTGGGACCCCGTAAGTATTGCGCAAATCCGACACACGCGTGAGTGAAACCGTCAAATTTTTCACTTGTACTGTAATATACTATTGTGCTATGTATGAACTGTTATTAGTTTCAAGCTTTAAGTTATTTGCTTACTTAATTCAGTTTTGATTAGTAATTGAAGTTATTAATTTTTTTGCACTAGTTTGTTTAAAGTTGATTGTAAGTTGAAACTGTAATTTTTGTAAACTTTAAATTTAGGATTGGTTGCTTTAAAAGTTCTTAAGTTGAAGTTATTTAATTTTAATTTGAGTTTAGGGACTTAAGTTTAACTTGCTTTTTGTACTTCTTTGTTTTGACCCTTAAGGTTGTTTAACTTTTAATTATTTTAAAATTTTGTTGCTGCACTTTTGGTGTGTTAAATTAAAATTTTTTAGGTAACTTAATTCTTACCTCTCTTTCTATTAAAGTTTATCGAATTGCTGATTGGTGGTAAGGTCAATCGATTGTAAAGGAAACTCAATCTGGATAATGAAGATGTATAGTTAATTTTTTCTGAAGAAACAATTTATAATGTGTTGACATTTTAATGAACTTAATTGTTAAATAATAGTTTAACTTGTACTGTACTAAATTCGTTTATTGTGTTGAAAACTATTCACTGGTTCTGTAATTTTTCACATCCAAAGTTGTCGGGTGGGAATTCGTTTCTCAGAATTCCTTATCTGGGGATTGCTGCGCATCGAATTCTTTTGGTCAAGCTCGTTACCATATGTACTGAGTACCCTACCATGTGTGAGGATTTCTTTACCATCTGGATGATTTGCATAATCGGAACCCTGTTTGCTCTGGCATCTCTAGCATAGAAATGTTCTACTGGGAGATTGTTCCATGGGGTGAAGATTCGTCGGATAGGCTGCTCGCTATAGTGCAGAGGCACCCCGAGGCGAGGCTAGTGCATTCCCCCCTTCCATCCATGGAGGTAGGAAGTAAGTTTCCTACCTCCATGCTTCCATCAGCAGAGAGGAGGTTGCCCCAGCGGAGTGGCCTTGGAGGCTGCACTGTTAAACAGCGTTGTTTGGCAAATTATGGTAGACGGGGAATTCTTCTCCTGAAGATTAATCTGTTTCGTCGTTTGGGGTTGCCGTGCTTGGCGTTCTTCCCATCGTCTTACTTCGCCATAATGTGTTGACATTTTAATGTGTTGACATTTTAATGAACTTATTTGTTAAATAATAGTTTAACTTGTACTGTACTAAATTCGTTTATTGTGTTGAAAACTATTCACTGGTTCTGTAATTTTTCACATCCAAAGTTGTCGGGTGGGAATTCGTTTCTCAGAATTCCTTATCTGGGGATTGCTGCGCATCGAATTCTTTTGGTCAAGCTCGTTACCATATGTACTGAGTACCCTACCATGTGTGAGGATTTCTTTACCATCTGGAGGATTTGCATAATCGGAACCCTGTTTGCTCTGGCATCTCTAGCATAGAAATGTTCTACTGGGAGATTGTTTCCGTGGGGTGAAGATTCGTCGGATAGGCTGCTCGCTATAGTGGAGAGGCACCCCGAGGCGAGGCTAGTGCATTCCCCCCTTCCATCCATGGAGGTAGGAAGTAAGTTTCCTACCTCCATGCTTCCATCAGCAGAGAGGAGGTTGCCCCAGCGGAGTGGCCTTGGAGGCTGCACTGTTAAACAGCGCTGTTTGGCAAATTATAGTAGACGGGGAATTCTTCTCCTGAAGATTAATCTGTTTCGTCGTTTGGGGTTGCCGTGCTTGGCGTTCTTCCCATCGTCTTACTTCGCCAAATATTTCAAGATCTCGCCAGGTACAAAAGTTGCTGCGCAGTTGGGACGAGAGACGGAGAGCTGCGAAGAAAAAAAGTCAGGTCAACCATCAACTGTACAGCGTGGAAAGTAGCAGCGGCGGTCTGATTTTGAAAAACATGGTACCTACTTCTACCTTCTTCATGGCTGACATGAGAGAGCTTCAGAGAGGCGGATGGACTCCAAAATTTGAGACTGTTTGCTGAAAAGGAAAATCCTAACCTTCTTGTCCTACACCGAAAATAATGGCCTACGGCAAGTTGGAAGTTCGGAACCATCCTGGTGGAACTGCTGTCCAGGGGGAAAATTTAAGCCTGACCTCGTCCTCGATTTCTTACGATAAGTTGTTTGCACTTTGCTCATAACTTTCTTTTATTTCAACAGATTTACTGCATGCCCGTTTTCCACCTGAATGTCTGTGATCCTTTGCTCAAACAAAACCGCATGTATTTCAAGAGCTCCGCCTTTCGAAGAGATAATTGCATTTTACTCCAGTAAGGTTGTGGGGCCCCCACCTAAATTAATTTAAAGGTATGCTTTTTTATATAGTTGAACTTCTAATTATGTTGACAAGCAACCTCCTAATATTAAAAATGAATATTGTTCTTATCCTGGCATTATCTGTATTGTAACTTATTATGAATAATCTCCATGAATAAACGTTAGTTTGTTTTTCTTACCTATTGCCAATTGTTTTAATTTTAATTAAATTTTTTACACTGGACCATAGTAATTGAACGGGTTATTGCCCGATAGTTAATAACACAACGCAACCCCTTTCTACTTGTATTTTGAATTGTTTTATTGTTTATGTTCACTCTGATAAATACACAAATTGTTCTTGATTGAGATTTACCTAGTATAGATGTCATATTGCTCTATCTTGAAACACTCTGAGAAAAGTTACTGATGTTGAACATATTCACATATTACCACATACAATATTGGCATTAATACTGTCAGTGATATGAATTTTATATTCTATGTATTGTTGATCAGTGCACATAATGTTAGATGAAATGTTGTATGATCTTAAATTCACTTAGTGCGAAATCGAGTAATTCTACTACTTGCGCAATTGCTGCAAAGTTAGGTATTACCATTCAATTGATATTACACCATAATTGCAGTTTTAGGTCATTAACTTTAATTTCTAATTTTAAGACTTAGAACAATGCAAAAATTTTAAATAAGTTACAGACGAAATGACAGCGTCACGTGCAAAGCAAGGAAAATGAACGTTTATATTATAAAAAGAATGCGACGAAACGTTTTCGTTTTTTTCTTTGTCCGTTTTGCCTTATATTTATCTATTTTCAGATACATTATGTGAAAACATTTGGTAATTGTACAATTATTCTAAGTCAAAGAAAGGTACTATTTGGTTTTGAGAGCCGTAAAAAATCGCCAAACTATTATTGATGCCAGTGCTGCCAAAAATAATTACGGCAACCCTAACGCAAGAAAGGAAGTATAATAGTAAATAACTATTTAAGATTGGTGTATTAATTTAGATGAAATGTTAATTTCGTATAATACTTTTTTTAATTATTATAATTTATATAAAAAAGGCTAAACATGACCGAATGGAAACATGAGAGTAAATAACTATTTCAGATCATTTTTATAATTTATATAAAAATTGCTGAACATAACTGAATGGATGCCTGCATCGCCATTTCTCTACCGAGTTATCGTTGAAGCATAATTTCATCTCGTTGGTTGTTCAAACATAATTTTCTATAATGAATGATGCCTATTCTATGAAAAAATTATCAGCAAAGTGCAGAATCGCCCACTTATTTATTTGCCGCTTTTTACAAGGGTAAAAACAATTGAATTTTCGTCAATTTTCTTTTACTTTTTAAGTGAAAATAGGTCGATGTGTACATAGATAAAGTCAAGGGCGTGTGCACTGCCATTTTTGTGCAATTCTGGGATTTTTTTTTAAGTGAAAATAGGTCGATGTATACATGGATACCGAGTATGTGCAATTCTTAAAAACGCTTCAAGCAGTGGGTGATTCTGCACTTTACTCAAAATTATATTGCAGACATTTCGTCACGGGCAATTCCCAAATTGTTAAATCCTTAGGATATCAAAAAAGGATTTAAAAATTAAACTAGTATTTCAATGGCGTCTTTAGAAATATAGAACTATATAAACTTATATAAACTTACGCAATCTGAAATCAGCGCGTACGCTAGATTTGGCGCTGTTAAATTTGACGCTTTTGCGCATACATTTTCGCTGCAGTTATTTTTACGATCTTCAAAACTGAATAGTACCCAAAGAAATATCCCAAACTGCTAAAATTGTTTGCGACCCCCTGCTGCAGGTCCCGCGACTCACAGTTTAAGAAATCCTGAGTTAGAGGAACAGCTCGTAAGTGTATGACAGTTTGAATTAAAATTCGCTGCCTGCTAACACAGCTTGCTGTTTTGCGAATACCTACTGCCACGTGCAAGACTAGGGGCTGAAGGTATAGTTGTTTGGTAAGTGAAAATTTCTAGCAGTTGTTAGTTGTCGATCCATAGTTACAGTCTATTAACTTTGTAAATTTCAAGAACTATTTTCGTTTCATTACCAAGTCAAGATGACTGAAGCTTTGTTCTGTAACATTTTATTTTAACCCGCGCAATAAGAAGTAAGCAACGTAAAGTGAATACGTTTTGTCTGATAGTTTTCAGAAGTAGCTAGCAGCGATAACTCGCTAAGTTGGCTTTCGTGTGTATAGTTTTCATGTTTATTTCCCAAGGATGTTGGACTTGTTAAGAATTAGATATATCCCAACATAGTTGTTATAAGTGAAAAGGTTTATGTTTTTGATAGGTTTTTCTACTGCTACTGAAATAAAGAAGATGCTTATGCAACAGACATTTTTTGCTTTTATTTACTTCCTAAGTACCACGACTGCTCTTTATGAGGTCCGAACCTGGGACGAATAAAAGTTTTCCATGATTTTAACCATTCCTCTTCTGATAAAGACGTTTTATAGAGGTCACTATGTTAAACCTTCACAGGTTTTAATAGCAGTTCAGCAAATGTTCAAAACAAATATAGCTTGGTTATATCATAAAAGTGCTTAAAATCATTTCAGTTAGCTCTACTATTAACAACTAAATAAAAATTTAAATTGTTAAAGAAGGGTGCTTATTGCTTTGAAATTTCTCGCTTTATTTATGTAATTGCAGCCTGATTTAATTTGAAAGATAAATTGAAAATCTGATGCTTCGCCGAATAGCAACACTCTAAGAACTGGTTATTTGCGAGGTCACCCGAAAGTAATTTAAATTAATGTTGATCTTATCCGTCGCAAAATTCAGAAGTCGAATGGATGAGAAATGAAAGGTAGAGTAATACAAGTTTTGGGAAGAGTTCTTTAAGAACGCTTTTAATGTTAATATGTTAGAGCAAATGGTGATTAAAAGGTTTGCATTCGTGACCTCTATAAGCAGATAGAGATTCTATATCTTAAAGAAGAGACCATTGTCGTTAAACTAGTTGTCCTTTTGACGAATGAAGATGCCCTTTGATGCCCTTTTTAGTACAATAATGTTATCTACTGCTTTAAAAAGGCTTATAAAGCCCTTTTTCACACCATCATTTGATCGGGACCGTTATCAATTCAGAAAATGTTTTAATGGACTTTTTAAAAACATTTGCAAGATTAAAACTCATACTAAGACACATTTGGATTGTAAGCAACAGATAGCTCATTATGCACGTCCAACTTTTACTTTGAAATTTTGGAACTATGGAAAGGGCGTTGCAATGCAGCAGGGATGACAATTATAAGAGGGATAATCAAGGCATTATTTTACAGCAGCTTACTGTACCACAATAACATAGTGTAGAATGTCATAGTCTCGCTTTATGTGTGAGCAATAAATAAAAAAGCACCACATTTATTCACTTAGCACATGTTTAATAGAAAAAGTGAAGTCAGTTTGTATGCCACGCATCCCATCCACAGCACATAGATTGCTTTGAAAAATATCTTAAGCTCAGTCCATGTTCAGTTAGCCGCCAAGATCTTGAATGAACTGCCAGTTTCTCAGTTTCAGCCACTTGACCACTAGTTAGCCTTTGCAGAAAGGAAAAACCAAGGAACATTCATACAGCTACCTTTCTAGCTGTACAGCGGGGATCGAACCCAAGGCACAAGGATTAGTTTCAAGAATTTACTAATAGTACGTCATTGCCTTTATATTGGCTTGCTGCTGATAGACGTCATACCAATGAAGGTAAGTAGTGTCGAACGAAAAATTTTTAATCGCATCGTATCTATGAAGATTAATCAGTTTTTTGAAATCCCGTTTTTGTTGTTCCTAACTGGTTTGGTTTATTTGACTATGGGAAAGCAGGCTAGGGCTGTCTGCCTAAGGAGAATAATGCCTTTGTCAAGGATTTTCTATGGGAACCTGGCTTTATCTACGTTACACATGAGGAGAACCATGAAAACGCCCATTCACCTGGAATGAAATCGAAGCCAGGTCAAACTGCCAGTGATTAGTGACTTTACCGCTCGGCCGCTGGTGAGCCTGTTCCTTACTTGTAAATGTTTCTGTGAATTTATGTTAAGCGAATGACATTTTATTAGTGCACTGAAAAATATTTGTTTATCTTTAGAGCATTACATCGAAGGTATTAGCAATTCTCGGAGAAAAATAGTCAATTGAGAGAAACTCGTTATGAATGAAAATTAGTATAATGATTCTTAATACGCTCTGCCATATAGCAATCGTCTACTTTCTGATATACCAAAGATATTTTCTCCAAGAATATGTCGATATAGCGGTAGATACAATTCCATTTCCAAACATTTTTCTCATATCAATAAAATGTTTAATTGATTTGCTCTAGTTCTAGTTATGTTTAGATACTTCTGACGTTTAGATACTAGTTATGTTTAGATACTTCTTTATTTGAAATTTCGCAATATTTATCTTTTTCCTAAAGATCTCTCATTTGAATTACCTTTCTTATAACTCTTACTAACACATGATAAGAATATGTCGATATAGCGGTAGATACAATTCCATTTCCAAACATTTTTCTCATATCAATAAAATGTTTAATCGATTTGCTCTAGTTCTAGTTATGTTTAGATACTTATGTTTAGATACTAGTTATGTTTAGATACTTCTTTATTTGAAATTTCGCAATATTTATCTTTTTCCTAAAGAGCTCTAATTTGAATTACCTTTCTTATAACTCTTACTAACACATGATAACAAAGAATTTGCGAATGAGAAACTAGATGGGGGTAAAAAAGCCTTGCAGAAAAGCGCCAATGATCAATGGAAGTTAGTTTTAGCGAAGTGTTTTCAAGTTTGAAATTTCTTCCTTATTGATCATCGCATAAAGTGTTTGCTGTACCTGGAGACTGTAACTTCAGCTGCTGCTAAGTTAAAAAAAAAAAAAAAAAAACCTGCAGAGTAAGAAGTTTAACTTCTGCTTTTAGGTTTATTTCAGCGGTATATAAACAGAAACAAAATTATTTTTGCCCTAAAACTGCAGTGTTAAGAAGAATAAACTTTGCTTCGAACTGCTGAACTATTGTTATAATGAGAACGAATACAAGTTAATGAGAGGATTAAAACGAACTTAACACTATCCCCAGCAGAAAATATGGAAAAAAGTATGTGATAAATTTAGTAATTAAATTTTTTATTAATTTAGTAGGGAATCTGACAGAAATGCATGTCAGTGCAGCTGGTTACAATTAATATTTATAAAACGGAAAAAGTTTGTAAAAGGTTGTTTTGGATTAATATACTAATGCTCTATGCATATAGCTTAGTTACATATACTTATACATATAGCTCAGAGTTAATATGCTAATACAACGAACCTTAGCCTATTAACATGTAAACTTTGGTTTAGTATGCTAATGGCCTAAGATTCGAATACTGGGCAAGGCCAATAGTAGCCAAGTCGATAAAACTACTGAACACTAAAATTCGATTTGGGTTCCAGTTATAACGAACGACAGAGCTGCATGGGCGTTTTTCTAGTTTCCTTCTGTGAAACGTAAATACGAGTCACTTTCCTTCAGAAAGTCTTCAACGAACGCACTTTTCCCGTAGTTGATAGTTGTTGCGTGCTTTGCCTCAGCTAAAATCTATCATCAAACTTTGAACGAATAATTTTAATTTTTGAGATGAGAAAAAAAATATTTGTAAAGTTACTTTAACTTGCTGCAGTAAAACATAGAGTGAAATAAGAAAAGAAAAACTGGCAGAAATTAACTTTTGAATGAAACAAGATATTCCTAGTAACAGTAATTCCGCTTGTTCAAAGAACTGCTCACCCGTGTCTCTTTAATGTTAAAAATAAACAGCAAAATATTTTCTAATATTGCCAAGGGAAAGTTTCAATATTTTTGATAGTTTTTTATTTTAATTATGTAATTCAAACTTTATAAGTATATACGTGTAATCTCGGTAAATGCAAAAAAGCAAAAATAAAAATCTTGCCTATTACAGGTACCTTCAGAACATACCTTTTCATTAAAATGAGAGAAATTTTTACCACTGATTTACAAAGGAGAAAGCAAATGGAATTATAATTATATAATGCTTAGTACTTGAGGAGGTTGGGGTACATTATCCTTTTGGGCAATTAAATCTTTCCTTAATTAGTGAGCCAGGAGCAAGATAAAAAGGGAAGTAGGTTTGTCAGCCTTACTTAGAGTGCTGATTGGGCTTATATAAATCTGTTTCGAAGACTGTGCTTTAGGTAGAAAGTTCTGTTAATGAATTATTTGACATTATCTATGTGTATTCATTAATCAGCATTTGCTTTAAACAAATGCTGTTTTAAATTTACACAACATTGAATTTATTTTTGTTTCCATTAATTTTTTAATTTTTATATTTTATTCGCTTTAAAGCTTATAAATCTATCAATGAAAACTACATCCTATAATTACATACAATTACAAATATAGTCGCGAATACTGTAAAATTTTTAAAATAAATTTCACAGTTCTAGTCAGTTTTTATGTTTATTAATGCTGGAACTAAATGCAATGGAATTTTTGTTCATTGTTCAGAAATTTAATGCAGAAAAAGGAAATCGGACCTCTTCTTTCGTGGTTAGAACCCACATTGAGCGAAGTTCTTCCAAAATTAAATAGTGAAGTACTTTTCATTGGAGTAATCCACTTTTTGCATTAAAGGAAGCTGGTGTATTCGAGCGCGTAGATTCAGTGTCTCGGACTGCTATCAAGTATAGGAATTTATAAGGTTTATATTAATTTTACTAATAGTTACTTTATTTGTAAGACCTTCTCTGTCGTTCTTGGTTTCCCTTGCGTTTATTCGCCGGGATGTAAATGAGTTAGGGTGAAAGAGAGTGTGTTTCAACTCAACTAAGCGAAAAGCTTAGTCAGAGCGTGTTTTCGCTATTGAGATCGCACGTTGTTGTTTCCACCAGCTGTTTGAATTCTGAATCAAGGCTTCGTATTTTTGCCGCCGAAGTTTAATATCATGCTGGTGTAGATGTTTGTGTCAACCTGCTAGTTTAAATTAATTTGTGTAGTTTTGAACTACTAGCTTACATTTAAATTTAGTTAAGTTTACCATTATCTTTAGTTTTATTGCCACAAGTGGATGATGGATTTGTAAGGACAAAGACTCTGCCGTCTGTAAATAATTGAGTTCAATAAAAGGGTCTTTTACACCCTTTCCCTGTTGTATTTATCTTCTAGTCTTAACGATAAGTCGCTAGACAGATTTTCAAGTAGGTCCAGTAACAGTGTATGTTAACCAAGAAGACTAGATATTACAAATTCATAGCAGAATAATATCATGAAAATCATAAATGCTAAGAAGAATTTTACACTGCTTCTTAAATACGAGTAATTGTTAGCAAAAGAATAAATTTCGCTCTTTAATGACAGTGATCATATAAAAACGTGAGATTCCATTTTCCATTTAGCCTTAATTTTTTTAACTGTTCGAAGAATAAGTCTCTAAATCTAAAATTTGATGATATTCCACAATATTTCAGATAGTGTTGAGATCAATACTCGGAAAAGGGGAACGAGAACAAACATATAAATAAATCATTAAACATGAAACGAGAATGAAAATATTTATTTAAAAAAAAGAGGTAGGACTAACTAGCTACTCCGTTTTGTATGTTGTTGCATGTAGTTAGATTTATAATATTATTAAAGTATTACATACGTTTTAAACATTATTTTTCAGTATCTGAAATCTTAAAACATTTCAAAAGACCTATAATCTGGGAGCCAGTATTTCGGCATTGCCAAATGATACCCAATATATGTACAGGTGTCTCCTCTTAGCAACGAAAATATTAAAACTAATAATAAAAAAAAGTAAAAATAAATTACATAATTCTCAAAACTCGTTATTTTTAAGCTAAAATAGTTAATTTTGTTACATTAAATTATTAATATATTTGTATTATATATTACTAAAAGTTTTTAATATATTATATTTGATTAGATTTATATGAGATAAAATAAATTTACCTTTGATTGCACTTGCTCAATCTGTAAATACAATATTGATTAATATACAATAAACTGATGGATAGCTTTAATGCCAATAACTTTATTGTTAATTTGAGCCACAATTGTCATCATGTATTATATGATACTAAAATCACTAGTGTTAAAGGCCACATTTGTCTAGCATTTTGCCTAACAGCACTCCAGCCGCAGCTGCCACAGGGGGTAAGCAAATGATACGAATTGTATTCCTAATAGTTCCGATTCGAGCCGAGCAAAAAATATTACAAGGCTGTCACTTCTCTCATCATGAAAGGTAGACGCGACTTATCAAATCATAACATAATTCATGTACCAAACCGGGGATTCAGTTCATAAAACCGGAGCCCTGAGATTTGCATTAGAAACAGTGCAGGGTAATAGTTATTTTAATTTGTGATACGTTCCTGATTTCTCTTATTCCCGTTTCGTCTCCTCGCCGCGATGTAAATGAGTTAGGGTGAACGAGAGTATTTAAAATGTTGGAGCGAAAGGTTAGGCAGAGCGTGATTTCGCTATTGTGAGCCCGCGTTACTATTTTTTTTTCCAGCTGTTAATCTTAACATCAGCTACGCATTCTTGCCGCCGAGTTATTATTCTGCCGGTGTAGTTTCTGAGTCAGCCTGTTAGCTTAAACTGAATTGTGTAGTCTCGCACTATTCTTTAGCTTAAAATTTAGCTAAATGTTACCCTTTAATCTCTCACCGCATGTGGTCAGTGTTTGTAAGCACGTAAGTCCGTGCGGTCTGTAAATAATATTATGTTCAGCAAAAGGGTCTTTTACACCCTTCCCATGTTTGTGTTCATCTTCAAACCTAAGCAAGAATTCGCAAGGATCAAAACTGAAGTAGATCTAGTTACATTTTATGATAGCTAAAACGTCTAGATCTTGCAACCGGAGAGGTGGGAACCAGGCGTACGTGTATCCGTGGCATTCATGCAGTGAGCAGATATTATGAGCAAAACATTGGAAAATATCTAAAAGCTAAATTCGCTTCAAAAGAGGACATTTTTTTCAGAAGTTAAAGAGCAAATATAACTTTACAGATAGCTTAGCAAAATTCGTGCGACAATATTACGAAGCAAAGCTCTACTTAATAAAAAGGAAATATTGATTCTCCTACAAACAAGCATCCGAATTTTAAAAGCAGAAGTTATTTTAAAAGTACTAAGGCGACGAAGTTGCTTTAGGTAAAAAAGAGTCAAGTGAAACGGTCGTAATGCAAAATGTATTAAATGTGAGCATGACAAAATAAATGCAGGGTGACGAGGAAAGAAGATTTAAATAATGCTACATGACATCAGGCTGCTGAAGCGGTAAACACATTTGTGAAATTGACAGAGTGTAGTTTATCTCTGCAGCATTAGCTGCGTGTTCTGTACTATAAATTTAAACAGCTGGGTGTGCGAAGTAAGTAGTAATTTTTGAAGCATACTTTATTTAAAAATAATAAATTATTCATATTCTTTCGTATGTTTTTCAAGTATATTTTTAATCATTGAATATATTTACAGAATTGCGCATATAGTTTTGTTTAGAGTTTTTTATCCTTACAATAGATTAAATAACACTTACGTAGTCATTTTATTGTGTTATAGAGTCAAATAATCTGGCATTACCAAAGATCAAGAATATCGTATTATCAAACTTGTTAAGACGAGAGCTCTTTCTAATCAATTTCCAAAGAGCTACGAATTAAGAATAGGAACGAAGAAGTATGTTTTAATACAATGCGCAAGTCACAGACATATTATGTCTTGCCACTTGTCCCATCAGTTCTTCAGCTCGCACATATAGCTTGCGTGTAATATGTCTAACGGAATCTATGTTCCCACGAGATAAGAGATTAGTTGCGTTGATTTCCTCTAACCGGAGGCCAAAATGTAACTAAATCGTATAATGTCTACGAAAGAAATTGCGTGAAGGATAGAGGTATGCGTAAATGATACCGGAAATTTTAAGAAGGAGGAATGTATGTCCATGAGGAAAATCGGTATTTCAAGCAGTGGTTTCTGTGATGTCTACTCCATACTATCTAGCTCAACTTCATTTCATCTGTGAAATTTTCGAAGCATAAGAAATGATGAGAATTTCTTACTCATTACTTCTTTTGATTCCAATTTATATTTTTTAAAGTTTATGTCTTTCACTGAACCATGAAATATGTTATATGCTTATCCTCTAGATTAAGGGTCGATATGGACCTCTTGTAAGTCTATGAAATTTTAAAGGGGGTCTATGACGTTCAAGGATCCGATAGCCAAATATGCACCGGCAGTTGACTGGCATAATCGAGATCTCACTGATTACAACACAAATATAGAGTTTGGTGTTCTTTAGTAACATAAACTAGATCCAAAACTCTAAAAGACGATATGCGAATCATCGCTATGTCTTGTAAGAACCACAGAGACAGGGAAAGCGTGTAAAGAACACTTTTATTAATCCAAACAAAGTTTAACAGACGACACTATCTCGTGCTTACGGAAGCCAACACTTTTGGCTTTAAATCAAAAATAAAGGATAAACTAAAGTTAATGAAATTTAGTCTAGCCTAACAGCTTCACAATTTAGTTAGCGCGCAAGTTGGCTCTGACCAAAGTCAGCGTAAACAAGACTAACTCGATGCTGCATAATTCTGATCGCTAAAGAATCAAACTTAGTAACGTGGCCTTCAAGCAAGCAGAACACGCTCTAATTTCAATTTCCAAAACTTTCCTTTAAGTACTTCCTATTTTCTACTTAACTTGAATATTGCACGCCCTAGAAATTTGCATTCTGGCAGGGAAATGAAACGAGGCTTAACAAGAAACGGAGTTACTATAAAATAATGGGTTATAAAATTAAAATGAACCTTACAAAGCATTACTAAAATTGATTATTAACTGTTTATTGATAAAAACATTTTGTCTTACAAATAAGTCTAATTTTATTCAAACCAGACTGGTACGCTAGGTTTTAGAATTTAAAAGTCATCTGAGAAAAATATTCCAAAATAAAAGTTGTTATCGGACCAAAATTATTGACTTTTCCTCTTCTTACACAGTAAAAGCAGTCTTTAGTCAAATGAATAACTTTCCATGGAAAGCACGAAACAGGGTGAATATTTCTGAACGAGGAGATTTGAGAATTACATTTAACAATTTTAAGCTAAATTTTACAAAAACATTGTATCATTGTGTCAACCCAAACCATCCTATTAATTAAAATTCATCTTTTAGAATTAGAATGTGCGATTTTGTGCTTGAAAACTTATTTGTACTTGTAAAATGAAAAATAATAAAATATAAACATAATAAGTTATTTTGTTTCAAAACTTTTGTGTAATTCTTAGTATAATTGTTATCTTGAAGTTATTTATGAGTATGATTATGCTGTATACAGTATGTCATAGAGAAAAGCGTAAGTGGGTCGATGAAGAAAAACCATTCTTTTAAAAGCGGTTTTTAAAAGGTTTCAGAATCCCTGCTCTAGATCTACAATGTGATCATTCGACAATTTGAATACATGCGCTTAGAAATATAGCCTTCAAAGTTACTGTTCATTTCTCAACTCAAACTTGCTGTAACTCAAACATTTGTCACTTTAGAAAATAAAGCTGCTGTGAGAACTTCTTGTTTCTCTTAATTCAAGTAAGAGAGGCTAATACTTTTATTTTACTTTAAGTTGATGCGGAAGAGAAGGCATATTCTTTCCCATAAAATTGCAGATAATACGGAATTACCTGCTTTTAAGTTATGAAATTAACGGTCTTCTCTGTTTCTGCTAATATCATTTCATTATTAAGGTATTTCGATGGCACTAAAGCCTTCCTGTGAAGAACGGACCAATTTCGTGCGTGAAGCAGCATTTTCGATTTGGAAAAGTAACATGTTTGTCAAACATGACTGGAGCACCGTATATGCCAACTTCAAAACACTTTTCAGTAAAATAAAAACAATTTTCTCTTGACATCTACTTGTTCATCCGTGGAAGTAACTCGCGAGCCCGTGGGGGTAAGCGTACCACTGTTTTAGAACGTAACTTATATTACAATTAACATATCCTTAAAGTATCCAGCCTACGATGGTTAATGCTCGAGGCAGACTCCTTACTCTTCTCATTTCTTACCCGATAGGAATTGGAAAAGTGAAATCGAGATTTAGATTTAAATTAAAATTTCTTAGATTACGGTGAAGCACATTAGGGCTGTCTTACCTAAGGGTAGAGATGCCTTTATGGAGGAGTTTCTAAAGGAAGCTGCCTTATATTCACAATACTCCCAAAGGACTCAGGAAAAATCCAATATAGTCGTTTCGTTCACCGAGATTTGAATCCAGATCGAATGTCAGGTGCTCAGCGGTTTTATTTGCTCGGCCGCTGAAGTCGAGGAATTCGATGATTGAAAATGTAGACTGAGATCAGAGTCTGTCTCTAAATAAGTCTTTTTATGATGCGTTCGTCCGTTTAACTATATAAGTATTATAAAAAAACTACAATTCCTGTCGTCAGTGAATGAAATCCAAAAACTAAATCTGGAGTTAAATTGAAAATGCAGGTTGATTTGTAGTTATCAAGCAACTGTACACAGGCAAAGGTTTAAACAAGGTTTAAACAAACCTTTTTATTAAAACCTGAGATTTAATTGAATGCACAGTTCACGCTTACAAGTTAATCCTCCTTGCTGGTCGGATTTAAGCTAGCATGAAAGTAGCAAAGGAAAATTAAATAATTTAATGCGTGAATTTACAAAACAAATTACGTATTCCTATTGAACTTTGACTCAGATTTTTCTAAAAGAGCGAGCAACACGAGGAGCCAAAGGCTAACGTCGATCTAAGTAATTCTCAAAGCTAGGAGAGGAAGTACCACGAAAATCAGCGTCGCTGCCGAAGCTGTTCTCATATACAGCTGATTTGCATCTTGGTAGGAGTTAACAAAAATAGAAATGACAGCAGAACACTTTAAGTAGATAAAATAATAAGAAAATGAATAAATAAACATAAAACGCATAGATTTAAAATAAACCGAGTTTAACAAAACACATATACTATCAAATTTTAAATGTAGTCAACATAAAAGTTAAAATCTACACAATTTAAGCATTATTACTCTACGATTTATAACTTAAAATTGTAGTTAATTATACTGCGGGAAAAAAGGAGTATAACTTTCATCTAAGCTATGAAGAAAATTGATTTCATATACTGTGCGGTATCGAAAGTAGTATACGTGGTGTGCTGTGTCATCAGAAAAGAAAACTGTGCAGAGGTACATGAAGAATATAAAACATCTGGTTTGGGTACCACATGGCTTCCTTGTACGGCCGATTACATTATACAGATTTTTGTTTTTGCTGCACTTCATTTAAACTTATTTTCTCGAATTATTCTAACTTAATTAACTTATCTCCCAAGGCAAATTGAAAATGACATCAAAAATTGCAAATTTTGAAATTCAGTCCGAAGTTAAATTTTTGTCGTACGGATGTCAAAATTCTTATAATTTTATTTTTTTCATAACGAGTATAAAACTTACTCAAATATAAGTACAGATAGCGGGAGAGTTAAATTAAAAGTTAGACTTCGTTATTTGTCGAAAATAATTTTTTCTTTAAATTTGGCATTGCCAAAAAATGAATACTTTGGTCATTTGAAACACTTTTGCGATTAGATGTATATGACTACGACCAACGATTGCGAAAATAAAGGCCAGGTAAGGAAGTAGGTGTATATATATATAATAATAAAAGCAAATTTCAGAGAAGTATTGATGTAGGAACACTGAGACGTAGAAACGTAGATCCACACTGAAGAAGAATACGGAAATGCCGATCCACAGTGAATAAAGAATTTAGCAGCCGAGGCGGTTTTAATTCTATTTTTATTTAAACTGACATTTATGACCACAATTCATTTGGCACTCTAATCGTGCCTATTCAAGAACATTTACATTTTTGCTACTGTTGCGATAGGAAGCGAGCATACTGAAATTACGTCCAAATAGTATACAGAGAGAAGCTAGAGTGCGCAATTATCCAATATGGAAGCTCACGAAAAGGAAAGTTTTGGTTTGAATTAGAAATGTTTCAGTTTTTAGAGTTTAGGTTCCCAATTACTATGTCATTAGCGTTACGCAAGCTTCGTGGCATAGATAAATCTAGAAATGACGCAGTCCAGAAATGTTATTATTATTTTTAGAATGGCGACTGGAGTTAAAGGGCTATTATTAATTTATTTTTTGAAAGATAGGCATTTTATATTTTACACACACACACATATATATATACATATGTATGTATGCATGTGTACGTTTGGTTTTGCCGAAAAAAGGAAGGCGCACAACAAGATACAGTTCCATACAGGAAATTTCATACAGGAAAACGTTCTACGGCTAATCGTTTCTAGTTATGCGAGATACATACGCACGTACCTACGTACAGGCCTCATGAAAATACTTTGAGATCCACTTTAAGTCCATTTATAATCCGTTTTGGAAAAAACAGTGATTTATTCTGTCCGTACGTACAGACGTCACGGAAAAAATCGTCTAAATCTATTCGGGAATGGCCCAAATCACTATTTCTGCTGAAATATGATAGCCGAAAATTTTCGCGACTACAATACTTCGTACGAGGAAGTAAAAACTGTCAAGTGCATGAATGATCAAGGATGAAAGTGCATGAAAAAGTTCAAAGCGCATAGAATCCATAAATATCAATATTTTTCAGAAAATAGCTGTCACATTCAGAGATCTGATCGTATACTTTTGAATAATTCAAAGAAATAATGATATAACAAATTTGTGTCTGCATCGCCAAACGTATCTGCGCTATATCCAAACCGCACATTACGTTTTCATGCATCAAAATTCTACTAAAATACATACGGATATGCAGCTAAGTAGTTCTGAATAATACAAGCACCCATTTAGCAGAGCAGTACGCCGGGTCATCGTAAAAATGGAGGTGACCGACATGCAATGATCTGTAAATTGCCTCATATTCACTGCCCTAGAGAATTTACTTACCTTTCTTGGTGAGACCTATGAATCTGCAAGGCAACATAGCCTGAAAAAAGAGCAAATGATTCTTTTTTTTTTTTTTCAGACTAATGAGACGATGAGAATCATTTTAACCAGACAAAACGGACGCTCAGCATGTTCATGATAGACAGGCCTGGCTAGCCAGAATAAAGGAATCTAAACGCTAAATTCTGAAGAAGGACATAGAATGGATAAAAGAAAAGCAAGGAATTTGTATGGGCAAAGGCAATACGAACTTAAAAAGAGGAAAAAAAGAATATTCGGGGTGAGAAAGCAGTTTTTCGTGTTTTGTTAAACGAAGTAAATATAACGATCATTTTTGTCGTCACCTCAGGCAGCATTCAAGAGAAATGTTAAAACATTTTATAATTTTACTTTTATTGCTTTAATTTCCACAGAAATTTACGTGATGTCCTTAATTCACTGAAATGGCGCTTTAAAAGCTGCAGGGAAATTTTGATTTTTCTACATTGGGAAATTAAGGCACTGGTAAATGAAATTAAAGTGTTTTCTGTCAACAGTTGAGAGTGATATCAAATGCTAAGTTCAAAGTGACATTTTTTTTTTTCAGTAAATTTGTGACGGATAATCAAAGATATTTTCACAAAAGCATAATTTTAGAATCGTAATTATATTTTAAATTTGCAGGTTAAGAATTCGCAAGTTACGAATTTAAACTAGTATTGAGCGTTTCAATTAATATTTTCCTTTTGCTTTTTCACTTAAAATATTAACGTATTAAAGTAGAATTTTTCTAGTATTTCATGACCATTGAGATAAAAATTGGAAAAAAAAACTGCACAGCAGGTACTTAACTCCCTTTCAGGAGGATTGAATGGAATGGTATAAAATGTCTTTTAATACATAAAGTATTTATTTGCAGTAACGGTCATTCAAGGACAAAGGCGGCTGCTTCTTAGAGTTTATCGATTTCAGGATATTTGTTCAATGGCAGTTGGCGTTTTTGGCTTTATCATTTACTATAGCCATACTTTTGAAAAAATTTGTTTTAACTCTGCTTTTTTATCAGAAGTGTAGATATCCTACCTTTGCAAAAAGTTCGCAAGTGTAAAAACATAAAATATAGGTGACAGGTACCTAAAGCAGTTAAATACTAAATAACGGAAACAAGCTAAAATTCATTTTCTCTTACAAAAATGCCTCCAGACACGCAAGCGTTTCCACAAAGAGAATTGAAAACCTTTCGGGTCGATAATTTTCTGCAGGCGAATGTTTTTCTCTTCGAGATTATATTTACCGTTTTAGTTTAACTTGGTAAGAGACAAAAATAGTTCTTGGCTCCATTCTATTAACCGTTTCTCTGATTTCAAGTGATTTTCATCCCATTATCAAATTAAATGCATAATATCTAAAAATATGACGCCTTTCAATCGTTAAGTGTTGTTTTAGTTAGAAACGTTTCTATCAAATTATTGGCTATTTCTAAATGCATATGTTTATTTCTGAGCATCATTATAAAGTTTCATAAATCCCTAAACTGAATTGTATTTTCCAAATGGTGCTGAAGCTTTCCTTAATAGAAAGAAAACGCAGTCAAAGAATAAATCAATTTTAATAGAATTCCATTAAGAATAGTAATAGAAGAAAAATATATCGAATAACAATGAACTTGAACAAAAAATGCTAAATATTTCTCGCAGCCTACAAGTCTGCTGTTGCACTTATTCTTGCTCACTCCCATTTTTTGTCTTTTTAGCTTTAGTATAAAGCATCGCATTTTGCACATTTATGCCATATACAATTCAACAGCAAACTAACAAAAAATTTTAAAAGCAGCATATGTTTAGAATTCCCGATGCAGTGTTAAGTTTTGGCATACAATTTTTTATTATTTTCAGTCATTTCGGAGTTCATCATAGCGATTTTAATTTCTCTTGGTAAAGATGGCTTACAAAACTTTTTTTGGGTCTTTTTATGGCTAACGTTTTGTGTGTTCCCTTTATTTATTAAACATCACATTCTTCGCACTTACGCCACATAAAATTCAATTCAACAGCAAAACCACAAAATATTATAAATTAAAAACAACATATCTTTATAATATAAATTAAAAACAACATAGCTTTATAATATAAATTAAAAACAACATATCTTTATAATTTCGAAATACACTTTCGCACGGTAATCGTTAATCAAAAATTCCTCAAAATTTTATAAAATAAGAAATAAATCATAAAAAATACACAATGTTATTGTATGAAAATATTGAATATTTTTAACTAAGATCATGAAAATGCATTTTTATTCTTTAAATCAGTTCGATTCAAAAGCAAGAAATGAATATTCTTAAGAACTGCTATTATTTTCAAATAGCTTAATTTGTTAATCCCCAAAGGACAGAGATTTAATTTGAAATATAAATAGTTTACATTTTGTAGAATGTCAACATAATTGAACGAAACGTGAAACGACGCATTCATAGGGATTCGACGTAAAATGTTATTTCAAGAATAATAGCCCATTTTTGGGCTAAAAAAGTGTCCAACATTAAAACGCTGCAGAATATAAGACTTTCAATAATGAAGTTCTTTAGAAATTCAGAACATGAGGATTAAAGCTAAAAAAAGAAGACTAACAGCTTAAAATAGAGTGGTTTTAAAAATACATACATTTTTAAGACTGATTAGAAGACTGAGCTTGGTATCAGCTTTGTAATAGCAGTCTGAATCTGTCTTTTTTATTATCTTTGACCGATATAATCATGCTTTAAGAAGCGTAATCGTTAATAAAACATCAATAAAATAAATTATGAATAAAATAAAATTTCACGTTAAGTATCTATTATTAGTATTATTTAAGCTTTTACTCTTTACTGTAAGAAATATGTTTATATTTAAGTAAAGCTTAAATATAAGCCAAGCATTCAAAAGATGAAAAATTCAATGAATTTTAGCCAAAGGATTTTATCAATATTTACAATATCTCAAAAACAGCTTTACTGGGAATAAAGAAATTTTGGATCTCTATTCCTTGGGTTTAAAAATTGATTTCTCTGCTTCAATTAGTTTTAATTATTATTATTATCTTAATGTTAGTGAAACCTCTAACGTTGGAATATCAGAAATAATAACAAGTAAACATTCGAAACAAAAGAAAAAGGATTGCATGGTAAAGGTTAAGACACGAAGTTGAGAGAGTTACAGAATTTTAATTTCTCATTCATAATTATGCATTTCGACTAATTTAATTATTATTAATCATGCACATTTTCCAAGGATTTCACATTCAGCCTTAATTTCCTCAGAATAAAGTCGGCTGCGTGATTGTTTACTGGTTTCCCATTTTGAGTAACGTAAATGCAAGGCATTTTTTAAAAAATACCTTCCTGGAAAGCGCCCTTCCACAGATAGCGCATGCGTGCTTTGCCATCTAAATAACCATGTAGCCAAGCTTAACGTTAGCATTTTCTTTTATTGCGGCTTCTAGTGCAAATAATTAACTAAATGACAAAAAATAAAATACATGCTAGATTTGTTTGTTTGTGTATTTAAACACAGCAAAGCCAAAAAGAGGGCTATTTGCCTTAGTCTCCGCTAAGGAACTTCAAAGAGAAATTAAGGAAAACCACAAGAAATACATAATCTGGCCGCATAGGTCGCCAGATTATATATGCTAGGTAACTATTTGTCTGTTTTATAACCTTAACCTCTTAACAGTGCACTGATAATTTTTATCAAAGTGTTACATTACAGAATTTTCACAGAAAAGTATTCATGAAATTTTCAATTATATTTTAACATTTTATGTTAAATTTCGGTTGAGATGTAACTAAACACAAGGATAAATCGTTGCGCTTTAGTCAGATTTTTATACATTAACGTGAGAAATGGCAAAATGCAGTTACCGATTAAGTACAGTCTTAAAAAATAGCATTTTATGCTTCTCAGTTACTTAGTATTTACATTTTATTGAATGTAATTCTCATATCTACGTTTTTAATATTTTATTTTAAAATTAAGCTTGTTTAAATGAATATTAATCGTTGTAAACACAATAATTCAATATAATTCAAATATTCCTTTTTGAATTCCTTCTAATTTGATGACTGAAGAAAAGTTTACTGCAATATTTAAAAAATCTTGAAGTCTCTCATCTTTATTTAGAAAATTGCTGAAGATAATCTGAGGAAACACACAATTGATTTGGAATAATACTAAGCACTAGAGTTGTCTTAATAGATAAATCAAGGAAAATTTGATAGAATAATTTTTTATTGTCATTTATAAGAATTTTTTTTAAAAACATTTATAAAATTTTTTAGCTTTTTGTTTTTAAGCCCATGAAAGACGAAGTCTGAAAGCCATTGTTTTGCTAATTCCTTCTAGGTTTCCCGGTTATAGTTATATTTTCGTGGTTCGGTAGCTTGGGGACGATCCAGTGTCCCTTAATAAGTTCTTAGTTAATCAAACTAAACTTTATGAAGAAATTTCAGTTAACGTGTGGAAGCCATACCTTCAGATTACTAACTAATGTATACTCTGTTCCGTATTAAGCCTACCAGAAGTGAGCTAACCCCAATCAACACAGTACTGCACTAGCTCTTAAATCACCAGACCTGAAAGCTATCCGTAACTGCATATCGAAAGAAAAATTTCCAGTAATTTTTGCTTTTGCTATATCTGATTGGTTGACTTACTCATAAACCAGTTCTTCGAATGGAGGTAGGAAGTTAGACCTCCATGGTAAGAAAGGTATCCATGGTTCTTCGGGGGGCGGGGACTACAAGCCAAACATTTTCACCTGACTCGGCACATCGGTTCCAGCAAGACTGTTTCGGCTAGGAATCATCCAGTGGCAGGAGGATAAGCTCGTTTCATGGAAAATTTCTTCTAGCGTCACGCGTCGCTACATGTGATAACCACAAAAGGCAAAACCTCGTCCAGTCAGGCGCCCATGAAGAAGAGGAATCATTTTCGCCTAATTAGACGACAATCAGATGCGTTCCAGCGCATCAGTTCCTTCCTAAAATGAAGAATTACCTTTGCAGTAGGATGAGATGGACCATATGGACATTACTCAGATAAAGCAGAATTTGAAGGGGAGTCAAAAAGAAGTGAGAGTTAAAAAACAGATTGCAGAGTTAAAAAAAAATAAAGACAAATTTATGTACTTATTTTTATTTTGCTTAACGCCATTATGAATGACATTAATGATTGAGTTAAAATGCTATAGAGAAATTCCAAAAAATGTTCATCCCAATAGAAAGCAAAATAATTTATTTGGATTTTTAATTGCTCTTTTATTCTTTACTTTTATTAGGTCAGTAAAGTCAGCTATTGCCTGAAACGGATGTGTCATTCATTGTACGCAATTCATGTTTTGAATCTTTTTTATGTATTTTAGATTATGAGGAACTTTTGCCTTGCCCGTTACGTGCTGTCGAGGTGTGGCAATCGGAAGATATGGAGTTGGAATTTTGACAAGGGCATAGTTGGTTTATCATAGTTCCTAGCTTCAAAAAATTTTAATGTCTCTGCGGTGGCGCCCGACTAGAATGTGGTGAATTCGTCATCACCTGGATTTGGCGACTGGGTCTTCTCTCTCCTCAGCTGCCCATTCAAGTGGGGGAGAATATAACGACTTTTCGCCTTCCCCATTTCTCGCTCTCATAGTGTAATTAATATGCTGGCAACCGGTGGATATGGAACTCGAATACCGAAGAAGGCATAATTGATTATTTAAGTTTAACACTTTCCGTCACGGTGCCTTATAAAAATGGAGTTTTGATTTAAAAAAAAAAGGTAGGCAGTCTAATTAGGCCTTAAAGGAGTACACAATTAAAATTTTGTGAAGATAGCACTTATCGTTTAATTTTGTGGGTGTGCCCAAAGTGGGCGCACTAATTGAATAGAGCTTCGAAAAGAGTGCTGAAACGAGCATTGTTGTCAATGAACTGACCGATGTGATGCGGAGAAACAAAGAATACAGACTCTCAGTTGTCCTAGATTATCGGTGAGCCCCGTCTGGGCACACCTAGGGTTCGCCGTTTGATTTTAGGCAAGATTTCAAGGTAAAAATTTAAAACTAATATATAATAGCAATAACTAATAATGATTATCATACAGGTAAAAAATAACATAGAAATTTCTTTTCAAACAATTCCTTTTATACCCTAAAAAATATGAAAGATTTCTTTGAAAAAGGAGGGTCTTAAAAAACTAAGCATGGCTAAAATATATGGACTGGCTTGTGTTGAGCTGCCATCTACTGTAAATAAAGAAGGTTCAGAGTAACCTATAAATCCTTTTTCATTCAATTTTTCGGTGCGTACGGAAGGACATTTTTAGGTGTGTCCAGACTGGACACACTATGCCGCAAAGGGTTAAAGCTTCAAAAAAAAAAAAAAAAAAAAAAAACTATTGAAGCTAAATAATTTTTTTTTCTTTCAGGATAACAGAAACTGCTAGGAATCACTTTTGATACGTTCCATCGCTTTAATTTTTAAACTTTTCTTCATATATAATACAACGATCGAAAAAAAACAATATGTTTATTATCACCTCTTTTGATTTATTTTTAGATCAGAATCATGTCACTGAAAAAAAAAATTGACAAGAAGTCAGTTAGTCAAGTTCAAATATTTTTAGAACATCGATGCAGCCAGGCAGTAATTCAGAACCATTCTAAAGTAATAGAATAACAATTGCATCATGTCAGCCGAATTGAAAATTCGAAGCTAGGATTAAAGAAATGCGATGGGAATCCCGAAAAAGAAGGGATGAAGAAGCAAACCAACAAAGTCACTGCTGCAAAAACTTGAAATAATCATAGCAAGATTAGATACTCTGAACGGAAGTAAGTAGTCTAAGGTACTAGTGGCTAAAGTACTACATGTAAGTCATTAAGTCATGAGCTGCCATATAAAATATACTTTGAAAAAAAGATGGTTTAAAAAATTTAAATGCCATCAGGGTGTGAATGCGAGAGTCTTGGATATTAGGCACAGTGCTTTTTCGAGAGTTTTCAGCGATTACATTTAGGATAAAAATATAAGATTAAGAGAGTTTTGGGACACCTTAAAATTTGAAGCTCTAAGCAATCAGGTCGTGAATATCAGCAATTGAGGGATAAATTTGTGGAAATGAAAAGTTACCTTTCACAGCCCCTCTGAAGAAACAAATTTTGTAAACTCTGAATAACAAATAAGGCTTAGATCTGTCTTTCAGACTGAAGTCAAAAATTAACGCTTCATTATATCATTTCACAGTTGAAACATGCAAGATTTAATTACATCAACTTCAATGGCTTATCCTAAAGGCGGTATGGTTTGCATGGAGAATTCTACAGCTTCGTTTCATTCAGCAAGGGATTAATGTTTAAAGAGCTACATAACAGAAAATTTAAGCATCCTTTCTAAAGCATGGCCTCTCTGGTTAGAAATGGAATTTTTCATCAAGATTTTGTACCTTCATAATTTTGAAATATTTGACAATTCCTCGAAGATCGATTTTTAAAGCCTGACCAATGGATGCCGAACAATCCTGATGGTGCACTATGTAATTATTTCTGTGGGAATACCTGATAAGAAATTAATAAAGAAATAGTTCTGCTAAATGGGATCTTAAAGAGGTTAATGGAGAAAAGCTGAAGAAAATGCCTTCAAAAAATGACATTACGCGCTTCAACTCTTTGAGGGAAGGGAAAAGGCAATTAACTTTTTTCAGCAAAACTCTTGTTTTATTTACTATATCAGGTGTTACAATGAAATTATTTGCGACAATTACACATATTTTGTCCAAGACGCGTAGAAAAATGACCACTTCTGGTGTTAGTGTCAGTGACCAACGCCCACACAACACATCCCTACAGATCAGTTTGTATGGTACTCATGGAAACAGTTTTTCTTTTTCAAGCAGAGTGTAACTTTACATGTGCTGCATCCCACACTGTTCTTACAGGCTTTTTCTTGGTGCTGCAGAGTGCACATCGTCGTGATGTTGTCTTTGATGGTTGATGCTCATTTTCGTGAAGACGAATTCCTGCATCAACTACTGGCTTATATTTCTTGATTGGCTTATGCTTCTTGATTGGCTTATGCTTCTTGATTGGCTTATGCTTCTTGATTGGCTTATGTTTCTTGATTGCCATCTAGTGAGCTACAAGGGAACTTCATAAAACCACTCACACGAGTGAGTAAGACGTTCAATAGAGAAGATGGTTACTGTAGGTAACCACCGCCCTTCAAAGAGTTAAATCATGTGCAGTGTAGATACTAATGATACTCCTCCTGAGAAACATAGATAACTCCTTTTTGTAAAATTAAAAGCTACGAAGCATTAAAAGTGATCCCTAAAAATATTTTGTTACCGCTTATTTTGAAAAATTTTGTTTCCCTCTTTATTAGACGTAGTCAGGTTCATAATCACAGAAAATGACAAAATACTACTATTTTTTTTATGTTGATTCTGTACTGAAAAATCATGATCTTTATATTTATTGAGTAGGTGATTTTTAAATTAAAACTTGTAAGTTCTAACTTTAAAACCAGTTTGTAAGAATAAAGATGATTTACAGTAAATACTATTATCTTTTGTAGCATAATTTTTTTTTTTTTTTTTTTTTTTTTTTTTTTTTTTTTTTTTTTGTAACAGTAAAGCAGTTTATTTTGTCCAAGGCTTTTTTTTTTCATTTAATCATACAAAAGAATATGCTCTAGAGCAAGGATCAGTGGAATATATTAAAGGGTATTTCTAATCAATGCTATATTTTCCAATGATATAGAATATAACTGAAACAAAAAGGAATATTAATATAAATTTTTAAACCATATTCTTCATCACCGTCATTATTGCTTTCAAAAATATAATAAAACCTCTGAATTTTATTTATTCATCGAACTTTAAAAAACAACGCCAATACTCTTTTTAAACAATAAAATCTCTTTTTGAAGAATACGCTATACCTCGGAAATTTTAGTATCTTGATCAGCATAATTAATCAGCAAGTATGTAATAATAGCTGTACTATTAATCATATAATAAATATTAAGTCTATAAAGTGTTTTCTCTCTCTCTCTCCTTTCCACATGCCTTCGTGGTGTAACTGGAAGCACACTTGACGCGTGTTCGCGAAGTCCGGACTTCGAATCTCGGCGAGGGCACTACACATTTTTCACGTCTCTAGCATCAAAAACCTTAATGACTCTATAAGTCATGCTTGTAATATGTACAAACTTCGTTTATCATTGTAAACAGTCATGTTGTATAATAGTTCTAGTTTAATGGCTGACAACAGCGTAGCAGTTATGTGTGAATAAAAATGATACATTAACCAATAAATAGTTTGAATTTTGCTTAAACATCAGCAAAATTTTAATAAAATTGGAAAAAAAATTATTATAACACTTTATTAAAATTCCAGACAACTGCGCAAAATCTCTTCCCCGTGAAGCCTGTTTAATTCGTTTGCATAGGCTGCGTGTTCCGCATGTTTACAATTCACTACTCTTCTTATTATGCAGCAAACTGCGTGACTACCTATTCACTGCCTATATTATTAAAAGCGCAGTTTAACGCCTGAAATTCTGATAACCATGCGTAAGTTCGCTTCATAGTGCTTTTCTTTTTACTAATCAATAAAACTAACTCCTTCAGTAACCGGTGCACAATAGTTTCCATGTTATTTATCATGCAAACGGACTTCAGTTTTAACTATAGTTTTAGAACATTAGTTTTAAATGCGTTTGTGTATTATGTGAACGTTTTACTGCAAACTTGATTCTTAACGGAGTACAACTATGAAGCGTGACAGAAAATAGTTTCAGCAGTCAATGCTTGTACTATTTCATAAATGGGTATGTATTAATGCATTGGAGTTTTTGACTGCATGAACGTAATAAAAGTACTTAAAACAAGAGACAGAGTTTAGTTTCTCGTCGGGAATCTCACAACCTCTACTAATAATTCAAATTATCATACATATTTTTTTCCGAGTAACTTGCGTAGTTCTACTTAGAAAAGAACTGAGGCACCAGCAACTTTCGTTTATTGAAAAATATATAAATAAATATTAATAAAAACAATATAAAATAAAATAGATATTTTGCAAATTTCTCGCTTTTCCGTAAAATTATAATATAACTATATCTGTAGACTAAATGCTTCAAAACTAAGTACAAAAATACGACACTAATTATAAAAAATACAAAAATCATGATCTTACAATTAATTATAAAAATATGATATACTGTATTCAAAGAGGAAAGCAAGACACAAAGTACTCTGCGTCTTCAAGAATATAATATTGCTACGAATTTTATACCTAGATTTTAATTTAATTATATGTGAAATTGAAACGTTTTAACGAAATTATATGTGAAATTGAAAAGCTGACAGAAATAAATCTTTCCCGCAAAAGTAAGAATACAGGGGCTAACAATTTAATTTTGAATATACTCTATTTAATATTAAAAAAATGGCTATCTCGCTAATTTGGCTAGATATCGCCAAGCTGGCAACGGTTTTGGCAACTCATTTTTGCCGCCAAGTTTGGTAAGAAATCACCCAAAGTCGCCAAACTTCTCGACCATTTAGCGACATTTTGGTTCGATCCCTATATCACCGTAATAAGTATGAATAACTGTAATTGATTTTATATGTAACTGCAATCGTATTCTGCCCTTATATGCCTTCCAGTAATTTAGAGAAGCGGAAATTACTAGAAATATCTCGGCGGCCGGCTAAGAACTATACGTTGTTGTTGCCGTGTCCACATTACATGGAACAGTGGTTGCCAGAGCCTACTCCGAAGAGAGTTGAACTTCTATTTTCGTAAACTATATAAGACCAGAGGGAGCATCAGTTTCTCAGTTGTAGCTATGAGTTGTTAGTTCAACGTGAATTCGCAGTACTGAGATATCTCTGGGTTAGCCAGATCTAGATACAGTACTGAGATATCTCTGGGTTAGTTAGATATCTCTTTAGATGCGCTTTGCATTGCGTTGCGCTTAACATGTTTAGTAGTTTCAAGTGTTACTACTGATTATACTCTGTGGCATTGTGAAGAGTTGAAAAACTGTTTTCGTGGAAAGTTCCAGAGCTGTGGTCTCTTTTCATGAAATAAATTTTATCAAGCTAGCATCGGTTCTGTGAGCTTTCAATCTTTGCGAACCCGTATGCACGCAACAGTATGTTATATAAATTATTTTAACATAATACCGAGTTGAATTTCTTGATATCTGATAACACTTCTAGTATGTTCGGCGTTTAATTAACTGGCTTTCCATAAAATATTAACTCTACTTTTAGCGCCTTTTGTGATGCGTTTTACTGTTAGTTTATATCTGGACTTTTTACATCACTAAAGATTAGTTTAAATGCAAAGTACAGAAACGTTGGAAAGTACTAAGTGCAGTGGTACAGTTCTGTAGAAAAATATATGGGACGGTTCTATATGTCTCGTTCTACTGGGCCGGTTGAGGAAATTACGCTTGCATTTTTCATGTCTCAAAAGCGCGAATTAGATGTATACTATATTTACATATAGCATTGTTCTAAGAGTGTGTTCTGACCCAAAATCGGACTTTTTCTCAAATTACATACTATTTTTTTCCATATTTTTCTTCTGCGACTGGAATTACGCTAAAAATCACACAAGTAGGTTTTAAAAAATTTGCTTTAAAAATTTTATCTCCTTAACGTTAATTGGATTTGACATATATTTATTAATATCTTTTTTTTTTTTTTTTATAAAATTTGCTGATTTTTTTTTCAGAGTTCGAAATTCAGGTTCAACCCAAATAAAATCCGCAGATATTTTTTGATTTATTTTTTAAATTTTATTTTTTAGTTATTTTTACAAACTTTTTAAAACATTTTTGAATCATAACCTATAAAATATTTACCATTACCTTAAACCAGATGTATTTCTAGGCAAATCTACAAAAAATTAAGAGTTTTTTTTTTTCAAAATTTGCCGAGATATGCGTGAATTTATATACTGGAGCGTTTCGAAATTTGGAATGCTTATTTTAAGCGATAATAACGTCAAATGTGGTTTACGCACTTGATAAAATTATTTGAAAGTATGAACGATGCAGTTTTTTTTTCACTTGTGCACAATGAAAGGGAAAAGAAAATATCGTAGATTACTTTAAATTAAAAACTCCGCCAAGGGAATTATCCTTGACGCAAACTGAAAAAAGTGCGCCAATATAAATTTTTAAATTTCTTGATAAGTTTCTCACCATACTTTAATATTTAGGCATAATTTGAGTCGTCGAATCGAAATATGAAAAAAAATCTGTACGTCATTTCAGAAAAGGTCCAATTCTGTGTCAAAATACTTATATTAGAACAATGCTATATATAAATCTAATATATATAATAAGTCGTGCTTTGGACACATGAAAAACTCAAATTAAATTTCGTCAATGGCACAGTAAAAACGGGAGACATTGAACTGTTTTTTTTTTTTTTTTTTTTTTATCCTTGTGCAGAGTGTACCTCAGCATACTCCATTAAGCCATTCCGAATCTTCGGACGTATACTGAATAAACTTTTTTAATAAGAAGTGAAAGGAAAATAATTAATCCCCCTTATAAAAAGTCCTATTATTATTATAACACTGTTTAATAGTGAAACACAAATGCAGTGGGTAAAATCAACACTGCACATAAATGAAATATTGCACATGATACTGAACATAAATGTTTTTCTGTTATCTAGAGCATAAGTAATTTTTTAATATGCTCTAACGTCTCTGATGTTTGTTTGGTAATCGATTTCTCGCTCTTCGCAACATTAGTCGATTTAATAGAGTCTTAGTTTTTTACAATCGTATACTGCATCGCACTCGCCGTGCGGTGTGGAATAGCCCAAATCCTATATACCCATGTCATCTTCGTACTTTTCAACAATATCTTTCAACAATAACTCCGCCCACCAGCGGCCGAGTGGTAAAGTCACTGAACACTGGTAGTTCGGTCCGAGGTTCGAATCCCGCGAACGGGCTGGCTGCATGGGCGTTTTCCTGGTTTTTCCCATGTGTAACGTGTATACGAGCCAGTTTCCCTTAGAAAGTCCTCCACGAAGGCATCCCTCCCCTTAGGCAGATAGCCCTAGTGTGCTTTGCCATAATTAAATAACCTATTGAATAACCCATCCATCATCCCTCCCCCACCAAAGTTAACTGAAGACTTTCTTAGAACATTTAAGTCTGCATATACAAAACAATAACTCCGTGGTGATCTTAACCATTATCTCCGTTGCCGACTCTTCCCATTAACTTTAGTAAAACTCATTGTTAATGAATTTACAAAACATTATATGTAATACATGTGTAACTCACATTACATGTATATTAAAATAAAATGTTAGGAAAATACTCTGATATATGCCTAACAATACGACAAAAATTTTATCCGTACTTCTTATATGGTGTTCACAATAACAAGGTAAATTTGTTTAGGGACTTTGTGGAAAATATCAAAGGAAGCGTATACCGAGATACCACTGTAATGAAATGAAACATTCTGTGCTGTTACAAATAAAATATACAGTAAAATGGCTCTTGGTTAGGAAGTAAAATATCATACCATCTTGGCTGCATCGGATATGATATCATGTAAATGATATTGAGCATTCCTGTGCTGTTTTGCTGAGTAGAGTTGACTCAGCCCACCTTAGTACCCACAGAGTCTGAACAATGTACACAGTCTGAGATACTACTATAAAGATGCCGAATACAGTCGCACATCATAAATGATTGCGAAGCGGCACTTAGATGTCCATCATTCTTGGCTTATAAAAGACAGAACTTTGGTGTGCAGAATCATGCTGTTGAATGAACTCGTTTAGATTTCGCAATAGCCTACGCAAGTTTTGCGTCAACTATTCAAAGATGGAACTCGGCTCAGTAATTTTTCTATCAAAGCTATGAACTCGAACTCATACTTCGAAACTACTCTATTGAAATGTTTGTCCCTTCCAAGAATCTGGTAATAACATAGAACGAGTTGCTTTTCTTGCAACGTAATCGAAATCTCTAGCATTCTACATGTGCAGAATTGGTTTCTTGACAATGAAGTTGCATTGTTATCATTATCTGCTACAATGAATCATGACAATCATTGTTATAATGACTGTTATAATGATCGATGATGTTAATCCTACTTACATGTGGAATGAGCTCAGAAAGACAGATACGAAGACGAACACAACGGTCATTTTCTTTTTCACCTCTAGTAACAGCTTCTCAGGGCAAATGGTTGTTAAGCTGCATTATGTTAATCTAGCAGTTATTATGATTAGATCTTTACTGTCACTTCTCATTTGCGTTTCCCTACCGAAATGCAAATCAGGTTTCCAAGAATTTAAGGGGAGGTTTTCGTATTGTAAGACAGAGTGTGTTTCTTTCTTTCTTATTTCTTCATTTTCTTCGAGGCCATATTACTAGTTTCTGCTACCTCAAATAATATTCTATTTTTCGGTTTTGCATTATTGCTGCCGTCATTTAAATTGCTACGCCTGATCAGAAGGTTGAGCCAACTTTCCGTTAAATCAATTGTGTAACCTTTGGCTACTAGACTTAGTTTTAAATCTTGAAACTGACTGTTAATTTAAATTCCACTGAAACAAGTGGTGATAGTGCACAAGTCGTGCCTTTATGTTCAAGATCTTATTCAATAAAGAGGTTTGCTTTGAAACCTTCCCAAGACTCTGCCGTTAACTTCAGACGCAGAGATAATTCGTTCCAAGTCTGTTAGAAGTTTTATACCAGTTTATGCTGCCAAAGAATGTAAACTTGCCAAACTTCTCTATATGGTTAACAGCTCCTGTTGAGTTTATATTAGATCTTGGTGGATGCAGAATGCTGCGACACGTTCAAATAAGTTTAAATTGGACCGAACAAATTACTAATTAGCGTTCTTTTTAAAATCTCATGACTTCTGAATCAGTTTGATAATACAATGTATATGACAAACAGCCCCAAAGTTTGAAAATTTGAAATCTTTATATAGTTCTTATGACATTGGTTTTATATATCATTTATTCCACTGTTTTGCATTTATCGTCATGTTTCCAGCAGTAAATTATGGTCTTATTCTTTAATGCAGTACTTCTTGAAACAGAAAATAAACCCAAATATCTTTTTACAAGCTTTCATTTCCTCGCTTTTTAAGCGATTCATGGTTTTTTTAAAAAGCAAAGAAAAAACACAGTAGAAGAAAAACAAACGAGAAGAAAACTATGTTACGTAGGACAACTTTTGTATTGATTTGCAGTTGAGATTTCAGTATTTGACATTACGATCTCTTGTGAATTTGTTGTATCATTTATTACAGTACTTCTAAAGTAGAATTGTAAAGAATCGCCCTTTCACTGAATTCTAAAGCTTACTAGATGTTGAATTTTACCTTGAACGTGATACTTTAATCAATTTTACTTTCTTATTTTTCCTGAAACACTGCACATGTCGCCCAGAATAATATAGTATTTATGATATCATTTGTACAAAAGAGAGAAAATGTAAATGCTATCCTTGAATAAGCACATTCTGAAATTTCTTTTGCGTGTGCCTTAATAACAAAGAAATATATTATTTCACTTTTAGTCCCTTCAAACTCAAGCAAGTTAAAACTTAACCAAGTATGAAGATATTAATACCTAAACAAGATTTATTACATCAGTAGTCATCCTGGAGACCATAAACATTATGGAATGTTCCAGCTAATGGAAAATCCGTGCATTTCTATTAAACTTTCATAGTGGCTGGGAACAGCACATCTAATAAAGAACATTTTTCTAGATGATGGAGTTCCAATAACAAGAATAGATGATTCGAGAATCGATATTTGTCCTTGAACTATTGATTCAAATACAACTACAGCTGTAAGGTAATAAATGTCTAAATTGGTAGTTGTAAGTGCTCGGAATAAAACATGAGTTTCTTGCATCAAACAGTGTTTTATGGTCAAGAGTCTATTTTGTACCTGTTGCACCTGTGCAGAAAATATCATTCCGGCCTGGAGGGAAAAATTTCAGAGTAGTAATTTAAAATACCATACAAAACGAAAAGTCTTTTTTTTTTTTTTTTCGTGTGTGTGTGTGTGTGTGTGTTGTATTCAAATTAGAAACCAGACTTTCATTAGCATTTAAAGCCTTGTTTTTTATTTGAATATCTTATCCCTTCTGTTCTAAAAACAGTATCTTTATGATAAATCTTTCTGAAGTGCTTTGTTTTAAAATTAAGATCTGTCATATGATCCTTATACAATACAACATAAGTGGTACGCGTACTTATATAACGGCAAAAGTGGAAGCAAAGATTTTTTTTATCTAATCATAATTAAGACAAAATTTTGATTGAATGATAACAGTAAAGCGATATTTATTCATAAATTAAGCAAATTAAACCATTCTGAATTTAATATCATCTTGCGACATGGGAGCGAGTCAATAGCAAACTCAAGCTTGACATAGTCTTGCTTACATGTCGTCCGCTACCTATGATTTGCACAACATTTTTGCCTTTTTCTTATTAGGTATTAGCCCGAAAAGACTTTTGGTCTCGAACCTCAAGTTTTCGTTCATCCAATCGCATTTTATGTTTGTATCACTTAAAAAAAAAAAAAAAAAAAAAAAAAAAAAAAATGCCACGACCAAGAGAATATTCTATCAAGCACAAGAGAAGCTTTTACAAGTGAGAGACAGCAGAGAATAACAAACAAAATCGGAACAACGAAAAATATCGGTCTAAAATCGAAAAATAAAGAACTGCAAAATCCATTATCAGAAGAAGAGTTTACAATGCGGGAGAAACGAGCCTTTTTAGGTGACGTTGAAATTTGAAACATTTCAGACTTTTTTATTTCACTTAATTTTTGCAACATTTATTCTCTTCTAAATTAACTTTTTGCCTTTATAACTTTATTTATTAAATATAACTTTTTTCACACTTACGCTACATAAAATTCAAAAGCAAAACCACAAAATATTTAAAAATAACATATCTTTAGAACTCCCGATAGAGTGTGAGAAGTGCTACCATATTTTTTTTTATTCCCTATGTTATTCTTTTAAAAATAATGCATGACAATAACATTTTGTGGCAACATTCTTTTATTTGTGTTGCCATATTTTTTATATTCGCTATATTATTTCTTTAAAAATAATATATGGCCATAGCATTTGGTAGCGACATCTTTTTATTTGTTGCCATACTTTTTTTTTTTTAGTATTTGGTATATTATTCCCTTAAAAATAATACTTTGCGATAACATTTGCTGACAACATTTGAAAAGATACACAGACACAAAAGTGATACGAGCAAAAAGTGAGGTTTGAGAGTAATAGCATTATTAGTGCTAATAACCGGCGTCCCTGCGATAAAATCAATGAACTGATTTTCGACGCGAGTTCGAATCTCGGCGAACAAGCAACTGCTTAAGAGTTTCTTGGTTTTTGCCTTGCTTAAAGTGAACTAGTTTCTCTTTAAAAAATCCTCCATAAAGGCATATCTCTCCAAGCAGGTAGCCATCGAGTGCTCTAACGTAATCTAAATAATCTAAAATCTAACCGATTGTCAATAAAACTGTCATTTCAACAACTGCTTCAGTGAGAATAAAATACCGAATGGATAGTTGAATATTTAGTATTCTGTTGATGTTACCAATCTCACTTGCCTGAAAAAGATCAGCACATGCCCACAACATTCATCACGGCAATGAGTGATTTGCGTATGTCGTTGGAAGCCTTGAGCACCATATAGGCGACAGCCCGACTTTAGCTCAGTTTCGTCCCCCCGATTTTGAGAGAGAGCCAACCCGGGGAGACGGGCTCGACGGTCTCCCACCCCTCTTCCCCTGTCAGTCAATCAGTCAGTCATCGCGGTATGCGTAATGGCAGACCGCACATTGAGTTGAACAGTGTTAAACGAATGTCGCATACTGCGCATGCCCAGAAACAAATTTGGCGTAATTATTATGTTGGCGCGATTTGAAAAGAGGATAAATACGGTATGTGGCAAGGAGGTTAGAATAGAAGGAGGGAAGGTTCAACTCAAACGGTGAAGCTTGGCGGCCATGTTACTGTTATCACTGTGACTTGTGCAAGGAAGTCTGTAATTGTAACATTTTCCCCCCTTTTCTTTTTGAAGCATGTCAGCTTATATTGCATATGGATGCACAAATAGATTTTCAAAAAATATTCCTGGGATTACTGTTTACTCGTAAGTATTGATTTTCTTTTTGTGTGTGTGTGTGTAATTTCATAAATATGTTAAAAAATATCACAATGTCATGTTGTTTTCTTTTCAGATGTGAAAAAAAAAGACTTAATAATAATCGAAACATGTTAAATACATTTTAATGTTTTTGCTTACAGCTGGTATCTTCGTTCCTTAACATACAATGACATGTGCTAGTAATTAAACTGTATGATTTGAACGCTTAGGTAAATAGTTTCATAATTTTCATGAAAAGTAAGAAATCAATTGTTACTATTTTTATGAATTGTAAAAGTGTTAAATAAAGCAACGCTTTCTTTATGCATTAATTATTATTCATTTTTAAGTTTTGTGAACTGTTACGAATATAATTTGTGCATTTGATCGAGATAAACTGTTCAGTTGTTAAAATGTTTTTGCATAAGCTTACAAATTTCTGGGCAGTATTGCGATAAACGTAAGTAAAATATTTACACAATTGAACATGTGGAAAGATATATCCAAAAATTTATATAGGTACATTTCTGTAATTCAGCTTAATTCAGGGTAATTTCTTTGAGATTTATAAATATGAAACGCGCATAAACTGAAATCATTGAATTCACATAAATCTGGTTTATTTTATTAATATTTATTTGCTTGTTGATATAAGGTTGTTGGTTGTGAAAAAAATCTATGTAAAACATTCATTTAAAAAAGCAACATGTTACCATTTTTTTAGATAATTATCTGCTATTAATTTCAGGTAAAAATTATTCTAAGTGATTCTTTAATAAATTGTAATAATATTGCGAATAAATCAGAAATATCACTTCTTAAAGAAACAATTGGAAAGTATACCCAACAAGTTGATAATAAAACCTATACAAATTCTTGAAGTTATGCAGAAACATCATTTAGATTTCGAACTATTTCTTAATGATTTTCTGTACTTAGTAAATTACGGGTATCATCTTTATAACTTTAAAACAAAAAACTAACAATAGCGAAACATTTCATTATAAATTTAAGATATTTTTACTGTAAAATCCCTGCATTTAACAGCTGAGAAACACGTACGTTTCACTACCGTATGGCAAATGTTTTGAAGTTACAAACATGGACGCCGCTTGTTCCGTGGAGCTTCATTCCTCGATAGTGCAGGAAACTGCGAACCCTCCCTCCTTCTATTCTAACCTCCTTGGTATGTGGTAGATATACCGCCATCTGATTGTAAACAAATCCGGCGTTTAAGTCTTCGTAGAGTATATGTGCAATGTAAAGTAATTACTGTGTAAAATTAGATTTTTTCCCTGTACTGCTCCAACAACTGGAAAGTTGAACGATACGATCACGTTTAAATTTGATTGAAGAGTGCAAAAAATGGGTAAAGGAAGTCAGCGTAAATGCAGTGCTCCAGTGGATAGCGCGAGCTTCAAACCAAATGCTATTGCAAGATTGCTTTCAGGTATGTATATATTTTCTCATTTCAGTAAATTTGATATGTTACATGTGCAATATGTAATATATTGTATTTTAACACATATACAGTTCATTAACATTTTTTAACATTTCCTAAATTTCTATATAATGTAGCATTAAGAAAGATGTTTTAAGAAATAATTTGTTTCCTTACTGTTTTAATTTTTTCGAAAAGAAACATCATTTTCGAGAAACTTCAAGAAGAAAGTTATTAGTATGTACAGCGTAATTTTATTACAGCTAAAACTGATGCAAGGTACTTGAGTCTTTTATCTCAAAATGTGCTGAAATGTTTTGGTTGAAGTTAATATGATATAAAATAGTGTAATAAATTGTGGTATAACTGTAAAGAATTGGTAAAAATAAAATATAATTAGTTCAAATTTACTTAACTCCTTATATTATCAAATATCTATTGAATAGAAAAATCTGTTGAAATATTAAATGTAACAAGTTCTATTTTTAAAAGGCAGATGATTGTACAGCATGTAGGAATTGATGATGATTTTTAATAATCCTAAAGTAATAGTAAAGTCAACAATAAAGTATATTTTGATGTATGTAATTTTCATCAATGATTACATAACATTGCACTTTAATATAAAGTATGCTTGGATTGTTTTCATGTGTGCTATATATTATTGCAAATTAGTTCTTCATAAAATTGTATATTTCTGCAGTGAAAAAGTATGTATGCGATCATGCAAGTTGTAGGAAAACATGTACGTGTACTGCACATATACCAGGAAGACAAGATAACAATCTGTCAATCATCATTTGCTGACTGTATCTGTCAAGCTGACTACACAGACTATAGTAGCCAAAGATAAGTTGTAGAAAGTATGTTTCAGAGTTGAATATATGAATTAAAGTTAGTAGGATAATTATTCTTAACTAAATAGTAAAATTTAAATAAAATAAAGATAAAACCCCTTATTTCATTTTTTATAAATTCTCTTATAATTATGATGTGATTTCACAAACATTGACCTTCTCCTATTGTTAAATAATTCATTCAGCACTGAACAACATATTATTTTATTGGTATAAAAAATAATATATTTTGTATGTATGACCAAGTTATGATCTAAGATTTTTCAATACTTGAATCATCCTTTTAAAGATTTTTATAATTTTTTTTTTTTTTTTTTTTTTTTTTTTTTTTTTTTTTTATAATTTCAGGCATTGGCACAGTGAATGGCAGCTGAAAAATGTTGACCCTTGTTTCTGGAAGTGAAATGTTAGATGTAAGTAATGATGTCTGAGACCCTTATCACACGGCATTTGTTTCACATGAACAACTTGTTTCGGACAATTGTTCTGCCTGGTTTACTATAGAAAGAAAGACATGCGACATTTTCCTTCCTTTCTAAAAAAATTGCAAATTGTTCGTTTTCAATCAATCAGCTATCAGCTTGTTTGTAATGGAGAACCAGTTCCCCATGTTAACCCCAAAGTGATCTATGATAATTGGCTGTCGTGACAAAGCAGAAAAATTGTTCCAAACAGTTGTTCTTCCGAAACAAACCGACGTGTGATAGCATCCTTACTGTTAATAATACTGTGAAGCACTTAATTGTATGCTTTGCTAATGAATATATACTAGGCAATTGTGGTTATTATGAAAGAGGTGAAATTTCAAATACAATTGTTTCAGTTACAATTATTACAGATATTATTTAATTTTGTAATAATGCTAATTAAAAATATGAATTAAGAAAATGCAAAAGTTAGTGTATAAGCATACTAAGTAGTTCAGAGTAAGACTTGTACTTAATTTATAGTAAGCACTCATTCACACATATGATGACTCGTACACTGATATAAATTTAGTATGCTTTTATACTGTTTACATGTCTTCTATATTCAGATTTGAATCATCATCTGCCAACAAATTCAGTTAATCAGGCATTGTTGACCTTATTAGTTTCTTGCAGATGTATGAACTTTGGAAACATTTTTTATATTTAGTATAGTTTTTGTTTGCTTTTTAGGTTTTCACATAATATCAACTAGAAACATTACCTCTTCATTTTAAAGGTCAAAGAGATAAAAAAAATTAATTAGTTAATATCATACCTAAAATGTTCTTTTATTACACAACTATTATTTAAGCCATCCAAATGGGCGCAATATTTTTATAATACTTTTATTTAATTTTCCAGTATATGTTATTGAAGCCATTCAAATCCCACTTGGGCCTTTTCAAGCATATTAGTTGTTGAATATTATGTCTGACTGTAAACACACAGGCAAAGTATGTATAATTATTATGTAATTTAACATATCTTTCCTTCAAATATTTCTTTAAAATTACAGGAGACAGGCATACATTTGAGCTTTGATTAACAGACTTAGTGTAGTCGCCATGACGGATAAAAAACAGATGAATAATAGACCACCCATAATCACCAACATATAATGCAAGGATTTGAGAATAATGATTGTTTATTATCATAATAGTGCACTGAATATTAGATATAAAAATTATAGAACTGAAAGATTTGTCACGTATTATCTTTGCTTATTATTATATATATTGAAAATAAACAGTCTTCTTCTGCAACAGAATAAATATCGAGTGTCTTTAAATGTTTTGTATACCTGGAGCTTTACAGTTCAGTACATTATACAAAGAGCAGTATATAGAATGATTATCAGGTCTGCACAGAAATTTTTAATGGAAAATTCTTGTGTATAGATTTAGTTGATATTTCGTATCTTGTGTACAGATTTAGTTGATATTTTGCAAGACACGGCAATATTTCAGACTTTTATTCTAATTACTGTGACAAAACAATTGTAGTATATTACATTATGTAGCTTATATTAATAATTTTCATACGTGTATATGTAATATTTTGGCAGGCACAGGAATGACCAAAGCTTGACAATATAACTACATCATAGGCCGGGCATTGTTATGGCTGGATAGAAGGTTGCAAAATGACGACAAAGAAGGATTTAGCTGTTTAGATCCCACATCTTTATTCAATTCTCCCAGCATTTTGCCTTTAGATGAAATTCTCAAAATTATATATTCAATATTGATTTAAACTAAGTAAGATTAAATTTAGACTTTACGTCATATCTGCTTTAACAAACGAAAGAACAAGATGGAAGGAGCAGCTGCAAGGTCTTGTAGCAGCGGTAGAAGAAAGCAGTCTGACGAAAAATGGCATGTATTCAGTATGTGTACTAGCAGTTATATAACATGCCAGAATGTTCTCGAAAGTACTGGTCTAGGGTAAGATCCTGAAACTGCAGTAAGTTAATTATAGGTTGCATGCTCACGCAGGGCAAAACCACTGTATTTTCTATATTTTACATGTATGTAATACATATTCTTTGTGTCTTGGTGGATACATTCTACCTCGTAATAGAAACTGACGATCAAAAGATTGATGAATATTTAATAATTTTGATGAGATTATCTAGGAAAGTAAAATAGTTTAAAACATATTAAATGTGGTTTTCCAGAATGTTTCCTAGCATAGTTTTTAATCTCAGACTAAATGATACACATTATCTGGAAGTTCATATTCTTGTCATAAAGTATGCTTTATTGTAATTAGTCTTAGATTGTAAAGTTAAATTTATGAAAATATGATGAGTTAAAAATGTATTGCAGATATTAAACTAGATTTTAATTATATGCAATTTTGAAATTTTATAGATATTGCTTCATGTAATTATTTTTAATGTTTTTATTAAATTCTTAATTAATGCTATCATGCATGCATTAGAAAGTGAAATGAAATAATACTTAGGGATATCATTTGGCTGAATTCTGTTGTTTCTCAGTTAAACTATTCTGCATTCAAAAAATTACTCAAGGATTCTCACGAATACCAGCTCAAACAGTTCCGAAGTATTTCTGCAAAATATACGTAATTACTTAAGAATTGCATATTTTTGATAATATTTTTTTAGCCTTTACAAGTTACTGCCAAAATTATTTTGTAACTCAGAAATCTTCGAGGGGATTAGTGTGTCACACAGTTACCCTGGTGCCACACTATAACACTGAAATTGATAGATGTATAATTGAATGGTTAATCAAAAATGTCTAATTCCTCTTTTATGATATTTCAAGAATTGATACTACTGAAACAAGAAATATTGGTACATTAACATTTTCTTAATATTCATTGTGTATTTGTTATGATGCATGTATTAATGTCATTACAAGTTAGCATTTGGTAATGTTTGTTTCAACAATTTAGGGTTTGATGAAGTGCTACAGAGATTATCCTTAAAGAATGCGTGCAAGCTAACCACCAACACAAGATATTAAAAGAGCAATGAAAATGAAGATTTAACTATAAAGAAAAATCTGACTAATATTATTACTCATAACACTTAATTGTTTCATATTATTGTAAATTTATGTGAGTTTTCCTGTATTCTGTTTATTTTGCAGCTTATGTTATTGTAAATTCATGTATGTTTTCATTCTTGCTCTGTCATGCATTTCATACAATAATCGTTTGTTGTACATATTAATTATGTGTATATTACATCATTGAATTACTGTATTTGAATTTTAATAAACCTTTTTACCATTCAGTAGTACCTTTCCATAAAACTCTGAACATTCTAAACATCCCATATCACTAATCCTCGATTCTAAATAATGCTTGAGTTTACTTAATTCATGTAGTAATAATGAATTTGAAAAATAATACAGTAGTAACATATTTTGAGGTAAAACAAATACTGCTCAATTGGACATTTTAAAATGATTTTTCTTTTAATAGAGGAATATTTTTTAAGGATTTAATAATTAGTATTTGAATATTGTATTAATATATGATTAATAAGTATATGAATATATTGTGTGTAATGAATAAGTAAGGCAGTGAATAAATTTTGAACAATAATTTCATATGAGGAAATATGATCTGCCTGGGTTAAAAAAATTAATCTTTAAATGCTATTTATGAGATTATATGGCTGAAATCTGCAGGCCAAAAGCAGTTGAAGCAACCCAACCCCAAAAAAAAAGACATTTTAAATAGTTTCTTCCAAAACTTGAAATATTTAAACATTACACGACCCTAAATTTCTAATGAATTTAAAATACTCATTTCATTCAGTTCAGCTACTGGCCATTATATGAAATTTTCCTATGTTATTAAAATGTTCCTCATGATTTTGCAAGGTGAAGACCACAAATGTTCTGCCCTCATAACTAATGATGATATAATAAGCATGAAGTAGACTTCAGCGTAAGGAATATGGAATATATATTTTGCTCTTTGTTTATTAATTAGCTTACTTTTAAAAAATTCATATCATATAGTAAGTAATATTCATAATTTTTCTCAATATTTCATTGAAGTATTTAAATGTTAATTTAATTAGCAATACCTAATAATGTCAAATGCATATATTATTATACAGAATGGGATTCTGACCATAACACTCGGGCAAAGTGATATACATGTTAATTTTTCAACAAGTTTCTGTGTTATGCTTTTTACTCTCTACACAGTGTTTAATTTTTAATTATTATTTTTTATTATTTGTAGGACCTTAAATCCTACAAATAATAAAAAATAATAGTAATACCAGAAAGTGTGACTTTCTAATATTATCCAACAAGAGACCTATGTTCACATCTTATATTCTGAATTTACAGTTTTCTTTTGTAGATGACAGACACCATATATTCAAAAGAAATTAACATGCTGCTGGATATATGCATGTGTTTTTCATATTTACAGCTGTTGCATGTGATGTTATGTAATCAGGTAAAAAATGAAAGAATTAAGTTTATTGACACCAAAACAAATGCATACTTCGATATAAAGGCTGCATAAAAATGAAAATGGCTAAATTAAAATAGTGAATTGACGTTGTAGAGTTCTCATTTATTTTTATTAACCAGCTATTTGATGATAATTAGCTTTTCTTTCTTCCTTTCCATTTTCCTGCCAGAATGCTAATTTTGAGTGTATTCGTATGAGGTAGAAAGCAGTAGTATTGAAAGGAAGAGGTTTTAGGTGGTAGAATCTATTTGAATATCATACTACAATATTAGGTCTGAGATAATTTGTGCAGTTTCTTTCTGTGTAGCCTTCAGACTAACTAAAATTTACTTAGTTGAATTCATTTCATTACTTTTGATTTACGCCATAAATGCAGGCTGATTCTGTATGAACAAGCTGTGCACTCTGTTAATTTGTCAGAGTCTACAAAAGGGTTTTTTTACACCTATTCCAAACCTCTGTCGTAATTTCCAAAACATAACGAGAAGTCGCTTAAGTTTTCCAGAGTTCTCACACAGTATATATTACCAAAGTGGGTGAAACTCGTATAAGGTGTAAGAAAGACCGAAAGGAGATTTATTAAATCAAGAAAAGTAATCGGTGGAAAGGGCACGTAATCTTAATAATGAAAAATCGAATTTTACACCAAATATTCAAACTTTTGTAAATGTTTTATATTTAATTAGCGAGAGTTAAAAATAAAAATTACCTTTATATTCATAACATAGGTTACATTCTGTTAATTTCCCATAAATAAACATAAAGAATACATTGACAAAATCATTGTACTAAGCTATTTTGGTAAAATAAAATCTACTATTTTCATTGTACTTCAAATTTAGGTTGTTTTCATGAAATTCTTTTACTAAACATTAACTTATACTTGATAATCAATCTTCAAGTTCGAAAATAAGTTAACTGTAATTACATTTGTTTTATGATCAAATATTTTAATTTGGCATTTGAGCATTTCTTTTTCTGTTTGACACCTCTGCTCTGTTAAGGTTATAACCAGTTAAATTGTTACCGTGTCTCTGAAAAATCAACAGCATTCTTAAACACCATTTAAAAAATATTTCTGTGTCTAGTATTTTATCAGTAGAATTTTTTCTAAATAAATTCAGAAGTTGTTATGGAAACATTTGAAAGTACATGTCTTGAAAGAGAAACAGTATTCGTAATGTTTAGTCAATTATGATATATTAACAGCTATAACTTTGCACGTATGTTGTATGAATTATATATATATATATGCATAAAGACCCAATTTTGGCAATAAGTAGAGCTGTTACAAAATAATCACGAAGTCTAATGGAACGTACTCGTCACACATACTGGGGGGGAATCAAATTTATGTACGCATTTGCCAGTCTTAAAGAATTTTGAGGGGGAATTACAAATGTATCAATTTCTTATTAATATAAAATCATTTGTTAATATTAAAGAAAAATTTATTTATTAACTTACTAAGCCAGCTAAATCATAGACCGAAATATGTGTTTCTGCAGATATTCAGAACTTCCGGAACTACTAGAACATTCACAGTTACAAAATATGTAAAATATTGTGAAATATATTTCTTTTAAATGCTTGGAATATTCGGAAAAGTATCTAAATTCAAAGAAATGGTAAAATGCGTTTCACTTGCAGATTCTTTGTTATTTATTTGATTATATCACCATTAATAACAATGTTCACCCCCTCCAGAATAAAAAATATATTGTTTATGTACTGGTCTTGGTTTGTTTCCCTTGACAAGTCAATTAATCTATCATCAATGACAATAGCTACCTTTTAAATAATTTTAATTTTGGTACTTAAAAGGTTTGCATTTCAAAATAATATTTCTATGCAGCTTTTAAATAAATTTTAATGCAACAGAAATCTAAATAACATATTTTCCACTGCAGTGGAATTCTAAATAACTTCAAATGCTGACTAAAATTCATTCCAACAATTCATCGCTTTAAATTTCTGTTCCTTGCAGATGATACAGGAAAAACCTTTTCTAATAATATATTTCTAATTCTACCAGGAAATATTGATAAATAACCCGATGAAAAAATTGATACAGGCATAGATGGAGGAGATGTAAATAATTATTACGAAATAATGTGAAGCAGTGTTTGCATTCAAAATGTAAGATACTATACTTATGAAATTCTGCACTTTACTTTGGAACTGTACGAATTTTCGCTCAGAAAAAGACTGAAATTTAGGATATATTAGTTGAATATTTATTCATTACACTTTTAAGGAATAAAAACAATTCAGAATTTACCATACGTTCCATTCGTACATACGTAAAAAATATAGCAAGTGTTTGCAAATAACATTGAAGAAATTTTACAATTCCTTAATGCTGTTTATTTAATTCTTTTTAAATAAGAAATAAAAGCGCGAATATACGTTAACAAACTAAGCGGGAAAATCAAGTTTACATTACTGAGAATTATAACATGTAAACAAATTACATCTATAAAACGAATTATTATGCACAATATATGGTAACAATTATTAAATGCACTGTTAGACAAATTAAAATGAAATATATATTAGAAAAATAAGCAAGTACAATCGGTATGAACGTTAAAATAACTAATAAACAAAGTTCCACAACATTGAAGTTGTAAACATCACTCGACAGCCATGGAGATCACGAATAAGCTAGCGTAGGGTTGCTTTTAGTCGCCAATATTTCTTCCCGCGCCAAAGGTACACCATCAAGCATGCGCAGTAAGCGAAATTCGCTTAACACTGTTCAACTCAATGTGCGGTTTGCCATTACGCCTACAGGAACTGAACCCAGGTTTCCTAATTATTAGCTGATTACTATATAACAAGAGAAAATGGGAGGGATGTCTTTAATTTCTTATCCCCTCACCTAAAGCATGGAGGTAAGAATAATTTAAGTAAGGATTATTTCCTGCCTCCATGAACCAGTACTTCCACACAGCTGCCTTTTCAGTAAGGAGGGATTGCCTTAACCCCTCAGGCTTTGAGGATAATCTGATAACCTTGCCTTGACCGATGACGTTCGCGCTACTCGCAACTATACAGTTTCATATATTCATTTCCTATTTTTGTCAATAGTGAAATGTTAGCTAGGAGCAAAAAACTTTAAGTATGTTTCGCATAATTCACTTGCTGTCTAGAATTGCGCACCAATACTGCCATCTGAAAGATGTAAAATGCAATGCTGTACAATGAAAATATTATCAAAAAAAAGTTTTTTCCTTTTAACTAAAGGATAATATTAAAAAGAATACATGCATTAAAAGAGAATGTTATCACAAAAATGCAAGAAAGAAATAGTGATATAATTTGAATGATGACATACTTACGACATAATGAAGGGAAAAATAAATAAGAAATCTTTCCTACCTCCACGATCTAAACAGCAGCAGAGAGTTAGAGGCGATACTCAATCTGAGTGATGAATTGCTGCAAAGCAGAATAACTTATATTCGGCTTTTCAGAACAGAAAATTTTGGGAAATCAGCCAAAAATTTAACCTAAGCTCTCCAACTGCTAGCTGAATATGGATCATAAAAGCACACATAAAGGATATCTTTAATTACTTAAATCTTTTAATTAGAATTTAACGTTAAAGCTTCTAAAATATTGCAAAAATAATTAGTAAGATGGTATTTTATTACGGATGTATATAATTTATTAGATTTAATTATATCGTAATTTATTAGACTTGATTATACTGTAAGAGGGTTGAACCAAAAGTTACCCGTTCCATTACTACAATATGATGAATATGACGTTCCTTACGATGAAAAGCTTCTAAATGTCTAAAGATACGCGTCATACACCGAAAGACAAATATTTCATTTTATAGTTAATATGCTGGAAATAATCTTCATTTCTTCCTTACATTTATATAAACAAGACAAAAAACGGAGGTTGCAGACGAAGGCGAAGACAAACGTTAGAAAAGGAAGAATATGCAACTGTGTTTAGATCAAGAAACTGAGATACTCTTTCAATTAGACGGACCTATTATCGCTTTATTATTATTCGTTAATACGTTTGGTTATCATTATGTAAGTAAGTGCATGTCTTGATTTGTGAGCGAAACTAATTGTCACATTCCTCTTCATCTGCTATAGTGGTGTAAATGGTTCACACGTCCAACTATATGTTACTTTAGAATACACACCTCAAAGTCATTCCGCCCTTTAACAATGCCTCATAACCATAGTTATGACTGCTGCGGAAAAAAGATCCAGTCTTCTTGTAGAGACATTAGGTATGTTTCGAAAGCAGGAGAGATGAGGAATGAGCAATGCCCTCGCCGGGACACGAACCACAGACCTCTCGAATGCGCGTCGAGCGTGCTGACCACTACACACGAAGGCATGCAAAGAAGGCGGGAGATTTTTATATACTCCCCCCTTTTTTTAAAAAGGTGACTGAGGATTAGGGGACCCAGTCGCCAAATCCTGGTGGTGGAGAATCATCATCCGGCACCTTTTTTTTAGTTTGGTCGCCACTGTAGAAACATAAGGTACTTTTTGAAAGCAGGAGACATGAAAAATAAGCAATGCCCTCGCCGGGACACCAACAACGGACCTCTCGATTACGCATCGAGCATGCTGACCATTACACCACGAAGGCAGGCTAAAAAGGAGGGAGAAATACCCTGTATTCTAATTTGCTAAAATTTCTGTAATCCTGTCAGCGCAGTGATGACGACACACGTTTCGATCGTAGCTGAGGAAAACAACTGCTTATAGTGTTTATTTTAAAGTAACATGTAAGTGGAAGATCCTTGGTTCAAATCTCGAGTAAAATAAAATTGATTTTTCATATTTCCAGCCATGAAAAACCTAAGTCTTTACACCTGTGACAAAATGAAATGTAATATACAATTCATCATCACCTGGATTTATTAGAGCGAATATTTTGCCTCTCTCCAGTCACTTTTTAAAAAGAGAATATAAGGAATTATCATTTCCCTTGCTACCATAGTAGTAGGAAATAGCTACGATACCACTTTAGCACAGGTTTGGATATTTTTAAGAGTATAAAGTCTCTGCGGAAGGGGGTACTTAAACGCTGTCGAGCCGAAAATACTCTCGATAAACTGATAGCAGGAAAAGAACAGGGTAGAAACTCTTAAATGAATTCTACAGAGTGTTCTCCAGTAAAATTAGAATGGAGCTTTCCCTTTCTTGCGAGCGTAAAATTGGTTGCTTCTATGGTGTACCCTGGACAAGACTCCCGGTGATATTCGGCCTTTCTCTACGAATGCTTAATTATCAAAATGTTAGGCCATTGGAATAAAAAAGCATTCCTTGTGATTAATTTCCAGGTGTAAGGGAGTAGCAAGTCCAAGCTAGCACATGGAAGATCTGGTATTTGAGTTCCAGTGAAGGCAAAGTTGATTTTTCATGTTCTTCAAAGGATTCTTAACTGCAGAACATTCCAAAATATTCCGATTTCAGTTCCGCAAAATAAAGAGAATTCTTTTGATTATTTTTTTGACAATATGACTCTCACTTTCAGCCAAAATATTCAATTACATTTTTAGGAATAATATCTAATCTCAAATGCTGTGGCAACTTTCGTGTTCTCATTGAAAATAATTCTGAAATATCTTCTGGAATCAACAATTACTTTGGATTATTAGGTTGTTTCACTAAAATAATTTTCAGTTTGCATATTTGTAGGGCATCGTATGTTAGTTAACCAATTATTATTAGTTCAGTCTTTACGATAACTTCTCTTTTCCGTATTCTTCGTCAGAATGCAAATTAGTTGTGAGTATTTAAGCTGAAGGTTTTGGTTTGGGGATTTGCGATCTGCGTGGTTAGTTTCTCCCAGCTCTAGAAATTGAAATTATTCGCCGATGCTTTAATTCTGACGCGTTGGTAAAATTATTGAGCCAGTTTCTAGTTTTATATTTAACTGTGTAGTTTTTGCACTGTTCAAAGTTTAATTTAAATTTGACTTCTATTTATTGTCATCCCAACGAGTTGTGGTTATTGTAGCACCAGAGCGTGCCCTTATGTTCCAAGTTCTGTTTAAATAAAAAGGTTGTCATAACATCCTTAAGACTATGTTGTTTACCTCAAACAAATAATGTTAGGATCATAGGTCTAAAATAGCATTACCATATCAATTGGAACCCTATATATTAACTAAAGTTAACGGGTTTTAATTCTAAATCTTTAATGCGCCTTGCGAGTTTTATTGAGCATTCATTACGATATTTAAAGGAAAAGAAAATGTGTATCAGGATTAATGATTAAAAATTCCCATGACAAACATTCAGATTCCAAAAGCATTTTTAAATCATAATAATACAAAAAGAATTTTAACGCATAACCATAAAAAAGCATTTTTAAAGCATAACAATAAAAAATTCTGGATCTGCAAATTTCAAATCAATTGTCCCGCAGATCCAAATAAGCTAACGCGAAGGTCATCCAAATCTCTTGAATATGAAGGAATATTTGTATTTAAGAAACAAGAAGTTCGATCACAGATAGAAAGATAAGCATTTTGAATTCTGCTAAAGATGAATGTAATGTCATGTTGCAACTTATCCAATAAATTCACTTGTTTCCTCTTTCCTTTTCATGACAGTCTTCTAAAGCATTCAGCAATGGTTCTTTAAAAAGCACGTAATTTGCAATTAATAATCTTCAGATTTAATGACCGAGACTGATTTAATTAAAGGATTCGTATTAAATATTCTATAGTCAAACTTAAATGAAAAGGCGAATAACTATGCTCCTTAGTATAATAGTACTTTTAAGTTCTGATATATTTTTCTCTTAATGAGAACTCACGTTGTTCCCAACTTATTTAAAGTACATCTCCTTTCATAGATGTGCTTTTAAGCTACATTACTTAAGCTAAAGCTACATTGCTTTACTTAAGTGTATATGACATATAAACATTTAAATTCATCATTTGCCGTTAAACATTCTTCAGCGTTGAAAGCTCACACAAGACTAGGAAAAAAGGATGTGTATAGCATTGACCTATCATTCTTAAAGGCAGGTTATGCCATTTCTGTATTGAAATCCTGTTTTCATTAACCTTCCCCTAGTTAATAAGTCTAAGGTCAGCTTCAAAGTAAGAAAATAAGCGTTGTCATCTTTAACGTTACGTGTCATTCTTCCAAAGTGAACGTGAATGTTTTACAGATTATACTCTTACATGTAATCTGTACTATTTGCTTATAAGTAAATAGCTCATGTGCCTTGAATCTTTTGTAAAAGAATATATATCACTACTGCTCGGCATATGCATATCTCTAAGAGTTAAGGTTATCCTAACCTTCAAAGACGTACTTATATCCTACTGTTTTTTATGGTGGAAATCGATAAGAGAAAGTGTTTTACATGTATTTTTTAACACACGCACGTTCTTCGACGATCATTTTGTTATAAAGTTTTGATAAACTAAGAAAAAAATCCTAATTTGGACTGAAATTCTAAGCGTGACATCACTCTGTTGTTGACAAGATATCACTATGTTACTGGCAAATTCCGTCCCCAAGACTCTCTTTTTGTCTCCAAGGTATAGTGTTAACGAAGGCTGGTATAATCTTCATGGAAAAGATTTTGTCTCTTATTCTGTAGCGTTTAACCACTCATGTAACTTTCTTCTTTCCTTTCTCTTACAAGATTCCTGGCTATTCTTTAACTTATGGTAAACTTGATTGTCAAACAAATTTATGCTCAGCTTATATTTGTGATATGGAGTGTGCACAACACTTAAACCAGATGCCCGCATTTTGGAACTATAACCATAATTAGAATTAACTGCCGTTAACGTTAGATTCTTATCCATCTTTCTCAACAATTCATTTTATGGAGAAGAAACTCTTCAAACACTTTTATTTCTTGAGAATCCTCCTTTCATAAAAACATTTTACAGAAGTTTTACGTGAATAGTCAAACTGTACATCTTTGGTCTTTGAAATGGAAAGTATGTTTGCACGGATTTATCCAAGTCTACGTTTTGGAAGTTATTTTTATGTACGACTGTAGTTGTAATGTAATTCAGTGCATGGGCAGGGAAAATATAAGTTTATTTTTTTCTGATACCTCGCTTGCGTTTTTTTCGTCTTATCCCACTTTTTTCGCCCCAAATTTTGATGGAGACCACCCCGGGGAGGGATGGGACCGAGGGTCTCCCTCCCTTCTCGAGAGGACTTTCGGCTCGTCACATATTTAGAGTGCCCTCATGCCCCACAGATCACTTTTACAAACATTCATGTCTTCTCCGCGATTCGCACCCAGGCCCTTCGGTACGGCAGTCAGCTTCGCTAACCACTAGCTCGGTTGCGCGCCGAAAGGATCTTCTCCTTAGGGAGATAGCCCTAGTGTACATTTGCATTAATCGAAGGCAAAGCAATCCAATCCTAACAACCCATATTTACTAATAAAAAGATACGCACGAGTACAACCTAGCCAGAAATAAAGCGTCTCACCGTTCTGTAAGTAGCATATTATAATTTCAAGCCACAGAGATCGGCAGTGGCCACAGAGATCGGCACTAATCACAGGCGAAATTCAAAGCTTTTACCCGTAAATTTTAACTGTTTACTTCATTACAGCAGAACTAAGAACGTTATACGTCTTACTTTAGATTCTTTTCGTAAAAGCATTATAAGCGAAGAAAATTTGTGTTCATGTAATACTTAAGGAAGATGTACGTACAGGAGGTGAAAACATACGGACAAGTTTTTTCTTAGTGATTTGAACTCTGAACAAACTACCGCACTATCGTATTTGCTCGTCCTCTAAGCGCTTGTTACTATTTGATTTATGGTACACTTTATATCGTCTTCATGGATATGTTATTTGAAAGCAGCACTGTCAAGGAATAAAACGCTTTTAACAGAATTCTCATTTTAATCATTTGTAAAGAAAATGAAATTCCAACTTTTGTAGAAAAATTTCAGACCATATATTGAGAAAGAAAAACTGTTCTATTATTTAAAACAATTTTGAAATTTCTTTATTAGAGCAAGAATTTAGGGCTTGCACGTGCTGCCGGTGTGACCTAATTCTTAACGCTCTACCTACCGCCAAGCGTATTACTAGGCATTTTTATACCGACACTTATATGTTTTGTTTGTAAATTTTGCAATATCCTATTACATGCGGATATCATATTTTCATTTAAAGTCACAAATTCTATTTTAAAATCATTTTTATTTATTCTTTTTTTCTAACTTCTTACGTGATAAATAAAATCGAACTGATATTGCAGATAATCCATGTTCAAACTTGTTCGTAAAATTCACGAACAAAAACGCCTAAAACTTCAAAAAATTAAAGAATCAGTTTCTTTTTACCCTTTTCCGATGTTATAAAACTTTTTAAATTAGCAATAAAAAATCTTTAATACTCTTTCCTTTATTAACTTTGTAAGGTGTCATTTTAATTCTTTAACCAGTTATTATATGTTAATCAGCTTTCCTATTGTTCTCACTTCCATTTTCTTGCCAGAATGTAAATTTCTAGCTCGCATGATACTCAAATGAGAGAGAAAGTAGCGAGCACTTTTAAGGAAGGTTTTAGAAGGTAGAATTAGAGCGTGTTCTGCCTGCTGCAGGCCACGTTGCTAATTTGATTCTCTTGCCAATTGCGTTGCGATATCCTTGTCATTAGGCTTATTATGCCGAGCCTAGGTCAGAGCCAACTTGCAACAACAACAACAACAAGGTTGCTGCAGATTAACTGCCAAGTATTCAAGTTTTGGCAGTTAATCTGCAGCAAATACACCCAAGCCCACACATTCATTCGTGATTAGATGCAAGTCGCAGGAGTAAGCACAGCAACAATAACTAAATATTATTTCTTTGAAAAGTAATACTTTGTGTTTTTGTTTATAGATTGTTTCATGTCGAAAACTAATAGTAGAAACTCATGCAGGTGACAGGTGAGAGCGGATCCGGACACCCGGCGGCTTACTAGGACTATTCGGGTATCGTCCGGAATACACAACTGTACAACGCGATAATTCTTTGGTGCCCCAGAAGCGCGGCGTCAGCAGCTTAATAGAAACTTTTGTTGGTGCTGTATATTGAAATTTGAGCATTTTAAACTGATGTTTAAACATTTTACAATAATTGCAATTTACAATACGATAATCGCATACTGATGCAGACACTGCAGCTGTTACATAAATATTATACATTAATAAGTAAACATTACCGTGCTGTATTTTATGTGCACCTAGGTTTAAACACTGGGAAAAAATTGTTACAGTAATATTTGTTTTGCACATGTGCAACATACAAGCAGAACCTCATGCACGAAAAAGTTGAGATTATGCCCCCACTTTTTTTTTTTTTTTTTTTTTTTTTTTTTTTTTTTGTTGTTGTTGTCTAAGACGTTGGAAATGAAGCTCTTAATTAAATTAGGAAGCGCCGTTACCGCAAAAATTTTATTCGCAGTTAAGAGTACTAAGCCGCCCAATCGGGACAGTGGTTAATATTTTTAACTTCCATACCGAAGCCCCGGGTTTGAATCCCCGAGAAGGCATGGATATTTGTAAATGTATAGGGTCTGCGCGGCATGGAGGCACTCTAAATATGGAGCAGGGCGAAAGTCCTCTTGAAAGGCTAATGACAGGGGAAGATTTTATTTTGTACCTTATTTGTGTATTTATGTACCCTGTAAATAATTTTATTTCATTTTTACTTTCTGTGTATTGTTTTATACATGTATATGTCACGAACAGACACTTGTCAGATTGCGCGACACCAGCCTCTCCTTGGTATTTCTCCCTTTGTGACGCATGGTCACCTCCTCTCACCTACCTCCGATGCCTCCTTGGCCCGTCCTGTTTTTACCGTCATGTGCCCATACGGCTAATTCTATCATTGAGCAAGACACGTCGCGCTCCGCGATATCTCTGCGATACCGGTAGCGTAATGGCAAACCGCACATTGAGTTGAACAGTGTTAAGCGAATTTCGCTTACTGCGCATGCTTGATGGTGTACCTTTGGCGCGGGAAGAAATATTGGCGACTAAAAGCAACCCTACGCTAGCTTATTCGTGATCTCCATGGCTGTCGAGTGATGTTTACAACTTCAATGTTGTGGAACTTTGTTTATTAGTTATTTTAACGTTCATACCGATTGTACTTGCTTATTTTTCTAATATATATTTCATTTTAATTTGTCTAACAGTGCATTTAATAATTGTTACCATATATTGTGCATAATAATTCGTTTTTTAGATGTAATTTGTTTACATGTTATAATTCTCAGTAATGTAAACTTGATTTTCCCGCTTAGTTTGTTAACGTATATTCGCGCTTTTATTTCTTATTTAAAAAGAATTAAATAAACAGGATTAAGGAATTGTAAAATTTCTTCAATGTTATTTGCAAACACTTGCTATATTTTTTACGTATGTACGAATGGAACGTATGGTAAATTCTGAATTGTTTTTATTCCTTAAAAGTGTAATGAATAAATATTCAACTAATATATCCTAAATTTCAGTCTTTTTCTGAGCGAAAATTCGTACAGTTCCAAAGTAAAGTGCAGAATTTCATAAGTATAGTATCTTACATTTTGAATGCAAACACTGCTTCACATTATTTCGTAATAATTATTTACATCTCCTCCATCTATGCCTGTATCAATTTTTTCATCGGGTTATTTATCAATATTTCCTGGTAGAATTAGAAATATATTATTAGAAAAGGTTTTTCCTGTATCATCTGCAAGGAACAGAAATTTAAAGCGATGAATTGTTGGAATGAATTTTAGTCAGCATTTGAAGTTATTTAGAATTCCACTGCAGTGGAAAATATGTTATTTAGATTTCTGTTGCATTAAAATTTATTTAAAAGCTGCATAGAAATATTATTTTGAAATGCAAACCTTTTAAGTACCAAAATTAAAATTATTTAAAAGGTAGCTATTGTCATTGATGATAGATTAATTGACTTGTCAAGGGAAACAAACCAAGACCAGTACATAAACAATATATTTTTTATTCTGGAGGGGGTGAACATTGTTATTAATGGTGATATAATCAAATAAATAACAAAGAATCTGCAAGTGAAACGCATTTTACCATTTCTTTGAATTTAGATACTTTTCCGAATATTCCAAGCATTTAAAAGAAATATATTTCACAATATTTTACATATTTTGTAACTGTGAATGTTCTAGTAGTTCCGGAAGTTCTGAATATCTGCAGAAACACATATTTCGGTCTATGATTTAGCTGGCTTAGTAAGTTAATAAATAAATTTTTCTTTAATATTAACAAATGATTTTATATTAATAAGAAATTGATACATTTGTAATTCCCCCTCAAAATTCTTTAAGACTGGCAAATGCGTACATAAATTTGATTCCCCCCCAGTATGTGTGACGAGTACGTTCCATTAGACTTCGTGATTATTTTGTAACAGCTCTACTTATTGCCAAAATTGGGTCTTTATGCATATATATATATATAATTCATACAACATACGTGCAAAGTTATAGCTGTTAATATATCATAATTGACTAAACATTACGAATACTGTTTCTCTTTCAAGACATGTACTTTCAAATGTTTCCATAACAACTTCTGAATTTATTTAGAAAAAATTCTACTGATAAAATACTAGACACAGAAATATTTTTTAAATGGTGTTTAAGAATGCTGTTGATTTTTCAGAGACACGGTAACAATTTAACTGGTTATAACCTTAACAGAGCAGAGGTGTCAAACAGAAAAAGAAATGCTCAAATGCCAAATTAAAATATTTGATCATAAAACAAATGTAATTACAGTTAACTTATTTTCGAACTTGAAGATTGATTATCAAGTATAAGTTAATGTTTAGTAAAAGAATTTCATGAAAACAACCTAAATTTGAAGTACAATGAAAATAGTAGATTTTATTTTACCAAAATAGCTTAGTACAATGATTTTGTCAATGTATTCTTTATGTTTATTTATGGGAAATTAACAGAATGTAACCTATGTTATGAATATAAAGGTAATTTTTATTTTTAACTCTCGCTAATTAAATATAAAACATTTACAAAAGTTTGAATATTTGGTGTAAAATTCGATTTTTCATTATTAAGATTACGTGCCCTTTCCACCGATTACTTTTCTTGATTTAATAAATCTCCTTTCGGTCTTTCTTACACCTTATACGAGTTTCACCCACTTTGGTAATATATACTGTGTGAGAACTCTGGAAAACTTAAGCGACTTCTCGTTATGTTTTGGAAATTACGACAGAGGTTTGGAATAGGTGTAAAAAAACCCTTTTGTAGACTCTGACAAATTAACAGAGTGCACAGCTTGTTCATACAGAATCAGCCTGCATTTATGGCGTAAATCAAAAGTAATGAAATGAATTCAACTAAGTAAATTTTAGTTAGTCTGAAGGCTACACAGAAAGAAACTGCACAAATTATCTCAGACCTAATATTGTAGTATGATATTCAAATAGATTCTACCACCTAAAACCTCTTCCTTTCAATACTACTGCTTTCTACCTCATACGAATACACTCAAAATTAGCATTCTGGCAGGAAAATGGAAAGGAAGAAAGAAAAGCTAATTATCATCAAATAGCTGGTTAATAAAAATAAATGAGAACTCTACAACGTCAATTCACTATTTTAATTTAGCCATTTTCATTTTTATGCAGCCTTTATATCGAAGTATGCATTTGTTTTGGTGTCAATAAACTTAATTCTTTCATTTTTTACCTGATTACATAACATCACATGCAACAGCTGTAAATATGAAAAACACATGCATATATCCAGCAGCATGTTAATTTCTTTTGAATATATGGTGTCTGTCATCTACAAAAGAAAACTGTAAATTCAGAATATAAGATGTGAACATAGGTCTCTTGTTGGATAATATTAGAAAGTCACACTTTCTGGTATTACTATTATTTTTTATTATTTGTAGGATTTAAGGTCCTACAAATAATAAAAAATAATAATTAAAAATTAAACACTGTGTAGAGAGTAAAAAGCATAACACAGAAACTTGTTGAAAAATTAACATGTATATCACTTTGCCCGAGTGTTATGGTCAGAATCCCATTCTGTATAATAATATATGCATTTGACATTATTAGGTATTGCTAATTAAATTAACATTTAAATACTTCAATGAAATATTGAGAAAAATTATGAATATTACTTACTATATGATATGAATTTTTTAAAAGTAAGCTAATTAATAAACAAAGAGCAAAATATATATTCCATATTCCTTACGCTGAAGTCTACTTCATGCTTATTATATCATCATTAGTTATGAGGGCAGAACATTTGTGGTCTTCACCTTGCAAAATCATGAGGAACATTTTAATAACATAGGAAAATTTCATATAATGGCCAGTAGCTGAACTGAATGAAATGAGTATTTTAAATTCATTAGAAATTTAGGGTCGTGTAATGTTTAAATATTTCAAGTTTTGGAAGAAACTATTTAAAATGTCTTTTTTTTTGGGGTTGGGTTGCTTCAACTGCTTTTGGCCTGCAGATTTCAGCCATATAATCTCATAAATAGCATTTAAAGATTAATTTTTTTAACCCAGGCAGATCATATTTCCTCATATGAAATTATTGTTCAAAATTTATTCACTGCCTTACTTATTCATTACACACAATATATTCATATACTTATTAATCATATATTAATACAATATTCAAATACTAATTATTAAATCCTTAAAAAATATTCCTCTATTAAAAGAAAAATCATTTTAAAATGTCCAATTGAGCAGTATTTGTTTTACCTCAAAATATGTTACTACTGTATTATTTTTCAAATTCATTATTACTACATGAATTAAGTAAACTCAAGCATTATTTAGAATCGAGGATTAGTGATATGGGATGTTTAGAATGTTCAGAGTTTTATGGAAAGGTACTACTGAATGGTAAAAAGGTTTATTAAAATTCAAATACAGTAATTCAATGATGTAATATACACATAATTAATATGTACAACAAACGATTATTGTATGAAATGCATGACAGAGCAAGAATGAAAACATACATGAATTTACAATAACATAAGCTGCAAAATAAACAGAATACAGGAAAACTCACATAAATTTACAATAATATGAAACAATTAAGTGTTATGAGTAATAATATTAGTCAGATTTTTCTTTATAGTTAAATCTTCATTTTCATTGCTCTTTTAATATCTTGTGTTGGTGGTTAGCTTGCACGCATTCTTTAAGGATAATCTCTGTAGCACTTCATCAAACCCTAAATTGTTGAAACAAACATTACCAAATGCTAACTTGTAATGACATTAATACATGCATCATAACAAATACACAATGAATATTAAGAAAATGTTAATGTACCAATATTTCTTGTTTCAGTAGTATCAATTCTTGAAATATCATAAAAGAGGAATTAGACATTTTTGATTAACCATTCAATTATACATCTATCAATTTCAGTGTTATAGTGTGGCACCAGGGTAACTGTGTGACACACTAATCCCCTCGAAGATTTCTGAGTTACAAAATAATTTTGGCAGTAACTTGTAAAGGCTAAAAAAATATTATCAAAAATATGCAATTCTTAAGTAATTACGTATATTTTGCAGAAATACTTCGGAACTGTTTGAGCTGGTATTCGTGAGAATCCTTGAGTAATTTTTTGAATGCAGAATAGTTTAACTGAGAAACAACAGAATTCAGCCAAATGATATCCCTAAGTATTATTTCATTTCACTTTCTAATGCATGCATGATAGCATTAATTAAGAATTTAATAAAAACATTAAAAATAATTACATGAAGCAATATCTATAAAATTTCAAAATTGCATATAATTAAAATCTAGTTTAATATCTGCAATACATTTTTAACTCATCATATTTTCATAAATTTAACTTTACAATCTAAGACTAATTACAATAAAGCATACTTTATGACAAGAATATGAACTTCCAGATAATGTGTATCATTTAGTCTGAGATTAAAAACTATGCTAGGAAACATTCTGGAAAACCACATTTAATATGTTTTAAACTATTTTACTTTCCTAGATAATCTCATCAAAATTATTAAATATTCATCAATCTTTTGATCGTCAGTTTCTATTACGAGGTAGAATGTATCCACCAAGACACAAAGAATATGTATTACATACATGTAAAATATAGAAAATACAGTGGTTTTGCCCTGCGTGAGCATGCAACCTATAATTAACTTACTGCAGTTTCAGGATCTTACCCTAGACCAGTACTTTCGAGAACATTCTGGCATGTTATATAACTGCTAGTACACATACTGAATACATGCCATTTTTCGTCAGACTGCTTTCTTCTACCGCTGCTACAAGACCTTGCAGCTGCTCCTTCCATCTTGTTCTTTCGTTTGTTAAAGCAGATATGACGTAAAGTCTAAATTTAATCTTACTTAGTTTAAATCAATATTGAATATATAATTTTGAGAATTTCATCTAAAGGCAAAATGCTGGGAGAATTGAATAAAGATGTGGGATCTAAACAGCTAAATCCTTCTTTGTCGTCATTTTGCAACCTTCTATCCAGCCATAACAATGCCCGGCCTATGATGTAGTTATATTGTCAAGCTTTGGTCATTCCTGTGCCTGCCAAAATATTACATATACACGTATGAAAATTATTAATATAAGCTACATAATGTAATATACTACAATTGTTTTGTCACAGTAATTAGAATAAAAGTCTGAAATATTGCCGTGTCTTGCAAAATATCAACTAAATCTGTACACAAGATACGAAATATCAACTAAATCTATACACAAGAATTTTCCATTAAAAATTTCTGTGCAGACCTGATAATCATTCTATATACTGCTCTTTGTATAATGTACTGAACTGTAAAGCTCCAGGTATACAAAACATTTAAACACACTCGATATTTATTCTGTTGCAGAAGAAGACTTTATTTTCAATATATATAATAATAAGCAAAGATGATACGTGACAAATCTTTCAGTTCTATAATTTTTATATCTAATATTCAGTGCACTATTATGCTAATAAACAATCATTATTCTCAAATCCTTGCATTATATGTTGGTGATTATGGGTGGTCTATTATTCATGTTTTTTATCCGTCATGGCGACTACACTAAGTCTGTTAATCAAAGCTCAAATGTATGCCTGTCTCCTGTAATTTTAAAGAAATATTTGAAGGAAAGATATGTTAAATTACATAATAATTATACATACTTTGCCTGTGTGTTTACAGTCAGACATAATATTCAACAACTAATATGCTTGAAAAGGCCCAAGTGGGATTTGAATGGCTTCAATAACATATACTGGAAAATTAAATAAAAGTATTATAAAATATTGCGCCCATTTGGATGGCTTAAATAATAGTTGTGTAATAAAAGAACATTTTAGGTATGATATTAACTAATTAATTTTTTTTTTATCTCTTTGACCTTTAAAATGAAGAGGTAATGTTTCTAGTTGATATTATGTGAAAACCTAAAAAGCAAACAAAAACTATACTAAATATAAAAAATGTTTCCAAAGTTCATACATCTGCAAGAAACTAATAAGGTCAACAATGCCTGATTAACTGAATTTGTTGGCAGATGATGATTCAAATCTGAATATAGAAGACATGTAAACAGTATAAAAGCATACTAAATTTATATCAGTGTACGAGTCATCATATGTGTGAATGAGTGCTTACTATAAATTAAGTACAAGTCTTACTCTGAACTACTTAGTATGCTTATACACTAACTTTTGCATTTTCTTAATTCATATTTTTAATTAGCATTATTACAAAATTAAATAATATCTGTAATAATTGTAACTGAAACAATTGTATTTGAAATTTCACCTCTTTCATAATAACCACAATTGCCTAGTATATATTCATTAGCAAAGCATACAATTAAGTGCTTCACAGTATTATTAACAGTAAGGATGCTAATTCAGAAATCAAAAAACAAAAATCAGCGTTATATTTACAAATTTTTCACAGGACTAGTTTCGATGGTTTTACCGAACCACCATCTTCAGCTGCAAAACCGCAAATGAACAAGATAGGAAATAATGATTAGATAAGATAAGAAAGCCTGGACAAGAATAAGCAAGTGGCACCATCTGTTGGTAAAACCAGAACTAAAACATAATTTCTTTAAAGGCCGAAGGCAAATTTGGATTGGAATTAGGATCGTTAACAAGAACAGAAAGATTTTTATGAATGTGAAATGCCTCTAGAAAATCCAGTTCTCCAATGGAAGATGTTTTTTGAATAATTTTGGCAGCAGAAAAACTGAAAGTGTGGTTTTCGGACCAACAATGTTGAGCAACAGAAGACTTCTGTGTTTCCTTTTTTCTAACATATGCCTCATGTTCCTTGACGCGAAATTTTAAGGCTCTCTTAGTTTGGCCAATGTAAATTAAACCACACTGCCAAGGAATCCTATAAATACCCCAGGAATTCATATCCGGAATGGGGTCCTTGAGTTGGAACTCGGAATTTTATTGATGGGAGAATAAACAACCCGAAAGTTAAATTTCTGCAAAATATGTGCAACTTTATAGCTAATTGATGGAAAGAAGGGAATGACAACAGAATTTTTATAATCTCCTAAAACAAGATTGTGCCTTTTAGTGTGTTGAGATGAGAATTTTTTAACTGCTTGATTAATAATGTTGGGTGGAAAGCCCCTGTCAATAGCTATTGCTTTTAAATACTTTAGTTCTTCATCAAGGGCTAGTTTGGAGGAGCAAACTTGAAGAGCACGGAAAACATAGGAATAAAATGAAGCTAACTTTTGTTTAGTCGGATGACATGATTTAAAGTGTGCTGGAAGGCAAACCGATGAAGGTTTACGGTAAACCGTAGTACTGAAGTTGGATGTGTTACGTGTGACCAGAATGTCGAGAAACGGAAGAGAACTGCAAGTCTCAAGTTCAAAAGTGAACTGAATAGCAGGATCAATAGAATTCATTGTTGAAAGAACTTTATTTAAATCATCTTTATTACCTTCAAACAGAGTAAACGTAGTCCGTCTACGTAGCGGAACCATGCCGGGAAGTTTAAAGTTTCAAACAATTTTGATTCATAATAATGCATGTAGATATCAGCCAGGATGGGACTGAGGGGGCTTCCCATGGCTAATCCCTCAGTTTGCTTGTAATATTTATTTTGGAAAACAAAATGTGTTTGTTTCAAACAGAGTTGAGTGAGAGAAATTAGCTCATCAATTTCGATGCAAGAGAAATGATATTCGCGAAGTCTGGTTTCTAGACATCTTAATGCACCCTCCACTGGGACATTGGTGAATAATGATTTTACATCAAAAGAAACCATGAGTAAATTACTAGGAGAAATGTTTTTAACTTTTTTTACAAACTCTATTGAATTTTTTATGGTGTAAATGTTATTGTCTAATAGAGTTGAAAATCTAGAAACTAAATATTTAGCTAATGGATACGAGGCAGTACTAAATTTGATACAATAGGGCGGAAAGGAATACCACTTTTATGAATTTTGGGAAGAGCATATAATCTGGCACAATTCGCAACAGATGGGATAAGTGAATGTTTTAAGTTGGCTGAAATGATTTGCGAAGATTTGATCGCAGTTTTTATTTTTGACAAATCCGAAGGTGAAGGATCTTTAGGGATCGGATTATAGGGTCCTTCGTTTAAGAGTTTAGTGACACCATCGATGTAAGTGTTCCTATCCATGACGACTATCTGGCCACCTTTGTCGGCCTTTGAAATAATAATATCCGAGTTAGAATGAATTTCACGCAATGTAGCTCTTTCTCTCGCAGTTAGATTTGGTTTCAAAGGTTTATTATTGAATTTCACATTATGAGCGATAAGATGCCTAATCATTTCTTTCTGTGAATCTGAAACTTTACTGAACTTGAAAGCTTTTTCGATAGGAGCTAAAATCTTTGGAATCGAGGGTTTACAGGTTTGTGAGAAGTTAAAATTATATTTTAGAATTCTCTCTTGTTCTTCTGAAAGACTAACATTAGAAATATTAACTATTGGCTTGATGTTTACAATGGGAAGATTTTTTGAACTACTTGAACTGGAAGATTGTAAAAGAAGTTTTTCGAATTTAACTGCAAGGGTGTTTTTATGACGGTTAACTGCATTCTCCGTTCTAGACCAAGACTTTTGTTCAAGGGCAGTGAATTTTGGATATGATTTAGCGAGTTCCAGATGAAGCTTATAGAGTTCAAGTTCAATTTTGGACAATTGTTGACGTGTATCCCTTATGACGGACCGAAGTAAGGCAAGCTTGCAATTTAACAGAATTCTTGAAACGCGACTCGAAGGTTTTTGATTAGATTTGATTTGAATAAAATTGGGGATCAATTTTCTACATTTACATTTAAGTAAAAAGTCAAGATGATTCACGAATTTTTGCCGTTTCAGGCGTAATTTAGTGAAACGATTAACGGATGAAGGCATGATAAACAATACAGAAAATCAAACTAAATTAACTAAACAATAATAAAGCACACACAAAACAGCAGAAAAATCCCTCACTGAAATTAATAGAAAACAAAACGTTTGTAAGCAAAATGCATGAAATCAGACAAGCAAAGCACAATATCCAAATATACAAAATATAAACATAACTTGAAAATTGCAAAAAAGTACTTACCGAAACTCATGCAATCACAAAATGACGGCCACACCACGTGCAAAAAAGAAAGCAAAAAGTAAGCGTGTTTGGGGCTTCTATAATTAAGACACAATAACACGCCGAATAAATACTAATTCAGAAATCAAACAACAAAAATCAGCGTTATATTTACAAAGTTTTCACAGGACTAGTTTCGATGGTTTTACCGAACCACCATCTTCAGCTGCAAAACCGCAAATGAACAAGATAGGAAATAATGATTAGATAAGATAAGAAAGCCTGGACAAGAATAAGCAAGTGGCGCCATCTGTTGGTAAAACCAGAAATAAAACATAATTTCTTTAAAGGCCGAAGGCAAATTTGGATTGGAATTAGGATCGTTAACTAGAACAGAAAGATTTTTATGAATGTGAAATGCCTCTAGAAAATCCAGTTCTCCAATGGAAGATGTTTTATGAATAATTTTGGCAGCAGAAAAACTGAAAGTGTGGTTTTCGGACCAACAATGTTGAGCAACAGAAGACTTCTGTGTTTCCTTTTTTCTAACATATGCCTCATGTTCCTTGACGCGAAATTTTAAGGCTCTCTTAGTTTGGCCAATGTAAATTAAACCACACTGGCAAGGAATCCTATAAATACCCCAGGAATTCATATCCGGAATGGGGTCCTTGAGTATGGAACTCGGAATTTTATTGATGGGAGAATAAACAACCCGAAAGTTAAATTTCTGCAAAATATGTGCAACTTTATAGCTAATTGATGGAAAGAAGGGAATGACAACAGAATTTTTATAATCTCCTAAAACAAGATTGTGCCTTTTAGTGTGTTGAGATGAGAATTTTTTAACTGCTTGATTAATAATGTTGGGTGGAAAGCCCCTGTCAATAGCTATTGCTTTTAAATACTTTAGTTCTTCATCAAGGGCTAGTTAGCTTATTCTTGTCCAGGCTTTCTTATCTTATCTAATCATTATTTCCTATCTTGTTCATTTGCGGTTTTGCAGCTGAAGATGGTGGTTCGGTAAAACCATCGAAACTAATCCTGTGAAAACTTTGTAAATATAACGCTGATTTTTGTTGTTTGATTTCTGAATTAGTATTTATTCGGCGTGTTATTGTGTCTTAATTATAGAAGCCCCAAACAGGCATACTTTTTGCTTTCTTTTTTGCACGTGGTGTGGCCGCCATTTTGTGATTGCATGAGTTTCGGTAAGTACTTTTTTGCAATTTTCAAGTTATGTTTATATTTTGTATATTTGGATATTGTGCTTTGCTTGTCTGATTTCATGCATTTTGCTTACAAACGTTTTGTTTTCTATTAATTTCAGTGAGGGATTTTTCTGCTGTTTTGTGTGTGCTTTATTATTGTTTAGTTAATTTAGTTTGATTTTCTGTATTGTTTATCATGCCTTCATCCGTTAATCGTTTGACTAAATTACGCCTGAAACGGCAAAAATTCCTGAATCATCTTGACTTTTTACTTAAATGTAAATGTAGAAAATTGATCCCCAATTTTATTCAAATCAAATCTGATCAAAAACCTTCGAGTCGCGTTTCAAGAATTCTGTTAAATTACAAGCTTGCCTTACTTCGGTCCGTCATAAGGGATACACGTCAACAATTGTCCAAAATTGAACGTGAACTCTATAAGCTTCATCTGGAACTCGCTAAATCATATCCAAAATTCACTGCTCTTGAACAAAAGTCTTGGTCTAGAACGGAGAATGCAGTTAACCGCCATAAAAACACCCTTGCAGTTAAATTCGAAAAACTTCTTTTACAATCTTCCAGTTCAAGTAGTTCAAAAAATCTTCCCACTGTAAACATCAAGCCAATAGTTAATATTTCTAATGTTAGTCTTTCAGAAGAACAAGAGAGAATTCTAGAATATAATTTTAACTTCTCACAAACATGTAAACCCTCGATTCCAAAGATTTTAGCTCCTATCGAAAAAGCTTTCAAGTTCAGTAAAGTTTCAGATTCACAGAAAGAAATGATTAGGCATCTTATCGCTCATAATGTGAAATTCAATAATAAACCTTTGAAACCAAATCTAACTGCGAGAGAAAGAGCTACATTGCGTGAAATTCATTCTAACCCGGATATTATTATTTCAAAGGCCGACAAAGGTGGCCAGATAGTCGTCATGGATAGGAACACTTACATCGATGGTGTCACTAAACTCTTAAACGAAGGACCCTATAAGCCGATCCCTAAAGATCCTTCACCTTCGGATTTGTCAAAAATAAAAACTGCGATCAAATCTTCGCAAATCATTTCAGCCAACTTAAAACATTCACTTATCCCATTTGTTGCGAATTGTGCCAGATTATATGCTCTTCCCAAAATTCATAAAAGTGGTATTCCTTTCCGCCCTATTGTATCAAATTTAGGTACTGCCTCGTATCCATTAGCTAAATATTTAGTTTCTAGATTTTCAACTCTATTAGACAATAACATTTACACCATAAAAAATTCAATAGAGTTTGTAAAAAAAGTTAAAAACTTTTCTCCTAGTAATTTATTCATGGTTTCTTTTGATGTAAAATCATTATTCACCAATGTCCCAGTGGAGGGTGCATTAAGATGTCTAGAAACCAGACTTCGCGAATATCATTTCTCTTGCATCGAAATTGATGAGCTAATTTCTCTCACTCAACTCTGTTTGAAACAAACACATTTTGTTTTCCAAAATAAATATTACAAGCAAACTGAGGGATTAGCCATGGGAAGCCCCCTCAGTCCCATCCTGGCTGATATCTACATGCATTATTATGAATCAAAATTGTTTGAAACTTTAAACTTCCCGGCATGGTTCCGCTACGTAGACGGACTACGTTTACTCTGTTTGAAGGTAATAAAGATGATTTAAATAAAGTTCTTTCAAGAATGAATTCTATTGATCCTGCTATTCAGTTCACTTTTGAACTTGAGACTTGCAATTCTCTTCCGTTTCTCGACATTCTGGTCACACGTAACACATCCAACTTCAGTACTACGGTTTACCGTAAACCTTCATCGGTTTGCTTTCCAGCACACTTTAAATCATGTCATCCGACTAAACAAAAGTTAGCTTCATTTTATTCCTATGTTTTCCGTGCTCTTCAAGTTTGCTCCTCCAAACTAGCCCTTGATGAAGAACTAAAGTATTTAAAAGCAATAGCTATTGACAGGGGCTTTCCACCCAACATTATTAATCAAGCAGTTAAAAAATTCTCATCTCAACACACTAAAAGGCACAATCTTGTTTTAGGAGATTATAAAAATTCTGTTGTCATTCCCTTCTTTCCATCAATTAGCTATAAAGTTGCACATATTTTGCAGAAATTTAACTTTCGGGTTGTTTATTCTCCCATCAATAAAATTCCGAGTTCCAACTCAAGGACCCCATTCCGGATATGAATTCCTGGGGTATTTATAGGATTCCTTGCCAGTGTGGTTTAATTTACATTGGCCAAACTAAGAGAGCCTTAAAATTTCGCGTCAAGGAACATGAGGCATATGTTAGAAAAAAGGAAACACAGAAGTCTTCTGTTGCTCAACATTGTTGGTCCGAAAACCACACTTTCAGTTTTTCTGCTGCCAAAATTATTCAAAAAACATCTTCCATTGGAGAACTGGATTTTCTAGAGGCATTTCACATTCATAAAAATCTTTCTGTTCTAGTTAACGATCCTAATTCCAATCCAAATCTGCCTTCGGCCTTTAAAGAAATTATGTTTTGTTCTGGTTTTACCAACGGATGGTGCCACTTACTTATTCTTGTCCAGGCTTTCTTATCTTATCTAATCATTATTTCCTATCTTGTTCATTTTCGGTTTTGCAGCTGAAGATGGTGGTTCGGTAAAACCATCGAAACTAGTCCTGTGAAAACTTTGTAAATATAACGCTGATTTTTGTTGTTTGATTTCTGAATTAGTATTTATTCGGCGTGTTATTGTGTCTTAAGTAAGGATGCTATCACACGTCGGTTTGTTTCGGAAGAACAACTGTTTGGAACAATTTTTCTGCTTTGTCACGACAGCCAATTATCATAGATCACTTTGGGGTTAACATGGGGAACTGGTTCTCCATTACAAACAAGCTGATAGCTGATTGATTGAAAACGAACAATTTGCAATTTTTTTAGAAAGGAAGGAAAATGTCGCATGTCTTTCTTTCTATAGTAAACCAGGCAGAACAATTGTCCGAAACAAGTTGTTCATGTGAAACAAATGCCGTGTGATAAGGGTCTCAGACATCATTACTTACATCTAACATTTCACTTCCAGAAACAAGGGTCAACATTTTTCAGCTGCCATTCACTGTGCCAATGCCTGAAATTATAAAAAAAAAAAAAAAAAAAAAAAAAAAAAAAATTATAAAAATCTTTAAAAGGATAATTCAAGTATTGAAAAATCTTAGATCATAACTTGGTCATACATACAAAATATATTATTTTTTATACCAATAAAATAATATGTTGTTCAGTGCTGAATGAATTATTTAACAATAGGAGAAGGTCAATGTTTGTGAAATCACATCATAATAATAAGAGAATTTATAAAAAATGAAATAAGGGGTTTTATCTTTATTTTATTTAAATTTTACTATTTAGTTAAGAATAATTATCCTACTAACTTTAATTCATATATTCAACTCTGAAACATACTTTCTACAACTTATCTTTGGCTACTATAGTCTGTGTAGTCAGCTTGACAGATACAGTCAGCAAATGATGATTGACAGATTGTTATCTTGTCTTCCTGGTATATGTGCAGTACACGTACATGTTTTCCTACAACTTGCATGATCGCATACATACTTTTTCACTGCAGAAATATACAATTTTATGAAGAACTAATTTGCAATAATATATAGCACACATGAAAACAATCCAAGCATACTTTATATTAAAGTGCAATGTTATGTAATCATTGATGAAAATTACATACATCAAAATATACTTTATTGTTGACTTTACTATTACTTTAGGATTATTAAAAATCATCATCAATTCCTACATGCTGTACAATCATCTGCCTTTTAAAAATAGAACTTGTTACATTTAATATTTCAACAGATTTTTCTATTCAATAGATATTTGATAATATAAGGAGTTAAGTAAATTTGAACTAATTATATTTTATTTTTACCAATTCTTTACAGTTATACCACAATTTATTACACTATTTTATATCATATTAACTTCAACCAAAACATTTCAGCACATTTTGAGATAAAAGACTCAAGTACCTTGCATCAGTTTTAGCTGTAATAAAATTACGCTGTACATACTAATAACTTTCTTCTTGAAGTTTCTCGAAAATGATGTTTCTTTTCGAAAAAATTAAAACAGTAAGGAAACAAATTATTTCTTAAAACATCTTTCTTAATGCTACATTATATAGAAATTTAGGAAATGTTAAAAAATGTTAATGAACTGTATATGTGTTAAAATACAATATATTACATATTGCACATGTAACATATCAAATTTACTGAAATGAGAAAATATATACATACCTGAAAGCAATCTTGCAATAGCATTTGGTTTGAAGCTCGCGCTATCCACTGGAGCACTGCATTTACGCTGACTTCCTTTACCCATTTTTTGCACTCTTCAATCAAATTTAAACGTGATCGTATCGTTCAACTTTCCAGTTGTTGGAGCAGTACAGGGAAAAAATCTAATTTTACACAGTAATTACTTTACATTGCACATATACTCTACGAAGACTTAAACGCCGGATTTGTTTACAATCAGATGGCGGTATATCTACCACATACCGTATTTATCCTCTTTTCAAATCGCGCCAACATAATAATTACGCCAAATTTGTTTCTGGGCATGCGCAGTATGCGACATTCGTTTAACACTGTTCAACTCAATGTGCGGTCTGCCATTACGCTTCCTGTAGACGGTAAAGTCCGCCTCTCAACTGGATACTTACTTCTCAAGCATTTGTCGAGTGTAGCCGAACCCATCAACCTATTACACAAGCAAACAATGAAACTTTACACGACAGTGGAACACGCACCCTGACAGTTTCCGCTAACCACTAGACCGTTCAAAGCGATGTAGAGCCCCCTCCAAAGTGCTGAATGGCTTTAAAAATGACATACATATATAAATATATATTTATATAACATATATGTGTAAGATAAAAAAAATATGTGAATCAAAATTATAATTTAAACTAACGGTAAACTCTTTAATTCTCTCTCTCGGTCCTAAAAATTGTAATAACTTCTCTGAATTGTGTTATTTCTGGATTTACCGATTTTGTTTGGTCTGCGCCGCGCTGATGACGTAATAATTGGAAACTGAAACTTTTAAACTCAAACCACAACCTTTCTCTTCGTGTGCTTCCATCTTGCATAACTACGCACATCAGCTTCGCTCTCTGTCCTGCTAGGATGTAACTTCGCTATCTTGCTTGCATTTGCAATCATATCAAAAATGTAAATGTTATGTGAATAGGTACGAATAGAGGGCCAAGTGATTGTGGCCGCAAAAGTCAATTGCAAATAAAAATATAATTAAAACTGCCTGGACTGCCAAGTGTTTTAGATATTACTAACACAATATATTAGCATACTACGCAATCGGCATGCTTCATCTTTAATATGAATCTAAATACGCATTAACAGTGCTCCGTCTCTTTTCCTTGCTATTCTATTATGTTATATACATAACTATATAATATGCATATATATTAATTTCTCTCTCTCTCTTTATATATATATATATAAACATTGTATATATGATGTACATAATGTAGTACATATACCGTAATTTGACGTGTTGTTAAATTAGACATTTTTTGCCATTGCATTTCATATTTTAATGGTTATTTTTATATTTTAAAATTATGTATTTATGACTGTTTCTCGTCGGGGTAATCATAAGCTTCTTAAGCTATGGGTGTAAATATTGTACATAATTTTTCATTTTCCGTTCATTGTTTATTTTATTTTTGCTCAAAAGGTTATGTTGAAGGAAACGTGATTCAGATCTCTTAGATTATTTAGGTTTTAACATTTCAGATTATTACCCCTTGAGAAGTCGATCTGAAGAATGAAATATGAATAATCTAAAATGTATTATAAAATATTAATATGGCTGGGCAAACTCAGTTTAAATAAATTTAAAAATTTTCAAAAAATAGTATGGTTTCTTAACTTTTGCTTCACCTTTTTCAAATTTAATAGGTTTTTTTTAAATGCAATTTTAGAATTTTTTAGAATGGTTAAATCTACTTGGATTAAATTCTTAGTTTAAATTTTTGATATATATCTATATATATATTTCATTACAGTATATAATATATATATATATATATATATATTTCAATATAGTATAATGTATATAAATATATGTTTCAACATAGTATATGATATATCTATATTTCAATATAGTATATTATATATATATATATATATATTTCAAGGAATAAATAGTAAATTTAAATTAAATTTAAATAATTCTCTTGTGCCATTGCTGCAAGGAAGGAAATTTGATTTTAACAAACATTCGCTATTCGTAAAAAGCAAATTTAACGTTAATTTTAATTTAAATTTAAAATTATGAAATTTTAATTGCATACAAATAAATGATTAATTATTGCTGCGAACTAATCTACAATATCATTTAAATTCTGAGAGCATATGTAAATTAAGTGCAAGTATCTAAAACCGTGAATAAAATATAATATTCCAAAAAATTAATCCTAAAAAATCTTATAAAAAATTTCAAAGACTAAATTAATTTGGATTAGTGAATAATTGTTGAGCAGGCAGAAGACAGATCTTATCAAGGGCAAGTTGCCTCCAAACCTAACTCTTCAATTACTCAATTCGTGTTTCGTCATCCATGTAGGTATAGGTATGTTTGTTAGAAAATGTTTGTTAAATTCAAATATATATTTCAATATAATATGTAATATATATATACTTAGAGAAAAATCACACATGTATATACATACTTATAGAAAAATTACACATATATACACATACTTATAGAAAAATTACATATATATATATGTATATGTATATACGTTTGTTTATATATTTATATATACAAACACAAAACAATTTTTATAAAGAAAAATATAAAACCACTTCCAGAGTTTTCGCGCATTATGCCGCTAAAAATTGATCGGTAATTTTTTTCAGAATTCTAATTCTACATATTCTACAATTCTACAATTATATATATATAATATTTCTGTTTCTGAAAGATATATGCATCTCGTCGCTTCATTCGCAACTTTTTAGAAACTCTATTCGTTTCAAATAGGATCCTTTAAATAACATTTTCCTACTCATTAACTGAAGCATAATTGCTTTCTATCCGAAAACTGATATTCAACCCGCAGCAATTATTTTCAGCTTCATATATGATAGATCTCTTGTTTGGCATTTCACTTAATGATAGTTCTTTTCTTAAATCTTCAGGCATATCCGTTCTATTATTAACTACCATTCTTTCTTAATGAGGATTTTTCCTCTGAAAAGAATTCTTTCTCACAAATACTCCTTGCTTTTGCAATAATTATTTATATCTCAGCATAGAACTAAGATATATATAACATTAAGACTTTTTCTCCACTACGGTTTTCAATGTAGGATTAAGCCTCTATCGGCCAGAATTTAGTTCAAGGCCCCATTTATGTGGGTTGCTTCTAATGAAATTTTAAATAATACATTTAAATACACGAAAAATAAATTTTTTTTATTAATAACAGAAGATTCAAGCACTACTACAATAATAATTGTAAAATAAAATATTTTTTGGCATAAAAAATACATAAAAATTTATATAATTATAATCATTAACCAGTCTCTAAAAAATTTCAATTTTTCGTTTTCGGGTTTTCATTTTAGAAAATTGGACACACCAGCGGCCGAGCGGTAAAGTCGCTGAACACTGGTAGTTCGGTCCGAGGTTCGAATCCCGCGAACGGGCTGGCTGCATGGACGTTTCCGTGGTCTTCCCCATGTGCAATGTGTATACGAGACAGTTTCCCTTAGAAAGTCCTCCACGAAGGCATCCCTTCTCTTAGGCAGATAGCCCTCGAGGCTTTGCCATAATCACACACACATTTTAGAAAAATGAAGAATAATTTCAAACTGGTTGTTCAAAATTTACTTTTTAAACAGCAGTCAACAATAGTAATCAACAATATTTTTCTAAATAACAATCTACTTTCCTTTTTAAATAGCGAGTATTGCTAAAGACATCCTTTCTTGCCGGATAAATTTTTTAAATAATTTTAAACTGGTTTCAAAATAGAGAAAGATTTTTCTCCTCTGCATTACCTACAGGTATTGCTAAGTAAATTCTCAAAAATAATTCGGTAACTGGAAAGTGTTTGTATTTATTATAAACTCATACACATTGTACGGGCTTCGCAAATTTCATTTTCGTGCCATTTACATAAACTATTAAGCTCATTTGTAACAACACCATCTGTAGTTACAAACGTGCGAACAGTGAACATATATGCACAGTACACATATTTGGAGTTATCACGTATACTCGCCTTACGCATATTATAATACAGTGTGTAGCACCAAATTCGTTTATCGACGATGGCGTTTATTTGTATCTTTCCAAAATAATAACATAAATATTTTATACTGTTAAGGATTTATCAAAAAATATTTTTCTTGCATTATTAAAAGTTTATTATTATTTATTTTTAATTAAATAATTAACTATTATTATTTTCCATTCTGAAGCCGTGCCTTTCCTAATTACAGGCTCTAGACATTTGTCTTATTTGTCTATTGGTTAATCAACATTGATGCTTTTTCAATCGAAGACTTACTAGATTTATTTCGCATTTTAATAAGCTGACTCCATGAAAGACTCCATCTCGAAACCTTTTCAAAGGTAATAAGTACTAAATACACAAAGCGATAATAAGTTCTGACTGTTATTTAGATTTTTTAATTATTTGCTTTTACTTGTTTGTTTAGCATATGATTGTTTAAAATAACTTTTCAGCAAGCATGAGAAAAAGATTTTAGATTCCATATTTGTGATGAACGCTAATTATCAGGAAGAGAAACATACTGTTGTAATACTTTTTACCGCAATATAAACTGCGGGCTGAACAGGTCTCCTTAATTCGGCTACTTATTTGTCAGGATCATCTGACCAGATGAAAATCACCTGCTACAAGAATATGGTATGATCTGACCTTGTAAGCGATCTTCGCATCGGAATACTGATATATTTATCAGTAGACTATATGTGGGTATCTGTTGAGAACAAAGAGTAATTCGAAGAAACCGAAATTTTTGACTGGATTTAGACTTGAGACGTTAGCAAGATTAAGGAAGAGGACAACAAAGTATTAGCTAACTAGAGTGGATTACTTTTAGTCCAGTAACAGACAGCTTCTAGGCTAAATTGTATATCAATTTACTGTGACGAAGGCAATCTTCTGTGCAAAGGCCAAAGCAGGTGTGAGGAATTGCTGATACCTTCATGCAAGTGAAACACGGAAAAGAGCCACATAATGTTACTAAGTTAGTGAGGCCTTCAAAAGAATCGCTTTCGGTAATCTTTAGCTGTTACCTAGATGACTAGAAACAACAATCCAACATATATAAGTTTTCGTGCACTGCTTTTGCAAGTCTTTCGGGGTATCATAAATGATCTTTGGTCGAGATCATAATGTCGGTTTGTAATCTCTCCTTTGGAAGGCAGTTAGATGCCTCAATAATATCTACAAGAGCTGCAGGCACATTTAGGAGATGTATGATTGCTCTTCAAAAGGAAGTTTTCTACAATAATTTTCAAATCGATGTCATACAAATGTAACGGATGAACAAACGAGGACAAAAAGCAAGTGTGATTGTAAAATACAAAGTCTCAACGACATATTTCTTCAAGTATCTCAGCAAAGGCTTAAGAGTGCCATTAAATAACAGGACCTCCAATAACCCAGGTTCATATTCTGTTATACATATCACACATCATTAACCATGTTCATATTTAGTAGCTTCTTCTTCCGAGCCAAATACTTTGCACTACGGTAGACTATCCTCTTATTATGGTAAGGAATAGTTTGCTCCTGATCTTTGAGGTTTCATGCTGGCAATGGCAATTCGTGGAGAGTTTGATATTAAAAATTTGTTCAAATATTTCCATATATTCTTTTCACGTTTCCATAACAGTATATAAATATTTATGTATATTCATTTTTCATTTATATATTATATTTCTTATGCTTTGATTTAAGAGATTTTATCTACAAAATTGTTTCCAGATTTTAAACCATTTTAGTAGAAAGGCAGACATTGGGTTTCATAATTTCATATGACTGGGACAATTTTCGAAAGTGTGAGTGAGATATTGAGCTATTTACATGCGTATTTTGTGGGCATTTTGTCATAACAATCCCTAGACTGAATTTCATGTTTATGAAACTAAACGTAGGGAATTTTTTATACTTTCCGAAGAATTTTTTCGCCTATAGCTTTAATGAGCTAGAAGCTACATGTATATGCCTTATGGTCTGACGGGAAACACCATTAGCTTTACTAAATAAAATAAAATCTTTTATAGGAATGGCAGTATTCAAGTTTTTTTAATAATTACAAGCAAGTAAACAAAATATGAAATTGCAGAAGTGTAATCGCAATCTCTTGCAATGTCTTTTTAAGGTCTTTTCAAATTCTGAGTTTTTTTTTAAGTTTTTGAAGTTTAGTTTTTAAGAAAAGTTCAGTTATGTTACTTACTGCTTTCATTCCAAGACTTCTGAAAATTAATTCATCTTCATTGAAATGAATTCAGTATTTTAAATTGCTGCAAATGTATGTAAAACATTTTAATTTAACTTACTGCACGCGAAATTAAGCCATTTTATGTAGTTTCTGCAATAGTAAAATGTGAAAAATAATTAAATAAATTTACTTATCTTAAATAAGGATTCAAGAAGCAAAAAGGAGCATTATAAAAATTAGTTTTTCATTAAATTCTATTAAAAGAAAAATTCTGAAAAGTGAAAAATTTTTTGAGCTGATTCTTAGATGTGCAAATTCTGCTACAATTATAGTTTCTAAGGTCTGAGGTCTTATAATTAAAGGTTAAAAAAAAAACTTAGGAGACTGAAGTTCTATGTACAAAAAATTCATGAAAAATTCCATTTTTTATAAGAACAACATCAGATATTTACATGTAGCAAAGGAAGCTTTAAGTTAGCAATTAGGCGGGCGAAGGGAGTAAAACTTTCCATTAATAATCCGAAATCCAGTTTTTACAATTTTCTTCTCAAAATATCTGAAACTAAGTGTGACGTCTGCTATCTTATTTATAAATTTGCAGGGTTGTTATCTGTTTTTCCATGTAAACTAAATTAGAGCCTACAATAAACCTGGCGAATTCTCGCACAGACGTGAATAAATACCAGCGCAGAAGAGGGGCGAAAGTAACCCTTTATTAAATTCAAAATAGTTAACAGAAAAGCACTATCTTCGTACGTTACAATATCACCGTCAAACTTGCGGGTGAAACTAAAAAAGTAGAATATAATTCAAATCAAAATCTAAAATAAGTAGTGTTGAATAACACGTAAATTACGCCTAACAGATTGACTCACAAAAAAAACCTAACAGGCAGGATAATGAATCCGAAATGGCCAAGAGGCCTACTAGCAAAGAATCTCTAAGGAGATTCTTTGTTACTAGCGTAACAGCGAAACAACAACGAAACGTGCGCTGGCAAGTGAAAACACGCCCTGAATAAACTCAGAGATTCACCCGCATAAATACACACTTCTTAACTTTAAATTTACATCCTGGCGAGAGAATGTGAGGGGAAGTTGAGAAGTTCAGCAAAGGTATCAAATTTAAAATAAATTTGTTATGAAAAGTAAGGGAAAACCCTACAATTTGTCATAAAATATTTGTCTCTTTAAATTAAAACAAAAATACATTTTTATGCAGTCACAGTATATTGTTGCGTGCCTACGGGTTCGTTATAGATTGAATGCACAAGTCTGATGAAAAGTTAATAAGATTTATTCTTATCGCAAGAAATAAAACAAAATGCTGAAATTTTTCCTCACAGATATTCGAATAATATTACAGTATCAAAAAGTAGTTATATTTTAAACTACTAAAACGTTAAATAGAACACAATTCAAAGCGCAGAGAAAGCTAATCCGATCTCATAATTTACTGCAGCTAAGTAAACAACAACAGATCACTGAAACAATTGGACTTTCTCCGGCTTTTTAAAGCTTTTTAATCATGCACGAGAACATTCTAGTAATTTTTATTTTTTCAAGGTTTCTGGAAAGCAAAAGAGTAGAATTAGAGTTACAGCTAACACACAATTGCATTTATTCAATTTAAATATAAATTATGAGATATCTATTTATTAAATGTTAAATGCGCGTGCTTCTGTACTTTTACTTTTCCGGCGTAGTTTTCTTTTAAAATAAGCCTCGTGCTGCATTGCCACTGGGATATAAAACAATTTTAATTACAATTCTACTAAAAATAGCCAACTGAATACAAAATCCGTAACAGTATGTAGTTGAATCTAAAATGCTATCTTTTCGAAGATTCACTATTTATACACCAATAGGAAAAAGTTATTTTTTGATACGAAGCAAACAAAATCGTGAAAATAAAACTCTAAAATGTGGTTGGTAAATATTTTCCATAATAGACTTCAAAATTCTGAGTTTCTATGATTTTAATAACTATAAGACTAATCTCATTTTTAGTAACATTTATAAGAGTAAAAAGGGATGGCACAGAAGCGAAGAATTACAATAATTTCAATAAACGTCTTGTCTTAAGTCCCCTTTTTTGAATTTTCGAATGACAAGAATGTTTTGCTAATTTTGAAATTTTCTAGCAATAATTAAAGGGAAATACTTATGTGCTGAAGTTAACTTAAACTTTTAGCCGACTTTAGTTCTGAATCAAGACAAGCAACAGTATTATTAGTTAGTAACACGAACTCTGCAAAGTTTTAACCTTAAGAACAAAAGGAATTGCACTATTTAAGCTTTGTTTTTCGTCAAAGATCCAAGTTTACGTATTTTCATTTAATGCATACTGTTTGCTTGATTTCATAATGAAAGTAGTCACCAAATTGTTGGGTGATTTTTTTAATTACTGTTATCGTTTATTATTTGCCGTTTTTAATTGCTTTGTTTACTCTCTGTCCCATTTGTTTACTACTGTCTCTAAGAGAAACGAGCAATTTTTTTAGCTGAGGAAGAACATGTTGTTTTACTTCAAAAAGTTAAAAACAATCCTGAAAAAAACAGCGCTGAAATATCGAGTTCCACTTTATACACTTTCTGATTTCTTTTCTGATGATTTCTGCAAAAAGGCTAAAGGAAAAATTCTTTAGCCTTTTTGCAAAAGAGAAAACTAATTTGGCATGCAAGAAAAATTATCTTTATGCTAATGAGGTTTTGCTAAAGTAGCCTGAAAGCTATTGTAGTTCTAACGTTAAAATTCCAACAGATGTCTTCAGCAGAGGAAAAGCTTTAGGGTTCGTTGAAATTCTTCGATATTTAGATTTTTAGTCAGTAATGCGAAGATGTGATTCAAAATTTAAACAGATCTCCTGTCTTAGAAACACATTTCGAGAAGCTATATGAGTACGCGAAAATATTGCAAAACATAGAAAGAATAAATGTTACATAAATTACAAATATTTGTTTAATCATTCAAGGGGGGATAGAAATTACCACTTCTAAAAATTCTTATTTGAGGTGGGTAGTAGTTTAGGTTTAAAATCATAATTCTAAAAATAATATTTAAGAACAATTTATGATTTGGTACCCTACATAATCTGAAATGCGAATTCGCATATTTCAAAATAACTGTTCAGAATATCTTGCATGTAATTCCTTCTTTGGGTTCAAGAGCTTCACTCCATGTTTTAAAATCATTTTCTCGTTCTTTGCTTGAAAAATAAATATAAAATATTTAGTTATATAAACATTAAAATAAATTTCAGAGAGCTTCCATAGTTTATATAATTAATTTCTTTGATATTATTTTGAAACTTAATGTAGTGTCTCCTAAAAACTTAAATCATTAGTTGAAATGTGAGAACTATGCATGGAATATGATACCTAAAAAATCGCCACTTTTAGTTGCGACCATAAATCCTTGCTCCTTATATACTTTTTAACTCTTCTGCTGAGTTTCATCTGTTATGCCTTCAGCAGTCTTTAAATAATGCGTTTAAGCTTTTCGGTCTTCTCTTTGTTTACGTAGGTTGTACTATTAAGATATCCCTTTAGCTTTTTTAAAAGTTACGGCAAAGTCGTGTGAACTCGACTGCTAGATGATTATCGTAACCTCAACTGGCACCTTTATTTAAAATGCAGTGTGTCCCATAAGTCTCTAACTATTTTAAAAATTCAGAAAAATTGAAGGATAATTTTAGTATGGTGCTGATAATGGGTAATTTTAGTTGAGTATAATGGCTAATTTTAGTTTCCAAAATCCGTCCAAAGATTTTGTCAAGTACAATTGAAATATTCATAAAAATAAGAGCAATTTTTTAGCATTGATTGTATTAAATAAAACACGATTTTGAGTTAATGAAGATATCATACAAGATAAAGTTTCAAATTAGCAAACACTAGAAGTAAGCGAAATAAAATTGTAGAACCTAGATGCAACTTTATTTACTCTTAACGGAGTTTCTTTTTCGATAAAATGAAACTGATTAATCAAAGAGGAATTTAGTCGTCCTGTTTTAATTTCTTTAAACACTGAGAAAATTTTGTGAGCTTTGCAGTGAATGTTTATACTTTCCGTCATTATCTTACGCCTCCCCCCCCCACAGCAAAGAATCATTATTCGAATTTGATAAGATAACGTTGATAAAATTTTACTTTGCAGTTCAATCCCTATTTAATATACTTTTAAAGAAATACAATAGAGAAGTAAAGCCAAAAAAAAAAAAAAAAAAAAAAAAAAAAAAAAAAAAAAAAAAAATTGCATTCTCAGGGTTTTGTACCACTGAGGTGTAAGAGTTCCATATCTAAAGTTAGTAACTAATCTAAGACAAATTTTGCACAATCTTCCTCATTTCTTTAGAATCACGAATAGCATTCAGGATTGATTTTGAATCACGAATTGGCGTCATTAATCACAAGCGCTTCCAAAAATGTTTTTAATCAATTCAGTAAACCCATTCTATCGAAAAGTGTTGCAGTAGAGCGGAAACGTTTCATAATCGGCTTACTTATTACGAAGTTTAGAATCGGTATAAGTCGTAAAAATATCGATCCTATGTATTTTAAAAGACTTTGGCTCCAAATTACAAAATAAAAGTACTTTTTTATTGCGGTTATAAAATTTTAAGCAAATACATTTATTTTTCTGAAAGGAAATCCGATTTTTCTCATAAACTCATTAATTTTGTTTTCATAAAAATAAAATAGATTACTTTATTCTTTATTCTTTCTAAATTTTCTAATTTTTAATTTGTGTAAGCACACTTTGACGATTCTTTTAAATTCGTGCAACAATCTTAGAGCTCTTAAGAATCATCAAAACGTCTTGAAATGTTCTAAAAAGGAATATTTTGCATAACTGAGAAACGCTAGAAATACTAGTACGAGGCATCTCCGTATGACCAGAAATTACAACACTTTGCAATAATAATAGATGTTTCAAGGTTATAAGTGTAGAGATTCACTTAATAAAAACTACCTTTGAAGCTTTAACGTAACTGCCGCACGAATAGCATACCAAGAAATGATTTACTGTTCTATTGTGAGAGTCTTATATGTTTTCGGAGCCCTTTATTTTCGTAGAAAATAAATGCTGCTTGCTTCAGTGATTACAAAGCTGCCTACTGGTATTCATATTCTTGAAGAAAACGCAGATACTTACTTTTGTAGTTCTATTTGGTTAAGCAGGAGTATAGCATTATAATAATAATCGCAAAAACTGTATAAATAAACTGTATAAATAACTGTAAAATAATTCTAAATATACACGACAATATTCTTTATTTAGGAAATTTCCCACGGTAAATTATGGTTTCCTGGAACCGATGTAATTCTTTATCTCGAAAACATAAAATTTCTGTAATGGATCTTTTAGAATATATTTATTATAGTCTTAATTATACATTAATTAGAGCCTATCATCTGAAATTCTGCTGAGTTACTTAGGAGCATTTTGTTCTAACGAAACATACTTAAAAATAATTAATATGTTCTCTAAAGGGAGAAATGTTTCCTGTTTTACACTAATGTTGCTTCCCTAGATTGTATTCTAAGACAAATCAGTAATCTGCCGCCAAATCGGTATAGTGCTTAGCAACTCTGACTGCTGTAGCGATGGGCCCGGGTCCGAATCTCCCGGAAAAGTCATGGTTGTAACTCTCTGTTCCAGGAGCCAACGGTGGCCACTTATTACGCCCTTCCATAATGAAATGGCTACCACTTCCTGCCCTTGTAGTGGCGCAGGGCTAATGGTTGTTAAATAAAGCGCCAGGCCATTTTAAAAAAATCAGTATTTTAATCTGAGGTCCGTTTCTAAATACTTTTAAAGAGCCGCCCAGACGGTATAGTGGTTAAGGGAGCCGACTGCGATGCCAAAGGACACGGGTTTGAATCCCGGATAAGGCATGGTTGTAACTGTCCGTTCCTTCATAGGAGGTAAAGGTAGCCCAGGTGGAAATGAACTGCATAATTGGTGTGCGAATCTTCTTTCTCGCTTGTAGAATTTTGTCACCATGCTCCGTAATTTACGTACCGTCAGGGAGCAAGAATTCGCGAGTACATATAATGACATCATTCATTTGAGACAATAGGTAATATGAGTCTTGCTTTGTTCCCCTGAAAGGATAAAAGGAAGTTTCCACAATGGAGGCAATAGGAAAAATTTTATGCACAAATGGAAAATGAAATTCCAGAAAGAGATCAGTTTAGAGCAGAGCTGGGCAAAAGCCAGCCCGTGGGCCGGATCCGGCCCTTTTGCTTACTTTATCCGGCCCGTTGAAAAATCCTGCATGCAATTTTTTTAATCTCTTACATGCCGTAACATCCTCTTAAAATATATCTTATTTAATACCTTATATATATGTCTTATTTCTTAATAATATATATATATATATATATATATATATATATATATATATTATTTTATTGTAATAATTAAATTATTTATTTGTAGGCCTTTGTAAAATGAGTCAATCTAAAAAAAGAAAAGTTGGTTTGGAGTGCAGAAATTTCAATGAAGCATGGACGGTAAAATACCTTTTTACAAACATTGATAAGAAAGCAATTTGTTTAGTTTGCCAGGAAACATTTGCTGTTTTCAAGGAATACAATTTTAAACAGGCATTTTAAATCAAAACATCCAAAATATTCATCACTTTCTTTAAAAGAACTTGAAAGTGCGGCAGAAAACAGGACAAAAAACTTGAATAAGCAACAAAATATTTGTACCAAACAAAGTAATATCGAGAAATCTACCACAAAAGCAAGTTATGCTGTTGCACACAAAATTGCTAAGTTCTGTAAACCTTTTACTGAAGCAGTTTGTTAAACAATGTATGATACAATTGTCGGAGATATGTTGTCCTGAAAAAAAAAACATATTTTTGAAAATGTAAGCCTTTCGAGAAGAACAATAGTACGACGGATCGAAAATATTGCAGAAATTTTACTTGATCAGCTAAGAACAAAATTGCTGATTTTACATATTGTTCTCTGGCTTTAGATGAGTCCTGCGATATTACTGACACAAGTCAATTATTAATATTTATCCGAGGTATAAACAAGAAATGTGAAGCGAGGAACTTCTTAATGTGCATCCAATGAAAGATACAACTACCGGTGAAGACTTCTTTATCGCTTTTGAAGAGTGTTTAGTTAAAGTAAATTTAACTTGGAACAAAATAGTAAGCATCACTACGGATGGCTGCCTTAGTTTAACAATGACAAACTGATTTGACAAAAGTTGTGAATTTTATCCGGGGACTTGCCTTAAATCATCGACAGTTTGTTGAATTTTTGAAAGAAATTGAAAGTGATTTACGAAATTCCTTGTTACACTGAAGTGCGATGGCTTAGCATCGGTAAAGTTTTGGACAGGTTTCAATATTTACTTGATGAAATAGTATCCTTCTTGTCTATAAAAAAAATCTGCATGATTTTCCTGAATTGCAAAATGAGGCATGGCTAAACGATTTCTCGTTTGCAGTAGATATTGTAAAATATTTGAATGAATTAAATATAAATCTACAAGGGAAAAACCAATTCGCTTTATGCACTCAAACGTCAAAGCATTTATGATAAAACTCAATTTATTTGCTAAAAACTTAATAAGAAATTACTAAATCATTTCCCTTCATTACAATCACGACGAGAATCATTGAAAAATACCGATTTTCTTAAATATTGTGCAATAACACAAGACCTGCATTCTGAATTCCAAAGAAGATTTGAAGATTTTAAAGCTATTGAAAAACCTTTATCATTAATTAGTCAACCTTTCAATTTTGACGTGCAAGAAGCTTCTGTTGAAATTCAACTAGAACTAATTGACTTACAGTTAAATAATTTACTAAAAGAACACAATAATTTACAAAAGAATACAGAACATTTCAAACATTTTTTTAACTATGTTCAAAAATACCTAGTTTTATTTGGTTCATATATTTGTGAAAGAACTTTTTCGTTAATGATTTACACGAAAAATAAATATCGATCACAAATTACTGACGAAAATCTACACTCGGTATTAAGGATTGCTATAAGTGATTTGGATCCAAATTTTGAAGAAATAATATCAAATGAACATTCCAGATTTAACTAGAACTATTCTATTTTAACGTTTGATGTTTGTCTTTTCTTTTTATAATTCTATTTACTATTATATTTACAAAATGTAATATAAATATAAAAATGTAATAATTATGATCAAAATAAAATAATTTGTATCGTTAAGATATAAATAAATAAATATCAAAATAAAATCTTTCATTAACTGATTTATTTAATGACCATTAATTTAATATAATGAATCATATTTCTTTAAAAATTACGTGACATATTTTACTGGGCACAAATTGTTCGCATATACACCTAAGTAAGACAATTATTATTACTATTATCTTTTATTAACTGTCAAATTTCTCTGTTCAAATGCTTTAAATTTTAAAGTTTAAAATTTTAAAGTTTTAAAGTTTAAAATGATACTTATAGTGTTTTTGTCAAAAAAATTTCTTAGGCAGGGGAAAAAACTCCACCCAAAACATTCGCGTGTCCACAGCGTACGCGGTATAGCCCTCCGGCCCGGGAGACATTTTGAAAATTTCATTTTGGCCCGCGCTTAAAAGTGTTTGCCCACCCCTGGTTTAGAGGAACGAAATGTATGTAAAGAATTTATCTACGTAACATATTGTTACGAATTTTGTATATATGTAAATAATTTTAGTGATATTGTAATATCTTTTGTATAATGTAGCATGAAAAGTCCGAGAGAAGAGACCAAGATTTTGGAGAGACCAAGCTCTGCCTGAAAAATAAGATTACAGGGGCAAGTCTATTCATCATTGAGGCAAATGGCTATCTCCCAGGCTGGCGATGGTTTTGGTGACTAATTTTTGTTGCGAAATTTATCGAGAAATCATCAAAAGTGACCAAACTTGGCAAACACTTGGTGACATTTTGGTCCAGTCTCTGTATTACTTTAATTGAATAACTGTAATTGATTCTTATATGTAACCTAATTGTTCTTATTGTCGTAATTGTTCCAATATGATTGCTGCCTTCCAATAATTTCCATAAATGGAATGAACAAGAGATTTCTTGGCGGCCAGGGAGAAGCTATATAAGACCGGAGAGAGCATCAGTTTCTCAGTCCCTCCTGCTCTCATCTTGATGGTGATTCAGTTGTGAGGATCATGCATGAGTGAAGCCCCACGTGGGATTCCTTGAATAATCTGGTAAGAGCAGGATAAATTCCTGCTGTACACCAGAATAAGTAGTAAAGCGTCAAACTATCAAGTTTCTCAGTTTTTAATTCAGTGTTTAAGTTCTTAGTACTTTGAAGTGTAACTACTGAATGCGCTCTATCATACTGAAAGAGCTATACTAGTGCTTTTGCGGAAAGTTCTAGAACTATAAAGTGTTTATTTTGTGGAAATAAATTTTATCAAGCTACCATCGGTTCTGTGTGCATTTAATCTGTTACGAACCTGTGCGCACGCAACAATATTCATTTGATTAATATTTCGATGTTAAAGTATATCCTAGAAAAGCCAATTCAAGTGTGAAATCGTGAAACATTAAAAGCCCTGTAGACGCCACGATTTTGAATGCAAGCATGCAAACGCGCGTACATTATATTGTCTAAGGTGCTGTATTTTGTAGATGGAGTTTCATGTTTGTTGCACTTGGTCAGTCAAATCAGGAAAGGTTCGTGCTGGTTGCGAATGACGCGGTATTTGTCGTTCAATTATGTCACATATATTCCCTATGAGAGAAAGGTCGGGTGATCTCGCAAACGGAGGCAATATGTTGACACTCTGTATACCAAGTTGGGTGATAGCAACGGTATGGGAACGAGGGTTATCCAGTTGGAATATGGGGGAAAGTGCAGAATCACACACTGCTTGGGCGCGTTTCTAAGAATTGTACAAACTCGGTATCCATGTGCACATCGACCTATTTTCACTTAAAAAAACATCAGAGACTTGCACAAACACAAAATTGCGCAATCCCTTTGTCCGTGTACATATCGATGTATTTTCACTTAAAAAGTCAAAGGAAATTGAGAAAAATCCAATTCTTCTTACTCTTGTAAAAAGCGCCAAAGATAATGCGTCAAATAAGTGGGAGATTCTGCACTTCACCGGGAATATGCCTCTGGAGTATTGCTCAATAATGGCAGCACAACCGCTGCAATTACCAGTCTGACGTACAGGTTTGCTGTAAAGGTGTGTGGGATAACAATGAGAATGCTGCTACAGTTATAGGAAACTGCTTCGCAGACCATAATTCCTGGTATATGTTTAATGTATTTCCGCCTCAGACATACTGCTTCCAAGCGCTTACCTAATCTCTTTCTAACATACGGCCACCAGTGGCATCAAGACAGGAACGGGTTCTCATCTGAGAATACAACAGATGTCCACTCTGGTCGTTCACTGAACTCTAAGTTGACACCGTCGAAATTGCAGATGGCTATGATTTAGTGATGAGGCTACTACAGGATGCCTGGATCAGAGCAGCCCCTCAAATAATTGATTTGTTACAATGCTCTGTGTCACTCTGGTTATGTTTTTATTTTATGTGTTATGTGTGTGTATATGTGCTGTGTTCAGTGTGTGTTATGTGTTTACTTGGTTGCGTTCATGTATGTATATGTTTTCTATTTTCTATTTTTATGTGTTATTCACTATGTAATGTACTTTGTATGTCACCTCAACCACATATGTAATCCACCAACTTAATGTCAAACAATTGCCCCTGTATGGCCTTGTAAACCTTTCTTAAATCTTATATAAACTGCCGGTGCGGCCTCGTGCGGCTCCAGGGAGTGGTTGCCTCTGGATCGTGGAGGACGTGGGACATATGCCTGTTTACCTCTGTTAAACACCAGGCGTCCCCGTCCTCCGTTAGTGAGTAGGATTGTCACCTGTCACTCTGGTGCCAACAAAAACTCGAATATCTGCTTAAGATGCAGTTCGATGAGCCACGGACATGCTGCATATACGGCGGTCTTTCCTTTGAGTGGTGGCACGTGTGTTTCCGGAACGCCACCTTTTTGACACAGTACCTTCAAATGACCAGTGCTGCCAAAACGCATGCACAGTGAATGCGTCCTTGTCAAAGTCGATAATGCTTTCTTTTCCTCCTTATAAGCAGTCTTGACTCACATTGCACTCACAACGCGCAATCTGAAATATAAATAAAGCTTACGAAGTTTACATCGCGTACTTAAAGCATATGTGCATTATCATTAGTGGCGCTACTAACGCCACACTTTTTGTCTAGTGCGAAAATTGAACAGACGTCATCTTTCATATGTGCAAACACTCTTCCCAAATTTCGTTTACTTAGCACAACTGCTTCTTGGTGTAGGATTTCATTTTCCATTAGTGTAGTTTAATTTCAGCCAATTCAACTAGATTATGTTCATGTGTTTCAATGCGCATTATGCTTCTGAAATCAGTAAATGTTACGTTTTCATGTTAAAGAGTATTTATAGTCAATAAAGAAGACATCAAAGATAGGTCATGATCAGAAGCAGATCCCACAGAACTTCAGTATTTCGCGAAACATTATTTCAAGGCTTTCAAGATGATTCCAGATTAACGAGCATGTACCAAAGCAATATGGTCTAAGTTGCTTACATCTCTTAGCTGTATGATAGGATTGTTATTTGGCTGCAGCAACCCAATTAACCAACCAGATGCATTATCAACTAGCACAACAAACGTAATATACTAACCAATTAGCGCAGCAGATGTGTTGTTTAGAGGACTATCGAATGCCTTAGAATCTTTGTATCTAGATAAAACATGTAACATAAGTCTACATGAGATTCATTTGTTTTCAAGGCGACAGGCTGTATGCTATGTTTGTTTATTTCTCTGAATGTGATAAAGTTCAAGAGGGCTATCAGCCTAAAGGGAGGAATGCCTAGCATATACTAAGATGTATCGGTTTGAATTTATATTACGCATGGAGAAATCGCCGAAATCCCTACATAACTAGCCTATTCATTGGGACTCGAATCCCGGTTTAATTACCAATTAAACAGTCGACACCTGTTCGACATATGTATGCATTTCCTTAAGTGAAAGACACATGCAGATTCACAGAACATGGTATAGTGAATACCATGCTTATACCCCGCTATAGCGGAGAAGAACATAGTTTACTGAAGAGTCACTTTCACTTTAGAAAATGATTTTCGATGCGTGTCCAACGAGTCCAATGAGAGAGTTATTAACCTTTCCGACATCATCGTAAAGGATCGTAAGGGACTTGAAATAAATCTTTAAACTACTGCTTTTCATATTTATATTATTTACCAAAGAAAAAAAATATTTATGGGAAAATACTTATTTTTATTTCCTTATTTATATTTAATACCTGTGGTCGCAAAAATAATCTCGATGTTAGAAAAGAATCTTCAATAAAAAAAAATTTAAGAAGGGCTGCTCTAAATAATGCCAGTACTACTTACTAAACATGCTGTATGTTCAACAACTGAACGCGTGCTACTGTTGCAAATTAAAATAATTTTTTAGAAGGCCTTTATTATCTGTGTGCCAAGTTTTATCTTATTTGAAGCATTTTTTCATAGAATAACATTTTTCTCTTGAGAGCAGTATATTACTAACGGAAGAAGTTTGATTTCGTTCATTTATTTTCAAGCAATATTGCCCTAATACTGGTAATTTTTGACAGAAAAAAAATTCAGCACTAAAAATTGTACAGAGTAGTTAATACATATGAATAATTCTCTATTCTCAGAAACCGTTGCAGAAGCTTTGAACATTAAATAAAATTTATTTTTATTTTTATATACTCTTCAGCCACCATTACGTGATGCTTTTGTAATGCTTAATAATTCACCTGTGGATTATTTACTATTATTGTTGTAGTATGTAATTGCTTTTCATTAGATTAGATTACTTGCATTTTCTCAAGGTTAGAACAATATAGACCCATTACAATCATGTTTCTGGAACTTCTTTTAATAAAATAATGTATAATTTTCCTTATCCTTCTTTCAAACTAAATCGCGCATTTCCTAACAGTATTTGTAGACCACATGGGGTTTTTGTTTCAAAGAATTTCGCTAATATTTCTTTCCCACAAAAGATTACAGGATTTGAGTAAATATACCAACTGGCAGTACTACTTGATGAATTTTAAAGATTTTGATTGATTATTAATTAGAATGAGATTTAATGCGCAAGTTGTTAATAGTTTTTTACTCTTAGTTTTTATTAATGAGTACATAGAACAAGTATAGTAAGTAGCAATATTCTATTTATGCAATATTCGTGTTTTTAGTGTTGTCATACCTTTGATCGTAAATACTGTTGCGTGCGTAAGGGTTCGTGATAGATTGAATACACAAGGCCGATAAAAAGTCAACAAAATTTATTCTTATCACAAGAAATAAAACAAAAACGCTTAAAAGTTTTTGTACGAAATCACAATATCACTCAATATAATCAGTAGCTATATTTTAAACTACTAAAACATTATATAGAACGCAATCCAAAGCGCAGAGAAAGCTAATCCGCTTTCACCGCGAATTTTCTACAATCAACAAATAATAGTTATCTAAACAACAACTGAGCTGAGATGTTCTCTCTCTGGCTTTTATAGCTTTTTAAATCGGCCGTAAGAGAGAGTTCTAGCAATTTCTGGAAAACATAAAACTCAGAATTACGGTTACAGTTAATACTGCAGTCAATTGCATTTATTCAAATTAAATATCGATTACGAATATAAACTTTTATGAAATGTTACATGCACGTGCTATTGTATTTTTACTTTTCCGGCCTAGCTTTCTCTTAAAATTCGTCACTCGCTGCATTTCACGGGGAAATAAAACAATTTGAATTAAAATTCTACTAAAAACAAAATCCGTAACAATATGTTATCACGCAGTTCTTATTTATACGTTATTCTCGTTGGTACTAAATATCACACACGTCTTTCTCTTTACCTCAATATATTTAACTCCATTTCACATCAGATTCTTTCATGTAAGAACAGCCGATCAAGAATATGGGTTCCACTGGAGTTAGCTATTATCTAGCTACCACATTGTTTGATCCTTAACTCCCACACTGTGCTCTGTAATCAATAGAAGACGTTATGAGAGAAGGCAGATGTTCAATATCTTCCATTTAAGGCACATTGCCGGCTTTTGTACACAAGCGCCGTAAGTCCAGCAGAAAGTTTTGTCAGAATAGTAATACTGATGCACGTTTTTGTCTCGAGCTACCACTGTGTAAAATGTGATGAAACTCAAAATGACTTTAGAAGCAGAATGCAGTAACTCAAGCTTGATAAATTTAATAATACTTACTTGATATTATATAATTACTAATATGCAATTTGAGTTTTCAACATTTATATTGTACTAAGTTAAGTAACATTCTTTAATTAACCTAATATACAATTTATTTATCCACGATACGCTAATATTGTAAACTTTTTATGATAATTACAATAGACAATCGGCGTATACTTCCGTTCGAGAGAGAATGGATTTTACTTACAGGACTAAGGGAATAATATCCCGGGTTTTCGCAAATTTTGCCACTATGTCCAAATCAGATGTCTCAAGAAAGTCAACTAGCAATAACATCTGCTTTGAAAAAGGAAGTCAGTATCATATATATAACAATGACAATCACCGATAGTCGTAATAGGCTCTTTATAAATGAGATAGAATTTGAGATGCAGCCACTTTTAGACTAATTTACCGTTGCCTTTTAATATTATTTAAATAATAAATGAAGGCGTTATCTTTGTTGTTGCGAAGCTAAGTTTCTAGCTTTCTAGCTAGTAAATCCACTAGTATCCTGTTTCAAATGTAAACATCAATGGCCGCCATTAAAAAAAGCTTAGCGGCAATTAAACAACTTTAAAATTGTTGATAATTCTAAACATATTGCACACAGATTTACTAAAGGCATAAAATCCTTAACCGGATGATAAAAACAACATAATTCAATCATTTTTAAAGCAAAAAATGTACAATTTACAAACATATAAGAGTAAAGAAACTGAGATCACTGAGCCAGGTAACAGAGTGGATATATATATAAATATATTTATATACGTTTGATGCGGCCGATTGCAACCAAAATACGAGGTGCGCATCTACATGTTATAGCAGTCCTATATACAAAATTTCAACGTTCTGAGGTTACTCGTTTTTGAGTTATGCGAAATACGTATGTACAGACGCCAAAAAAAAATTCTCTTCAGAATTTATTTTAAAGCAGTTTTATAATTTTTTTGGAGGAAAAGAGTCTTTTATTCTCTCCTTACGTACAGATGTCACGTAAAAACATTGTTAATTAATTAAATTGCATTCAATAGCGGTCAAAATGGATATTTTCGTTGAAGTATGCTGCCTGAAACTTTTCGCGATTACAATATTTCCTTTTTACTTCGTACAAGGAAGTAAAAATATGAAACACAGAAGTAAAACTATTAAGTACTTCTTCTTGCGTTCGCAAATTATTTTACGAAGATTTTCACATTTGTATATTATTTACAGTATTTTTATCGAATTGTGAAATGTAGAACAATCATTTTAATTCTGAACAAGCAGCTTTATTTACAGTGCCCAATTTTCATAACAATATTTTACTCTAAATGCATTTTAAACAGATCCTGTGAACTTTTAATCTTCAGAATGCTGAAAAACTGATTACTTGCCTCAGAAAAGTTAACTGCTTTGTGTTGTCTGTAAGATGCACTGTAGTATTCGCTGCAGATCTTAAAAATAATGTTTTCGCTCGAGCTAATTCTGAATTTACTTTCTTTGACTTTTAAATAATTCGGTTTTAATCTGAGACACAATTTTAATTCTCTGAAACATAATTATTTTAAAGAGTTCTAACTAGAACATACAATTTATATGAAAAAAACTTCATTTTTTTTCCAATTTAAGGGAATGTTTAAAATTTGGAGAAAAGACCAGTTTATCTAGTAAATGCTCTCTTACAATAAAGAAGAACATCATTCTAAATCAGATACTATGATTCTCAGTTTAAACCATTCTGGCTGAACAAACATAATTTATTAATGAAAAGAGACGTTCTTTTTTTATCAGCGAAATGTTAAATTGAAGGAAAATGAACAATGAAACTAAACCTCTGATTATTAAATTCTGAACGGTTTGGAAATCATTAAGAATTTATTCAAATCAAAGATTCATCGTAAGTTTTTAATCTATATGCATTTTATTGTAGCTGAGAGCATACGTTTCCTCTGCAGAATTAGAAAAAAAAACACTTTGATCTTTGTATTTTCTAGCTTCACGAAAACTTAACTATTATCTTTTGACTGCGTAAGATCTAATTGCAAAGGAATTTTTTTTGTTTGTCTCAAATTCATAACTTCTAAATGAAAAAATATCCTCAGCAGTCCATCTAATTTTGTTTCTTTTTCATTAGTGTACCAGTAAGAGTTTTCATAGAAATAAGCCATGGATTTTATCTTGTACCCACTGACAAGAAATTTTTGCTTTTTATTCGGATTGTAAATTTTTCTTTTCAGTATTTCAGAATGTGCATTTTCTGCAGTTATTATGTTTTCTCTCAAAGAGCTCTTTCACGTCCATATATGGAAATAGCAGTTCAGTAAAATGTTTTAAATCATTAATGAGTAATTTCATTCCAATGTCATTTAATGTTTAATCACAATTTTCGTCTTCACTGTTGAACTCAAAAACATATATTTGGTTGTAATTCATTCATATTTTTGAAAGCAATCTCTGTTAATTTTCTTCTTTGCTCCAACTGCTTCAACTTACACGTTGCAAATCCGAATGTGATGAATTTACTTTCAGTATAAGAGTATGTTTTAATAACATTAAGCAAAATATTTTTACATTTAGTCTGGCTTTCTCACAATTCACTAACAGAGAAAGTACCCCAGTTTCCACTGTGTCAACTCCCAAGGCGGTCTTGTCCAACATTATTGCATCTGCCCGAGGGCTAACCTTGCATAATTTCCATGTCGAAAGCTGTTATACACTGAATACCCAAAGGAATTACTACAACTACCTTCACAACCATTTTTCCACATAAATCAAATTATGTAAATCTGGCTGTATTTTGTTGCTGAATTAATTATACAATCTGAATTTTCTACTATGAACTGAGTTTTGTGATACAAAGCAAAAATTTATGCATTTTATTAAGAAAACAAATCATATGATGTTTACGACTTTTTGCTATATTCAGCCTGAAGGTATCTCTCTTACAGATCTGGCAGTAAACAACGTACAGTCAGCAACCTTACTAGTATACGGATATATTACTCCCATTTAGAATCACAATTTTCATTCTTATGTGCGTGAATAACTTACAATAACTTCCCTTTTATTATAAACGTTACCATTTTTTTCCCGCGAGTTTTTATAGGGTAAATAACAATTAACACATTTTTAATTCTTTAATACTATTTATTTTTATTTATTTATTACGATTTATATTTTGATGCATGAAGATAACAGCAGTCGTCGAGTCGGGGCAGGTGAAACACTTGTTGACATATAATGCAAATATATATATATATATAAATTATAAATACAAACATATAAACTTGTTGGCATATGGCGCAAAAAGGAGATTTTACTTGGATAGTTACACTGGTAGCTTTTCGTTTTTTAATATCTGAAGAAAGAAAGTGTAACAGCAGACAGTAAGCTGATAAGGCAGAGAGCAGAGAGAAGGAAAACGACGTGTCTGAGATGAAAACTCGACTCAGAATGGTTTAATTTTAGTTCAGCTTCATCTTCATTATTTGCTAAAAGTTCTGGATCACGAAATTTAAAATTGTTATTGGTTGAAGCGTTATGTAAGTGTCTGCGTCATTAGCGTTATGTAAGAGTCACGCGAGGAACATTAATTCTGAAATGAAACAGGTTATAAATATTTATTATGAGCACTTCCCTTTAATAAGATAGAAGGGGTAGGTACCAAATTAAAAAGAAAAGTTAACGGGATATTTTAAATTAAAGTTTCTGCTTTATCTTATTTATTTTTTATATTATATATGTGTAAGATAAAATGGACGTTTCCCGGCTTATTTAAATCAGTTCCATCGCCAGAATAATGATAAATGCTTAATATGTGATAAGTTTGGGGACTCCAGCCACTTCGTCCACGAATGTACGCTTACCCGGAGTACAAAAAAAACTTTAAAAGAATTTTAAGGAAGAATTTAAAAGGAACTATTCAAATTTGAAAGATTTTGCAGAGACAATAATGAAGATTATAAATATGATTAAAGATAGAATTGGAATTCGAATCAGATTTTGGACTTTATATGTTTCTTCTCACGTTTTCTTTTTTATGGCCAGTTCCATTTTTGATTTTACGGCCGGCTTGTGCCGGTTAGAAGGATCGAGGCTGTGCCCTTATAATGATAATGATATGTAAGATAAAAAATACGGAAATATAAATTATAATTTAAATTAGTAATAGCCCCTTAATTCCTCATTTTAATTTGGGTACTTCCTTTCTTTATTCTAAAAATAATAATAACTTTTTTTTTGGATTGTGTCATTTCCATATTAATGCTATCATATGACTTTTACATAACAGTGATTACGTAGCTGATTCGGAATTTAACTCAAAATTTCGAGAATTGAAATCTTTCTCTTAAGCTGCCATACTGGATAACTGTACACTTTGCTTCTACCTCTCTTTACGTTAAGAAACTCGGCGCTGCTTTCTTTTTATCGCAAAAATATCAAAAATGTGAACTTTCTAGAAATAGGTGCGATTAGAAGGGCAAGTGAACTCTGTCCACAAATGTTAATTTAAAAAAAAAATATTTAATCTGCCAAGTTTGCTGTCCATTATGGATCAACATGTACGTAAAGCAATACTTCTATATATACGCTATCAACATTCCTACATCAATACATCTAAGTCTGCTTCATTACATATATATACATAATGTTGGAACTCGCAAACAATTGGATTCTGCGCCACGATCATACACCGGCTCACGCATCCTTCAAAGTGAGCCATTTCTTGGCAAAACACAACGTCACAACGCTGCCCCAACCACCGTACAGCCTCGATCTGTCACCGCCGAAATTTTTTCTATTCCCTCGGTTAAAATGCAGCTTAAAAGGTCATGGTTTTAACAATCTAGAGAAAAATGCAACGGTTGTTCTGAACAGCATCCCAGTTGAAGACATCCAAACGGGCATCAGTGTGGGACAGAATCATTCGCAACGGTATATTAATGCAGAAGAGGCTAATTTGAAACATGTTAAGTGTCTGTAAAATTATCTTCAAATAAAGGAATTTTATAGAAAAATCAGTCTAATTTCTTTCTGTACATACCTTATACATATATATATATATATAATTTAACGAATATTACAAAAACTGCAACTGACATACATTTGAAATTAAACCGAAAAAAATCAGCTTTAGTTATGCAAAAATCTAACACATGCTAACGTATAAAGACTGGGAAAACTGACTCAAATGTAACATACGTTAAAAAAATTAAGCCAAGGTAAAACGTGACATACACACATTAGTTAACCCTTCATGCTTTGATTGTTCCTAAATTTCTAATTATTTAGAGCCGCTTTTAAAATTTCACATCATATTCCTTCTTAGTTGCTCACTAAAATTAATAAAGTTACACTGAATAAATATATATATTAAAAAACTAATATATATATTTAGTAGGTTAATATTAAACACAACATATGCTGTCAACTCACACTAGAGACTTCTATAGATAACTTAACTGCTTTCTATAATCCACCATAGATTAAATCTAATTTTAAAGTGTCATGTTTATTGCTGCACATAGACATAGATTTCTGAGTCTTTTTAATAGACTTTGCTGTCTCCCATCAGTATGCATTTTCATGTCTTAAGCCTGTGAAAATGCGATTTTGTTTGCAGTTAATTAAAAATTTGTTAGTCTTTCATTTAAAATATATAATTCTTTAATATAGTGATATAAATACATAGCAAGCATATAATGAAGATAAGTGTAAATGCATTAAGCTTTGTTGCAAAATTTGCAGTAACTAACATAAACACTTCAGAAATACGTTATTTTAAGAAATTTGAACGTTGAACACTGTTTAATTTTTATGACAATAGCTTGATAAAATTTACGAATTTAAAAAGAAAAGAATTCACGTCTTTCTTTTCTATTTTCTTGTAAAAAGCACTGTGTGATTATACTAATTACTCTTTTACTGCAAATCACTTAGAAGAAATTAATTCTATAGATCTGATATATTTCATTAATTACAGTAAAAGCCCTGGTAAACATTTCGCTGTCATCTTAATCGCATTACCAAAATCACTTTTCTGCCTTCTCGCGCTAACTCTTCTAAGTCATTTGCGTTTAGCCCTTTACACTGATATTCATTTTATCTCATTTAAATTTCTAATTTACACATCTCCTACTTCCCTTACTGTCTCTAAAATGTTTTTTGCTAGTGTTGCAGGTACCTATACAATGCACTCTGTCGTAGGCTTCCGGCATTACGAGATTTTGCTTCTTTAATCTAATATTATGTAGCTACAATTCCGAGGATCATTCATTTCTTTTCTGAGGGCTCATGAATGCCAGTAATATCCTGGAGTGATATTATTAAATATTTGATTACATCCAAGTATCCGTCTCATTTCTATATCCCAGTCAATCAGACTTTTGGCCGAACTTTAATCCTTTGTCATTATGATTACTATAATATCGAGAGAGTTTATGCTGAGCCCAGCAGAAACGGAACTCTATCCCCTTCAATTCTGATCTGTTAGAAAAGTTGTAAATTGAAGTGACATGAACTGAGCCGTTCTAATACAATAAATGTAAGCATAGGGCTATGCTATATTTGGGGAAAATATTTTACATTTAGTATGTGAAAGAGTTGGTTTATTATGAAGATCATGAAAAATCATTGTGAAACATCAGAAAGTTATTTTCTCGTATATAGAGATTTAATTACTTTTAAAATAATTCAGTGAAAACTTGAAACTGAAAACAAGAATACAAAAATAAAATGTTGACAAGAACATATTAGCCAATCTTACAGAGATGTTCATGGTTCGTGAATTTTGATAAATGAAATAACTCTGTTAAATTCTACGTTGTTTATCCAGAGTGGAAATACACTACTCGACACTGAAAAAGCAACACCAAGGAGTGACCCGAAAATTATGCAAATTTCAATGTTAGATGCATTATATTTAATTACAACACGACATTCAAAAATGCAATACGAAGGAGGAGTGGTCCGAAAATTATGCAAACTTCAGGGTAGACGTACGTCACCCAGTTATGCGAATGATGTGAAATGCGCAGCTCTCTAGCGAACGTTGAAGAAGATATTATAAGGGAAGGAAACTACAGAATGTTCAATATTCGTGCCGTTATTTCTGCTAGGGAAGCCATCGTAGAAAATTTGTTCTTGTCTCAGAAGACGTATGTAATACCAGAGAATGCTAGGCCGTCTTCAATGGAGGCAGTTCCAGCAGACAGACCATTTTACGAGGCGCAAGGTGATCGGACTGAGAAGGGCAGCTTAGTCTATACGGCAAATCTCAGCCGACACACACCTGGACGCGTCCACAGTGCTCCGGCTGTGGCGACGATGGTTGGAACAAGGAAATCTGGCAGGTTCGAGTGGTGCCGGTGAAATTAGAGTGACGTCAGCACGCGTGGCTGCGCATCCACTAACAAGCGGTGGCGCACCCACAAGCCACTTCTACCTCCATTCTGCAGCATATTCAAGACTCCCTGGATCGACAGAACCATTTGCCGTCAATTGGTGGCTAGTGGCCTGCATTCGTGGCGTCCGTTAAGAAGACTGCAATTGACCCCACAATCATAGATGCCAACGTCTGCCATGGTGCCGAGTTCGAGCCTGACACAGGGTCGTGTTTTTAAATGAACTGCGTTCCTCTTTCTCCAATAATAGTCTCCGCATGCGAGTTTGGCGTCGATGTGGAGACAGGTCCAAGACAGCAATTGTGAAACGCACCACCACGCAAGAACGCGTTATCATGGTTTGGAGCGCATTGCGTATGATTCCAGCTCACCTCTAGTTCGTATTCAAGGCACTATGATACGTGGATTACTATAGGTGGATGATGCGCTGCGGCCGGTGACACTCCTCTACCAGCGTGAAGGAGTGTCCAATGCCCTTTATCAACAGGATAAGGCCCGACCACTCGATGCTCGCATTAGCCAGCGTGCTCTGCAAGGTGTACAGATGATTCCCTGGCCACCCTTCTCTGCTTATCTCTCACCAATCAAACGCATTTCGGATGTGATCAAACTCCATTTGCAGACCTTACCATTGCTGCATTCAGAAGACGAATTGGAGCAAATGGTTGACAGGGAATGGAGAGCTATTCCTCAGGATACCATCCGTAGTCTCAGTGACTCTGTACATAGACATATTACTTCGTGTATAGCCGTCCAGGGTGGTTTTACAGCATACTGAGCCGACGCTGTTCTCGTTCTGTATTATGTATACCATTTCGAAATAAAGATCAATTATTGTTCGTTGATGTCTCTCTCATTTGCCTAGTTTCATCATTTTCTGGCCACGCATTCTTGGTGTTGCATTTTTAATGTCCGGTAGTGCACTATGTTTGATATAGACTGTTCTCCAATTGTGCACGATAATGTTCCTCATCTCTGCAAAAAGGTCTACCCCAATGCCCGATGATCTTTAAAGTTACTTTTTTGTGTGAAATCAAATAAATCACTTTTGAATAGTCCTATCTGTTACAAACTGCCCTTTTACACATCATAATCCTCTGTCCAAACAGCGTTTTTAAAAATTATTAAATTTAAACGATTTTAAGGGAAGTGTATTAAATTATTCCTTCACAAACAACAAATCGTCTTGAAAGTTTTTTAAAAAAAAAGAATTTGTACAGATTTTTGATTATAAGACATTTATTAGGTGTACTGCTGTCACTATACGTGGATAAAGTAGCTACATAAATAGTTACGTAAGAAAGGATAATGTATGAATTTGTGGAGGGGTGAATCTACGGGGACAAAATATCGAAGAAGTGACTTAACTATAATTTGATAAACGACAGTTTCTTACTTTTACGATATACTATGCTTTACCATAAGGGCATAAAAAATAAAAGTTGCAAGAGGGATTTGTTATCGGTGAAAATTCCCTTCTGTCATAACTGTGGATCACCAGAGGTTAAGTGTTTAGGATGGCTGACGATACGGGCTTAAATCTCAGTGAACAGGATAAAAGATTAATAAGATTTATTCTTATTACAACAAATGTAGCACAACCCTGGAATTATCCTCAGAGATATTCATACAATATCACAATATCACGCAATATAATCAGTACCTATATTTTAAACTACTAAAACGTTAAATAGAACGCAATCCACAGCGCACAGAAAGCTAATGAGATAAGCAAAAATAGCAGCTAAGTAAACAACAGTTATCTAAAACCACTGAACTGAGATGTTTCTCTCCGGCTTTTGAAAGAATTTTAATTGATCACTAGAAAATTCTGGTAATTTCTGTTTTCCCGAGGTTTCTGGAAAGCAAAACAGTAGAATTACGAGATATCTATTTATTAAATGTTAAATGCGCGTGCTCCTGTATTTTTACTTTTCCGGAGTAGCTTTCTCTTAAAATAAGTCTCGTGCTGCATTGCACGGGGATTTAAAAGAATTTTAATTGTAATTCTACTAAGATAGCAAACTAAATACAAAATCCGTAACAGTATTGTCTAATAAAGTAGCCCTTTCTTTAGCTAGATAAACTTTGCGTACTTTATAAGGTATTTTGTCCTTCTTTCTGCGTGCTTTCGTGGTGTACACGCTCGTCGCGTATTCGAGAGATCCAGGTTCGTGTCCCGGCGAGGGCTTTGCTCATTGTTCCCGTCTCCTGCATAAAAGAATCCTAATGACTTCACAGTGGCGTCCTAACTAAAAAAATGGTGTATGATGATTGTTCACCGCTATGATTTGGAGACTGGATCTCCTAATCCCCAGTCGTCCTTTAAAAGCAGGAGTGTATAAGATATTTTCTTCCTCCTGTCTGCATGCCTTCGAGGTATAACGGTAGCACACTCAGTGCGCATTTCCAGGTTCTAATCTCGGCGAACGTCATTATGCTACAACTTTACTTCAATAAATTAATCATTAAATCATTGCCATTAAAAATCTTTAACACACATGGTGATAAAAAAGGAAAGCTCTCATAGTGTGAGATAATGTTTTAAATGAAAAAGAGCCATCTTTAATAATAAACAATCCGTTATGAGTGTTCTGTTGTAAAACGTTATTTCAATTTCAGAGTGTAATGGTATTCAAATCGAAAATCCTGCGCAATGAAAATTATTTTCGTGAACTGAATTAAAACATTTAATTCAAGGAAAATACTTTTAATTCTGGAAAATAGCATATGTCACCCAAAAATATCATTAAATAATAACGATTTACGAATTATTCTTTTTACTACAGACTGGACAAGTGAAATACTTTGGATTTGGCGATAATGAATTAAGCGTTGCACAACACTCTAATAAAACCTACCCTTATGAATTCTGTAGAAAAAGGAAAATATATAAATCGATTAAGGTAATTTATTTGACGGAGGTATCGAATAGCTGTAAAAAGCATAGAAAAGTGTTATTAATAGCGCTTTGTCTGAAGATGAAAGTACAAATGAAGATATTTCACTTTTATTACGAAACAATAAAACTCTGTGCATTATGAATATTATATTTAATACTAATTTTTATATTGAATTCCTTCATTTGCTCATAACTGGAAACATTTTACTTCAGAACAAAAAATAAAATCATAGGCCAACAATTCGGTATTGATATCAACGCGAACTTAAAAATCCACCAAGAACTTCAGATTCAAGGTTATTGAGGAACAAACATTTTTGAAATTCATGCCGATGCCTCCTGTTACTAATGAAGAAGGAACAGTTCTGCTAAAGAAGAAACATCCCAACAGTTCAATTAAACGAAGCTATAAGTTCTGTAAACAAGTTAATATAGTTAGGTTGTAATTGAGGAGTTGATCAGATGTTTGATTTATTTTATGAAGTTCAAACTGTTTCAGGAAAAGTGGTAGTCAACCAAAAGAGAAAATTCGTTAAGCAGAATTCATTCGGCGAGTATTTTTATAACCAGTGAGTTCTTTTGAAGTCATCAAATAAAATTTATAATTTAAGTCTTTGCAATACCTTATTGTTTTGCTCATAAGATATTTTCTGAATTTTAAACTATTTCTTGCTGTACAACATTTTAGTGTTTTTTTCTTTCTTGGAATCATATAAATCTATTATGTAAACCGATAACTCTCATCATTCAATGCCATCTTCTTTAAAATGATCATCTTCCCAGAAGAACAAAATCCTCTGGAACCTTGGATTATTCTTTTAAAATGGTTTCACTGAACTTACATACACCGCTTACATATATATATGTCATAATAAAAGCAAAGGAAAAGACGTAACACTCTAGATGCGTGATTAGACCCATATTGAAGAAGATTTTGATTGCGTAGTATGCTAGTAATGTTAACTTAGTAATATCTAAAGAACTTGGCAGTCGAGGCAGTTTTAATTCCATTTTTATTTGCAACTGATATTTGTGGCCACAATCACTTGGCACTCTAGTCGTGCCTTTCCACAGAAGATTTACATTTTTGATATTGTTGAGATAGAAAGCAAGCCAGCGAAATTAGTAGAGAGCAAAAGCTGAAGTGCGTAGTTATGAAAGATGGAAGCACGCGAAGAGAAAAGTTTCGGTTTGCAATTTGGTGATTGGTCGAGAGGCATCTGCATTATGGGTTAAGTAAGATCGCATGATTAATTTGAATGACGCAGTTTAGACTTAAGCGCTATTTTTAGGACAGATAGAGGAAGTTCCCAAATGAAATAGAAAATAATAGAGGTTATAGTGAATTAAGTTTAGAAGTTTGCTTTCATATTTTTTATCTTACATATATATGCTTTAAATTTAAAGAAGTTTTCATGTATTGATAAAAGGATGCTCTTTTATAAAAAAGAACGTAAAAAGTTTTGAATATGTTCAAGAATCTAAAAAACAGAAAAGTCCGAAGAAATCTGTTGAAACGTCAAGAAGACGTTATCGTTGTAAAAGAAAAAGTATATCTCAATCATCATAGGCATTATAGTCTGTCTTAATCTTGAGCTATCTAAATCATACTTTACTATGTTTGAATACGTGAGTTTTCTTGCACATATAAAAAAAATACATACTCAAAATTCAGTTAAAATAAACTTATTCATTAATTGGTTACAAATCAGTCATAAGCAGTTGAATCTTTAAGACTAATAAAATTAAGACTAGTTTTCAAAGTAAAGTACTGATAAATCAAGCTAAACGGCTTGCTTGAACTTAATGTAGATTTTGCTCCCGCTACTCCTGTCTGCAGCTGTAAGGAATTTCAGTCATTTATTTCAACAGTAACATGAACTTAACGTATCATAATTAACTAAAAGACGACTTAAGTCTTAACAACCTGAGTGTAGCGTGCCAGGCAACAGTCAAGAAGTCAGCACAAAGTTAATTAACAGCCATGAATTACATCGACTGTCTAATTTAAAAATTCTATCTTTGTTCACATAATCTTGTTTCCTAGCGAAAACGAACATAGGAAATGCGGAGTAACACGACAGGTTTAACTAAATCTTTTATAAATATTAGTATAAAATAAAATGAACCCTACAGTTTCCCTATTAATTCACTACTAACTTGTGTGATGTATAAAAGACAGAATTTATCTCTCCATGCTATTCCCCTTGTCACATATTAATTAATGACTTTTGGTTTCATTCACCAAGGTTTAACTTCATCCTTTTATGAAGTCTCATAATATTTCAATCCTGTATTTTGTTATCGATATCATATGATGTATGAAGTAATGCACATTTTCATATTGCGCAATCTGAGATTCCTGATTCTGCATTCTGTGAATTATTAATTTATTGACACGATATACATAAATAATCCGAAAATAATTACTTGCATAAAAACGCTGATAAAAGTTGCAATAATGCGATTTTTAAATGTATAATATGACTTTTTCTTTTGCATGTTAAGTTTTTATGTTAGGAAAGCTTCCCTAGATTGGCATCAGAAAATGTTTAATCAAAAATATAATCTTGGCTTGCAGACATTATAAATTTTTTGTTCTGGGGATTAAAATTAAATAGATTGCAAGCATAGTTTGACGTTCTTATAACAGATTTGTTTGAGTTGCGTATATTTTAATTTATCATCCCGCTCTTCTTATCATAGATAATAAAAGAATTTACTAATCCTTAATACGTGCACAATGATCCAAAAGTCAGTAAACGTTAGAAAAATTTGTTTTCAATGAACTTTTGATCTTTAATTGCGAGGTCAGATAAGAAAAGAAAAAAATCCTTTTTCTAAATTATTTCATCGTGAAAAATTTTTAGTTAAAACTATGTTCCCCAAACAATGTTTCATCTATGCATAAACAAAAAGTACCATAATAATAAATGTGGTTTGTGGCAGCCATTATTATTCAGTACGAGGCTTGAAATCGAGCTGAAACGTATGGACAGCAAAAATTATATTTGTGTTATTTTAGATTTAGGTTCTCGTAACCTACGTGCCCTTGAGTACTTTGCTACAATAATTACAGCAAAGACCACATGGTCTATATTCGAGAATGTTTCGATAGAAAGGCTCATATTCGTGTTACCCATAGGAAAACATTGTCAGTAACGTTAAATCACCTTTGCACACTCCTTAATAAAAATATCAGATAATTTTTAGACCTGGAAACCTCAGTAATCATGTATACTGAAAGTAATAGCTTAACATTCTACTTCTGCCAGAAGTTAAAAATAGGAACAATATGGACTGATGTTTTATTCTGCATGAATGTCATAAAATTTAGCGGCTGCTTTTCCTTCAAGTAGGGAATAATGCTATTTCGTTGTATGTCAGTATAATGCTGACTCTTGACAATGATCTCTTGAAACAGAATTATGTTAAACTGTATTACAGGGTGCAAAGCTATTCTACAGATGAAATTGCAATTAAACAATTCGCATAATAAAATTCCTTTAAAATCTTCACCTGTAAACTCATACATTTCTACGCTGATTGCATTAGAATACGTTGCAAATTATTTATTTATAAATGTTTAAATTTTTGCTAACTTTTCCTGTACATTAGTGAAAGTACTATGATTCAGACTTCCTTCGTAGAATGTTTAAAGTTGCTAGAATATGTTTTAATTTTAAAAATGTTTAATTCAGAAAATTTTACTTAAGAATATATTAAGGAAGTATTATTAACATATTTTATTTTCCCCCACTTTACTTCTGAAACTTTTCTTGGTAGCCTTGATTTAATATGATATTATTTTTTATCCAAAGCACTTTTTCTGTTCATTAGTAATTTAATGCGTACAGTACATGAAAATGAAATATAGATGAATATTTAATCAGACTTATTCAACACATACTATATAACCTACATGATTATTACGATAAAATCTTTATCTGTAATACTCATGCATTATTATACGATCTGTACGCATTATATAATCTACATAATTAGCGAGTATTACACCTTTAACATATAATCTACATAAGTAACAAGCTTGATTTTTTTTCATTTATTTTACGTTTTAATAAAGAAGGTCTCTAAATCCTTTGCATTTCACGACAAAATGATTTGAAAAGATTTGCTTTACATGAATTAAATTTCAAACAATGTTAAGCCCTGGACAGAAGAAAAATATGAAAAATTTACTAAATTTACGGTGTCTAATAATTTTTATGACATATGTACGTCTTCTATGTTTGCTTATACGTAAAAACAAATCAACAACTACATAAACAAACTTAATGATTAATTGCTTTATAAGAAGGTCACAAGTAATTTAACTGCTTGTTTCTTGAAAATTTAATCATACGTTTATTCACAAATTTTCTTAAGCAATATTTTCATTCCTAATTACTCAATAATCCAAAAAGGTTGATGAAAAAAAGATGTCATTAGGCAATCTATTTTTAATCAAATGTACCCTCTCCGTTCCTTAATGCAGATAATATGTAGGAAGTTTTGGCGAGATTACAAAACGTTTTTGAATTTGCTGTTCTTAGATTCATGGCCACAGCCTTACCATGTAGCTACGTACGTCAATTCAGACAACTTCCAATTTTGTTTTTAATTTTGGAAGAAAAAATGCATGTCAGCTGTGCCAATCATGAAGAGCAGAAGATTAAAAATGAATAGAAAATAAGGAAGATCTCTCATGAGAGGAAGCTATTTATTTACCATAGTTCTTTTTTAAGAGAACCATAGTAATATAAGTTTTATACTTGACATTTGAAAAGATTACCCTACCATTTGATAACAAGTTAGGGTTAAAAATAAGTATCCGTATAGTCAAACAAGCAGCAAATCGTTACCATTTTGAGACAGTAATAAAACACAGCTGAATCTTTAAAAAAAATATTTAAAAATCTGCACGAATAATGGATTATAAAACATAAGATTAGAGAAAGAAAAAAATCAAAACCACTCTCGTGTGTTCTGACACTCCCGATGATTAATAATAACGAAAAATAACGTTTTTTGCTTTTTTTAAGAAGCTTTAACCACAACCCACAATACCTGCACCTAAGTCATTAATATCTCAGCTTAAGCTTGTGCAATTTTTTAAAGAACTTTCATTGATATACATTTTCTTTTAATAACTATTTTTTTATCATTCAGTTGTTTCTATTCATTTTCTATCATTTCTATGCCTGAAGATGAGCTATGGTTGTAATAACTCTTTTTAATTACTGGTAATAATAAAATAGGAAATACTCATAAAATTCTGCTCTGGAAAACCTTTTCAGTCAGACTCTTTACTACCTTACTGCTCTTTTTATATGAAAATAAAATGAATCAGAACAGTCATTTTTTATTGAAGATAACTAAAATTAAATATTTCTTGTTTTGGAAAGAAAATTTTTATGTTTTTGCTCAGTAATCTTGATAAGTTTAAGAAAATATTTAACAGTTGCTCATGCAGTACACATTCATGTATAATTAATTACCAAAAGTCATAAAAATCACCCAAGTTACACTGGAACGTAAGCCCTTAAAGGTTAATTTACTTCTAAAACTCTTAATTTTTTTTAAGAACCATTTGAACAGTCATGCTGACGACAGGGTTCCTTAAGTTATTGATTTCTAGAAGCATCCAGAAAAATGTGTATGTACGTGTATTTATTTTGTGTTTTACTAATTTAAACTTAAAATGAAGATTTTAATTTACGCTGTTATTCTATTCATTTTCTATCATTTTCATGTCTGAAGATGAGCTATGGTTACAGTTTCAAAAAGTATATTGTTATATTTCGTTGGTACTTAATAAATTTAAGTTATTAAATTACTTTGGTAAATCAGTGCACAAATTCGACGAATGGAAAAGTAAACGCTTAGTTTTTCAATTACAGCAGAGTTTTACAGTAATATCCAATAAAAGTACATACCATGAATAGGAAGGCACTCTCATTTACAGAGGACATTGATGGGAAGTATCTTCCTTCAGACAAAAGGAGAATAACATGGGCGCAAGATTGATTCGTTGGAAATCGAAACAGTATCAGTATACCGAAGTAAAAGAATTCAGCATCGCCGTCGTCGTCCGCTTATCTGTAAACTAAGTAAGCTTGATCCTAATCGTAGTAAACCGTTACATTAAGTATTATACACTCTTAATGCAAAATCATTTATTTTAAGAAAAGTTGTTTACATAAACATACACAGTACCTTTTTAATTGCTATATTTTCACTGTATTAAATTAATTCCAGTGAGATGGAATTAAACTGAGTTCGTTTAATACCATACAGAAGTGTTATATTTAAGCTTCAGAAGAAATGTAGGAGTTTTATAAAGAAAGTAATTATGATGTACCTTGGACAGCGCTTCAGAAAAGTGGCTATTATTTCGATTTTTGAATAAATGCGCATATATTCTTAGAAGCTACAAGTACAGGGGAAAGGTATGGCGTGTATTCTTAGAAGGAAAGAACACGATTTTGGACTCATCAATTTCTCCTAAATGCTACATATAGAAGAAAGTGGATTCATCTGAATGCTCTAAGAGCGCATCTTTCAAAAATAAACAGGTACAGCTTGAAATAGGCGGCATACCAGAATTTCATCATTACTCTTGCAGATATAGTCCTATAGCCCTTGATGTGCAGCTTCTCAGAAGTGTTGATATTGAGGGAGAAATACTCAAGGTTCGGTCCGAGGGTCTCTCATCCCTCTTCTCCTATACTTTCGCCTCTGCAGTATTTATTATATTTGCCTCCATGCCGCACAGACACTATAAAAAGCATTCATGCCCCAAAATCATCCATGCTTTCTCCGGAATTCGAACCCAAGCGCACCGATACGTCTCTAACCACTATACTGATCTTGGCGGCTTCAAAGGTAAACAGTAAAATCGAGGTTAAATACATATGTAATATTTTTGTGTCATGTAAGTTTCTATTCTTGATCATGTCCTAGGAAGGTGATAACAATGGCTTTGTAAGTGAATGGTCATCAGATCAAATATCTGTAAAAGTATCGTGGTTTTAGTTAAATTCTTTAAACTAATTTTATTTCGAAGGAAATTTTATTAACGAAAATTATTTTTAAAGAAATACCACAAAATAATGAAGAAGTGGGTTTGAATTTTCCTTTGCTCTACTCCAATTCATTAGTCCATAAATTTATTTGCAACTGATAGATATTTCTTATAAAAATATTCACAGCATAAAATATCAGCATCTTCATATTCAATAAATAATGGTTTATCGCAACTGAAATCTTTTCAGGGCAATATTTCATTAAGATAAGGATAAACGCGCATTCACTGGAATTCAAAAATGTCTCTCCCATTTGTCTTCTAGAGTGTTAGTTGAATATTCCTGGGGAAATAAATAGTAGGTTAAACAACTTAAAGACGTTCGTTTTTTTATATTACCTTGGAAATAATATATATAATGCATTCGAATATTTATGAAACATCAATTTCATTTCTAAATCTCTTAAAAAGTGTTTTTCTCGAAAATATTTTCTTTCAAAATAATATAATGTAAAATAAAGAATTAATAACACCGGTAAAAGGAGAAGAAGCACACCAACACTATTTCTAGCTTTTTAATTATTGAGAATTTGTCCACTTGCTTAATAGCAGCTGCTTCCACTGAATCTAGACCTGATATAAACAATTGGTTTTATTGAAGTTTTTTCATAAGAAAACTACATATCTGATGCAAGTACCCAAACGAAGAGCTTTGGTAGGTAGAGAGCAGTGATTTCTGATAAAAAAATATTACGATAGAATACCTTTATAAGAACCTTCTCAGGCTAACAACCTTCTCAGGCTTACCTGTTCCTCTCTCATACTTTCACAAACACATAGCCTCACATAAGAATAATTGAATAAGAGCAGAACTATAGAGCCATTCAACTTATCGAACAGGTACATCTTAAAAAGAGTGAGTTTCACCCACTCACCATACAATCGTCACTAATACATTCAAGATGTAGCTTTGTAGCTGATTTATTTATTTTAATACATTCTCTTAAATTAGTTTAATGTAGTTTTGTCTAGAAAGTCCTTATCTGATTCTGATCTTTGTGGGTGGATCTCGAGAAACGACTTTAAATGCAAGGTTTGTTGTTATATAAACTAAACTTCTTGACGGGACAAATGCTCTAATAAGACAAGCTCTGAATTTGCTGGATTACTTTTTCTCTATATTAAAAAAATAAAGGCACGGGCCAAGATTAAACTGTGTATATGCCAGGATTAGAATCTGAGGTTGTGACTTGTGAAATTCACCATTCTTCGCATGCTTGTAAGAAATCTTTAACGGAGGTCCTGTATTGCTTGTACTGCTTTTTCTGCTCATATGAAAATGTAAACCATCAGTTCCGATGAATTGTCTTGTGATTTCTTATGAAAGGGCATAAAATTTTGGCCTCTTAATCTCTGCCATATTTTTACTGCAATCAGATTTGGGTTTTAGCTGAAAACAAACAATAATAGCTTCTCTGAAAAAAAGACTTGTTTCCACAGCGAAAGTGAGTAGATAACAATAGATCCCTCTAAAGCTATTTGCGACAATAATAGAATTTCTTTAATGAAGATTTTCTCTTCAGAATTATTGTATTTAATTTAAAGTGTTTTCTTTAGCACAATCAATTAGAGTAACCATGTCACCATGTCAATAATACTCCTTGTCTTCTGAACTTTACTTATTCCTACCAAAGCATCGCAGGAAGAACAGGAAGCAAAAAGCTGTTATTTTCCGTAGATCAAATAGAAGGCTAGGGTTTTGGCTGGAAAATAAATTTTGAATCTCCTATTTTAAAATTATTCTGTGCTACCTCGGGAACTGCTGAAACTACAATAATGGTCTTATAAGAGGAGGAAGGAAAGCATGCTGAGATGTTTCTCCCACCAAAGGATGCAAAACATTTGCAATCAAGTGTGTTTAGTTTGCTTTATTTCATGGTGTTTTCTGAAACGCGCTTCCCCTACAATCGTTTTCCTAGTTATCAATTAGAATTCCCTAGTAATCAATTAAGAATTGCGTTATAACATGGGAGAGTATAAGAAAGATCTTGATAAATCTTCCCACCCCTTACTTAGTTATTGAATCCGATAAGGGAAAACTAATTCAGTTATATATTTTTTAATTTAAATTTCTAACTCAGTTTATACCTTTTAAAGATAAAACAAGCTAAACGAGTTAGTCTAAAGAAAAGAAAACAAAATTATGCTAAAAAGAATTCAAAGATTATTAATTCTTATTTAAAATCATTGTAAGCAAAGGCTGCTTTTTTACGTTAAAGAAGCATACTTAGAACCCCCTTTAAAATACTATCCTTTGTGTTAATGATAAACGTCAAATTCACTGCAAAACAGAAAGAAGAAAAAAACTGTGTATCAGGCTTCAATAGTTTGAACAAGCAAAAGTAGCAGCAACTTTTCGATTTCCCGAAACTTTCAACAAAACAAAAGCACATGCAAAGTAAGTGTGGTAAAGTAGAAAATTTAGTGATCTGGTGAATAGATAAGTATTATAAAAAAATTACATTCAGTGTGCACATTTATCAAACATGATACTTTTTACATCCAAACAGAAGTAGAAATTTGACTGAATAATTACTTCCGCTACTTTTTAATGAAAAAAGCTTTATAGCATTAATAACGAATATTACGCATACACAGAAAATTTTGGGCTTTTCAGAAGGAGGATTTTGCTAATTGCATTCGATTTTTGTGTCAGCAAGAAATTTAAATAAAATTTTGCTGTCATACAGTATTGAAGGAATCAGTTCATGATTCTGATGTTATTAAATTTTATTACAGCAGATCTTAAATACAAATGTTGTTCAAAACCCTTTTAATACAAACTTTTTAATAAAAATGACGTTATGAAATTATGTGGAGTTCGTCTTTAATCCGTATAAAAGTAGCGAGTTACAATTAAAAGCCTTCAAAGGAAAATGGGTAGAAAAATTTTTGGCGTATGTAATATAATCACCACAGTATGTTGCTATATGAATCCAAAAGTATTCATAAAATTTCGGCTGTCAAAAGGCAAAATTAATTTCGCACGCATCCTTATTAATTCAAGTCTTATAGCTGGCGCTTCATCATCATGCTGACTAACATATTTTTATTTCTTAATGTCTGTAGCTCTGTGCAATTATTTCTATAATGATAAATCTAATTATATGTCATTGGTGTTTATTTTAGTGTAATTGGGTATCTGGATTGGTCTTAGTTCGTGACACGATGTCCCACTACCTTATTCGTTCTAGTTTAAGAAGACAAATAAATACTGCGCCTCAATAACATAAATTAGTTAAAAATGAAATGCATATGTTCGCATTAAAACAAGAAATGTGATCATTCACGGTGAGGTCATCGCAAATTTCTCCGCCTCCCTGTTTATCAGTTACATCGAATAAGGTTAAAGTGGCAAAGCTGTCAACTCATATAAAGACACTTGGATGAGTATATTGCTTTAAATTATAAATAAACAAAAATCTGGTATTGCTGTAAATCATAATGATTTTATCATTTCTGAGGCAAAGAATATCTAAACATGCTTTAAAATTCTAAATATTTAATAATTTATTTTTTCATAAAGTGTTTTCTTCTAAAATTCATTTTGAACAACCGAGATTGAATATTTTTCGAAAGTAAGAATTTTCAAGTATTTCAGGAAAAATGTAGGTTTTTGTATGCTTTATGTGAAGAAATCTTTGAAAAAACTGATTCTGTCTTAGCCATTACTCATATAACACGTGTGCATACCTTAAAAAATTATGTAATACCTAAAAAGTACCTAAAACTAATTAGAGCTGTGCATATGTATTGTTTTGTTATTGTAATTTATTTTAAATGCATATTTAAATTGGACACTATCAAAACACGAATGAAAATTTTTAACTGAACACGATTAAAAATGGGCAAATATGCAATGAATTAAATGTCTTCGTTTCCTATGCTTTTCTCGTGGGATGGGATGATAGCACAAAAGTACGGTGATCTGTAGTGCTGAGTTCGATTCCTAGTCAGAGGCACAGTAAATTTTTCAGGAAAATCCACTCGAAAATTTCTGTCTAAAGAGTTATGATGATAACCATCAAAAAGATGCTGTGCTCTTAAAAAAGAAGGGTTAATAAATCAGTTTGACAAGAATCAATTGGTTAAAGAACTAATTTTTCAGAAAAATAATTTTTTCACAATTGCAATGAAAGAAACACAATTTCACAATTGCAATGAAAGAAATGGTAGATGTTTTAAATCGGCAACTAAAATGGATATATCAAAAATTAAACGAGGTTATCTTCCAATTTTCAATACCTAATTTGTAAAAAAATAATATTGTTGGACTAGGTACATATTTTAAGAGAAGCAGGTTAAAACTTTGCATTTAAATTTCAAGACGACATTAATACTACAAAATTTTCATCAGAAATATCTAGTTCTGAAAGCCACGTTGTTTCAATAATTCGCAATACTAAAGCAAAATTAGGTATCTTAAAGTAAATTCACGAATGCAATTTAGTACAATCGTATCTGAATTACAAAATTCAGTTCAAATATTTTTAAAGTAGCCCGTTACTATTGCTAAGGTGAATGACGCTTCAGAAAACGTAAGCAGTAAAATATTTGTGGAAAATCAGGAAATCCCTGATCAAGAAGAGCTTTCAAATAAGGCTATTCTCTACAGAACATGAACTGCGTAATCAAGCATGTTTTGTGAAAATAATAACGATATTTCTTTTACAAATCTCCTTCCCCCCAAAAAAAATTAATTACGAAGGAATAATGCTTGAAAAATTAATTCAATGAATTTTATATTAATTCTGTTACTATTTATATTATTTCAATGTTGTTTTTTTTTTTTATCAAAAAGGCATTTTTAACATTTTCATTTAAAATTTTAGATCATTGCATGTATTTTTTTTTCTGAATGTATAAACAGTGATTTTATTGACTTGATTATACACTGCCTCCAAAAGTTAAGGAACAGCATGTTTTTTGAGTCTAATTTGAGAATGAAGGAACACAGAAACAGGAAATTTACAGGATGTGTTTAATAAACAGTTCTTTAATGAATACGACATGAAATGTTTCTAACGTTCAACACAAACATTAATTACAACAAAAAAATTACACTCCTGGCAGAGAAATCCAGTCTTGGAGAAAAGTATATCACAGTGTTTTGAGGAAAAATGTGGTGGGAACATCACAAAAATGGATTCTAATGAGGAATGTATTCACCCCTAGCTGCAATACATTGGCGACAGCGACGTTCCATGCTGTCAATTACGTTGTCGGTCAGAGAAATGGGAAGCGACAACCAGATACGGAGTAATCTTTTTCAAGCTCATATAACGATCTTGGAGGAGGACTTAAAGAAGCAACCTGTCTCCCAAGGTAGCCCCAAAGATGCATTATCGGATTCAGGTCTGGGGATGGAGCTGGCCATTCCATCCGCTCCATACGGTGACCCTCAAGATATTCTTCAGCAAATAAAAATGCTCTGTGCGGCAACGTATTTTCGTCCATCAGAAGAAATCCAGGACCAATAGCAGCGGTATTATGGGCGGACATATTGATCAAGGATTTCGTCTCGATATCTCACACCGGTCAAACTTTCTCCATAAAACACATGCAGGTCAGTGTGACTATAAGAGAGATCCCAGCCCAAACCATTATTCCACCACCTCTGTAACTGTGTCTTTCCACAATGTGGGACTGTTCCCTCCAGATCAGCCAACGTCGACCTGAATCACTCTCCAGTGTGAACCTGGACTCATCTGTGAAGAGAACAGACGCCCATTATTGACTGGTCCAGGAGACGTATTCTCTTGCCCAACATAAACGGGTATCTCTGTGTTCTCGGGTCAAGGGGACACAAACAACCTGGTCGTCTTGCATACAGACCTGTATTGTGCATGCGTCTGGGCACTGTAGTAGCTGGGATGCTTGTTCTTGTTGCCACTAAATGGTCTGCCATGAGCTGATGCACAGTAATGTTACTCCTCCTTTACTCCTCCTTTGGGCTGAAAGAGCTAAATGACGGTATCTTGCAGGTATTGCAAGTCTAGGTCTGTCTGTAACAAGTCTTCTAGACACAGAATCCTCGGATTCAAACTGGTTCCATAGTCGGTGGATCATATTTCGAAACACATTGAGACGTCTAGCAGCATCAGCTTTGACATCCCCATTTCCATCCATCCGACCGCCCGCCACCTCAACGAATCCGGGCAGACGACTTCTCCTCGGCATTGATAGACTCTCCTTGATATTGTCCACGAAAGCATAATAACAACTGAAGTTCAAAACTCGTGAATAAAAATTATAATTTTTGCATTTTTTCTCCAACTCCTATATAAGTATGCATTTACATAAAATAAAAGTGGTAGCTATTGTTTTTGCATCTATTTTCTTAAACTTCGTTACTGCCATGCATATGAACTGTGAATTTAAACGTTACTGACGCTTTTGTAATGGTGAGCCTTCAAAAACATGCTGTTCCTTAACTTTTGGAGGGCAGTGTATATATATATATTTTACAATGTCATATTGTGAACAGTTACAATGTAACCCAGTCCATTAATCTATACCAGGCCAGATCTGGTGGTCTCTTTATTATGGAGGCACCTAATAGGTGGGCCACCATCGCCTCCTATAAAGAGACGGACAGTTACAACCATGCCTTCTCCGGGATTCAAACCCAAGCCCTTCGGTATCGCAGTCAGGCTTCCCTAACCTGACTTCCCTAACCACTATACCATCTGGGCGGTGAGCAGTATATATAGAGAGGCGCGCATTTATTTCTTTGCACTTCATTTGAAAATATGTCCAGGCACGGCTCTAATAGGGAAAAATGCTTTCGTGGGGCTATTTTTTCATGAAAATGGACTCATTTGGCGGTATTATGTACTCAGACAGTGTACGTATGACTGTATGAGAAAAAGTTAAAGTACTCTGACTGTCAACACGTTCTGCCATATTTCTAGATATACATACAATATTTAACACTCCCCCCCCATCTTGGTGACTAAGGATCACTTGTTCTAGCTTAACGATGCATCCTTACTAATATTATAAATGCGAATGTGAGTTTGTTTGTTATGCTTTCACGCCTTAATTATTTAACCGATCATCATGAGCCCACCAGCGGCCGAGCGGTAAGTCGTTGAACACTGGTAGTTCGGTCCGAGGTTCGAATCCCGCGAACGAGCTGGCTGCATGGGCGTTTTCGTGGTTTTCCCCATGTGTAACGTGTATACGAGCCAGTTTCCCTTAGAAAGTCCTCCACGAAAGGCATCCCTCCCCTTAGGCAGATAGCCCTAGTGTGCTTTGCCATAATTAAATACACACACACACGATCATCATGAAATTTTCAAGAAATATTTTTGATATATTAGAAAAGGTTATAGGCTATAAAATGTATTCGTACGACTTTAATTAGTCGAGATATTAATTAAAAACTACGTTTCCTCTATATTTTTCACTTACTTTGTTGGGTTTTTCCCTATTAAAGAGATTTGGCTACGCTCCAATTAATTTTTTCACAAGTATCTATGGAACGGCGGTTAGTTGAATTTCGAGACACATAATCTGTGATTCCAAAAATTCCTCGGAATCCATCGATACCATTCTCATCTTTGTACGACTTTAATCAGCTGAAATATTAATTAAAAACTCCGAAAACGCTAATATGAATGAGACTCAATAGCGGCATTAGGGATTTCTTCTTAGGTCTTCCTGTGTGGGTCCAATAAATTGATGGTAAAAAACCAAATCCAAATTATTATCCAAATTTCTCGAAATTTAGAAACTTGTGTTGCACTCTGAACGATAGGAACATTGGTGGTAAAATTGTTTTGACACTTAATTATTTCGAGCTTAATCGCAGATGAAACAATATTCCGCTTGCTATTGTAAACTGTTTGTTGACAGGCTGCGATTCGAAAGCGACGGAAGGGGGTAGCTGGTATTCGGTCGTACCGTTGGTTTGGCGAAAATATCAAAGTTCACGGATTTACCGAGCGGAAAATCATTTAAAAAGTAATAACTTGATTTCTAATTAACTTACTTGAAACTGTTATCAACATTTCGACTTTTGTGATATATTTAATGTTTTGTTTCGTATTTTTTTAAAGATCTATACATTCGTGTTTTATATATTTCTGTTATTGCTGCTTGAAAAATTGCATTTACATTTTATATGTTTTTACATTTTACTGTGTGCGATAACAACTATTGTTTTATCATTTTAAAGCGCTCGATTGTTCTTTGTTTTTAAAAATAACCCTTTGGTAAGGCGTAAATACAAAATATCCGCGGTCTATAGGTATTGAAGAAGGGCAGTATTTACTGAAATCTTACGCGGAGTGTATTTTTAAAGTTCACGGGGAGTTGAAACTTATTTAAGGACATCAACGCGAGCGAAGTCGCGGTCAAAGCTACTTGTGAAATAAAACATACATTAAGCTTATTTCCCGTAACTGTATCGTTCAACGAACGCTAATTACATATTTTATTTCTCAGAAGCTAGCGAATATGAGACCCGTGCAATTACCGATGTTTTTTGTATTTCCTTAATATCGCACTGACTAGTGCAATCAACCTTCGAGTGATAATGAATGAAAACAAATGTAAATAGAATCTCAATGCGTAATTTTTGTTATTAAAACTTCTTGCAAAAGTGTCGGTATTGATAGCATTTGATATACGTATTTTTAAAAGATTATTCACCATCGTACTGGTTTTTAATGTTGCATGCTTGTTATCTGGAAAATACAAATTAATTTTCTCTTCCAGTAGAAAATGTATACTTACGTTAATTAGTTTATTAATGTAAATGTTTAACAATCTTTAAAATTATTTGATGGGTATAAAGTTCTTCCAGTTAATAATAATAAAATTTTAAAACGTTTTTCTTTATAAGACAGATATATTTTTAAATATTAAATATTAAATAGGTATTACTATTTTGGTACTTTTTCTATGCCACTGACTGAGTAGGGGGTTAATTAAATGCCTTTAAGGTAGAAGTTTTCCAAGTCGCAGTAGCATTTTGTAACAAATCAATTTGCATTATAATGTTTCTATTCTATTTTACATGTAGTAATGCAATTTCAACAAAATCTATTTTTCACTTTAAAATTTCATTAAATGAACTCAGCGTATCTAGTTAATATCTGAATTTTTTTGTGGACCATTAAAATTAAGCCTCGGATCACCAGTAGTCTGCGGTTAGAGGTAAAGAAAATTACATTACCTCTTATGGCTACAGAATTTTTATTTAGTATGTGTGATGTATATCTACTGTATGAGCCTCACGATTCTACATAAAATTGATGGCTTCCATTTCAAGTTCTGCAATAAGACATTTCCAAAAATTAATGTATGTTAACGCGCTTGGTGAAGCATGAATGAAAGTCCTTTCTGAGCTCGTTAGATCAAGTCCTTTTCTTTTAGAATGCAATCTTATTATAGAATTCATAGGACGTGATATATTATGTTTTTCTTTGAAAGATATTGTTATAATAGTGTTCAAAGACAAATTTTGAAGCTTTTTCTTACAGCGTTCCGGGGGGGGGGAGAAGTAATGATAATAAAAACAGGGCATAATAAGATGCACATCATTTAGCTTCTTATATAAAAGAAGCTTTTAGTTCTAAATTGGTATTCAGTTTGTCAGCTTGACTTTAATCTAATGACCTATAGTACGCTGAACAAATGTGAAGCGCAGTTATCGCTACCATAAAAATAAAGAACTTAAAAACTATGATTAAAAATTTATTTCAACTACAACCTGAGGTATAAATTAACACAATTTACGGCACAGAAACCTGAAAGGTGGACAGCTTGCGAACAGATTCAACAGCCAGGGCATAACCAAGAAGTAAAATTATTTATAAATAAATAGTTTTAACTCAGTCAGACACATGAAAATATTCTCACTCTGACTACCGAGATTCTAATTTCAATTTTTTGCTTACCAAAGGACTGTCAATTCACTGTCATAGAACAGCCTAGAAACAGTTTGGACTGGAAATTTGAAATATAATTAAATGCAGCACACATAAGATGGGGCCTCACAGCAAAGTTTTTGTAAAGCTTACCTTCATGTAATCCTTGAATATTTACGTCTCAGGTCAACTGCCCTGCAAAAATGATTATGAATCATTATTATTAATGCATTTCTTTCTCTTTTATAAATTTGAAGCTCATTAGGAAGATGTATTTTTAATATCTGTCTGAAGGAAAAAGTACTTTAGATTATTCTCCAGCTTGTTAACAATTAAAAGAAAAATTATATAGCACACATAATCACAGCGAAAATCATCAGTAATTTCTAATATAATTTAACCGTTCATCGACAGTGTTTAAAATGTATAAGATAAAAACCAACGTAAAATTACGGTAATTTAGTTATGATTATTAGTAAAATTTTGTAATTCATAATAATAAATTATAGTGTTTATTAAAATTTATGAAATGAAGGTAAATTAGTAAAATTACAAATATGATATTAAACACAAAGTACACTTACATATTATTAGCCTATTTATCATCTTTCTCATGAAACCCTCAGGGATTCCTCGATGGGGGACTGTCTAAGGGTTTCCTATGATTTAGGTAAAATTAGCTAAGAAAGAATACTAGATTATTTAGATTGTGGCAAAGCCCGTGAGAGTTATCTACTAAAGGGAAGGCATGCCTTCGTGAAGGATTTTTCGAGGAAAACTGTAAAATTTTCCATGCAGATGTCTCTGGAGATGTATGGGCGCTGAGATAGTTTTAATTCAGTGTAAATGGCTCGATATCCCATAAGCAAAAGAATATAAACCCAAATGTGTCATCAGGAAAGATCTTTAAAGCTAATTTAGACACAAGAATTGCTTGCCAATTTATACAAATGATTAGTAAAATTAAGGCGTTGATGTCGATTTCGAATGAAAAAGCTTAATTTTGAGAGGCAAACAGAAGCCTGTCTTTTTCGATGGTAAAAGAATTTGTTTTTGCAAACGAGAGATCATTCATTTTGCTTCCCAAAATGCCTTAGGACATTTCGTTCGAAATCAGCTCTGAACAAAAATTGCATCTTACATACTAATATTAGCCTCTATTGCATAATCGGGAAACCTGAAGGACTGATTAAATAGAACTCACAATTATTAGTCAAAAGAGAATGTGGCAGCATATTATTCGAGCATATTAAGTGCTGTAATGGAAGTATCATGCAAATGCCCCATCTATGATACGAATTAACTAAGAAACAAATTATTATTCTTTTTTAAGGTATTTGGATGAGACTATTTTTTAATTTAATAAAAAAGGAGCTCGAAATATCTAGTTTAATGGTTTCATCAAAACTTGAGTTTTTTTCTTAGAGCTTGTGCAGCAGGTTTAGCTGTATTTACTTTGGTTCTGTATATTATTAAAAATTTGCAAAGGTTTCAATTTCTTAATCAAGCTCTTGAAATTTCCTTGGTACTTTTGCGAAAGGTCAATGAGTGAAGCTTCCAAGGTCAACTGTTTGGGGTTGTGGGATTGCTGAACAAATGAAGTTCTCAGGATAATTACAGTATCCACACATTGTCATGGATGGCATCTGATTATCAGTATATCAGAATTCGGAAAGTGATATTCATCGCACGTGGCTCGCATATCAAAAGATCTCATAAACTCAGAATTCTAAATGAGTATATTTTCTATTTTGATTCATCCCCCGAAAGTTAGCCAGTGTCTTTAGTTACACAGAAAATAAAAGCTAATACTGCTAAGTGACATTTACAAAGCAAGGATAAGTAAATTAAACTTTGAACGAAGAAAAATTCCTTTTACATTGTAAATATGGTACACAATTACACTCATGTCCATAAATTAAGAATAATTTGGAGTCACGCGGAAATCGAACTCTAAAATAAATATATCACCTGTAAAATCACTACACACATTTTCAAGAATCATATGTAAATTTCAGGAAGTAACCAGATGACACCGATGGTACGTCACAATGACGAGAGGGTAAGAGAGTGTTATATAAGGAATACAGGCAAAGAAGTAAAATTGTTCGCAGGCGCTTTATAAGCATTTCAGTGCAATAACCGAATAGTTATGACCCAAAGGATGCATTTGGATGATTTTTTACGTGGTAGAATTATCGGCCGTCTGGAATCTGGGCGTACCCAACTTGAAGTATCAGACAAATTTAGAATTGCCCAGAGTGTCATCTCCAGGCTTTGGAAACGATTCCAAGATGATGGTAATGTGAGTAGACGTTACAGCACAGGTCGCCCCAGAGTTACAACGTCGAATGAGGACCAGTATTTGGCAGTTACTGCCAAAAGAAACAGGCGGAGCACAGCCTCAGACCTGTCTCGTCAGCTCTCTTCAGCCACTGGTACGACAATTTCAAGGCAGATTGTGTACAGAAGCTTAGGGCAGATTGGTCTATATGCTCGTAGACCTGTCAGATGCGTTCCACTTACTGCAACTCACTGTCGCCTGCGGTTAGCCTGGAGTAGAGAGCATGCATTGTGGACACCGCTACAGTGGGCTTGTGTGATGTTTTCCGACGAGTCCAGGTTTATCTTGCAGTCTGATTCTCGCCGGACTTTCATATGGAGAGCTCCAGGTACCCGTTACCAACAAGAAAACATCATTGAACGACACCGTTACGGTGGTGCAGAAGTGCTCGTTCGAGGTGGAATTATTCTGGGTTCCAGAACTGACCTGCATGTTCAAATTGGAACCATGACAAGAAAAATCTATCGGGACGTCATTCTGGAACAACATGTACGTTTGTTTCGGGGCGCCATGGGCGCACAATTTGTGTTTGTGGATGACAACGCCCGTCATCACCGTGGAAATATCGTAAGCGAATGCCTTCAATCGGAGGATATCACCCGTATGGACTGGCAGGCATTCTCACCGGACTTGAATCCAGTAGAGCACGTGTGGGACATGCTTGGGCGACGAGTTGCAGCCCGTCAACCTCCTCTTACATGTCTACCCGAACTTCGGAGAGCATTGCTTTTTGAGTGGTGTAATATCCCCCAAAATCAGATCGATAATTTGATACTCAGCATGCCTAGGCGTTGTACGGACCATATTGCATCGTCTGGGAGACATACAATGTATTAACAATCATACCAGCCATGTAATATTGGTTTTTTGTAAATAGGTGTTTTTTGTAATTTACTCCAGGGAGAAAAAATCCCTAATTTTTTTAATAATAATAAACATATAGCATCTTTTTTTGCTCTTTACCTTTTGTTTAATAAATAAGCTTTACAAATAAGTCAAATTTGTTTTGCTTCTAACTCTTCCTTTGCCTGATTTTGCATTATCCTTAATTTATGGACATGAGTGTATATATATATAAATATTTTAAATAAAGTGTCTATATGAAAAGAAATATTTGAAAATTATTAAAGTGTATAATATAGAATGTTAGACATATCTTTCATAAATTATATTTCTGATATAAATATTTGTGAAATAATTAATTTTTTCTCAAATCAGCTCTACTCTCATATCCCTAAAAAAAGTTATTTTAATTCTTTCAGTTTGGCTGCTGCTGATGCATTTTTAAGCAGCACATAAAATTCTAGTTGGATGTTATTTATTTGAATTCAGCAAAACCACTAGCGTATCTGTCTAGCATAACGAATGCCTTCGTAAAAGACTTTCTGGGAGAAAATGGCTCGTATTCACATTACATATGGGTAACCCTCGAAACCCAACCATGCAACGAGGCCGTTTGCCTGACTTCGAACCCAAAGCATGTCGTTCTACCAATATTCAGCGCTTTTAACCACTTAAGTTGAAATAATCCGGCATAAATTTTTCATTCATCATGTACATTATTACATTCATTACATCATGTATAAATTATTCATCCCCTTAAATTAATTAAAACACTTTATTCCTTTGTAAATTCGATAGTATATATATAAGAAAGAATTTAGAATCTCATACAAATCACTAAATTCTTTTTCAAACATATCGTAGAATTCAAATGTATCATCGGTCAATTTGAGTTCGTAGAATAAATGAAATTTTTTCCTTCGTTCTATCAATACACATTAAAGATTTTCTAGAATATCTACAGGAAACAGCTATAAAATAAAAACTGCTTGTTTATGTGATTAAAAGTACTAGGATCAAATAACATTCATCATTAAATGCGCAACTGGCTCTGCTATTTTTGGCGAAAAGCTTTATTAAGCTTACCTCAGCGAATTCGGTACGCAAAAGTAAGAAATATGTTTTGCTTTTATCTAAGCATAATATGTTGAATACTATATTAATTATTAATATTGCGCTTCGGATATGTAATAAAAGAAGTTCGATTTTATTTTTACAGAACCAATCTTACCAGTGACGCTGAACTGTTTTTAACAGAAATCTGCCTCTGATTTTAAGGAACTTTGAGGTCGTAAATATATGTATAAGATAAGTATTTAAGGAAATGAAGCCCATAGTCATTTTATCCAATACTCTGTACAAAATATAAAGCCAGGTACAAATGTCATTTCCTCCATTTCTTTTATTAGTTTCCTTTTCATGAGTTTTATTTTAGAATTTCTTCAGTAAAGTCTATTTCTTTTGTTTTAAATGTAAATAAAAAAATTGCTTCGATTTTTACTTGCAGTTGAAATTATTATCTTTATCCTTCCTCTTATGCATAATGATACAGCCTTCGTTTTTTTATTCTCTTTTTTTGTTTATTTGTAAGCAGTCTTTGCAAAAACTGTACCTGATATTATCTTTACTACTGTTTTCTGGCTTAAGAATTTTGAATTGTGTCCTATTTAACATATCTGGCAGCCTCAAAGAAATCATACTGAGCCTCTGTTCTTCAAGTTAAATTTTAATTCCATGTTGACAACCTGGCGACTTATCCTCCCTCGTAACTTAATAACTACCAACTTAGTAAAAGTTTTAAAATCATGCGAAGTTATAGCCTCTTGCGAGATTTAATTATAACGTAAAACTTAAGTATTAGTTTAAGTATGAATTCACTCGGCAAAGTCCAAGTATAAGATTTAGCTCAGGCTCTCTAATCACGCGAGTAATACATGGTCTGCCTAGCGTAAAACCAATTTAGGTAAGTCTAGAAGCTAAGCGAAACCAGTTCGGAGAATGTCAGTGGTCACTGCCTCTTTCCTTGTATAAGATAACTATTTAGATTCTAGAAGAAGCCGAAGAGTTAGAAGGGAGATGACAGATAAAAATAATAAGACAATAGGATAATAAACATAAATCACACAGTATGAGCTATCTTCCCACATGTTTCGTATCAGTGAATCTTGAAGAAAAGGTCCTGGTTTAAATTCCCAGCTAAAGAAAACATTTATCGTACCCCCAGCTAAGGACAAATCGTACAAGAGAAGGGTAAATAGCCTTCGGAATGTACTACATATCAATATTACAGTTAAACCGAAATGAAATGAATAATAATATACAGCTTTAGCGGTAAAGTCGCTGAGCACTGGTCGTTCGACACGGGGTTCAAATCCTGGCGAACGGGCTAGATGCATTAGAATTTTCGTTGTTTTCCCATGTGTAACGTGTTTACGAGCCAGTTTCCCTTAGAAAGTCCTCCACAAAGACTATAGAAACATTAGGTATTTTTTAAACAGGAGAGATGAAAAATGAGCAATGCCTTCGCCGGGACTCGAACCACGCACCTCTGGAATACGCGCCTAGTGTGCTGACCACTACACTACGAAGGCATGCTAAGAAGGCGGGAGAAATACCTTATATACTTTCCCTTTTAAAGGACGATTGAGGTTTTAAGTGACCCAATCGCCAAATCATGGGTGTGGAGAAATCATCATCCACCAGCCTTTTAGTTCGGTCGCCACTGTAGAGACATTAGATATTTTTTTAAAGCAGGAGAGATGAAAAATGAGCAACGCCTTAGCCAGGACTCGAACCGCGGACCTCTGGAATATACGCCCAGCGTGCTGATCACTACACTCCGAAGGCATGCTTAGAAGACAGAGAAATACATCCCTCCTCTTAGGCATATAACCCTCGAGTGCTTGGCCATAATCAAATATAGCATACCACACCATTCAAGGATGTTTAAGTCGAAAGGAGTCAATGGTTTTAATGGTCGGGTGATCGAATGCACATAAGAAGTACTGGGTTCCTTTCCCAGGTGAAGCAAACTTTTTAATAACCATATATTTTTACGTAAACCATATATAACAACAAATCTTTTGTTCATTGTAAAAAAAAAAAAAAAAAAAAAAAAAACACATTTTAAGATTATTTTCTATCATTGTACAGAATGTATTACATTTTGTTACAATATTACCAATCATATAAAAATATCAAAGGAGGACAGCCCTCACTAAAATTAAGAGCTGAATTAATGACATATATTAGAACCTTTTCCCTTTTATAAGGGATTTTCTGTTTTCCAACGTGTAGTTTACCGTTGCCTGTTGTACACAAGTTACATAAAAAATCGCTGTTAACCTTTTCTCTGTCTTAGTACCTAACTCAAAGCAACTTAAGGCAAACTGTTTAGACCATTTTGCACTCGGTGAAACCGTACTTTTAAATTTAATTTAAATTCTAGAATTTAAATTTTAAAAGATAGTTTAATTTAATCCAAGAAATTACATAACTTCTTAATTTAGCTTAGCTTCTAAATTAAAGTAAAATTCAAGAATTAAAGAAATTAAAATTTAAAAATAAATTAAAAATTCCATGCTACGTGTTATATAGAAACGTTAACATAATTATAACTGAAAATGACGTTAAGCCATTTCTTTTCAGATGTCTTGATAGTAGCGTGATTTCTCCAGAATAGCTTTTGAAAACAGTGTAATATTTCTGTCTTGTCATCTCGTGAAAAGCTATCGTGCATTGTTACACCGAGGCTCTTAAAAAATATTCTTTCAGCTGCCAATCTCATACCTCGATTAAAATTTTCATCAGAAATTGTGAGCATTAGAGGAACCTTAAAACGAGCTTTTTGAATTATTCGCACAAAGCATCAACAATATAAGCTCCTTATCTGTCTCGATCGTGTTTTTTGTGAGGTTTTTCTGCTTTAATTATACCTACTATCTATTCTTTTAATCCTTAAAAGTCAGGAAAGCAAGAGTTAAGCAATTTGAAAAGTTGGCTGAAGTATTTTTCTAACTAAATATTCTAAACGAAGATTCTTGAAGGTTAAGAATTAATTTTTTAAGGACTTTTTTCCTCGGAAACACAGCCAGATACTGCTTTTTGAAAACGGTAATAAGCTTTATTTGAAAAGAAAATCTTCTTTTTAATAAAAGTAAATTTATGCGTCTTAATAATCTGCATTTTTTAATTTGAAGTGACTTTAAAGAAACTAATCAAGATAATCAAGGCAAGTAATAAAAAATCAGCAAAGGAGGCTTAGGCTTTTGAACATCAGAACCTTCATTTACATTACGTTAAAAATAACTCAATTCTCAAGGACTTTTATAATCCTATTTTACGCCTAGAAAAAGAACTGATGGAAGAGAGGGTAGAATAGAAGGCAAAATATTATAGTAATGATTACTAAGACCAGACTCTGCTAAGCAAGAGTAAATCGTGTAAGTATATTTAATCATATAATCATATTCACACCTTCCTATAAATATATATTAAAAGTTAAACGTATAGTATATTATATACTATTTTTTGTCTTGATTTTTTTAACTTAAGGGTCAATGATAAGTGATTTAAACCCTATTACTAACACGCAAATATAAAGAATTTATATGACAAACTTGTCATATACTTGAAGCGGTCAGAAGCAGTACTAATATTTTTTTAAATTATGTCAGTGCGACCTGCTATATTTGGGCGCAGCTTTTGCTAGAATGTAAAATACTTGTACATCAGTTGCACTACATGAAACACATTAATATTTTACTATCGTGAATGACTTATTGCATTTGTGTATGTATTTATTTATTTTTCCACTGGATATTTCTTTACATTTAATAATGTAAACAGGTAGATTAGAATAGCACACTAAAATGTAAATTTAGGGACAGAATTCGGCAACGCTTCGGGAAATCTATCGCTTTCGTGAACTGCATTTTTGCAATTAAAGCTGGTGTGGGTGTGTGATTTCTGACATTTGCTAGTGTTTATGCTTAAAGGTCATTAATTATTTGGAACCTTGCTGTGTAATTAATAAAACTAATTAATATGTTGTACATCTTTAAACGTTTTGTATTCAAGCTCCCCAAAGAGGCGTGAATGAATTCGAATAAAATTTAGCTCTACCTACAAGTTGTAAGTGTAAATAAATTTTAGTTTCGTTATGACTTCCGTTTCTTTTGACTTTATTTCTTTATGGTTCTAGACTTCTAGTTCACTGCAAAGATAATAAGTAATCTATAGCACAAGAAAGTTAATCTAGGAGAAATTATGATGCAGCTAGGTTGAACTTATTACTATAATACCTCGGCATATATCCATTTTAAAATAAATCCAGTTTGATGTACATCCTCTTTGGACTCAAAAATTTTCATTTGGTATACGATATTTGCTGGAATGAGACTTACGTTCGAATTTTCACAACTGAGCACAGTAACCTTGTTTACCTCTTACGAGATAATATGCTAAGACTACCCATGAGCGTCAGTACCCTTGTTGCTATTCAGTAACCTCATAGCCCTGAATTTTTCAAGTGATTTTCTCTTTCTGGAATAAAATTTTTGTAAATTCTTTAAGAATGAGTTTTAAAGAAGGTTATGAGAAGCAACGAAGAAAATGGTTGGGATCACAAAGCGGTGGAAAAAAAAAGAAATTGTTGAAAGGTATGCAGATTATATGTGTATCCTGGACATGGCTGTAGCATATAGTACGCTGAGAAAGACAGTGTTTGCGACTGTGCAAAATAACGACGCTATTAATTCGGAAGGGGATGAAATCGATTAGCAAACAAAGGTCAAAGACATTACAGCAGAGATTCTCAACTGGTGGTAGGCGTACCACTGGTGGTAACCAAAAAAAAAAAAAAAAAAAAAAAAAAAAAAAACTAATAAATAAATAAAGTATATTTAACGATTAAGTTGCAAGGTTTATCCTAAGTATGTAACAAATATTTTTTTTTAAGCGCCTTTCATATCTCTCCTAATTTCAGCTTGCAATTCCTTACCAGAATGATTTTTTTGAATCGCGTTAAATGCAAATGAGAAGGAGTAGTATTTAAGTCGAAGTTCCACTTATAGAGACATTAGGTATTTTTCTTGGAAGCATGAGAAGTGAAAAATGAGCAGTGCCCTCGCTGGGACTCGAACCACGGGCCTCTCGAATACTCGCCGAGCGTGCTGACGTCTACACTACGAAGTCATGCTAAGAAGGTGGGAAAACTACCTTATACACTGCCTTCGGTACAGAGAGTTCAATTTACTGAATAGCGCACGTTTGCCTTTTGGATACGTCTCTCTAAGCTGTTACTACGCTCGACCCTTGATAGCTTCGCTAGCTAATTTAATATTAGGGACCAACTAGTTAGAAATTGTGTTAGCTTTAAATCTCTTTAGTTGGTTATTAGTTAAGTTCTTATTTCTTATATTTTTGAGTTTAAGCCCAAGTGGATGCTTTGTTGTACGTCCTGAGAAAGGGACCGTCTGTACACTTTTAGTTTGAGCAATAAAGGGTATTTAACCCTTCTTGAGTTTTATGTTTTTATTTCTGGACTTAAGCGATTATTCATTTAGTAGTTCACTAGGTTCCTCCACACTTAGGTAATAGATGAAAAGGAGGATCACTACAAAGTTCAAAAGTCTCGTGAAGGAAAAGAACAATTGATAGAAATTTCCTGTGATCGAACTCGAACTGAAGATTTCAAAAATAACTAACTTGTTAACTTTTGGCTGAACGGAAAGAAAGAATTTAAAGGCATCTCAAATAAAGCTATCAACTATTTATTGCTTTCCGCACAACCTATAGTGTGAACGAGGATTTCCTTCCATGTTATATTTGAAAAATAAATACAGAACAAAATTAAAAGTGGATCCTAATTTACGGTTAAAACTAAGTAAAATAAGGCCAAACGTAATGAAATTGATCTCTCTTAAACAGACCCAAATTTCACACTAAATTTTAGAATTTAGGAATTATAACTGAAATTTTGATAATTAAAATGAAAACCAATTTTTAATCTAACACTTTTATGTGTGCATATTTAATACAAATAGCCAATAGGTAATGCAAATGACAATATATATATTTTTTAAATATTTCTATTGAGAATTTGAAAACTAATCATTGTAAAATGTAGAGGTGGTATTGAAGTTTTTCAATTCTTGTTTAGATGGTATGCGTTATTCAAAAAAAAAGGTTTAGAACCGCTGCTCTATACCAAGGTTTGTAGTGCAACACCGTGCTGTTTCCTAGCAACGGAGTGCTGTTTTTGTCACTTGCGGTACTTATGTGCTTAACGTTAGTGTGAATGCAGTCTTCTGAACAGGGTCGTGCCAAAAGCCCGGGATCTCTCACCTCAGATAAGAAGTTAAGAAGTAAAAAAGCGAGTAAAATCAAGACATAATAAGTTAAATAATAACGATAAAGAGATTAGATAGTACTTGAGGGCTGGGAGGTAGCAACTTCGAAATTTGTCTGAGATGTTAAATTTGGTTGGCACGGCTCTGCTTACGAACAATATAAGTTCTGGCGTTGGTTTCCTATGTAGCTGGTAAAAGATGTCCGAATGGAGTATATTTTTAATTTTATGTAAGAAATAATGTTTCAATATGTCTGTGTACAGACTATCAAGTTGAGAGAAGAAATAGAGACTTGCTGGAAAACTTCACATTTTGACGCAATAATCTAAAATGAAAATGAAGACACATTTTTCTGGAAAAAGATGTTCAGCAATGTATATCTGCAGTCTCGAAAATGAAATTATGTATTACGTTTATGTTTCCTGTGCTTTGGTAACATAAAATGTAGGAAACATTTTTAAAAGACTTAGTGAATTATCACTTTGTCTTGCAAAGCACCACAGAGACAGGGAAACTGCTCTAAAGAACCCTTTTATTTGACTCAAATAAAAGTTAACAGAAGGCATCGTATTTACAAAATATAGCAAATATTTATGGCGGGACTTAAGTAAGTAACAGTATGTTAGCCTAACGGCTACACAATTAAAATGAGTGCTCCAGTTGGCTCGTCGGCGTGATAAGCCAAGAATAACGCAACGCCGCAGAATAGTACTTTTAGGAGAATCGGAGTTAGCAATGTGACCTTCAACAGGCAGAACAGGCTCTAATTCTACCATCTAAAACCTTCCTTTAATTATTGTATCTTCTCTACCTCATTTGAATATCGCGTGAGCTAGAAGTTTATATTCTGGTATGAAAATGAGAAATGAGGATGACAGGAAAGCGAATTAATATGAAATAACTAAACAATATCTTACACGTTGTTAGAAAGTAGCACTAACGAACATTGTGTTATCATTCTATTGCTTTTCGTATAGCCTGTAGAAATAATCAGTATTTTTCTCAAAAATAACTTCAGTTACGTTTTTGGAAAGCTTTTAAAAAGAAGTCAAAAATTAGAATGCAACACTTTCGCAGGTATAGGCTATTTGAGAAGTTTAAAAATTAAGATATTTGCTTTTCTCTTAGATTTTCCTTGACAAATATTGTTACACAGGTTTTTTTAAATTCATATTTTATAATGTTTTATTCATATTCTCAAAATTCGATATTCAATACATATACAGTATTTACAACATATACTCTTTAAAATTGTACATATGAATGTGAATTGTATATGAATTATTTCTTATTTATTATTGAATAATGGTTATGGTTGATGTAAACTAGAAATAAACCTCATGTTTATGACAGCATACAGTTTCTTAATTTTAATTCTTATATAAGCTGGTAAATGGTTTTCAGTTGTGATTTCTGTTTATTCGTGTACTGAGAAAAGCACAATAAATTCTGCTCCATTAAAAAAACATTTACCATCATTTTGTAGAGTTTAAGTTAATTAACCCATTCTCATTATTTGGATCTATAGTACAACTTTTCCTTTCCGTTAGCCCTCACCAGGATACAAATGGGTTTAAACCATTTAAAACTGAATTCTTGAAATCTTTTCATACGGAGCTTTTGGCAGCGAATCTTGCCAGTTGTACTTTTTCTCGCCCAGCTCTGCGATGTTAGTATTGCGGCATTAGTCGTTTTCCTAGACGAAATTAGAAAACGCATTTAGATTTTGAGTCAATGCTTAGTTAGACCTTTTATATTGTAATTTCTGGCTACGAACCTATTTAAACTTCTGAATTTAAGTTTCTATTATTTGAATTTCCGAAAGTGGCGGAATTTAATTTCTACGCACAAGTTGTGCATTTTTTTAATTTCAACCTTAAATAAAGCGTTCATTTAAAACCTTCTTAGGACTATGTTATACTTTAACGGACCGGGTGATAACTCGCTTGTCAGTCTAAGTAAGCTTAAAGAGCTTTAAATTAGAGTTACAAAGGATAGAGCCCTAAGATTTGATTAATTTAAGCAATCAGCAAAATAGAAAGCTTCTTCTGCCCCGTAATCAGGAACTGAGTAATACCGCAAAGATTTAATCTGCTTAACCACTCCGAATAGCCACTAAATGTACTATCAAAAGTGACAGATTATTATGATGTCCACCGAAAACATCGCGGAGAAAATGACGCAAGAGGAAAAGTCTTCGTACAAAACATCGTGGGAGAAGAGAAAGCAAAGATAAAACGTCGTAATTCTAAAGCATCGTGGTGTGAAAAAAAAAAGCGGTGCAGAACCTTCGCAATTTCAAAAAAAATGTTAAATATTGTGTAAAAAATAAAGAATATAAAAATCATCGCATGATTTCATCTGCGACATTTTCGCCGCAGTATTTGCACCTGCAGCTATTATGATTGAGATTAAATTTAAAAAAAAAAGCCTCTATCTGCAATTTTAAGAACTCAAGGACATTTCTAATAAATAGAAGATAAACATGCGGGAAAGGAATTCAAAATTAGGCAGAGTTCAACTCAGGTTTTCGAAAATAACTGAGCGTTTGGAGGCAACCAGTCTTCAAGACGAAAGAGCCAGTGCCACTCTTCCTCGAAATGCTTAGAGCAGCGGTTCTCAACCTTTTCACTAACGCGTACTATCTAAACAAAAATTGAAAACCTTTAGTACCACCACTACAAAGTACTACTACCACCACCACTCTTGAACAAAGCTCAGATCGCATAAATTTACGAGTGTTAGAGAAAAAACTCAATCAGGATGTTGAGGTTTTAATTTTAGAATTTAATAGTTAAAAATACTTTGCTTCTTTGCGTACCACCTATTTATCTCTTGCCTACCATCAGTCGTACGCAAACCACCGGTTGAGAATCCCTGGCTTAAAGTGTTTCTACAAAACAGCATCCATTTAAAGTTGAATTTTCCATAATTTTGGAGAATTCCAATATTAATTAAATTTTTAAGTTCGTAGTACGAAAGCTCTAGCCTGATCTGAAAAATAAATCTATACAACAACACTCTTATACTGAAGCCTTTTATACTTTACAGCCTCCTATTTATAGCCAATTTATAATGCTTCAACATCATTTTGATTGACACTGAAAAAGCTCTTTGATTAAATTAGAGGCCTTTTTTTTTCTGTATTTTCAATTTTACTGCTTTCTACGCTTTAGATTCTTCCCTAAAGTACGGTAGAATTTCTTGAAAATATTTAGGTAACAAGATCTCACTGGTGATCCAACGTGCGCAGCATTTTATGAATAGTTCTTTTGTTAAGGCTACCTATTTATTTCAAAGAATGGTTGAAGAAATCAGATGCCCTGATCGAGACATTTCGTTTTAAAGAAATTTATCTTCTTTTACATACTTCATGAAATTGAGCTCCATTTACATGCTTTTACTTTCTTTTCTAAGAACAGGCGCCAGATATTTGCGGGAAAATGTTTTCTCCTCGCCCAAGTAATCAAAACACGTTCCTAGAAAAAGCTTTGGATTCCAAGAATCTATTAAGTGGGTGTCTAGTCAAACCACAGCAGCAATGCTTTCCTTTCTTTTCTGGCTTCTTATTCGCCTAACACTCGCTTTAAAAAAGGAAAGGGGTAATATATATTTCTAAAGAAACCTGGGCTTGTTTATAATGCAGGAATTGTGGGAATGCATGCCTCAAATCTGAAAAATCGAAGGATGTTATTTTAGGCATTCTATAGCAATTTCATAAGTGCGAGTGTTTTCTTATTTTTTAATAAATTAATGGAAATGACAGGTTCAGGTTGAAGTTCAACTGACACCCATTGGTTCACCATTGGTCCAGCTGCACTAGCTGTCTTTATTTGAAAATGAAATTTTACATATTTACAATTTTACATATAGTTACAATATAATTGTGACAGATGGTGCCGCTCGTATTCATGTAATAACATACGTTACATAACGGTAAATTCATAATAATACTTTTACATGCATTTATAATAATATGATTATATGCATACACGCAGAAAGCAGTTTGTACATTACAGATAATACATACCGAGTACATGCAGAGAGCAGTTTGTACATGTACATACACAGAGTACATGCAGGCAGCATTTTGTACGTGAATTATTTTTCAGAAAATTTTAATTTTTCTTTTGTTTTGTTGGATCCGAATAGGTGTTCAACTCTAGTCTGTACTTTCGCCGATTTAGTCTTTCTGTCATGTAGGTCTTCAATTCTAATTTAAGTTTATAAGATATTTCTCCCGCCTTCCTAGCGCTTCTTCATGGTGTAGTGGTTCGGCACGCTGGGCCGGTATTCCAGAGGTCCGTGGTTCGATAACCGGCGAAAGCGTTGCTAATTTTTCATCTTGCCTGCTTCGAAAAATACCTAATGTCTCTATAAGTTTTGTAAAATTCTAGTATGTTCATTATTTGTTTATCTTGTTTTGCACAATTCTTCTCTTTACTTGCCAAGAATATGATTGAGAGTTCTATTTTTCTTCTTAGTTGTTTGGTTTTTAATGCTATTTGTGGGCACTGGTATATGTTGGTCTCTGAGAGTTTTAAGTGATAGTTTTCTATCAATGGGCACTTGACGATGTGGTGGTTAGGGTCACCCCTTTTCCCACGTATATACACTGGAATGAAGTATATTTCTTTTATAAAAATAAGTGGGGAAAAGGCCATGCCCTAAACCAATTGATTAGATGATTCGTACTGCTTCTGTCTGTAGTGACGTGAGGTTTAAGTTGGAAGGGGAATCTTCTCTACTTATCACTATTTTTCTACTTTTCTTCCCATACTTGTTCCCGCAGGCATTTTAAGCTGGTGTTTTAGTTGGGATCTGGGCCAAGATAGAGTTATTAGATCTGTTTCTATGTCAGTAATAGCAAATTTTGCCGCCTCATCTGGCTTTTGGTTTCCAGAAATCTCCACATAGGATTAAACTCATAAAATTGTAAGGTGTGTATCAGGATTCGAGAAGGAAATTTGGATGATAGGACAATTATGTTTTATATTCTTCATAGCTATAATCGAGGACTGGTTGTCTATATATATTTGAACCTGTTTAAGTTAGTTTTCGGCACAGTATTCTAGAGTTATTTTTATTACTGATAACTCAGTTTGGAAAATACCATTCTGATTTCCAAGTTTAACTTTTCGTATTATTTTAACTTGGGAATTAGTATGAATGGTGGATGCCCATTCAACTCCTTTTTGCATTCTGGAACGGTCTATATATGCGCACGGGTAGTAGTCTCTAATTAGCGTATATTTTGCAATATAAGTTGATTTTTAGTTTACTGCCAGGTGCCTTCTGTATGGATTGCTAGAAGGTTCATGATTGGAAAGTTTGAGGATTCTATCTTTTATGGAACAGTTACTTTTGAGCCTTAAAAACCGTGACTTTGGTGTGTTCCACTTGCTCCGTTATGTGCAGGGGGTGTTGGGAAGGTTTTGGAGAATATTACGGTTTTAGACTTTTTCTGGCTAATAGTTAATTTCAGATTTTTACAGAAGGAATCGAAGATACGTAGGGTTTCGTTAGAAATTTTTTCTAAGAGGTTCCTGGTTCGTTCTCATATGATAAATGCAGCGTTGCCCGTAAAAGCTAATACTTTTGAATGGATTGGCCAATTGTAGTTGGTGATGGAGTTGAGAGTTGAATTCCTTAAGTCCTCACTCAGGCATGAAGCCTCTTTGGTAATTTTCAGTTATTCTATTGCTATGAATAATTATGCTTTTTCTGTTGTGCAAGAAATTCTATAATATGATGAATGTATATTTAGGGTTCGAGTCCCTGAAGGGCTGCATAACTGCAGACCGCCGCATAAAATCAAATGTCTTTTTCAAATCAGGGCAAATTAATGTTGAATGTAAATCTTGATTTCTGTTTTTCGGTATTTGAACCTGTTGTCAGTTGAATATGTAGTAGTCTTGTTGAGTAAGAATGCCAACTGGTTTTTATTTATCCTGTTTTAAAGCAGTTTGGAAAGGTTCCTAGCTGCAGGCATTTATTACATAGATTTGTGAAAATATTCCTGTTTAATTTCTGAATTACTTGAGTTAATTTAGTGTTGATTCTATATGGGCCTGGTGCTTTGTATTTGGAATTTTTTTATAAAATCCGTACATTCTTTTATTGTGAATGATATGTCTTTTGAAGTATTAAGTGTATTTGTATTGTTTTTTATTAATTGGTAGTCTTGATTATCTTGTGATGGATCATCCGAAATAAAAATGCTTTTCGTTATTTCCATTATCATTGCAACGGTGGTATTATCTTGTGATGAACTGTCTTATCCTGGGAATTGTAGTTCGGAGTCTGAGTTGGGTGAGACTGAAGACTTGTTTGCAGAGATTTTATAAATATATCCTATGTGTTTTTATCTAATTGCGCAATATTTTTTATTAATTAGCTATTATTCTTGGCTGTCAATATTTTTAGTATTATTTGAACTGAAAATCATACCTTCAAGTTATTGTATTGTTGTTTCTAACTGTAAATCTAATCCACAGAATTCTCGATTTTAGCATCTTTATAAATTCTTAGGTATCCTTAGGGGATTGTTTTGTATCAGCTTGTTCTTCTCTGCAAGAGTCATGAATATAAAATATGTGATAGTAAACATATTTTATGCTCACTTTATAATGAACTTCGTCGACCGTTGTATACTATATTTTCCTTAATGGAAATGACAGCAAATCAACATTGCAATAGGCGGAAAAATTAATGTATTTTATAAGGGTTCCTAGCCAGCTTTGAATGCGAAGAAAGATATCGCTCGATCAATAGTGGTCACAACCTTTATTTGCAGACATGGAATCTCTAGATCGATTGCGCCCATTATTGGCTGAGTGCCTCAAAACAATGGTACTTCATTCCGAATTCAGCTCTTGCTGGTCGGACGTACTGGCTGCATGGAGTTTATCTGTAAGGGGAATGCGAGCCAGTTTTTCTAATGGATTCTCTCCATGAAGGTATTCTTCCCTTAAATTGATTATCCTTTCATATTTGCCGTAATAAATTAACAACTTTCGGATTGTTTTAAAGTCGAAGCAAGACGTCACAAGTTTTCTAATTTCTTCAAAAGCAGAATGGAAATGCACCATTTTTTGCCTGTTAATGTGCTCCATTGATCGTATTTTCCTAAACAGTTTTAAGATATTTTCTTCCTCTTTCCAGCATGCCTTCATGGTGTAGCGGTATCACACCTGGCGCGTATTCGACAGGTTCAGGTTTTAGTCCCGGTGAAGGTATTGCATATTATTCAAACCTCCGGCTTTTTTTAAAAAAAAAAAAAAAAAAAAAAACCAAGGACTTTGCAAATGGCGCCAGAACTAAAAAGTGGTGGAAGATAATTCGTCAACACCAGGATTTGGCTGGATCCCCTAATCCCCAGAGGCCGTTTAAAAGGGGAAGTATATAAGATATTTTCTTTCTCTTTTCCACATGCCTTCGTAATATAATTGGAGGCATACTCGACGCGTATTCGAGAGGTCCAGGGTTCAAGTCCCGGCGAGAACACTGCACATTTTTCACGTCACCGGCTTCAAAAAAAAAAAAAAAAAAAAAAAAAAAAAAAAAAGCCTAAAGACTCTACACAGTTGATGCAGCTTTTATTATTTAAAAGCTGCAGACATGGAGTAAATTTAATTGCAATTACTGAAGAAGGTATAAGTGAATTCTCTTATTGCCTAAATGATGATAATATCGGATCTTTTTTTCAACTTTCAAACTGATTACATTTTTTTAATAGCATGTGACTGAAACGTAACTTTCGAAATAAATACGGAAATTTAAAGTAATTTAGCACCATCCGGTGTCGAGTTTCTAAGATGAAATAATGTTATGCTTCAATGTTAAATGCGAAAAAAAACCAGAGAGATAAATAGAATTAATAACTGTTAAAAAGACAAAATAACCGAAGTGTACTAATTCTCTGTGTCAAATATTAGTATCAAGTAAAATGTTCATTGTAATATTACGATTATTCTTCGGAATATATATCCTCGAATAGGAGCTCTACCAGAGGCGAATTTCGTGCTTTCAGGGAGATTGATTTGTTAAATCTCGGATTTGCAGACTCATAGTGTAATAAAAGGCTGACTATGAAGGCCGATTATAGCACCTTTAAAATCCTGTAACCCAAAAAGGCTGAAAAAGTTAAACTTAGGCCTCATGTAAGCTCAATGAAATTAATAGAAACATTTTCTTCCTTTGTATGGGTTCACTTAATTTGCATAACAAATTATTTTAAGTTTTGTACCTTTCTTGAATCTCTAATTTTGCCCTCGAATTTCCTCGCCAGGATGCAAATTTAAAGTTAAGTGAAATAAGTATACAGTCAGACAAATCATGTAGTTTATTCCGAGCGTGATTTCGCTAGCGAGGGCATGTTACATTTTTGCCCTTGCTGTTACGCTGAGTTTCTGATACGCCATTTGGCCATTTAATAAGTACATCGCCGGGTAGGTTGTTGAGTCAGCCTAATTAACCTTAAATTAAATTGTTAGAATTATTGTGTAAATATTCTTAAGTTCCATCGCAAGTCGTCTGCGTTGTTGTAAGCACGAAGTTCGTGCATTTGTGTTCAGAGTTTGACGAATACTTAAGAAATACTATGAGGTTATTTTCCCCTTCTGTGCTAGTATTCTTTTACGCCTGTGCGAGAAGTCGCCAGGTTCCCTGGTAAGATCTCGTTAACTGTATGATAGCTAATAAGGTTAGATCTTATATCTTCTCAATAAAAACGTTTACTAACTATAATAATACTAAAACAAAATATTTTCAGTTTTATGCAGTATTTGAAAAGCATCGTTTAGATTGAAATATTTTAGAAGTGGTATAGTATAGTATATTTAATTATGACAAAGCACTCAAGGGCTATCTGCCTAAGGAAAGGAATGGCTTCGTGGAGGACTTTCTAAAATTTTAGCTGTGATAATGACATTGTTACATACATTGTGGAAAATAAGATTCAGAGCTCTTTGCTTTAGAGTTTATGCTGTCTAAACTCGGTTTAAAAGTTTAATACAAACGTCATTAACTTTACATACATTCTATTTATTTAAATTGTTTTAAATGAGTTCTTTTAAATAATATTTCATATATATTCTTAAACTTCATTTTAAACTTAGAAAATGCCTATAATAATATGTGTCTAAGAGCCAACCGTTTTTGCTCTGAGTAAAATTACAATAAAAACTCTTGGGAGGACGTAATTACTATATCCAGCTAGTAGCTATATCCATGATTTGAATTACGATGAGATGATGCCCAGTTAATTGTTTACGTTTTTTCCTAAAAAAATGCAGGTAGCCTGTATTTTGTGATTTGCTTAGTGATCCCATTATTTCCTTTCGAAATATGTTGTTTCCGTCCTTCTGCCTTACTTACATATGCAATAATAGTACTTTTATATAACCAAGTTGTAGTCCAAGCACTAGAGTTAAAGTTTACAAATCATCACATATCTGTCTGCTTTTTATAAGCTTTTTTCCTTCTAGGCTGATTTTTACAAGAGGCTGCTTTATATTTTCATGATTTTCTATCACTTACGTTACATATCCAGCAAGAAAAGGTGTAAATATGTTGCCGTTGTGCAATAAAAAAACAACTGAACAAGAAAAATAAATTCATAGTTTTATAAATAAGAGGAAAACGTAATAAAGGCTCAAGATTATATGTAGAGATAGAGAGTATTCATTTATGAAATTCCGAAAAATACAGCCAAACTGGCAATTTTTATGGTCAACAGGGGTGTGCCGAGGTTTTCAGCGAAGAGGATTAACTATGAAGAAAAATTTTGAGCCTCTCTAAGACGACCGCGCAGGGACAGCGAATAGCTGTCTTCTCAGAGAGGTAAAATTCACGTTTGATTTCGTAGGTTTTATTTAAATATGGCAAAGCACTTGACAGATACCTGCCTATGGAGAGGAATAACCTTCGTGGAGGGCTTTCTAAGAAAAACTGGCTCGTATACATGCTACACATGTGGGAAAACACTCATGCAGCCAACCTGTTTGCCGGTATTCGAATCCCATACCGAACTATCATTATTCAACGACTTTACCGCTCGGCCGCTAGACGGCAAGGTGAAAGTTCAGCAATGGTGTTTATTTATGTTCGCAAAAATATTGATCACTTTCAGAAGTGGTCTTCTTAAGTAGGTGGTCGTCATAACAGGGTTTACTGTATTTTGAACTTGAAGACTAGCGATGTAATTTAAAGAATAATGAGTGCAATAATAGTTAAAATGCTCTAATGAATTTATGAAAATTAGTTAAAGAGAAGAACCAAATAAATAAATTGTTTTGAATATAATGTATGTCATAAAAATAAATGATTAGTTAAAAACTTTTTATCTTAAAAAGAGCGCATGGCTAGCAAAACAGATTACTTCTTATTTTACTTATCATAATCATCTTAATTTTGAAATTGTAACATAATAGTCCACTTTGGAGTAACGGGTATAATGTTTCGCCTTTTATCATCATTTTTTTGTCTTTTTAAAATATATTATCCTAAAAAATAATGATAGACAAGCGATCGAAACCACAGGGATGTGACACTGACAACCAAAGAACGCATAGTCATAAAACAGCATCAGGGATTCCTTTCGCATGCTCCGCAATGACTTCTTGTATAAGGGATATCTTTTTGTACCTCTTCCCTCTTCATAGTTTAAAGTTAGAATTACTGCATCAATATATTGAACTTCGCATTATTTCCCTATCATAAGAGCGCCTTCGACGAACTAAAATAGAATAGAACTCAAATTTGAATCAGTTTTGATTATAAGAGTCACGAGAAAATTAAAATCTCCCTTTCCCGCGAAACCCCGACTACACTAGAATGAAGCGCGAAATCAAAACAGGTAAAATTACGCTCCTTATAATGCTTTGAACGTTAAGTAAAAATATACATGAAAATGTGAATGCATAAAATGTCAGGGAACTAACTTAGTCCCTGTAATCCACTAGCGACATGCCACTGATGGTCAGACTCTCATACAGAACTTTCAAACTACTGTTATTCGGCTACTGATTTCAGAAGCTGTTTTACTCATAGGCCGGTGCAAGGGAAGCTTCCTTCATCACTTCAGTGTTTCACAGAGAAGTAGATTGTAATGATATTGCGATATAAATTCCTTTTCTCTATTTAAAATATCTAAATCTAACCTGTTGTATCTGAATTGATTCGTCACAACTGCCATACAGTTTTCTGTTCATGAGAACTGTCTTAAAACTTGGGATGAATTGCGGGGGGGGATGCCCTGTTTTTGGTAAACAATTTTAATTCCAGTTCTCATTTTCCTAAATTCTAAAACGGACTAATTCTTGAAGTTCTTCACTTTTTTTTTCATTGATATATATGTTCCGCTTTAAGCCTCATTTCTTTGTGAATTGCTTCGCTGTAGCTTCTTAAATTTTCTTTTTCTCTATTTTTTACGCCAACAGTATATAGATTTCATTCGTTTGTCAGCACCAGAAGAAGGCGGTACGATTAAAATCTTTAAAACCGTTTCCCTGTCAAGTTTCATTTATTAGGCCAGTTTGTGGCGATTTGTTCAGCATTTCGGGTAGATACTGCTTGAATTTGCAAACTGAAAACCTTTCCTTACATAAATATATTTGAAATACAATAACAAATTGCGTATTTTACTGCATTATTAAAACTTAAATGTATAAGAATAAAAGTACAAGGGAACTTTGTATGTAAATGTTCAAATGAATCACTTTTCAAGAGGTACGAGATTTTGCTTCTGTATTCATAAACACAGAAGATTTTTCTTACCTCTGGAGATTTCGGCGCTGTTTTTAGTTGCATGCCTGCTACCAAGTTCCTTTTCAGAGAAGCGATTCGAAAGTTATAACAACCCAGTTGTATTGCTTTATTGATATGAAACGTCTTTATCACTCCAAAAACTGTTTCTTAAAACAAAATTATAATGTTTAAAACTCGAGTAGTATGCTAAATTTGAGCCGAATAAGGTAAGTAAGGTAATAAATGAATGATACAAAAGTAATCAAATTAAAGAGAAAAGAACATAAATAGTTGCAATAAAGTACGGAAGCAAGGAAAATAAAATATTTAAGCTTTTCCATTGCAGTAAAATACGTTCCAAACAATTTTCTCTAGAAAGATATTATGCGCTAACTAAAAAATGTTTCGTCATTCGATTGCGGTAAAATTTTCTGAACTTAATAAAAGCATCTGTTAAGTTATAATCATTTTTGCCTAGCCATTGGAAATAAAAAAAGGTTATAATCATTTCAATAAATAAAGAGCGAAGTAAAATGATGCCCTTTAAAACCTTTTTATTGACAATACCTGCTTTAAAATCAAGAAAACTGTTATAACACATAAGAACAATGCATATAATTTGACGGTGGTCAACAGACAACTTCAGTGCAAGCGCATGCATTTTTCGGCAGAAAGCTATTTCGAACGGAAAAAAATTAAACTATTTTTCACGATTACTTCAGTTGTTGTATAGAACATTATATTCAGTTGTTGTATAGTTGGATTACATTCATGAAGAATACTTTCTTTATATCCTTTGAACTTTTGTCGTCAAAAGTTACCGAACATTAATACAGTTATACGTTAATATTATTGAATACAGCATAAGAGTTAAAATTATATAATACAACCTAAGTAAGCTATTTAGAAAATAAATAATTACATTTGAAAAAGAATCAGTTTTCTGAGTAGTCACATCAAATCTTTTGCCGTCTTAGGTGATCCATAAGCCCATTCTGCAGTAGGTTTAAAAATAATCAAGGGAGAGCGTTTTATTTAAAAATTCATAAATTTTGATAGTGGCATATCGGCTAAAGGGCAGATCGCCTTTTAAGGATGTAAAGTTTTACGAACGTTTATTTTATTTTAAAACTTTCTCTTATTTTCCACTTCCGGCCAGAGTAAATGCATTAAATTGTTTATGCAAATTGTACTTGTTAACGCTTAAGTATTTAAATTGCGGCTTTTCGACAAGAACAGCGTTTAGATGGAGAGAAAGTGAGCCTCCCTGCCACTGTCTTCCACGCGAGCTTTGAATCAGTTGATGTCCGCCAGAGGTTTAGTCCTCTCGATAATTAAAACGTATTGTAGCTTTCCGTAGTTTGCGCTCTACATACGTAATAAACTAAAAGACAAACCTTAGAGTCAGTCATCTGTATAAAGTATTCAAAATTAGCTCTTATTTAAATTTAGTTAGTTAGTAGTTCTTATATTTTTACGTTCAGACTACAAGTGGTTGGTCTTTTTATCCCGAAGCGCGGGAGCGCCTGTAATATGGCGGAGAATAAAGGGTAGTTAAACCCTTAGAATCGTATTTTACATTTCCACAGAACATAGCTTCCAGTAAGTTCACTGTTCCCATTCAGGACCCATCATATTCGCAAAGCAGATAAGGAGGAATAGTAGTCCTGATAGCCTGATTGTTGCAAAGTTAATTTTTAAGTTGAATATTTTCCCTGTTCTTGTTAAATACTGCTAGTGGTCAAATATCTGTTGATTTTAGTCTTTGCTTTATGTAATACTGATTTTAATCAAGACAATAATTCACCGGCATTCTTGAAATATTTCGGTGGCTGTTAATTGAGAAGAACTTTAACACTTTTAAGGACATAGTTACAAAATACACGCTGAACTGTAAATTTTGAATAAAAGCTTTTCGGAAGTTAAATTTCTTATGTGGGAAGCTAACAAGTACGTCAATTTGTGGAGTCATTAGGCTTTTTTGAACCATGAGATGTGAAAAATTTTCAGTGCCCTTGCTGGAAGTCGAACCCAGGACCTCTCGAATACGCTTCCAATTACATCATGAAGATATGCGAAAAGGAGGCAGACGATACCCTATATACTCCCCCTTTTGAAAGGCGACTGGGGATTAGGCGACCCAATCGACAAATCCTGGTGGTCCATCGTCCAGGCGCCACTTGTAGAGTCATTAGGTTGTTTTGAAAGCAGGAGACGTGAAAAATGTGCAATGCCTTCGCCGGGACTCGAACACTGAGCTCCTGATCCATAAGGTGAGGCCCCAATACGTGTCGCATGCAGGTAGGAAAGGGAGGAGGGGCCATTCCGCGCTAGAAGTGAAGCACTGCTTTGAACTTGGGTCACCAGACGGGGTGTTTTTTGTTTACATTCAGAAGCTCGCTTGACAAAATTCTGATAGTATTTCGACACACGACAGTTCCATAGAAATCGAAAAAGGGACACTCTCGCATGAAAGAAACATTCATAGTGTGATGGATAATAGCAATTTGTATAGTTTACTGACATTTACGCAAAAATCACATCTTGGTTATTTTTTGATAACTAACAACAGCGATTTTGATTATGAATTTGTTTTATAAAATTCTAAGCTGTTGCACTACAAAAATATAGATTTTAAGAAAATTGCTAAAAGAGATCTGCCAAAATTTATTTTCTAGAAGATTTGAAAAGTTTGAAACTTGATGGCTAAATGTAAATATAAAATTATGTATGTTAAAATATTTGTAATTAGGCACATAGGTCAGATTAAGTTTTTATTAAATAGAGTAACGCATGCAAGGGCTATCTGCCTAAAGAGAGAGATGCCATCGTGGGGATATTGTGAAGAAAAACTGACCTTTGAGTGGGTATTAAAAATAATACTTATAATTTTCATTCAAATTATATTCATATATATTTTTTATGCAAAACTTTCGGGTGTATGCTAAATTAGTGTAAATTACTTTACACGAAAAATATAGTGAATGCACAGAAATTAAAGATTTGCACATGCCGGAAATGATAAATAGGAAATATGTATGGGTATTTATGCATGTGCTTGCAAAAAGCATGTATCTGCCTTTGACAAAATACTTAAATATTCATTAAATTATTTATAAATGTATTTGAAATGAAGAATTTATTCACTTATAAACAACTGTGATAGTACTGTGAAGAAATCTAATGATTAAATGTATCTAATTTATAATGATTATAAATGTTATCTAAATATATAATAACCTTAATATTGAATTGTAAACATAAATTGAAATCTTGTTGACAAATACGTTATAAAACTATTTAAGCAAGAATTGTTCGTATTGGAAAGCAATCTGTTAAAAGGTATTGTAAAGCAAATGCTATGAGATGCGCACTTAAGAACGTAATAAAGAGTTTTGGAATATGTATTGTTGAAATGAAGGGTAAAAAAAATCTGATAAGTATAATTAAAAGAATTATTCCCTTTACATTTTATAATAACTCAGTTACAAGTTTTAAATAATACTTAAAAAAAAAAAAAAAAACTTATTCCCTTTCAGAAATGTTCAGAGAAAGTCAAATACTATTTTCCTAATAATTCTCTAATTTAAAATGAACCGAATAGAGCATTAATTATAAATTGACTTACATTTTTCGATTTAAAAGAAGCCAAAAAATCATGCCATATTTAAGAAAGTATTTTAGGAAGAAGCTCTATAAATAGAAAAGAAATAATGCATAATTTTAATATTAATAATACAATAAACTTTGATCTTAATTTTTGTACCTTAACCGAATAAAATCGAATTACCTTAATTTTTTTTTCTAATGTAATTAACGAAAACTTGTGAAAATATTTCATTCAAATTAAACCATTCTGAGAAAAGTATAGCATTTAATTCCGTTCAGAATGAAATGTTGTTTAAAAATATGTTGTTTTCACATACTTAGGACTCTGAAGTGTTGTAGAAAAAGAAAATATATACATTTATATGTATATTTGCGAGGTAATTACAAAATATTTACACCCGAACGCGTCAAATCCCATAGAACTCAATGGTAAATGACCCAATGTTTTGGTCACCACGTAGGGCTCGCCGGTGCTTCAGAGCAGGGTACGGAGAAACTTGTTTAGGGCGACTCCTTCTTACTTCCTACCTCCATGACGTGTCGAGTAAGCTTCCAGTTGAATGTCGATTCCATACGTGTCGAGTATGCTTCCAATTACACCACGGAAGCATGAGAAGAAGAGGGAGAAAATACCTTATAAATTACAAAGAAAGGATAGTAATAAAAAAAATCAGTAAAATAATAGGAAGGAAGAAAAACAGGACAAAATCTTGTTTGTCTCGATTTAAATGGATTATCCAGAGTGAACCAGAGTATTTCCTTTGTTCAGAGATTAACTGTGAAGCCATCATTTCCGAAAAACTAAATATCAAGCTTTGGATGGTATTATCTCTGTTTCGTCTTTTCTTTCTCGTTAGAAAAAGTTCTGCTCTCCTCCCCAATATATTTGTTTTAGCTTTTTGCGCAAAATAGTGCCAGTTCTAGACAAAACACTGGTGCAGACAATGCTACATCAAACCATGCATGCGATGTTCACTGCTACGCCCTTCAGGGTTCATTTGCCTTTCTTTGAAGAGCACATAGAATTATAATTTAGTTGTTTTTCCCTGCTACTCCCGAAAAAGAGCTTTCGCATTTTAAAGAAACTGCATAACTCTTTAACCTAGCTGACTTTCATGTTTTTGTTTCGTTGCGTTTTGTTTTTGTTTTTTCCACATAGTTTATGTTTACTTTTTTATAAATTAAGTTATACGCATTAGTATGTAAAAGAGAAGCGACAATAAAACTCATGATGTCTGTCACATAACTAATTGATTAGTACCGAATAATTTCCTCTTCTCTTTTAATAATACGCGTTAGCGTCCACAGTAAAAACAACAGCAAGTCACAAATTTCCAAGCACCGACAAATTAACAATAACTTGAACTTGATTTTTTGTAATCGCGAGTTACTTACTACAACAAAGGAGAATTATTTGTTCTGTAGAAAAAGCAAATTTTATGAATGCAGAATTGTGCAATCGCTTTACTTTACTCGCGGAATTAAAATTTGCAGGCTGTGGGGTGATAACAGTTCCACTATTAATACACTAAACATAAAATATTCTAAGCGGAACGTAATTATTTTTTTCCATAATTGTTTAACTATTGCAGATTTCTTTACATGTCAAGACCATGCATTCTTCTATCCACCAAAGTAAGAGTTCAAGCACAATGAGCAAAAGTAACTTTTAAAACATTTTTATGATTTTCGCTTTAACCTAATCATCCGTAAAACGATATCCTTATCTGAAGGAATCCCTGTAGGAGATATAATAATTAGTTTTTCTTTAAACTTTATAATGAACTAACAAGCAGAAGAAAAAAGTCTTCGCCTCTCCACTGGGGTAAAAAAAAAAAAACCCCTCTCCCCACAAAAATTAAATGCATTTGAAATAATAATTAAATATATAGGAAAACTACTACTTGCTAAATTAACTGAAATTAACTGTGGTTTCTTGTGAAACTGCCAAGCGATTTATAACCTTTTCTATTAATACAACTCCAACCCAGAAGAAGGTTTAAACAACATGTTTTATTAAAATATCACACTTAACAATTTGCCTCCCAATTGTGGTCAACGACACTGACTGCCGTACCGAAGGGCCCGGGTTCTAATCCCGGAGAATGCGTGGATATTTATTTGTAAATGTATAGCGAGTGTACGGCATAGGGGTACTCTAAATATGCGGCGAGCCGAAAGTTCTCTCGAGAGGTTGTGGTAGGCCCTCGGGTCGGTCCCTCTGAAGTGTTCTCCTTCAAAATTGGGGGCGGAACTGAGCAAAGTCGTTCTGTCACCTGTATAGTGCCCAAGACTCTTGCCAACGATAGGTGCAATCTTGCTGTAGAAAAAGAGATAGAGGGCGCTGCGCCGCCCGTATATGCAGCTAATTAAGAGTTTTCTCCAGAGAGAGTTGAGAGTTTGATGAGAGTGGTTGAGAGTGGCATAAACTAGATACTATGTAATCCGTACTATATAATACTTGTAAATAGTCTTCTCTTCATTAAATAGATTTAGTTAAAGGAAAGTGTCTTTATTTGGCCAATGGGAACACAAGAACCACCGATAATAGAAGATTAAGTAAGTTATTACATACATCAAGTTTTTGGTGCATCGGCCGGAAAGGTGAGTCATTTCATTTTATCTGCATGTAATTTATCTTTGAAAATGAGTTTTGAAGAAACCGTCGAGAGAAATAGAAAAATTAGAGGTTCGGTTCGCACCAGTGTAACAAAGTTAATAAGGAAATTAGAAGAGGAATTGCAAAGCGAGAATCCGAACCTAGAAATGTTGCAGGAATCTCTTTCAGTGTTAATCGAGAGAGAAACTAGCTTGTTAAAATATGATGAAGTTATTAATGCTCAAAGCACTGTTCAGGAATTAGAGACAGAAGTAGAACATTGTTCAGAATACAGCGAATCCATCATTAGATGTAAATCGAAAGTCAATAGATATATTCAAAATGTGGGTAAAACCGGAACAACTTCACAAGTTTCGGAAATCAAAACTAATTATAATACTAAATTGCCTCGCATTACCTTAGAAACTTTCAGCGGCGATTTATGTAAATTTACTGAATTTTGGGCTCAGTATAACGCTGCCATTCACGAAAACAATACGCTTCAAGATGTTGAGAAGTTTAACTATTTAAGATCTTTACTCACCGGTTCAGCTGCAAAAGCTATAAGCAGATTGCCATTAATAGGAGAAAACTATATAAAGGCCATCGAAATCTTAACTGACAGATTTGGGGAGAAAGAAATATTAGTTAGCGCGCATATGAACGTTCTCCTAGCTTTGGAGCCAGCACGTCGTTCAAGTGATGTATCCAGTTTAAGAAAACTATATGATGAAATAACGGTTCAAACAAGAAGTTTAGAGACATTAGATATTAATTTTAATTTTTATGGCAATCTATTACTTCCTATTTTATATAAGTGTATGCCGCAAGATTTAGGGTTACAGTTTAGTAGGGAGTAGAAGGTCGGCACAGTCAACAGTGTCAGATGTATTGTTGTTTCTAAAGAGAGAAGTAAAAGTGCGCGAAATTCATTAACTCTGGGTCTTAAACAACAAACACTTTTGATAACAAGTGAAAGAAATACCGACAACTATCGTAAGAGTGTTGCTCCAATTAAAAAGAAAATGGTATCAGCGGCGACGCTTAATGCATCAGTCGAAAATTATATGTGCGACTTTTGTCTTAAATCTCACCTCTCAAAAGACTGCGACTTAAGTATTTCAGAGAAACACAAAGCGTTATACGATCAATTTAAGTGCAAGCGCTGTTTAAAAAAGGGTCACAAAAAACCATTTTGTAAGGCAAAATGGGTTAAATGTAATATTTGCAATCTTTGTCGCATTTAGAGAGCCTGTGTGATGCAAATGTGTAAGAAAATAAATCCATAAAAAATACTGCAAAAGAGACAAACGTTAGTTCACTATTCCTCGAAACACTGAGCAAGCAAATTCCTAATGACGTGATTTGTAATCAAACATTGAGAGGTCAACTGGTAGGAAATAATTCCACATTTAACGTTAGGCTGTTATGAGACAGCGTCCGAAAGATCTTATGTTTGTCAGTCTATTTCCAGAAAAGCAAGTTTTCCACCCATTGGTAAAGAAAGATTAAGAATTCATACATTTGCATCTTCGAATCCGCCAGTACGAGAGTTTAAAAGGAAAAGAATTTCTTTAAAAATTAAGACCGGGTTCACTCTAATCATCGAAGCACTTGAAGTAAAAACCATATATTCCAATGCATTACCGAGACCATCTGCAGAAATTATAAACAAGCTTCGCCAACAAGGATTTCACTTATCTGACAGCTGCGATAGTGAAGTGGTAGAGGTACAGATTATAATTGGGAATGATTACTTGAACTGCATTTTAAGGCTGAAAACACATTGGTTAACAGACTATTTAGTATCGCATGAAAGCATATTCGGTTGGACGTTGAGTGGTAGAGTGGGGGGAGAGAATAAGAAGTTAAGTTCAGGGTCAGACTCCACCCGCTTGTTTATACACATCGATTCGGAAGAGGAATTAAAAATATCGGAACAGATTCGTCAGCTTTGGGAGATTGAAAGTCTAGGAATTTCTGAATGCGCGTCGGAAAGGAGTGTTGCCGATAAGTGAATAATTAAACAATTTGAAGAGGATTTGAAATATGTAGACGGGAGGTATGAGGCTCGCTTGTTGTGGAGTCCAAAGCATTTGGAAAATAATTTTGGTTTAGCAAAAAGGCAGTTCGAAAGGGTGCAGCGAGAGTTAAAAGGTAACAGCTTTGTGAGGGAACAGTTTATGGAAATAATTAAATTTCAGAACAAAACAACATTATTCAAGATAGTGAGGATACGAGAGAGGAATACTTTATGCGATTCCGAGGAGTGGTCCGTAAAGATAAAAAAAGCACTCAAGTTCGAATAGTATTTAATTGCAGCAGTTGCGAAAGAGGAAAGCTATCATTAAACGATTGCTTAGAAAAAGACCCAAACCAAAATCCGAATATTTTGGATATCATTCTCGCCTTTCGAAAATTTAAAATTGGATTCTTCGGTGACATAGAAAAGGAGTTTTTGATGATTGGGATAGCAAGGGAAGATAGGCAATATTTAAAATTTCTCTGGTATCCTGATAATGACAGTGAGAACTTTAAAATTATGCAAATGAACAGAGTATTATTTGGATGTAATTGTTCACGGTTTTTATTGAGTGCAACGATCAAACATCATTTGAAGAAATATGCGGAAACAAACAAAAACTGTGTCGAGATGTTAAATAGCTCACTGTATGCAGACAATTTGTGTTATGGAGGGGAAAGTGTAGAATCAGCTTACAATCTTTCATCAGAGGCGGTATTTATTTTGAGAGACGCGAGTTTCAATTTGAGAAAGCTAAACACTAATTCTAAAGAGCTGTATGACTTCTGGCTTCAGAAAGGCTTGTGTGAAGAAAGTAGGTTTGAGAAAGATAGTAAGTTGAAAATTTTAGGCATGATGTGGAACTTAGAAGAGGATGGTTTGTAGACGTTACATCATTGTTGAGTAGTTTAGAATCGTTGAGAAATAGCAAAAGATCGGTGTTAAGCACAGCAGTTAAGGTTTTTGACCCAGTCGGATTTATTTCTCCATTTGTGGTTCGAGTTAGGAGACTGATGCAGGAAATATGGGAGAGAGGTTTGGAGTGGGATGCAGAGTTGCCAAAGGAGTTAAGGTTCAAATGGATAAAGTGGTGCGCTGAAATTAAGGAATTAAACGCGTTGAAAATAGAGAGGTACTACTTTCCAGAAGTTCTAAGTAAAGGTCAGTCGGTTGAAATTCATATTTTCAGTAATGCATCAGTAGTGGCATATGGAGCGGTGGCATATTTTAGATATAAGAATGAAAGAGGAGAGGTATGTACTTCGTTTATAATGTCGAAGATTAGGATAGCTCCGTTAAAAAGTTGTCCCTCCCTAGGCTGGAATTGATGGGGGCTGTAATTGAAGCTAGGTTAGGGAAATATTTATTGAAAATGTTTCAGGATTTGGTAGGTAGGTTAGTTCTGTGGACGGACTCCGAAATTTGCTTGTGGTGGATAAAGGGGTCAGCGCGTGAGTGGGAGCAGTTCGTGTCGAATAAAGTTGCAGAAATACAAAACTGTACCTCGCCTGATAAGTGGAAATATTGCCCAGGGTCGGAAAACCCAGCAGATAAATTAACTCATGGTGAAACAGCAAATGCATTGGTGAAAAATAATAACTAGTGGCATGGTCCATCATGGTTGAAAGATTCTAAAGATCAATGGCCTGAGCAGAAGTTTAAAGTAGAAACTGATACTCAAAATAGGGAACGTTTAAGCACTTATGTTCAGGTGACTATTCCAGAAGAAGAAAATGCGTTAAACATTACCAAATTCAGAAGTCTGGGAAAATTGTTGAGAGTTACAGCTTGGGTAAAGCGGTTTGTCGCCAAGCTAAGAAAACGTGTCTGTGAAGAAGGTTCTCTTACTGTATTGGAGATCCAAGAAGCTGAGGAGTACTGAATAAAATAAGTACAGAGAGCAAATTACTTTTCGGATATTCAATAACTAGAGAGGAATAATCTAATAACACCAGATTCTCAGCTTTACAGTTTAGCAGCATATCTGGACAGTAGAGATATTTTGCGTGTCAGAGGTCGTCTGGAACAAGCAGAATTAATATATGACGAAAAATAACCCATTATTCTGCTGAAAACGAAGTTCACCGAAACTAGTGATATTTAGTGAACACATAAAAGTATTCCATTCAGGAGTCATGGCTACGTTGTCCAAAGTCAGGAATAAATTTTGGATACCTAAAGGAAGACAAGTAATAAAGAAAGTTATTAACGCTTGCCTGGTGTGTAAAACGTTCGCAGTGAAGCCCGCCAAACAGTTAACGGGTCAGTTACCCAGAGATCGTGTAGTCCAAAGTAATCCTTTCACACTTGTAGGCATCGACTTAACGGGAGCAGTTACTATTAGAGAAAAAGCGGATAACCGCAAAAAGGTGTACATAGCCTTATTTACATGGGCCGTCACTCGTGCTGTACACATTGAAGTGGTTTCCGATATGTCAGCAAAAAGTTTCATTTTTTCATTACGACGTTTTTTAGCAAGAACAGAGAGCTGCAAAGTGATTTATTCAGATAATGCCAAGAATTTCCGCAGCACATGTGAAATAATTAAAGGATTTAAAAGAATCAAAGCACAGCAAAGTGTGAGAGATTTCTTGACATCCAAAGACGTAACTTGGAAATTCATACTTGAGCGTTCCCCATGGTGGGGAGGGTTGTGGGAGCGTTTGATGAGAAGCACCAAGAAACATCTGAAGAAAATCTTAGGGAGAGCATTACTGACTTTTGAAGAGCTCTCTACAATATTAACTGAACTCGAATGTGTGCTAAATAATAGACCTTTAACATACGAGAGCAACGAGCTGGGTGAACCTCGCCCGCTCACACCTTCACAGTTTTTATTGCCAGGACGTGATACATTTAACTTTCCCAAGCATTTCTTGGAAATTTTTAACAAGGTGTCCGACAAAGAGACTTTAACTAGGAGAAAGCTTTACCAATCTAAGCTCTTAAAATTAACATGTATCAAGTGGAAAGAGCAATATTTACTCCATCTTAGAAATGCGCATAACTTTGCTAATCCTAAAACTGAACCTTAAGACTGGAGACGTTGTGTTGGTAGAAGGACCAAAACAATCCAAACTACTTTGGGACATGGGTGTAATTGAAAACGTGATTATAGGAAGAGATGGACATGTTCGAGCGTGCCTCGTTCGCACGCCCGAAGGACAATTCAGAAGATCGATTCAGATGTTATATCCTTTCGAGATTTAATTCATAACTTTTGATATTATTGAGTTTTATTATATTATTAATTATTATGTTCATTTGTGTCTTTGGTATATACTAGTATAGATTATTCTTTTATATTATTCATTTATATATGTCGTACTATTTAGTATTAATTCATTATTAATTAATGTTGATATTGTTATGTAAGTTTGTGTACTCTTATTAAAGAGTACAGGTGGGGAGTGATGTAGAAAAAGAGATAGAGGGCGCTGCGCCGCCCGTATGTGTAGCTAATTAAGAGTTTTCTCCAGAGAGAGTTGAGAGTTTGATGAGAGTGGCATAAACTAGAAAATCTGTAATCTGTACTATATCTGTACATAGTCTTCGCTTCATTAAATAGATTTAGTTAAAGGAAAGTGTCTTTGTTTGGCCAATAGAACACAAGAGCCACCGATAATAGAAGATTAAGTAAGTTATTACACTTGACTCCTCGCCACGATGAATTTCATAGGCTTTCTTTAAAGTCAGACAAACGAGATTAGTCAACATAGCAACAACAACTTAAAAATTTGCACAGCTCATTCTTACAATTCAATCTCCGCTGCTTCTGGGATTTTAAATTAGCATAAAATGTAAAGTAAAATTTAAAGTAATTTTACTCTGGCAATTCACAAAGCAAAGTTTTCATAAGCTTTACCTCAAGCATTTCTAATTGAATGACCAAACTCGGCTAAGAAAACGCTGATGCCGGTTTACAGTACTTCTCAGAACTGGGCAAGTAAATATTAGATGCTCAGCGTCCCCACTTATACTACATTTCAAAAACTCTGTTCTCATATACACGTAGGTAATTTGCATCTTGGAGCTGACAAAAGAAAACGTTATCGAACTGATAAGGTAATGGAGTAATTAACATAAACCTTACAAATGTTTAAAGGACAATTAAATCGACACCTACATTGTAAGGAATTATCGCATTCTCAAGTGCATGCTGCTGTGGCATGAAGGATTAGCCCACTCAGCTAACAAAATGGAAGGTCTGTAGTTCGAACCCCGACAAGGGCACAGTTGACATTTTACGCTTTCCGGCTCTGATAAGTCTAAGGAAACATTCATTCGATGATCTAGTTGTCATTATTGCCATAGCTCCCAAGGCGGAAAAGCCACTATTTTCGTTCACATCATCATCATCATCATCAATATTGAAGGGGTTATTGGTTATAAGGGGAGTCGCCCTAAACAAGTTTCTCCCGTACCCTGCTCTGAAGCACCGGCGATCCCTACGTGGTGACCAAAACATTGGGTCATTTACCATTGAGTTCTATGGGATTTGACGCGTTTGGATGTAAATATTTTGTAATTACGTCGTAAATATACATATAAATGTATATATTTTCTTTTTCTACAACACTTCAGAGTCCTAAGTATGTGAAAACAACATATTTTTAAACAACATTTCATTCTGAACGGAATTAAATGCTATACTTTTCACAGGACAGTTTTCTCAGAATGGTTTAATTTGAATGAAATATTTTCACAAGTTTTCGTTAATTACATTAGAAAAAAAATTAAGGTAATTCGATTTTATTCGGTTAAGGTACAAAAATTAAGTTTATTGTATTATTAATATTAAAATTATGCATTAATTCTTTTCTATTTATAGAGCTTCTTCTTAAAATACTTTCTTAAATATGACATGATTTTTTGGCTTCTGAGGCATCTTTTAAATCGAAAAATGTAAGTCAATTTATAATTAATGCTCTATTCGGTTCATTTTAAATTAGAGAATTATTAGGAATTAGCGAAATACTTTAAATAAGTATTTCGCTAATTCCTAATAATTAAATAGGTATTAAGTAGTACTTGACTTTCTCTGAACATTTCTGAAAGGGAATAAAATAATTTTTTTTTTTTTTTTTTAAGTATTATTTAAAACTTGTAACTGAGGTTATTATAAAATGTAAGGGGAATAATTCTTTTAATTATACTTATCAGATTTTTTTTACCCTTCATTTCAACAATACATATTCCAAAACTCTTTATTACGTTCTTAAGCGCGCATCTCATAGCATTTGCTTTACAATATCTTTTAACAGATTGCTTTCCAATACGAACAATTCTCGCTTAAATAGTTTTATAACGTATTTGTCAAACAGGATTTCAATTTATGTTTACAATTCAATATTAAGGTTATTATACATTTAGATAACATTTATAATCATTATAAATTAGATACATTTAATAATTAGATTTCTTCACAGTACTTTCACAGTTGTTTATAAGTGAATAAATTCTTCATTTCAAATACATTTATAAATAATTTAATGAATATTTAAGTATTTTGTCAAAGACAGATACATGCTTTTTGCAAGCACATGCATAAATACCCATACATATTTCCTATTTTTCATTTTCGGCATGTGCAAATCTTTAATTTCTGTGCATTCACTATATTTTTCGTGTAAAGTAATTTACACTAATTTAGCATACACCCGAAAGTTTTACATAAAAAATATATATGAATATAATTTGAATGAAAATTATAAGTATTATTTTTAATACCCACTCAAAGGTCAGTTTTTCTTCAAAATTCCTCCACGATGGCATCTCTCTCTTTAGGCAGATAGCCCTTGCATGCGTTAATCTATTTAATATAAACTTAATCTAACCTATGTGCCTAATTACAAATATTTTAACATACATAATTTTATATTTATAAAACGTGTAAGCGCAAAGTGATTATTTTTCAGATATATAAAATTAAAACGATGGGTTTAAAATGAGCAGCAGTAAAGCCTCTCTTCTAAAAAATTTTAAAAGGTACATGTTACAATAATATATGGATGTGAAAAAAATTTGTTTTATTTAAAGCATTTTGACGTTTGGAAAATAAAATAAAAGTAGCGAATACTCTCTCAAGGGTATCGAAAGACGTATACAGTTTTAAATGTACCGTAAGGTATTTTTCATTCTTTAAGCATAACATTTTTCTTAAAATCTATATTTTTGTAGTGCAACAGCTTATAATTTTATAAAACAAATTCATAATCAAAATCGCTGTTGTTAGTTATCGAAAAATAACCAAGATGTAATTTTTGCATAAATGTCACTAAACTATACAAATTGCTATTATCCATCACACTATCAATGTTTCTTTCATGCGAAAGTGTCCCTTTTTCGATTTTTATGGAACTGTCGTGTGTCGAAATACTATCAGAATCTTGTCAAGCGAGCTTCTGAATGTAAACAAAGAACACCCCATTTGGTGACCCAAGCTTCAAAGCAGTGCTTCACTTTTAGCGCGGGTTGGCCCCTCCTCCCTTTCCTACCTCCATGGTTATTGCTGTTTTGACGCAACGTTTGCGGCTCTTGACACTTTGGCCCGGAGGGCACATGACGGTGGGTGGCGATGACAAGTGAGAAGATGCTTGGTAAGGATTTTCGTACGAACGCGTTGCGTCAATTGAAGACACGCCTACGGCATCCGTACAAGCGTTTCCACTGCCGCGTATCCGTAAAATATTTTCATTTTCCACCGCTAGGTGTCACTGTAATATTTTGGCGCCAAACAAGCAGTTCGCGAGTTACAACGCTGAACATCTGAATTTTTCCCGCTTAAACGAGTAAATGTGAGCAGTAAGAACATTTAAGCAAAAACCTCATACTACTTTCTATGACGTAGCAAGGTCCTAGCAAGGAAGTTCGGCTTACGCCACTTGTGACCGCAGAGTGCTCAAGGGAAGACTTCATTACAGTTTCTATAGTGACTCCCAAACTAAAATGTAGTGTACGATTATTCTTCCTCACCTTTATTTGGCTGAAAATATTCCGTGCCTCTCCCCAGTCAACCTTTAAGAGGGTAAGAATAGGAATTATCGCATTCCTCGTGCATGCTTTCGTAAGTTAAATGCTTAGCATGTCCACTTTTAGCAAACGGAATCAGTGATTCAAATGGTGATAAAGGCACAGTTGATTTTTCATATCTCTTGCTCCGCCAAACTTAAGAGTTCTCTATAATATATTTGTAAGAAACTTCATTTAAATTTTACAAAATCGGGATGATGACAACGTAATAATTCACTAACTTTTTTTTTTTTTTTTTTTCAAATTAGAAGGTGCAAGTCCAGGCTGGGTTAATCATTCAGCAAAATAAGTACGTTCTTATGGCATGAAGGGGAAAAGGTACCTTTAAAAAGATATACTTAGTGACTCAAAAAAGGGGGGCACACGAAAAATTTTCCATTGTCAGTTTTACCTTGGAATGTATGATATATCTTAAGCAAGGCCGAGTGTGAAGGAATGGGGGAATGGGTTAAATGACGGTTACAGGCACCAAAAATCTTTTAAGTCCTTAAGATTGTTCTCATTATGCTTAGTGTTACTTTTAAACATCTTATGTGGGCCGTGGTGCAAGATAAGAAATGCCAAGATTTGTTTCAGTTTGCGATCTTTACGAGGTCTAATGAATTTCTTGTAATATTGATGTTTTTCTGATTAAAAAGTGGGCCCACCAGCGGCCGAGCGGTAAAGTCGTTGAACACTGGTAGTTCGGTCCGAGGTTCGAATCCTGCGAACGGGCTGGCTGCATTGGTGCTTTCGTGGCTTTCCCCATGTGTAACGTGTATACGAGCCAGTTTCCCTTAGAAAGTCCTCCACGAAGGCATCCCTCCCCTTAGGCAGATAGCCCTAGTGTGCTTTGCCATAATTAAATACACCAACACCAACACCTGATTAAAAAGTGTATTTCGATAAAGGTGTCTCTGTTTTTATATTAAAAATTGTTGTTAAAATTGCGTTGACTTTCGAATTTTAAGAGGCTTTCATAAAGACGATAAGAAAATGATTGCATTCAAACGTTTAAATTCTGTCAGTAAATCAAGACACTCTTGAACTAACACGCACTAAGAAAATAATAAATCAAATTCGTTTCATATTTAAGTGTTTGCGGAACAAACATAAATTTACTCGCAATTTCAATAACTTCTCTTTTTCCATTGCGTTTTTTGAATTAATTTTTCATATTCCTATAGCAGTTTCAGTTAATTTTAATAAATAATGATTTTTCATAAAATAATTCATTCGCACTGTGAAAATATTATGTTCGTAACTCTATTTCTTTGCAAAGCATTTCCTTTTTTAAAAGATCTGTTATGATTTGAATTAAAATAAATACAAGGAAATGATTTATACCTTTCTTAAAAGTTTATTCTCCAAAATCCTAAACATTGAAATGTTATTTTAGAGTTTTCAGGGTTTCTAAATAATTCATTTAAAGGGACTACGATTTTCTTCCATATCATTATTAATTATTTCCCAAAAATTAATAAAGACATTTCGAATAGCAATTGTTCAAGGAGATTTATGCATTGAAAGTATATTTCCATAACTTCTAAAATCGGCAGTTTACTGGATTAAGGAATCTTAACTCTAAGATGAAAACGAAGAGCATTGTTGGTAAAAAAAAAGTAAACACTTTCTTTCTTTCTTTTTTTTTTTTTTTTTTTTCAGAGGATATCATAGTTAATAACTATCAGATTTATTTATACTGTTACGAAATGTCCAGGCGCGTGAGATAGCTTCCCCGCAAAGCAGTTTTAGGGTTACCATAAAATGGCAATATAAGTCAGGGTTGCCACATTTGGCGAGAAATAGCTCGTTTGGCGACAAAATTGCCGATATGCCATGGACGGATGGAGAACCTTCTGGAGCGAATTCTTACCGGTTTAGCCCAAAATGTTCTCGAACACCAGCCAAAAGCTATATAAACCCTGCTGGTACGCGGAGAGTGAGTTAATATCGAGTATGTGTGCCGTCTAGCGAGCTGATAGTCAGTCATTGAGCGAGTGTCTCATAGTCTAGCGCCGAGTTGGTAGTCGAGTGCATCGAAGAGTCTCTTAGTGTATTGCGGTTAGTGCATCGTCGAGAGAGTGTGTTAAGTTTCGGGAACAAATGAACCGAATAGTCAGGAGCTGTGCTCTGTGTGTCGTCGAGTGCATCGCGAGTTGTAGCGTGGAGAGTCTCGAGAGTACGTGGAGTTTCGAGAACGACCAAGCAGAGTCGAGAGCTGTACTCTGGTGCTTAGCAGTGAAGCTATCTCCACCGTGATAGCTTGATAACCTGAAAGCTGTGTCGCTGATCGTTGTCAGCGTGTTTATAACAGTTCGATGACTGTGAACGAGATTTTGGAGTTGTCCTGATTAATACCGGCCAATGAAGTGTGTTTCGATACTTCATCAAGTGTCGTCGTCATTCACTCCAAATACACACGAACCCCGAACGAACGTGAAGGAAGAAAATAACGTAACAACTAGCGTCAGAAAAGAAAAACGCAACAACTGGTGTCAGAAAAGAAAAACGCAACAATACGTAGATCAGTCAGAAAGTTAATTGCAGCCCTTTGTAAAAACTCTCTTTTAAAGGCTATTTTGATGAAACTCTCTGGCAATACTTCAGACATTTAGCTGTATCGTGTGGCGTAGCGGCTTTTAAAAGGCAATTTTAGTTTGTCTGATAATCGGTCTTAAGCATGTCTGGACAGCTACAAGCATGTCTGGACCTGTTTTGTTTTCTAAAGCAGTGCAACTAACTTTTTGACTGACCCTCGTATATTTCATAGTTAATAATTATTTTGGTAGTCATTCAAAAAAATTTAAGATGTGAAGCCAGTCAAGAATATTTTAAATAACAGTTTATAATGGTTACATTATAATTACACTTTATTTAAACACTGGTCGCGATTCCTAGCCTGCGAGGCTGTAACAGTGGTCGAGTGGTTGAGACCACTGAATACAGGTAGTTTGAATTGAGGTTGAACCCAGGCCGAATGGGTTGACTGCAAGGTTCGCTTTTGTGATTATCCTAGAAAGCCTGATAACCTTCTTGTGTTTGCCATATTCAAATAACCTAATCTAATCTAACCATATACCTAATAGGGGAATTCTCGTTTCGTCCTTAACTTAAAACCCAATAAAAATTATTACAATAAGCGGTAAAAGCAACTAGAGCATTTATTTGCACCTCTGCTTGAACAAAAACTTAACATCTGCTTCTTGTGGTCTAAGAATGCAACATTAGCTCAGTTTGACAAATAAAGGCAAATAATAAATTAAAGACTAAGATCCCGGCTCTTATATTAATGTGTAAATACAAATGTAAACTAAATTCAACAACAGTCCAGTATTAAATCATAGAACATCAAAATTACAGCACTCCTTGTCTAAGTTATCAATCTTCTTTCAGTTAATTTAGATATTCGCTTGTTTTAACATTTCAGGTGAATTTTATTGAAAGTTGAAGCGTAGAGAAGATTTAACATAAGAAGACAACAATAATTCCTGAGCATAAGTGCCAATATTCAAAAACGGTTTAAATAACCCTATTCCTGCACATAAGTGCAAATATTCAAAAACAAATTAGTATAAAATAGTGTTGCATATATAGCATAATTATAATATAAACAGAAGGGACTAACTTTTAAATACACAGCTTCAGTTATGTTCTTTGTAGCGTATCATTTAATTTTTTAATCAGTTATTTTAAGTTAAAGTACCTTTCCTGTCAAACCTCACATCGTTTACCTGTCAGAATGCAAATTTCCAGCAGGCGCGGTATTCAAATTAGGTCAAAAGAAAGAAGTGTTTAAAGGAATGTTTTGGAGGACGAAATCAGAGCGTGTTCGGCCTGCATATAAAGGCCACGTTGCTGACTTTGAGCCTCTAGCGATTAAAATTCTGAGGTGCTGAGTTATTCTTGCCATTACGCTTGTTTACGCCGTCTTCGAGTCAAAGCCAGCTTGTGCGATAGTTAACTGTTAGGCTGTACTTAACTTCATCAATTTCTAGGTTATTTATTACCTTTTGATTTAAGCCCAAAGCGTTGGCTTGTTTAAGTCAAAGTTGGTGCAGACTGTTACTCTTTGTATTACTGTAAAAGGGTCATTGTTATGCTTGAAAAAATTATTCCCCGTTATACAGAATTATAAGTTACTGTTTTGAAAAACAGCGTACGTTTTAAGGAAAATCTCTTAAAAATTCAGAAGTTCTTCAATGATTTCTAATTGTTTCATTACAAGTCATAACTACTGATTAAATTTTCTTCCGTGCTTTTATCGTTCTGCAAGCCGCCATTCCCTCCCCTAGCTTTTGTACCTCTATTTCTGTCTCTCTTTTGTAAAATATATACCGTATATTCCAGCGTATAACGCGCGATCGAAATTTACGGATGCGCTTTATACGTCGGATATAAGAATGACAAATTTAAAAATAAGTCAAAGATGGGCGTACAAAAATTAGCTTTCTACGTGCACCTACGTGCTGTTTATTTAAAAGATATGACATACCTTATGAACTTCAAAATTTTCATTACGGATAACATGAAAAGTTCATCATATTCGTCGTCTGTACATCTTCAGGCACATCATCGAATTTCGAATTCTGTTTCATCTTCAAAACAAGCCTGGGAAAAGTCTTCGAATGAAAAACTTAAAAGATGAAAACATCGCACATATATCTTTCAGGTTCCTTCGTAAAGAAAAATGTACGCGTTATACAGCGAATGTACATCAAAACAAAAAAAGTAGTTTGAAATTACAGGTGCGCCCTATACTCCGGTGCGCTGTAATATATGGTATATGAAATCATTAAATGCAAAAGCTACCTGTGAAGAAGATGTAAAACATTTTACATCTTCTTCCCAGTTAGCTTCACATCTTAGAAGATGTAAAAATTTATTTCGCTTAGATAGTAGCCTAGATATTAATATTTTATGACAGAACTCTAGCAAATTTACATATTATTATTGATTTAATCTGTAAGCTGTAGCCACTACTAATTCTCCAGGTGTCGGCTAACGTTTTAGCGGCTAAGTATATTCGAAATTAATTTACTATAGTTGGAATACAGAGAGAGCGCGCAAGAGTGGTGTTTCATAAAAAAAAAAAAAAAACCCTGTTTAAAATTGCATCTTATAATTAAATCCTTTCTTTAATATACTGGTACACATAAAACTTTCAAAAATTATGGAAGTATCAAAATGGATATTAATGGGGTATTGTTTCAATGAATGACTCCCCTATACTGTTACAAGTAATGTATCATTTGAAATTCTAGATGCACTGCATGCTATTTACTTTAAAAACCATTTGTTTAATATAAGATGGAAAAGTGCTTTCTCCAAACAGAACGAATTTTTATAATCGAGCATACCTTCACAATGCATAAATTTAATTGGGATACATCTTTCTCATAATCTTTGTTGGGCATTTACTACACTTTATTTCTTACTAATTCAGAAGTCAAACAACAAAAATCAGCGTTACATTTACAAAATTTTCACAGGACTAGTTTCGATGGTTTTACCGAACCAACCATCGAAACTAGTCCTGTGAAATCTTGTTCATTTGCGGTTTTGCAGCTGAGCATGGTGGTTCGGTAAAACCATCGAAACTAGTCCTGTAAAAATTTGTAAATATAACGCTGATTTTTGTTGTTTGACTTCTGAATTAGTATTTATTCGGCGTGTTATTGTGTCTTAATTATTTTATTTCTTATTTGATTCGTTTTTCCGAGTGGCCGGACACTTCTTTTCTGTAATGAAAGCTTCCAGATTCTTGAAATTCGGTTAGCGAAAATCATTGTCTTTTTCGGGTAGCCAACCTTTTGAGAAAATCTCTGTAAATGCTTCAGCAACTTTTCATAAGAATGCGTTGTGAAGTAAAGGTCAATCATAATTAATGCCTTCTACTTGGGGGGGGGGGGGAACCTTTGCTATTTTTTAAGCCCACAGTATGAATTGCATCTGAAATTTCAAATGATATATTACTTTTAACAGCATATGGATGCCATCCACTGAAATAATTTCTTATTAATTTCCCATTTGGATTTCCTAAATTTTGGCACAATTTTGTTGCACAAATCGAAGCCTCATAATTGGCAGCTGTAAAGGAAACGTAATGTTTAAGTATGGTTTCAATTTAAAATATTATGAAAGTGTCAGTTATTTTTTAAAGTTGAGAGTCTGTTTATTTGAAAACGTTAGCAGACTGATGATTATAAAATTATCGGAATTTATGTTACTTGAAATATAAAAAAGAATTATCTAATAAAGAACTTTTCTTTTATAAATAAAGTAAATCTGTATGCGTAGTGCAAAGTCACTATCTGGAATTGGAAAGCAAATGATAATAACTTTGCAGTTTCTAGTTTCCAGTTTCAGTAATTAGAAGTTATGTCCGTATATGGCTTACGACTTTTGTGTAGACATTATTTATTAATTTTCAGAGCTTCAGTAAAATGTAATTAGCTATCTTTAAAGAAATGCCTTGTTAACTTTAAAAATATTTTTATAATTCTTTTATCTTCAGTTGGTGAAGTAATTAAATCTTTTAGACTCAAATGTTTGTAAAAATGTTACTTAAGTAACTGCACCATTTCATATTCCTCCCTTACTAATGAATGTAAGATGTCACATACGTTTATAAAAATAAATGTGTATTTTCTCATTAATCGATAGCGAAAAATATTTTCTGTATATTAAATTTCAGAACAAATTTTTCTCTTAATTCATCATAAATTTCTAATGTATTAGTTAAGTCACAAAATATGTCTGACCGCCCAAGTCCTGTCTTTAGAAAACATTAACATAAGACGAAATTAATAACTATATATTAAACAATCTTTGAAGTAATTTTACTCGTTTAGTTTCTTGTGTATTGGAATACGGAAACTTTCTCAAAAAACTGCACTTAAGCTTCAGACTTGAGTTTTATTAATATGACAGCTCTGAATTCTAATTCGTGAAGTTAGAGAGTAAGAAAAAAGAACGAACTAAAAGTTTAAGATAACCTAAGGCTATGACATATTGAAAGAATGTTATTTCCTTATTTCTGAACACTACTTTCGTTAGAAATTTTATTGCCAGTGAGTACAGTCTTTAGAGAAATGGTTAAACTTTGGGCAAAATGTACACCTTTATGGAAAAATATTGAACTAAAAACTGTAGTTTTACTTTACAAAATGATTCACAAAGAGAATTAATTTCTTTGATTTTTTGTACAGAAACTGAAGCAGTAAAAGAAATTGTCTTTGAAAAATAATTGTAAACCTTTTGTGGAGCAACTTACAGAAGAAAGTCATATAGAATAAGTTAATAAGAATTAATGACATAGATCACTTAAGAGCAGCTTATTTTGTGCTGAGCACAATTATTCATCACAGCAATATTATGTATCCTCTCTATTGACATTGTGTACTGAGTTTTTAAAATATTCCCGATTTGAACTCGGGTATTAACTTGATTAAACTTAATCGTGTAACTACATTATATATTTTGCTCATTAGTAACTATAATGTAAACTTGATTAATGCACAGAAACTTTTGGTTAGAAATGAGTTATTTAGAATTTGCTCCCAGTCTTTTATTTCCACGATACGGTGATTTTCTTAAGTATTAGAAACAACTGTACAAATGGAATATAATCACTAATTCCTTACAGCTTTTCATTCAGAAAATCGATGAATGATCTATACGCTCATTCATCGCAGGATGACAATTACGCAGTTCAAAAGCTCATTCTCAGGATCCTCTTCACGATTCCAGCTTAACAAGCTGTAAATACCTGAGTGAAGCCAGAGTTTAAAAAAGTAAATAAATATAGAACACAATGGAAAAAATAGAAATTAATCAATACTTCACAGCTAATACGCAAGTGATTCCGTATTGATTAATTCTTATCTGTGTACTGACAAACTTTCCCTTAAACTACAGTCGCTATTCTTCTTTAATATGGATCCTTTTTTAATGCCTCGCTATCTATCTGTAAACCTAAAAACTACTTTGCGCTAAACGTATAACGCGCAAAAATAGCGTCTAACTGTGGTATGTATTCAGAAGCCTTTTCTTCATTTCACAGAGAAAAAGAAGGATCATGATAAAAGGAAAAGTGAAAGGGTAATTTATTGAAGTAAGTAAAATAGTTCACAGGGTATTTTTTATAATTAATATATTTATCAGTATCTGGTTTCATTTGTTGATTTAACAACAAATATGGATATGCAAAATTAAAAGGAAACTTTATTTTTGATAAATGCTAAAAGACAATGTGAGTAATAGTGCATGAAAATAATCAATTTGAAAGTTCTTTAAATAGAAACTTTATTTTTGCTGAATGCTAAAAGACAATGAAGACAATGTGAGTAATAGTGAATGAAAAAAATTAATTTGAAATTTCTATTACGTTTTCAGACTTTCAGTTTATGCCTATCTAAAATCAAAGTAAAACCTCTAAAACATCATTGCTAAACTAAGCAATTCAGTTAAATGAATATTTAATAGAAACATCCACATCATTTGAAATGAAATTATTACTTTTTTTAAGACCAATTATTTCAATTCAAATGAAGAGTAAATTACAACTTTTATGTTTACTGACGCATTAAAATACACTCATTTTGAAATATATGCGTTGATGTATCAGAAAACACATTACTTATTACATAATTAAAGCAATGTTTGAGCTAAACTGAATTAATTTTTGAACTCAATGAAATTTGTGGAATTATGAACACCACTTTGGAGAGATATTATGTTATTTCGAACCAGGAGACATGAAAAATGAGCAATGCCTTCTCCGGGACTCGAACCGCGAACCTCTTGATACGCGCCGAGTGTGCTGACCATTACACCACGAAGGCATGATAAGAAAGCGGGAGAAATACTTTACATAGTCACCCTTTTAAAGGGCTACTGGGGAGTAGGGGACCCAATCGCCAAATCCTGGTGGTGGAGAATGATCATCCACCACCTTTTTTAGGTCGCGCGCCACTGTAAATTCATTAGGATTTTTTGAATGCAGGAGACATAAAAAATAAGAAATGTTCTCGCCGGAACTCGAAGCTCGGACTTCTCGATACGCATCGAGTGTGCTGAATATTACACCACGAAGACATGCTAAGAAGACGACGGGAGAAATACCTTATAAGTTTCTTACGGAAAAGATAAAGTAGCATGAACATTTAATTAATGAGAGTCAACTAACTATAAGATGAAACCAGTTTCTTTTATAGACCCTTGCAAACCCTATGGAATGCTACCTGTAATTTGAATACAAGAACTGGTCGTAAGTAGCAATATATTACACCATTATGTATAAAATATCTGCCTTGGTACAGATTCAAACACGAAATCTTTCGTAGGGTTAACAAAAGAATGGCTGAAAATTTTAGAAGATTTCTTTACATATTCTTAAATTATTTTATAGAGTCATATAGCCTCGTTAAAACCCACTGTAAACTAATTAAACAGTTTCTCCCAACTTTAACTGCAATATTACGAATAAAAATATAATAATGGTTGGCAATAGTTTCATTAGAATTACTGTAACGTTTTCAAAACATTGTGTTCACAATAACCACAGTGTATGTTAAAAGTGCTTCTTGCGCAAGTTAAATATTAATCAAAAGGGGAGAGGTGGAGAAAAAGAAATGTGGTGTGTCTATTAAATTTGAGCGGTTGTCTAATAAAGTTATAAAAATGTGCTTCTGATTTTTCGTTTTGTTTGTATGATTTCCAGTCACATACATCAGGAAACTTGAAGACGGTATATGGTATATGACTAAATATCAGTATGCTTGTTTTATTGTTTGGAAAACTCTCTCAACAAAAGTGTTAAATTCCATTATTTTATTCTACAAGATAAGTTAAAATATACCTGAGAATAAGCATTGCACTTATGCAGCAATAAAAGTTTTCTGTTCTTATTTCTGTTCAAGCTAAGTTTGTACAATTTAGGAAATATATTAGCACATTTTAACGCATTACCAGTATTGTTTTAATTTCTGAATATTCATAAATAAATTAAGGAAAGATTTCAGAGCAATTTATCTGCATAATAAGCCTGTTACCCTTAAGATTCGATTCTCTGTCGAACTTGCTCAACTAGGGAGTTAACTCTACTGTGTCTTTGGGGCATTCCTGTTTACTAATGCGATCGTTACTACGCAAGCAGTCCGATTTGTGTACAATATAGAATATGAATATTCATTATTCATGCTGCAAATATAGGCGCGATTTTTCTATCTCGTAGACTTGAATGCTGATCAAATGCAGTCAAGTCATAAATTACAAATGATCCTAAACACGGGGGACAGTCCGTTTCGGAGTCATGGAAAAATGAAGGTCGTTTAAACATTTCAGGTCTCTGCATTCAGCTTTCTAGAGAGGAAAATAAGAAAACAAATTGAATTCTTTGAATGAATGCACAACTCTGTACAATAAAAACGGATTATCGACGGTTAACTGTAAGGCAAATAACATCTTTTTTTAAAGACAAATAACAGCCTTTTCTTAGAATGACACATATTTTTACATCAATGAATCTGTAGTCTGAATACTGAGTTTTGCATTTCGAATGCTATGTTACATGTATACGAAGTATCTGAGTATCTGATAAAATAGTCTTAACTCAAATGGCTTTCAACCTTTTCACGTCTAAAAGGACCCTTTACCAAATTACAAATACATTGTGGTCGCTGCTTTTTGGTTAATTTTCTAATGCCATATAAACATTTAATTGTTTTTGTTCGGGAATTATGAATAAAATAACGCAAACTAGACTGCAGAAAATACTAAATAATAAAGTTAATAACACATAAAAATACATTATTGATGCAGCTTTTTATTATATAGGTGTTAATTAATACGGAATTCTTACATTGTACATATTTATATACAAATGGAACAAAATATGAAAGAAGGTATAAAATATCAAGAAAAAATCTTAAATATACAATGTTCATTAACCCTTTGTTGCCTACAAGTAATCTAGAGAAGTTAAACGAAAATGTTTGTATTTTTTCTACTTAAAATCCCTTAGTAATAATAAAAAAATTAATTTTATTCAAATTTCTTTTTAAATAATTGCTACAGTTTGTTCACTACGGTGGACAGCATGCATATACGTACTTGCATACAAATCTCTTCCCAACGATTTACGGTCATTGCATTTGAAATCATTTCCTGCCTTGTTTGCAGTGATCATTACCATCTTCTAAATGGTAAATCTACAACTGACATGTACATACAGAACCCCCAAATACCTTCATTTCTTCGATTGTGATTGAATTAATTTTGCAACGATTTTGTAACTGTACGTATTGGATTCAAATGTCAAATGTTCTAGAAATTCCTTGCCAAACATAAACATTTCCAGTGGTGTTTTGGCTTAATAAGCAGTACATTTGGGTTTCAATTCATTCTTTTCGATAGATTTTATCTACCCACTCTACAATTTTCTCAAACTGGCATTTAAAATAAAATGTCTAAAATTACTAATTATGAATAAAAAATGGCAGTATAAGAAAATGTAAGCAATATTATATAACGTTTACTATGAGAAATTGTACTAACTTCGAAACAGAAGTAGCAGCCATTTTCCAAATAGCAATGCTTTACTTAGTTATGCTAAGTAATCTATGATCTATGATACATGATATACAGCCATCTATGATCGACAGTTGAAAGTTCTAATAATGTAAAATGAATAAACACAGGAATTGAATCTGTTAAGGCATTTACAAAAGAATAAACAAATTTAAACTTGTCTACTAGAGTAGACATGATGCAACAAAGGGTTAATATACACTGCTGGCCATTAAAATTGCAGCATCAGAAAGGAAAGCAAATGCAAAAAAAAAAGATATTTATTGTACGTAAACAGTATGGTATGAAGACAAAATGATTAAATTTGTAAGCAGTTACAAGGGTGCGAAATTAGTAGAAACAGCCTAGCAAATAAAACGGACCTTACCCGGTTAGGCATGGAGTCGAACTGGGCTCGGATGGCAGAAACGGTCAACTCATTTCATGCTTATTCAAGTCTATGCCACACTTCATCAACCATATTAGATGGAGAGGGGTGACGGGGCAGGCTCTCAGCAATCCATGACCAAATATTTTCAATGGGTGACAGATCTGGAGACCGTTCAGGCCAGGGCAGCAATCGAATACCCTGTGTATCGAGGAAGGTCAGAAAATGACATACAACATGTGGGGCTTGCATTGTCTTTCTGGAAGATGGCGTTTGGCAGGCCTCGAAGATAGGGCGCAACCACTGAACGTAAGATGTCAGAAATGTACCGATCTACATTCAAATTACTGTCGATCCGAACTAGAGATGTGCGTGTCGTGCCCCCAATGGGCTTCCCAAACCATCACATCAGGTGCAGGGCCCCTATGCCGATATCGAATGCAAGCAGGCGACGTGCGGTCTCCTCGGAGCCTCCAAACACGTATACGGTCATCAGAATATTACACGCAGAGTGGGGACTCGTCTGAAAAGACGACATTGGGCCACTTCTGTATCCAGCTTTGTCAATCGGCGCGCCAGAGTCGCCGTCTCTCTCTATGCTGTATTGTCAAGGGAAGCCGAAGTAATGGTTGCCGTGCCGATAATCCCCTCTGCTGCTCGACGAATCATACGAGCGGATACTGAGCGTACTGAATACATGAACATTTCCTGACTAATGGTCCGTGATGTGATTGTACGGTTTTGTAGGGCTGACCTCACGATATGTCTGTCCTTTCGGGCGTTATTCATAGGAGGGCGTTGAGTTCCTGCATGCCGTTCAGTATGACCCTCAACAACCCATTGATTCCATAGTCGCATGACAAAGATTGGATGTCGACCAGTGCGACGGGCGATATCACGGAACGATAATCCACACTCTCGATAGACAACGATCCTGCCTCTATCGAATTCCAACACTTGCTGGTAAGCATTTCTTCTTATTATTTGAGACATAACACGATATTCTAAGCAAACGCCGACCTTACAAAGCGCTTTCCCAGTGAGAAATCCGCTACGAAACTTTTCTTTTATGCAGTGCTTCAGATTTCCTTTCTCCCTCCGTCGTTTAAAATGCGCTGAAATACTAATCATTTACATATCCCAACCTCTTCTTCCTTTCTTAAGATTTTAGCGTTGGTCAGGTCATTCCTTCCTGATGCTGCAATTTTAATGGCCAACAGTGTATTTATATAATATCAATGTAAATTTTTAGTTAGGTTTTGAAGCAGGTAGATGTTTTTAAATTGTATATATAGTATTTTATAAATATATGCAAAATAAAGCAATTTTTAAATTACTTATATGGTTTGGCCTGGTTTATTTGATTGTAACAAAGCACTTGACGGCTATCTGCGTAAGGGTAAGGAATGCTTCCGTGGAGGACTTTCTAAAAAAAACTGGCTCTTATACATGTTACACATGGGGAAAACCACGAAAACGCCCATACAGCCAGCCTGGACCGAAATACCAGCGGCTTTACCGCTCAGCCGCTAGTGAGCCTCCTCCTCACATACACACATATATGCTTATATATATATAATGCGTATGTATATTTAGATGTAGAATATACATAAACATTAAATTTAAATTATACACTCTTAGACAAAGAAAAAAAAAAAAAAAAAAAAAAAAAAACCACGCACCGAGAAGGAGTTATCCGAATGGGACGAAAATCGGTAGAAGTGATGTGCATGTACAGAAAAACAAATGATTACAGTTTGAGAAAATTTGGATGATTTATTGAAGTAATAGAACTTCACAAAGTGAAAAAGTCAGTAACGCGTTTGTCCACCTCTGGCCCTTATGCAAGCAAATATTCGGCTGGGCATCGATTGATAAAGGTTGCGGATATCCTCCTGAGGGATATCGTGCCAAATTCTGTCCAACAGGCGAGTTAGATTGTCAACATCCGGATCTGGTTGGAGGGCCCTGCCCATAATGCTCCAAACATACTAAATAAGAGAGAAATCCGGCGACTTTGCTGGCCAAGGTAATGTTCGGCAAGCACTAAGGCAAGCAGTAGAAACATGTGCAGTGTGTGGGCGGGCATTATCTTGCTGAAATGTAAGCCGAGGGTGGCGTGACATGAAGGGCAACATAACAGGCCTTACAACTTAATCGACGTACCGCTGTGCTGTAAGGTTGCGACGGATATCAACCAAAAAGGTCCTACTATGAAATGAAATGGCACCCCAGACCATCACTCCTGGTTGTTGGTCTGTCTGCCGGAAGACAGTCAGGATTGTATCACACCGCTGTCCGGGAGTTTCCAGACTCGCCTTCGCTGGTCATCGGGGCTCTGTTCAAAGCGGGACTCATCACTGAAGACTATTCTACTCCAGTCACTGACATTCCAGTGCGAATGAGCCCGACACCACTGCAAACGGGTTTGACGTTGTACAGAGGGAAATGGTAGTCGGCGCAAGGGGTGCCGTGACCTCAGCCCCCTTTTCTGTGAGCCGTCTATGCATGGTCCTTGCGGTCACTGAAGCATTAGTTGCACATACAATCGATGATAATGATGCATCTGGGGCTGTGAGTGCTGCTCTAACGATTGCTCGGTCTTCATGTTCTGTCGTTTCTCTAGGCCTACCGCTTCCTTCTTGACGCTGTGTGCGTTCATGGTTCACCCAGTCCTGCCAACATCGTCTAATAGTGTCATCGCTCCTGCTCAAATGTCGAGCTATTCGCCGATAAGACCAACCAGCTTTTTTGAGCCCAACTACACGACTTCTCTTAAATTCTGACATCTGCTCATATCGTTCGCGCACCTGTATGTGAGGCATAGTTACTGTCTACCAGAGTACACGGAATGAATTTCGTGAAGAATTGATGTCCTGGAATCGTAATTTCTCCTTTTAAATATCCTGCCAGTTGCGCAGATCAGATGCGCTGTAGCGACATCCGTTCAATCATTGGCAGCCCAAATGTAAAACATTTTCCGTCGAAACCTGTAAGCATATCAATTTGTGTCCAGTTTGCTTTATATCTTCTCAGTAAGTCATGGTGCGTTGGTTTTTTTCTTTTCTTTTTTCTTTCTTTTTTTTTTTTTTTGTGTGTGTGTGTGTGTGTGTGTGTGTCTAAGAGTGTATTTACATTGTTGTTGATAAAGAATAATTCAGTGCAATTCAGTGATAAAGATTCATGATATATTCTAAGGAATTACTTCACTTCCTAGATTTTTTGCAAGCTTCATCATATTTCTTAAAGAGAATCTCAATACTGATTCTATTTCCGAGCCGTTTATGTATCTTATTTTTTTCTGCACTGAATGATATTTAAAGAATTATTTCACATGATTATAGCTAAAAATGCAGGTTTTATAAATGAAAAATTTAAGAGTAAGAAAATAATTAGGTTCTTTTCTAACTATTCTTGAAATATTTAATTATTTTTTTTAAAAAAAGGGACATTAATACAGCTCACTGAACTAAGGTGTTGGATAGAGAACAGATTAATTAGCAAATAAATTTTAATTTTCATTGAGTAAAAATGAAATCATCTGCACTCTATAAGAAAGGAAACATTCCAAAAACATCTTTTTTTATTTTCGCAGTCATATTTTTTTTCCCTTAAATATTCAAATAATTCAGATTCAAGCATTGCAATCTATTATAATTAGTAATAACTACCTAAAAATGCCATTTTAATCGATTTTAATTTTCATTTTATCTCTGATACACTTCTCTTTAGAGTTCAACAGTAGTCAATTAGCATTTTTCCGAGTTCGTTTTCCTTCAGTACGCTTACGTTTTATACATATATATGTAATAAAAGCACAACATATCTGAATAGTCAATGATATCTTTTAGAATGATGAATGTGCAGATACTGTTTTACAGAAATCCAATTGAGGAATAAATGTTCCATTGAGGCTAGTAGCATAGTCCAATCCTGTATGACTAATAAATGTAATATTAACACAATTTTGGAAGCACTGAATGTAAGAACAACTACGACGTAGATACGCAGAAATCCTGATGGCGTAAATACTTGATGCTTAGAACGTCCATCCATTTTGATGAAGAATAAACAGTCGAGCCGAATTACATTCCATATTTATTTAAATTCACAATGGTGGCCACAATTCATTTGGCACTCTACTCGTGCTTATTAGAGAACATTTACAATTTTTATATTATAGCGATAAAAGCGTAATTGCTGCAGCGTCTGAACTGCATGAAAGCGTAAGCGAGAAGAGAGAGAGTGTCGCAGCATTAATGCAGAGGAAGAGGGGAGGGAGTCAAACAGTTTCAATTTTAAGATTTGGTTTACAGTTTGGTGATTGGTCAAGAGGCAACTGCATTAATGATTACGTAAAATTGCATGATTAATTCAAATGACGCAGTTTAGATTTATAGCGCTATTTCTAAGACAGAGAGATGAAGTTCCCAAATTAAATAAAAATAAGAGAGGTTATAGTGAATTAAATTTAGAAGTTTGCTTTCATACTTTTTATCTTACATATACATTGCTCGTATTCGTCATCTGGAACTTTCAATATTTCTGTGAAAAATTCAACATGCGAATCCAGAAAATGATTCTTAGGGATGCTAAGATTATTTATTACTAAGCGTTGTCATGCACAGTGCTTAAAAAAAATTCCATTGTTTAACAGCTATAATAACATTATGCTCCTATCATGAATAACATTATCCTCCTATCCCTAAAAATAAAATCAGCGCGTCAAAATTAAGGGGGTTGCTCGTAGGAAGCCTTAATTAAAAAATAGTTATATGAAGTGTTAATCAATGCTTAATATTATCTTCTGGATTAAACACTTACTCACTATTTGATGAAGTGTATGGCAAATAGATATTCGGCATTTGTAAAGAAAAGAGAGTTGAATCAAAATGTGTTATATTTTCGTTTTTTCGACTGCAAGTCCATCTTAAGATACTATCGGATTTAGTCTTTAAATTATTTTAATAGTATTCAGAACAAGGGGGGTCATTATTCTTAACTATAATTTCTCTAATGCAAATCCTTTTTTGGTTTCATGCGGTTTTCATTAATTACATCAATGATGTTTATATATGTAGAAATTATTAGCAAAAATAGTTATAAATACTTTATTATTGGTGTTCATGTACTATATTATTAAAAAAAGCCTTTTTTTAAAAAATTACTTCAGTTTTTTGTTCTGATAAACAATAAACTATTATAATATGAAAGAAAAAAAGAAATAAAATTAATTATTTGCTGATATCTGGGAAGCTTTCATCAAGCAATATACATAAAAAGTATTTGTAATTGTTTTTAAACCATCCACTTCCAACTCCATTCAAGATTTAATTCCTTATATATTGATACTGAACGAGAACTAAAAACATCTTTCTTTTACAATATATCTCTCGTTATAACCTCTAACACCCCCGTTTACCAGGGATAAATAGAAGGGCTAGGTCATTTCTTTGTTCGACTCCTCGCCGACGCGAGCCTCATGGAGGGGATGAATTGGAATTAATCTGACGTGTCTGTGTTGCACCTGCTCTGATTTCGCGCGTTTAAAACTGTACTTTCATTCACTTGCGAAACTATTTTCTGGAGGTCGCATATCCCAAATTAATTTTAATCATACATATTTGTTTTCTAATAATGCAAATATTTAATAATTTGTATATATATAGATATAGTTTTAGTCAGCTTTCCTTTTAAATTCTATATTTAAAGTATCCTTTATGTAATATGGCTTCTTGTGCTGTAGCAACGTGCCGTAACGCTTATAGAAATACGAAAGGAAGAGATATTGTATTTCATGCTTTCCCAAAGGACAATTTGCTTTTGACGAAAGAATGGATACATGAATGTAGAAGAGAGGATTCTATTAATGTGAAAAACGCAAGAATTTATGGCGAACATTTTCTGTGCAGTGATTATGAAGATGACATAAGAAATCGCTTGCTTGGATTGCCGCAAAAGAAACTGTTGAAATGCAATACTGTGCCGAAAATAAATTTATCGTATGCAATAAACGAAACAACACCAAGAAATCGGAGACATTTGAAAAGAAAAGTAATGCAGAGTGGTTTTGAAAAACTACATGAATTAATACCAAAGAAAATTTATTTTGAAGCTGAGAACGAAATTGAAGCTGACAATAATAAATCAAATGTCAATGATTTTGAAATAAAATTCACAAGTGACAATGTCCTAAGTGACAATATCCCTGAATGCCCTAAGTGTAAAGATAAACAAGAATGTATTGATAATTTGAAGAACAAAATAATATCCTTAGAAAATTGTAATAAAATATTGAAAAATAGAGAAAAGAAAAATTTTAGAATGTTTGCTCAGCGACAAAGAAGGTGGACGACATCTATAAAGAAATTTGTATCGGAAATTTAGAAATTAAAATCCCAAACAGCGAAATTTAGGAAAAAATAGCACGGATCGGAGAATTAGGAAAAACGGTCTAAAGCATATTTTTACAAAGACGCAGATTAACGCATTGCTAGAAAAGAAGGAAAAAATCAGGTGGACTAGTGAAGATATTTCACGTTGCATTGTCATAAGAGCTCTGTCATCTATAAGGAACGTTTTTGGTAAGAAAAAATAGGAATTCCTTTACCTAGCACTAACATATTAAGGAGATGGTGCGCTAAATTTTCATGTAGTTCAAGAATTCAGAGTGATGTTCTTCCTGTAATGAAGGAACAATGCGAATATGTAGAAAAAATATGCGTTCTCGGTTTCGACGAAATGCATATAGATTCTAAACTTAGCTATGACTCTAAACTGGACCAAATTCTCGGTCCTTTTTCAAAAAGTGCAGTTTGGTTTAATCAGAGGTCTCATTTCGCAGTGGAAACAACCAATATTTTTTTATTTTAACACTCGAATGAAAAATACATATTCAATTATCTGGGCCCACCAGCGGCCGGGCGGAAAAGTCGCTGAACACTGGTAGTTCGGTCCGAGGTTCAAATCCCGCGAACGGGTTGGCTGCATGGGCGATTTCGTGGTTTTCCTCATGTGTAATGTGTATACGAGCCAGTTTCCCTTAGAAAGTCCTCCACGAGGGCATCCCTTCTCTTAGGCAGATAGCCCTCGAGGCTTTGCCATAATCACGCACGCAAACACAATCATCTGGAGTAGAAGGGAAAGCAATAGTGTCTGATTTAGGATGATCTAGTACTTTGTGGAAAGAGTTACAGATTTCGATTAATAGTTCTCAGTTTCCAAATACAGTATTGCAAACGAAAAAAAAATATGGGTTTTTGCAGATTTAGCGCACTGCTTCAAATTACTGAGAAACCGCTTTTTCTTATGGCTTCCACTTTTTCCTATGGAACCTTCTCCTATATCTTGGGAATTAGAATTGAATTCCGCCAGACAATTTTCGACCGCCGAAAAAGAAGCATTATCATGTGTTGCAGGTTATATTGCCTACCGTGTGCGAAACAAAGACCCATCATTGGGAACAATATCTAAAAATAGTGCTGATGAACCAATATTTTAATTCAGAATGGATTAAATTATTCATTCTCAATTAAAATATTGGACTTATTAATAGATTGGAGGTTTGACTACACCTTCCCATTCATAGATGAATACAGTTTACGAGTTCGAAAATATATTTTGTGCAGTTCATGGTACAGGTTACTATAAAGGGAAGCATGTAATTGGCTCTTTAATTAATAAACTGGAGAAACATTATCCTGAAGTTAACAGAGAAGCAATTCGTTTATTTTGCAGAGGTAGTTGCATTGTGACTGTACAAGAAAGCATATATAATATGTTTTGATTTGAAGTATTTGTAGATGACATTTTAGAAGTTAACAGCGTAAAGCATATTTCAAATGAGAACTAATTTTGTTAAGTTATTGTTAAAGTTATTTTTATTGTATCCTGTGTTATTATTGATTCGATGTTGTGATAGCTTAGCATTAGCATATTTAGATAAAATATAATAATATAAAATTAAAGTAATTGACATAAGAAGACCTGCCTCCTTAACCCCCACTTTTGAAAAATTAAATAATTTTTTTTTAGGTACTGTGAGTAAAGTTGTTTTGTCTAAATTAAAATAACAATCTTACATGCATTTATTTAAATGTAATATTGATGTAAGCCTAAGTTACAAAATTATTAAAAAATATATATGTTATTATATTGAATCGGGAAATATACCAATGTAAAATTTACAATTAGGCTGAAACTCAGATTAGCAGAAATTTTGAAAACTATGCCAATTTAAGGTTGCTTTTTGATTAATTTTAAAAAGCTGTTATTATAGTTATCTTAGAAGCAGTAGTAGAATTCTTTTAATTAAATCTCAGATAAAGAAATGATTAGAAATAAACAGGCATTTAAAAAAAAACAATCCCTGCAAATTAAAAAAAAGGAACTTTATGTTAAGAGTAGCGTATTTTATTTGTTATTTTAAAATTTGTTAAATTAAATTTTTTAATGTTCAGTGTAAAACGCATACTACAGTAACATTGTCTCTTCTAAATGATAACTGTCTTTCACACACAGCTCATTTTAAACGCTGATTCTTCAAATTTAAAACACTTATTTCTATGTTGTCAATTACATCTCCGCGTTCAGTGTCATTATGGCTACGTCATCACTCCCCGCTACCTGTTTCAGGGGAAAAAGCTCTATGAGCTAGCCCTTCTCTTTTAAGTCCTGCCCGTTTACTTTCCCGTTCGTAATTAACATCATTTTTCCCTTCTTGACTGCATTTGCGAGGACACTGTAGAACTTAATGCCCTTGAAGATAGGATCCTTTTGAATAGTCTGTTGAGTGAAACCCCTGTTGGGGATCACAAAGCAAAGAAAAAGGACAGACTGTTGTCTCTGATCATATCTGATTTTCTGAGGGATAAGTCCTGGGAGTAGCTGAATTCAAGACTTCAACAATAGAAAATGACTCAGTGACAGTCATCCAGAGAGTGGGGAAACAAAACTCAAGAATTTAAAAAATATCGAGCAAAATGCAAAGAGTTGCACAGAAATAAGTAAAAGTTATATATCCAAAAATGTGTAAGATGACAGGAGTTAGCATACTAGACCACAACCTTGGGTAATATAACAGTGCTGTTTTTAATATATAATATAATAGAATGCACATTTTCTGTTTATCATTAACAGTTACTTTCTTTACAGCATTTTTAAATCAAAATTTAAAGTTTAGATCACTGTGCAAAAGATTGTTGTCAACCAAATAGAGAGCATTTGTGATAATTCTATAGACATTATCCTGAATAATTTGCATTTTATCAGTATCTTTTAGAGTAGCTGCCGTTCACACAGGAGATATCTGGTGATACGGCGTTAAACAGAAATGTAAATCAGCCTTTTGTACTTCGTGTCCAAATTTGAATATTTTTCTAATACAGGAAGTAGCCTTTGAACCACTTTGCTTTGCCACAAAACCTAGGTCAGATTAATAGTTAATTATAATAATTTTATAATTAGTCAGTAATCGACTTTTAGCACTCGTATATTTTCATTAAAAAGTAACATCTACTTGCTAATAGGCAGCTGAGACTTTTTCTTTACGAATTATTTGGAGCTGCGACTTACTAACACTGATATGAATATGCCACAATTTACGCACAGTGAGTGACAGTGCAGAGTCTTTTATATGTGCACTGGGGTGCACTTTCCCACTCGCTAAACTCGCGCTGTGCGACCATTTGCTGTACATTTTCGATAATATGTATGTCTTAAGAAGTATTTATTCTGCTATTTTCAAGTTAAATTTCAAGGCACAGATTTTTATACAAAAAGCATTTATCTTCTAAATGCATACGCGCATTTTGTTTTCACTTTTAATTCTGATTATATTAAAATTGCAAGGGGCGCTTAATTTTGAAATGTGTTGACGCTAGGATTAATAAGGCTGGCTTTGGTTAACACTTCATTCAAGTATTTGTATTCGTTTATTTTCAAATGAGTGCAACTTCATGCGACTGATATTCACATGTTGAAATCAGGGCTATTTATGTTATTAAGAAGATCGTCTTCCGCAGAATTAAAGCTGTTTGTTTGATAATGAGAATTATTTTTTTCTTTATTTCAGATAACATTGATTAAGGGCTAACTAAAATAATATCCAATCACTGAAAGAAAAAACTAGAATGATTTTTTTTTTTTTTTTTTTTTTTTTCCCCCATTTGCGATGAAGAAAACAAACTACATAAAATTTTCTTTCTACATCAACAAAGATTGTATGAAATAATACCAAAGCTAAAATATAGTTAATAGAAACAAGAAGTGTAAGTAGTACATCTAACATCAGTCACAATGAAGGTTTTAAAATGTGATATAATGAAATAACCTGGCTGTGCAAATTAAAACAGGTAAAAGCTATGTAAAAAGAGGGTTTGTTTCGTTTAAAAATGTGAATAAAAGAAAACTAAAATGTCAGGAAAATTTCCCCTAACTAATTATGATTATGAATGAAGTAATTCACTTCAATTTTAAGAGATAAAATCAGTCACTTTGCTATGATTTATTTTGTCCTGTTCAGAGAGATCGCCATAAAGCATGTTGTATGTATTAGCATGTAGGTGTATAAACATCATAAAAAGTTGACTTCTATGCAATGTCAGTATTAAAATTTTACTTAAACGACACGCGAATCACGTGTTATATTGCTTGACGCCTTGAATCGTGTAAAAGATCATATATTTTTTTTTTAAATACTAAGTTCAAATGAAACTGGAATCACAATTCCCTCCAACAGGTACGAATGATCATGAACTTTCTTTGCCCGGTCGTATTTCTTGCAGAACAAGTCGTTCGAGTTCAGAAATGCATCAACTCAAAATCACGTGAAAGCCTATTCTTTCTCTCAGCGTGGTGTCAAAGATTACCGCCAGAAAGGCTGTTGGTGAACTCAGAAGTGTAAAGTTAAGAATTATCGTTGAAATGTTTTCTTTATTTATTTTCTAGCTTTTTGAGCCTAAACAGGTATTTAAATATATATGTGTTTATATGTGTATAATACACACACACACATATATATCTATATCTATATCTATCTATCTATATATATTGTACAAATATCATATATATAAATTATAGACAAAAAAGTAAAAAATTTAGAACCAAAATCACAAAGACATGAAAGAAAAGAAATGTAAAAAATTTCTGTAATACTGTTACATATATATTAGTTGATGCTTATTCTTTGTCCCCTTGTTTACCTCGTAAAAAGCTTTTTGTACACCTAAGCTCTAAATAAGCAAAACGTTTTATGTCATAATATCTTTAATGCCAAACTTCATTTCATATATAATGTTTTTCTGATCTCCTTTCTTCTCTTTAAACAAAGGTGTCAGGGCTTTATTTTTTTCAACGATGGAGAAACAAGGCTTGAGACATAACACTTGTTTTATAAGCAAAAATTAAATATATATATATGTGTGTGTGTGTGTGTGTGTGTACAATAAAATTCCAAATATCCGGATTAACTGGTAACACATCCCATCTGGGTTCTCAAAATTCCTAATAAATGGATTTTTCTATTCGAAAAATGTATATTTACTGTGTCGCAAATGACGGAATTTTATTACTTCGCATTTTATTTCAATAAGGAGTACACAATTTCAAAAAAATTAATATTTGTATTTCGATAAAACAAAATAAAAATGCACTTTTTCGACAAATTAAACAGTGAAACAGTTTATTCACCTAAACGATCAGCCCATTCTTACTTCAACTAAAATAGAACAATGAAATTAATTTTTATTTAAGTACGCCCTAAAACTTGACGCATAATATTATTTTCATTTTTTACTGAACTGAAATTAAAGAAAAATAATTTTTCTCATTTAAGTGAGATAAAACACATAACCTATTTCGATTCAAGAAGAAAACTAAAACTAAATTAAAACATTACTTTTTATTGCTATGAAATAATCAATCTGTACGTAAATAAACTAACTAACATTTTTTTTAATGTTACAGTCAAGCTGTTTTGTATGATCACGGGAGAAATTACCCATCCCGATGTAACAACACATACAAAGTACCAACTGATTTTCCACTATCTTAATGAAATTTTTCTTTTCAGATAACGATCCATCGATCGGCCAAAACTGCTTTATAACGAAGTATGTGATTTTCTGAAAAAAAAAAAAAAAAAAAAAAAAAAAAAAAAAAAATAGGTGCGTTTTTTTTCTTTGAAGACGTTTAGTAAACAAATTTAAGTATTATTACAATCAGCTACTTTCTATCGATTTGATCCTGTGTATAAACTCTTTTCTATCAGGAAAAGAAACACAATTATTTTTTGCAGGATTTCAATGATTTCTCTGAGATTTCATTTCAATACAAAATGTTTTGCGAAATTAAAAATGATTAAATTTAGATGACTTTGCATTATACTGAAACCTAGCGTTCTTGTATATTTAAGTAAACCAGAAAGTTAAGAAAATGGATCATTTCTTGTCCTATTTTGACTATAGTGCTTGACCATTAAATTCTAAACACTAATTTTTTTCAGGTGCTCTCCGGTTTCTTCGAATGCTAACAAAATTTCAGTCATTTCAGTGTTTCTCAAACTGTTGTCATCTTAGATTTGCAAAAATGTCCTGTTATTTTGTAACAAATTAAGCAATTTGGAAGTAATTACCATTTTACAGCATTTTTTACTGATGACACGCGGCTAAATACACTGGCATATCTTTCAGGTGTATTCTCAAAACTAAATGAGCTAAATCTCTGTCTGTAAGATAATTCTTTGACTATTCTCAGTGCGAAATTCTTATCTGAAATTAAAGATGTTTGAGATGAAACTTGGTTTATGGATTATTTGCATAAAATAGGAAATTTTTCCCAAGCAGAAAATTATATCGTTATTATAAAAGAATCATCCAATAACCTATGTTCGCATCTCGAAACTTTCAGATCACAGTTTGAAACTTCTTTTTCCAAGTCGTAAATATAACAAATTTACATGCGTTCTTGTATTTTCTATAGCGATTTTGAAAATAGCAAACTGACATTGAATGAAGGAAAACAGTTAATTGAACTCTCTAATGACATAAGACTTAAATAGAAATTCTACGCAGAAGTTATGTCTCGTTTCTGCACCTCATTGCCAGTAAAAACAGAATATAGCGAACTGTACAATGATTCTTTAAAAATTATAATTCAGTTTGCTCCTATGTATCTGTGTAAAAAAATGTTTTATCACCAGCTCAAAAAAAAAAAAAAAAAAGGGGGGGGGGGAATATAAATCGACTTGATGTATGTGCTGATCTCGATTTAAGCTTACCCCCAAGCGTACACCAGCTGTGCCTGTGCAAGAATCGGCAGGCTCATCGATGTCCCGGATGTGATTGCAAGATTTATTTAAATTTCAGTTAGTAAGATAAAGATTATCCAAACTTCAATAGTCTTGAATTATTAAAAGCGAGTACAAATTTTCTCTTAGTAATTTAATTACTTAATACCAATTCAAAATTAAATAAATTTGAATTGATTGTATTTTAAGTATACTGGTTGTAACGTATGTTAAAAATTTTCTATCGAAGGCTAAGATGGTCCACAGGACATTCTGATTTATAAAAGTTGTCCCAGCTTGAAAAAAGCTTGAGAAATGTTGTCCTGTAAAACAGTTAAAAAAGAAAAAAATATATAAAATGGCACAAAGTAAGAAAGAAACGAAGGTACGGCACAAGGTAAAACAACAACAACAACACACAAAAAAAGGGGGGACGGAAAATCAAAAGTGAAATAAAGGGAAAACGAATGAAAGTGAATATTTTTATTAAACCGAGTGATAAGGTTTGTTTCAACTTTAAACCCTGTTTCAGAAAAATTGGCTGCTTAAGGGCTTAAGCATTTCTTCCAATAAATGCTTAGATATTAATTAATCTGTCTAAAGTAGATAAAGTTTTCTAAAACGCCTTTTCTCTTTAATACCCTCAGCATAGTGTTTTTTTTTTTTTTTTTTTTTTTAACACGTTGCGTATCATATATTTTTGCGCGGTAATAGGATAAAATTAATATTTGGTCGATTATCGCCAAAAATTGCAGCAAGATTTTAATGAAATTCGGCATGGAAATAGGTTGATATAATACAAAAAATGCATTAACAGCAATCTTCGTGCCGTTCCATTAATTCGAAAGCTGGTAGTTCCTTCCCGGGTACGAACCCACGCCAATGGGATGATTGCATGGTTGGTTTTCGTCGTTTTCCCCATAGGCAACATGAACACGAATTTCCCTTAGAAAGTCCTCTGGGAAGGCATCCATCCACATAGGCAGATAGCTTTCGAGTGTTTTGCCATATTCAGATAACCAAGCCGACAGTCATGGTAAACACTTATGATCGTGCGTAAAGCTTATCAGAGCAGGCAGCTCTAAAACAGAGGTTGCAAAATCAACAAGAAAGAAAGCTATAAAGGGGCTTAATCTCCTCTAACAGTCATGCTGCCCTCACAATGCGACTTCTTATTGAGAATGAGGGAGTCTGCGAGTTCCTGTAGCAGTCTGTCTCAACCGGCAGCAAAGCTGTTTTGAAGTCCAGGAGGGTTCTCGGAGGGAATAAGTTGCATTTACCCCCACCCCTAGAACATCTCAGGCACACACAACATCTCAGGCAGTTTGATGAACACAACATCTCAGGCAGTTTAGGCAAAGAATATGAATGAGTGTTCAGTTCAAATTCTGGAACTAAAATAATGGTTATCTTGAGCTTCATATAATTAAACGGAATTCATGAAGGTAAAAATATTCATACATGATGTATAACTTTTATGAAATATGCAGTAAGACCCCGCTTAATGCGGGGTATACGTTCCATAAAGTAGAGCGTAATATGAAACAACGTTAAACGAGGTTATCTCATCATGTAAATAATGGGGTTAGGGGAAGATGGGTAGAAAATTGGTCAGGTATTTTACCATTAAATTTATTAATTATGTTTTTATAACAATAAAACAAAAATTTATTTCTTACAAATATAGAAACATAATAAACTAATATACATATAAAAATAAGTAAAATGCTAAGTCAGTATGTTTACATTTCAGATCATTCAGTCTCCTCTGTATTTCCAATTTTCTGCCTTTTTATCAAGAAGATATTTAATGTAATTTGCGTTTTCCTTTTGCTCTCTGTAAGAAGTTGTTGGTAAGTGGATAAGGCATCCATAACACTCCGTCTTGCCTTTGAACTCTTGTCAAAATTTGAGCCATTTTCAATAAATTAGTCCATAATTTCTGTTCAAACTGGTTTTTCGAAACGCTTTTTGCTCTTCTTCAAAATCACTACTTTCAATATTTTTTGTATTCTTGGTCCGATAATTCCTTGAGCTCATCATTAAAAAGACTTGCTGCTGTTTCTTGCACTATTTCTTCGCCATCTTCCACATTTACCTCATCTAAACCGGTTTGTTTCGCTAATTCCGTTATTTCATTCATATCGACCAAAGTATCCAGTGTCACCGCCCTTCCTTAGATCTGGCCAAATGTTCTTGCACACTCCTTGCAAACATTTTTCTCTTATTGATTCTCTATTATTCAAAACTCTCTTATTGATTGTTTATCTTCTCCGTCTGATTTTTTCAAACATCTGTCTAAACGTTTGCCGCAGGTAATAAGCATTAAAATTTGATATAACGCCTTGATCCATTGATTGGATTAAAGCAGTTGTGTTAGGCGGCAAGAAAACCACTTCGACTGGAATGCATGATATTAAGTCAAATAAACTCGTTGAATGGCTTGGAGCATTATCAGTTAAAAGTAGTGCTCTTGATTCAAGTTTTTTAATTTCGCAATAGCGTTTAACAGATGGGCAAAAATATTCAGTGAACCAATTCAAGAAAATTTTCATGATTTTTATGATTCCATGATTTTTTATTAGACTCCCAAATTACAGGTAAAGTTGATTTGGATATCCCTTTCAACGCTTTTGGGTTTTTGGAATGGTAAACAAGTAATGGTTTTAATTTGAAATCTCTGCTTGCATTACCACCCAGTAGAAGTGTTAAGCGATCTTTTGCAGCTTTAAATCCTGGTGCACGTTTCTCTTCACGGGATAGAAATGTTCGTTTGGGCATTCTTTTCTAAAATAGGCCTGTTTCATCAACATTAAAAATCAATTCTGGAGGATAATTTCCTCGTTCAATTATTGTTTTTAATATCGCTGGGGTTTCAGCCGCCGTTTTCGTATCACCACTTGCTGCTTCTCCTGTAATCTGTATGTTATGAAGATTATTTCGATGTTTAAAGCTATTAAACCATCCTCGACTTGTAAACGAAAGTTTCACTTGTGTCACATGCCTCAACCCGAATGTAATTAAAAATTCTTCTTGCTTTTTCTATTATAATAGATTGAGTTTAATCATGATGTCGTGTTTCGTAAACACAATCACTTCCTTTTTGCTAAGAAAATAAGTAATGACTATTGTTCTATTTACTTCAAACGGAATTAGTTGAATCCCTGTTTATATAGTAAGGGTTGTAGAGACATTAGGTATATATTTGGAAGCAGGCAAGATGAAAAATTAGCAACCGCCTTCGCCGGGAATCGAACCACGGATAATTTCGCCGTGACTATTTTACTGCGATATGTGACTGTTATAGCCTGACGTATTATAGCTCCTTTTTCGGAGATAGTGATGAAAATCGGAAAGCAACCTACGCAGAAAATTGGAAGATTGAAAAAAAAAAAAAAAAAAAAAAAAAACCTTATTTGACATCCTTCGATGAGGGGACGTAAAAAGCCTTATATATAATGAGAACTATGTTTACGAGCATATTATCAGCGATGCTTTCTGAGCTAATTAAAATTCAGTGTTTTATGACTTGAGAGTAAAACATCCTTTCTTATTCGTGCTTCGTAGAGCAGCCATTCTAAGAACCTGATCCTTGCCTTTTAGCTTAAGTGTTTGAGTGCTTCCAGCTTCTAAGAAGCGTAAACAAAAGCCATTTTTAACTTCGTACCAATATAGTTACTATTCATTATATCGTATTTCCAGCTTTTAGGAATCGTAAACAAAAGCAAATTTTAGCTTAATACCAATATAGCTATCATCGGTATGTCAGATAAAACTTTGTTAATTAACAGAGCTTTTAATACCTTGGCATTTTTCTTATTCTTGAGACACAATTCCCAGCATTCTTCTTTTAAAATTAACTGGCACAATTTACCTGGAAATTATCAGCTGTTTTTGCTTTAAATTTCTGGATGTCTAAAACTGGACTTATTGGGAAGTTATCAGGTTCCACCGCAGCATTTAGTATTTGATTTCTGTTTTCTGTCTGCAAAGAAGTACAGATTAGTGCAGTTCTTAAAACTGATACGCATATTGCAATACGGTGTTATATTCACTGCATATCACTTAATTAACTTTTTTTTCTTTTCGAATTTCCGAACTAATTGAAGTAGTTCATCTAAAATATCTCGAATGTTAATAATGATTTTTACCTGTTTCATTAACTGAGTTTTATTTATTTATTTTAATTTGTAAAATTATTTATTTATTTATTTTAATTTGTAAAGTTGTTCAATTTGATATTTAAGATTCTTGTTGGAAGAATTTAGCATCTTTTTCGCATAGCGATTCTCGGAAATCTAGATCAAACATACGCCAACAAGAGGTATAAAATAGACGAGACAAGCCAAAGCATTACTGATTTAGCCATTTTAACTTTCATACCAGCCGTCTTTGGGAATAGATCCTGCAATTAACCCGCGCCTAAGAGGTAAAAACCTGATGCCACCTTCTCAGATAATTGAATTAACTTATGTAAATCTTCTTTTCAACATCTGAATTATTTTTTAACTATAAATGTTTCTAAAGTTTTCAGTTTATTTTGTTCTGCCCAAGTAATACTTCTTTTTCTTAAAAAAGAATTCATGGTTATCGTAACCTGTGATTCTTTTTGTAAGTGGGCAAAAGGATTAGTTACTCGAACGTTTTAGTAGCGTCCTTAAAGACTTAATGCCCACCTATCTGTTCTGCTTCAAGTTAAGTCTATTTTCACTTTTCAGTTTAGTTAATTTATTTAAATATAGCAAAAGCGTACGAAGACACTCTGCCTAAAGGAAGGGATACCTTCGTAAAGAATTTTCTAAGGAACACTGCCTCGTATTCACTTTACGCACGAGATTCGCCTCTTATTCATTTTAGAAAAACCGATCCTGCAGCTACCCTATTCGCCTGTATTCGAACCTGTGTCGAACTACGAGTATTCAACGGTCTTACCCACTTAGCCATTGGTGGAGCCCTTTTCGCTTTTCGAATCTGTGATACTATTTAATACCAAATACAATAAAAACAACTTCCATTTAAATCTGTTTTATGAATAACAGTGTATCTCTTTACATTATTATTTTCTTTTTTTCAGTTATATAAATGGGTTGAAAAGTATGTCATATCCTTAAGAGCTAATAATCTCCTTTTTATTTCAAATGTATTTTATCTTCAGAAAATAACAATATTACTGAATCTAAGAATGTTATAATGCTGCCCGTAAATAATGCTGATATCAAATAAGAACCAACTGACCAATAAGAACAAAGTCTAACGATTACTGTGGTTTGGGAAGTAAAAAATTTGGTTTGTCTCATAAGTTTGTTTATGGCTCAGATCACAATCTGGAATGCCTGCAAGCACAATTTTTAACAATGACTATATTTATAAAATCATTTAGGTTCTAAGAAATATAGCATTTTTTCTTCCAACGTGTGAATGAAATTCTGTTACGCAGAGAAACGAATACTTTCAAGCAAACTTTTTCGTCATTTGTGGACCAAATTTTATAAAGTTATTGAATTTCATACGTTATATAAAAGGTTTGGTAGAAATGCTTGACATTATATTATTTTATTTTTGTTCCCTCAAAGAGTTTTTAAGAGCTAATAATCTCCTTTTTATTTCCAACGTATTTTATCAGGAGAAAATAACAATATTAATGAATCTAAGAATGTTATTATACTGCTCGTAAATAATGCTGATATCAAATAATCTAAAAATTAAAAAAAAATAATAAATAAAATAAAATCTGAAAGCTTTCAGATTTTACATTACGCCCAAAGGGACTTTTATTAACGTTTTGTGTGTTACCTTTATTTATTAAATATCATGTTCTTTGCACTTAAACCACAAAATTCAATTCAACAGCAATATCGCAAAATAATTTTTAAATGAGCATATCTTTAGAATTTCCAATACGCAGTCTCGCACGCTGAAGATTTTTTTTTTTTCGTACAGTGTTGCCATTGCTCGTTTTGAACTCGTTGAGTTTGTTAATCAAAAATTCGTTAAAGTGTTACAAAATATGAAATCGATAATAAAAGAAATTTCAAATTCTAAATTAGAGCTTCCAGATGCCCATATTCGGTGGAAGATTACATTATTCAAAATTTGATTACTCTAGGTACCGTTGTTTTATCACAATGCGAGAAATATACATACATTTGTGCAGATTCTTCAATATTTAATTTCTTTAAATATTATGCTGGGCTCTAACATTTGGTGGCAACAATTTGAAAAGGGATAGGCCGTTTATAATGATTTAACGCAAAACACGAAAACGAAATTAATAGCCCTTCTGAACTAATAAATAAATTTTAAAAAATGGAAGAACTAAAGTAGTAAGGAATAACTAACTAATAAAAGCCTTATTCATGAAATTTCTGAAATTTCGAGAAGGTATGTAACATATATCACAGGTTATCATAATATGATGAGCTCAGTATTTTTCCCATCCAGAGAGATTTTAATAATTAATAGCGATCCCAAAAAATTGATTAAATGTAGGTAATGAATAGAACATGATGTTGCGGCCAATTCAGGTGTCTATCTAAAAATCGAAATTGTTTTAATATTTTTTCCTTTAATTCAGTTGATACTCTGAGCCTTGCTACTTTACTACCCAAGAAAATATTACTACAATTTTCTTTATTTTTGCTTAGCAAAGAAAACTAAAATATAGAAATAGATAATTCTACAGAATAGTTCGACGTCTTTCTATGTAATATGAATTATGACACAGTAAGGATCATTAAATGATTCTATATTGTATATTCCCTAACGCAGAGACCACCAGCGGCTGAGTGGTAAAAACCCTGGTAGTTCGGTCCGAGATTCGAATCCCACGATCGGGCTGTTGCATGGGTGTTTTCGTGATTTTTCTTTTGTGTAACGTTTTTACGACTCATTTTTTTTCTTAGACAGTCCTCCCCGAAGGCATCCCTTCCCTTCGGCAGATAGCCCTCGAGTGCTTTGCCATAATCAAACAAACCAATGCAGAAAAGATCTAAATAATCGTCATGCATTCCAGCCATACTTCCATTCTTTGTAACTATTACATGCTGTCCATAACTAAACATATGAATTGAGAATATTTTTAATTAGTTAGAAAAATGATGAAAATGTTCATTTTAAATTATACCAGTTAGGTATATTATTAAAAAAATAAGGATTTAAATT